>NC_133684.1:7580000-8210000 GCF_048934315.1 Petromyzon marinus
AACCTACACACAACAACCTACACACAACAACCTACACGCAACAACCTACACACAACAACAACAACCTACACAACAACCTACACACAACAACAACCTACACACAACAACAACCTACACACAACAACAACCTACACACAACAACCTACACGCAACAACCTACACACAACAACAACAACCTACACAACAACCTACACACAACAACAACCTACACACAACAACAACCTACACAACAACAACCTACACACAACAACCTACACACAACAACAATCTACACAACAACCTACACACAACAACAACCTACACACAACAACAACCTACACACAACAACCTACACACAACAACAACCTACACACAACAACAACCTACACACAACAACCTACACACAACAACAACCTACACACAACAACAACCTACACACATACAACAACCTACACACAACAACAACCTACACACAACAACAACCTACACAACAACCTACACACAACAACAACCTACACACAACAACAACCTACACACAACAACCTACACGCAACAACCTACACACAACAACAACCTACACACAACAACCTACACACAACAACAACCTACACACAACAACCTACACACAACAACAACCTACACATAACAACAACCTACACACAACAACAACCTACACACAACAACTTACACACAACAACAACCTACACACAACAACAACCTACACACAACAACCTACACACAACAACAACCTACACACAACAACAACTTACACACAACAACCTACACACAACAACCTACACACAACAACCTACACACAACAACAACCTACAAACAACAACAACCTACACACAACAACAACCTACACACAACAACAACCTACACACAACAACAATCTACACACAACAACCTACACACAACAACAACCTACACACAACAACAATCTACACACAACAACCTACACACAACAACAACCTACACACAACAACCTACACAACAACAACCTACACACAACAACCTACACACAACAACAACAACCTACACACAACAACCTACACACAACAACAACCTACACACAACAACAACCTACACACAACAACCTACACACAACAACAATCTACACACAACAACCTACACACAACAACAACCTACACACAACAACAACCTACACACAACAACAACCTACACAAAACAACCTACAAACAACAACAACCTACACACAACAACAATCTACACACAACAACCTACACACAACAATAACCTTCACACAACAACCTACACACAACAACAACAACCTACACACAACAACAACAACAACCTACACACACAACAACCTACACACAACAACAACCTACACACAACAACCTATACACAACAACAACCTACACACAACAACCTACAAACAACAACAACCTACACACAACAACAACAACCTACACATAACAACAACAACAACCTACACACAACAACAACCTACACACAACAACAATCTACACACAACAACCTACAAACAACAACAACCTACACACAACAACAACAACCTACACACAACACCAACCTACACACAACAACAACCTACACACAACAACAACAACCTTCAGACATACAACAATCTACACAACAACAACCTTCACACATACAACAACCTACACAACAACAACCTTCACACATACAACAACCTACACACAACAACGGCAACCTACAAACAACAACAACAACAACCTACACATACCTAACCAACAACAGCAACAACAGTCGCCACTTGCCACGAAAGTTGCCGTGACGTCCCCACAGCGCCTGTGCCAGGCTAGGTGCACCTTGAGGCCGCGTGAGCTGTCAAAAAGGGCGGCCGCTTGCATGGTGGGTGGGTGGGGGGGATGTTTGTGGGACATTATCAGGGTTCTCTGCAGGCTCATTCGTTGACGCTACAAAGCCGCGGCTGCTGCAAGCCGCTTGCGTTGGCAGTGGCGCGCCCAAGACAACGAGATAGTCCACACGAGCAGACGCCATCGTACAACGTGTGTGGCCCGCGAAAGGGTAAACGTACGTTCATTGGCGACGTTTCGGGCAACGGCCCGTGCTAGCACTCGCGGGGAAGGGCCAGGTGTTACGCATGGGTTGGCTTCTTGGCCGACGCTCATAAAGCGGTGCGCTAACCACTGCGCCACCGCTCTCTGCATTGCAAATACATTATTAGTTTTTTTCTTCTTCTATGTAGGGTATCTCTATTCCCCTAGTTTCTACCCCTTTTATCCCCTTCCACTCCCTCTCCCTCTACCCCCCCCCACGCCCTCTTCTACCCCCCACCTCCCCCTTCCAACTCCCTCTCTCCAGCACCTGTGATCATAACCCCCACTGTGGATTAACCGCATTATAAACACATTAGGCCTACCGCAGATCCCAGGACGCTTAAGTCTCGGTCATCTTCATTAAATTAGGATCCAATAAGAGCCCCCTCCCTCCCTCCTCCCCCAACTCCTTCCTCCTCCCATCCTCCTTCTCCTTTTTCATCATCATCATCATCATCCCATAGCGAACCGGCACACTCAAGGGTCACCGGTTGATGGGAGGGATGAATGGTTGTGTTGGGTTGGATGGTTTTGGTCTTGGGAAGGCGAACAAAATAAGCCCCCCCCCTCCATCTCCCCGCCCCCCAACGCATCTGGACTATCGATCACCTGTATCGCGTGCTTGTTCATCACTGGTCATGGTCAATCCACTGCTGGATGAAGACTCCTACCCCCCCCCCCCACGCTGTAATTGTTGTCCATCGCGCCCCACCACAATCCATGTCGCTCACGTGCCACTCGCAACGGTGTTGCCGCGGGAGCGTCGCTTTGTTGATATTTTAAACGAAACGTCTCTGCATTTTTACGCGTGGTGTTCTAAGTGTTGGGCATTCACGCATCGCTTTATTTTAGCGCCCTTTGTTGACGTTAAGTGCGGCTCCCTCTCTCGAAATGTCTAAACCCTGAATTCCGCAGTGTGTGGCCTTGAAAGGAAACTCATACGAGCGACGTTTCGGGCAATGACCCCGTTTTCGTAAGCGCTTCGTTTTTGCCCGCGTCCGTCGCGCGCTCAGAAGGAAGGTCGCCAATTTCTCCGCGTTTCCTTTGAACGCCACGCGGTTTTATTGACGCATAAACGAGCGTCGAGTTGTGTTGTTGCTGCTGTTGGCTGCGCTTGCGTCACGGTGTTAACTACCTCGCCTGGTATACAAGAGGTCGTGGGTTTCGACATTGACGTCTGTTGTATGTTTGGTGTTTGCGTCGCTCTCCCTCTGGTCGCGTCGAATTTTCCCTGGGTCCTCTGGTGTTTCCCTCCACATTTCGAAACATTCCCTTAGAGTATTTGGCTACATGATAATCCACTTTGTTGAACTATCATCTGTGGTAAGGTCGCTTCTGAAAAAGAGCTACATAGCTCAGTGGGCCGTATCTGGTCAAATATGTTTTGTTTTTCATATAAACAGTTTATGAACCACTGCAAACGCAGAAGCATCGGCGAATCACAGTAAACAAATACAGTATATATGAAAAAAATTATATCTACGTGACCTTACCAAAAGAACCAAGAAAATGAATTCCTGCAGTCACGAAAGTTTCAAGTAAAATTTTAAGTTAAATGTATTATTGATTGATTGGTTCGTCGAAGAGTTGATTCCATCGTTCCATCTCTCGCGGTGGCCATCGTCGCGGGCGTGATGCCTCCTTTGGCTCCCATTCTGTCACTCCCCTAATACAGTCACTGTGATGTCGCTGTGTGCGTGTCTCTTTGTGTGTGTGTGTGTGTGGGGAGCGGTAGTGTAGTGGTCAGCGCGCTGCGCTGCGAACCTGGCGACTCGAGTTCGATCCCGCTCACGGCCAACACCCACTGACGTTTAACTGAACCAGTCCTAGGCCTCCGCTAGGTCGACTCAGCCTCAAATGTGTACCTGGTGCGGTGTGTAAACATCGCCACTGGGGAGACAACGGCGGCGGGGCGTGGTGCTGGCCACCCACCCCCTCGTGTGCCGTTCCTGCCTTCATAGGTGCTCGCTAACGGCACTTGCCCCAGCAGCCTGTTAAGGCTATACCGGGTGGGGTGGGGGGTGAGTGTCTTTGTCTTCGTGTGCCTCCTGCCCGAGACTGACGCATTTCAACAAATGTCGATAAATATGAAATGTTAATTGCGGCAGAAAGCTGACACCGGGTGGGGGGAGGGGGGGGGGGCATGGTGAGAGGGGCCCTTCCTCGACTCCGTGACTCCATGGAGACCTTTGCCTCTTGGGGGCGCGGGGGCGGGGCCGGGCAGACGGTGAGGGCGGATGGGGTCTCGGTTTTATGGGGGCGGGGGGAGAGGAAGCAACCGGAGCAGTAACACGTGGTACTTGTACGCCCCCCCCCCTCTCTCGCAAAAAATATCTGTCTGCGTCCCTCTCTCTAAGCGTGGTGGCTTGCCGTGTCGCTCCCAATGAGTGCCATCGATGTGTTTGTCTCTGTCTGTGGTCTCTCTGCACAGCTCTCTCCGTCTGCCCCCCTTGTCTCTGTCTCTCGGTGTCTTTTATCTCTCCACGTTTCTCTATCTCTCCGCATCCCTCTCCGCGTCTCTCGACCCCCCCCCTCCACCATCCCACCCGTTCCTCCGCGTCTCTCTCCGTCGCTCTCCTTGATATCGTGAACCTGTGCTTTGGTCTGGCACGGGTTTGGCACGGGTCCGGCACGAGTTTGGCACGGGTCTCGCAGCGGACTACCACGACCCATCCCTGTTGCTGTCAACAGAGATCGGCAAGTTGTGAGTGCACCTGTAGGTGCGTGGGGAGCGGTGGCGCAGTGGTCAGGGCGCCGCGCTTCGAACACAGTGACTCAAATATCGATTTTTCGCACACGGCCAACACCAATGACGTTTCACTGAACCAGTCTTGGGCCTACGCTAGGTCGACACACCCCGCCTGGCTATCGTGCCAGCGAGGTTAGTGCACGCGTTTGTGACAACGGATTTGCTTGCTGAGCTTCAACAAGTATCGCGTCGCGTGCGTTGTATGTGAGTGTATGTGGTGAGCGGTGGCGCAGCGGTTAGCGCACTGTGCTACGAAACCCGGCGGCCCAAAAGTCAGTGCCGAATCACGCGAACCCGATCTTGGTCTTCTCCTAGGTCGACCCAGCCTCAAATGAGTCCCCAGTGCGGTGTGTGAACATCGATGCGTAGACATTAAAGGCGGCCGGGCGTGGTGTTGGCCACCGACCCACTCGTGCGCCGTGCCAGTGTTAATTCGCGAACAGCACTTTCCCCTGAACTCTGTTGAGGCTATACGGGCGATCTCTGCATGTGCGTGTAGGTGGTGCGGCGAGCTGGTTTCGCTGCAGTTCATCACAAGGTGCTGTCGGCTGTTCAGTCTGATACTCATTGGTGGTGCCGTATGCTAGTGATGTATCGCTCTGGTTGGTGGGTTAGTAAGTAATGCAGGTTGGTGCTGGGTTGGGAGTGCTGGCTGGTAGTGCTCTCGTAGCGCAGCCTGGCGCCGGCTTTTCTCGTGGTTGTTCAGTAGCTCCGATGAGCGCTGTTGGGGGAGGGGGCAGGAGTAGGGGGGGCAGGTTGGGCAGTCTGGCGTTGATGTGCGCGGGGGGAGGAGGAGGAGGCGAGGGTCGGTGATAGTTGGTGATGGTCGGGGTCGGAGTGAGTGTCCCGTGTTGGTGGTGATGATGATGATGGGGTCACGGGACGCGTTCCCGCGCGCGCTGATGCGCGGTCTGAACCCGGCCGCCCCGAGTCACAACGATTCCGCACCAAAAAAAATATAGCTTTGATGTTTTTTTCTTCCCCTTCTACCTTTTTTTTACTCTGACGGATTCATCCGTCAGGCGCTTGCGTCTCTCACGCCCCGTCCCAAATCCCCTCCGACTCTCTCATTCCGTTTATCTCTCTCCGTTACTCCCCCCCTCCTCCTCCTCCCCTCGCCTCCCCCCACACCGCGCCCGAGCCACCGCTCCTTCGCAGCCACCAACTCCATCCTGCCACCCACCGCACCCCAAATCCACCCACATCTCCCTGACTCTAGTCCCTCCTGTGCTCCCACCTCACTCCCCCCTTAACTTCCCTCTTTTCCCCCCTCACCCCTTGCTCCAGCCCCCCCCCCCACTCCCACCCTCCTCTCCTCCACCCCTCCCCCTAAAAGTCCTCCTCTCCTTTGTGTGCGCGCGTCGGCCGCAGGGCCGCGACCTCGTTTAAAACACACTGTCAGCCCGTGACAAATCGCGCATAAAGAGAGAGAGAGCCCCCGCCTCCTCCCTCTCTCCCTCCTCCTCCCTCCCTCCTCCTCCATCCCTCCTCCTCTATCCCTGAGCATGGCAGCCCCGGCGCACAAAGACTGCCGCTGTACCCCCCTCACCCCCACACTCTCTCTCTATTTTCTACTCTCTTCTACTGCTACAACCACGACTACTCCAGTAGTAGCAGCAGCAGTGATAGGAGTGGCAGCGGGAGACGCAGCACAGCGCACGGACAGAGACGCGCTTCTCCTCCTCCTCCTCCTCTCGTTCTCGGGCCCTCTTATTCTCCAGCAGCGGCAGCAGCAGTAGTGGCAGCAGTAGTGGCAGCAGTAGTAGCAGCACAATAATGACCAGTGGCTGCAGAAGCGGTGATAGGAGTGGCAACGGGAGACGCAGCACAGCGCCCGGACAGAGATGGGCTCGCTCATTCTATGGCAGCAGCAGTGGCGCTGGTGGCTGCCGTGACCGCCGCTAGGCAGATGTAGCGGCGCTCGCGGTAGACGCAGCAGCAGCAGCATGTGTAGTTGCAATGAGCAACAGAAGTAGCAGCAGCAACAGCAGTCGCAGCTATAGCATCAGATGTCGTCGGAGTGACTCTATCAGCAACTGCAGTACCAGCAGTATTCCTGTTGCAAGCAACTACAGTACCAGCAGTAGTCCTGTCGCAAGCAACAGTGTGGCAACTCGCGCTGCCTTACAACAACAACCACCACCACCTTCATACTGCCCTCTCATCTCGGCTCCCTTCTCTTTATCTCTCCAAACTCTCTCCATCTTCCTCCGGCAGATCCAGAGCAACGTTGCGTCCGAGACTAAACGCGCAAAACAAACCACGACAGTGGCGGCGGCGGTGGTGGTGGTGGCCCAGTGTTGTTGGTTCACAGGCGGTGTGGTGCATCGTCTGCCAGTCATTTAGGTCGATTGACCCGTAACACCTGGGTCCGTCCCGTGACCTCCTGCCAGGAAGTCTTGGAAGTGGTGTGGCCGCGGGGACGAATGAATGAACCAGAATCAGAATGTGTATTTATGCAGGAGGAATCCGATGAGCTATAAAGCTCTTTTGTATTTTTTTAGGGAAGGGTAAGAACGTTACAACAACGACAAACAATTAAAAGACCACGATAGAAGCGCAATGTACATGCAACGTAAACAAACCACAAAAAATATACAAATAAAACTATTTTTATTTTATCTTACCAGGTAAAGCTCACTGATGTATTAACTTATTTTTCAGAAGCGATCTGGCCACAAATGATAGCTTGACTAAAGTGGCTTGTCACGTGGACATTCACAGCAGCCAAAATAATCGAATGTTTGGCACGCGGGTCTTAAGTTTCCCCGGACTCTCCTGATCTCTGTCTCTCTCTCTCTCTATTAGCGGGGTCTCTAAGCGAGTCTCTAACTCTGGGTGGTGGGTGGAGGTTTGAACTCGGCAGGGGGGCGAGGCGAGTACCGGGTTGCGGGGGGTTGCGAGGGGTTGAGGGAGGTTGGAGCGGGTGGGAGGGGAGGGGAAGAGGGGATTGGAATTGCTGCGAAGTGTGGAAAAGTCCGGTCCGGGGATTTGTAAATTTCGCTTCTCCCCCACCACTTCCTCCCAATAAAGGGGTAATAATTCTCTACGATTTTTACTTGCTAATTTGTTTTTACCACGGAAGCTACCACTGACCTATATATAACTCGTTTTCAGAAGCGACTTGGCCACAAATGATAGCTCAACAACAAAGTGGTTTATCACGCGGAGATTTATAGCAGCCAAATACTCTAAAGCTATATAATGGAGTAACGCAAGTTGTTGATTCTCAACTTGGAGGGACAAACCGGAGTACCCGGGGTAAAAATTGACGCGACCACGGAGAGAGAATGAGACACGCAAACTCCTAATAATACAGCAGGCGTCAGGGTCGAGATGGAGCCCACTCTGTTAGGCTCTTACCTGTGGCGAAGCGGATCGCTCTGAGCGCACGCAGACGCTATCCAGCAAGGCTATTTATTATATACAGTTACATATTTACTTATAGCGTTATTGAGAAACGTGTAGATGTTTTTTTGGTACGTGTGCCTATGCACCACCATCAACGCAGCATCACACGGCCGTCTGGAACACTCTTCTGCGGCCGTCTGGAACCCTCTTCCTTCTAATATTAGGAAGCCACTGGAGCTTTGCAGTTTAAAATCATCATCTGTATATTCAAAACTCATTTCTTTAGAACTTCTTTTTGTTTTAGTTTGTTGTTCTTCCCCCGCACCTCCGATTAGCATGGTTGGCTACGTACGGTGCGAAAGAAATTCAACATACATATGTTATTGTTATATTATGAACACAATTTGTATCGTGAGATTACATTGCATATGATTCGGTGTTTTAATGAGTGGGAGGAGCGGTGGCGCAGCAGTTAGCGCACCTCTCTGCTACGCGAGTGGTCCTATCCATCATTGCCTTATGGCGCGTGTGAATTGAAACCGTGAAGCAATGCCAGGGTGGTGATAGTCATAACATAATCCTCACGGTGGCCAGTCTCTACTCGAGCAGAGAGCGGTGGCGCAGTGATTAGCGCACTCTGATGGTAACCCGGCCACGGCTAACATTACGAGTGATATCTAAACCCGTCCTGACCCCCCCACCCTTCCCACCATCAGCCACTCGTACTGGACAGCCTGCCGAGGTATAGTCACGCAAACCCTCATTGAACAAAATAATAATATATATTTATTAAATAGATAACCAGCCGAGTAACGGGATGACTCTTACAGGAGGTCCACGTGAGAGATGGAACGCTGATGGAATAAGTTCACGTGCGGGTGCTGGGTGGATTCATACATCGCAGGATCTTGGGATATGGCAACGGTTGGCAGAGGCCTTCATCCAGCAGTGGATCGACCATGGCTGATGATAGTTATAGCTTGGGGAGGCCTTCATCGAGCAGTGGATTGACCATGGCAACATGATGATAACAAACACGTTAACGCATACTCAGGGCATGGCGTTCGTCTAATGGGTCACAACGCTGCTGATGAAACTCATAAGGGTTAAAACTCAACAACAACACCACCACCACCACATGAATAACAACAACAACAACCATGCCTCTTAAAGAGGAAGCAGGATAAACGGTGACGTTTTGGGCAATGCCCCTATTCGTCATACTTCTTAGAAGTGAAGTGTGGCCACCTTTGCTTTCGCTTGCTTTAAAAACAAAAACAAGCTGTTGCTGGACCACATTAGGCCAGAAGGCGCCTCGTTTTATGGACTTTAATGTTATTTATTTTATCTTGGCAGATGAAACAGACCCTCGTGTATTTATTTATACATTAGGGATTAGAGATTTTTTTAAAATTTCAGATGTGTTCTACTTTTTTTTGTGTTGGTCAGCATCCCCCATCGGGTTCACGGCGTGTCCCCCTCCCACACGTCACGCGTGCTCGAGTCTATGGGTCTATGCTTGAGTATTTGAGACTGTGTGAGTCTGTGGGTGTCAGTGTGAGCCCGTGGATATCTGTGTGAGTCTGTGGGTCCCTGTGTGAGTCTGTGGGTCTCCGAGTGAGTCTGTGATTGAGTCTAAAAGGAGATGGTGGGATACTGTCAGAGAAGATCTTGTAGTTCGCCGATTGTTGACTGTGCAGCAGCAGTTGCGAGATCTGGTGGAGGGGTGGTGGTGGTGTTATCATCAACGGCTCTGGCCATGATGACATCTCGACCTTCACCTGCTCTCTTGAGATGTTTGGCCAGTTTCGTCAATATGTGTTTGGCTTCGTTAGGAACAGGACATTGGAGTAACAACTCTCACCACGCACACGAGGGTGAAGCACTCAGCACTTGCATCTCCTAATCACACCTCGACACCAACCCCACACCTATAACACCTGGCCAGCACCCCCCCCCCCCCCCCCCCCCACTTTCCCGTTCCAACCCGCGGAAACACATTGAGGAGCCGTACCTACAGCAACAAGCGCGAGCACCCGAACGTCGTGAACCAGGGCGGCCTACTGTCAAAGTGGTGATGGGGACGCAGCAGTCCGGGCAGTAGAGTGGAGACGTTACACCCCTCCCCTTCACCCCCCGTTACCCCCTCCCCCTCACCCTCCCCCCCCCCTTCCCCTCCTTAGCCCCCCACCTCACTCTTCACGCCGACCCCCCGTCTCCCTTACCCCAGATAGGCTCCGTCTTTTATTTATTTCTTTATCTCCAGCGCTTTGGATATCCCCAGCGGAGCATTCGTAGTGATCTGTAAAGCAACCACAGCCGACATCTGCCCCAGCAGCTCGCTAGCTTCCCTCCCTCCCCTCCCCTCCCTCCCTCCCCTCCCTCCCTTCCCTCCCTCTTTCACATATTCACAATGGGGCCCCCCGTTTAGTCCTCGAGACTGTCGTGGCGATTGCTCATTCGCTGTCCGACGGCGATAGCTCTCCCATTTAAAAAGCCGCCTCGGTGCTGTGGCTAACAACCCAATACTCACTCAAAGACAAAGATCCCCCGTGTAGCCCGAACAGGCTGATGGGGCAAGTGCTGTTAGGGGAGCGCCGAACACCACAGCCAGCGTCACGCCTGGCAGCCTTTGTCTCCGCAGGTGCTGGGGTGTTTTTTTTCGCTTGCTCACGTGCAAGTGCATTAAGACTCCGTCAGCTGATGCTAACCCGTTGATGGGAATTGAAACTTAGGTGGCCGAGTTTGTGGTGCAGTGTGCCAACTACTATGTTACCGCTGACTCACTCACTCACTCACGGATGTACGTACACACACAGCCGCACATTTACACAGAGCTCGTGTTAAATTATACACTTTAATTCTGCCGTATATCGTGTACATGAATGACGGTAACTTCTTTAATTCAACATGAACATTAACCGTCGTCGTTGAGAATTTTAATGACAAAATAGGCAAGCCAAACGCTGTCTCCTTCACGTATCTTTTTTCTCCACCATTAAAACAAAATTCGTACTTTTTGACTCATCCCATCAGCCGCGCGATCAACTAGGGGGGGGGGAGCGCATCAATTTAAGCGGCATTGATTCAACACAAGCCAACGACTACTGGACCGGTTCCGACACACAGCGTCTCGTCAGCAGTCAGGTTTTGCTCGAAAAAATGCCGGTGAACCACCGAATAGGTGTCATCGGCAAAGACCACCTGTTTACGATTCTACGAACTTCCATCGGTGACTGTAGATCATTCATCTGCGCCTCACTGAGTCTCAACACTCTCACTCGGGGGGCGCCTGCTACGCCCGGAGTCGTATGGCTCCGAGTCGCATTCATTCTTCGTGAGAGATCGACTTCGTGCCGGAGGCAATCGTATAACCGTACGATAGGTTGACACGATCAAAAGCTCTGCACAGATAGATTCAGGAATCACATTGCCTCACTGTCGTCCATCTAAGCGAGTGTGGCCTTTGGTGCGGCCCCCGACGATACACAAATAGTGAGAACACCCCCATCATCATCATCATCGTGCTGCTATTAAACCTCCAATGGTTTCAAACGGTGTGGGTGGCACACATCACTGATGGTGTCTTATCGGCGAAAGTGCCCCCCCCCCCCGCCACCTCCCTCCCTCTCTGCAAATGTGAACACCGATCTAAGGCAGCCTACAGGAATCCTAAGACCTACATCCCCACGGTAGGTTAGGACCATTGGCAGCCTCTCCCTCGCCGTAAGTCACGTGTCGCGCGCATTGATATAGGGGGCTGTGGTGGGGGTGGTCAGCGGCTCAGATTTGCGCGGATCTCGTAGCCGGCACCACGTGGCTCGGAGCAAGCGAGTCGAGTGACTGGTCGAGACAAAGACGACGGGGAGAATGGAGTAGGATGGCGAGAAGGATAGAGAGAATGAAGAGGAGGAACGAACGAATGATGAAGAGGGGGAGGAGTAGGCGGCGGTGGTGGAGGGGGTAAACGCGGCAGAGATGTTGAAAAGGAGGAGGAATATGTAGAGGAGGATATAGACGACAAGGGATGACGATGAGTTTGAGTAAAAGAGAGAGAGATGAGGAGAGAGAGGAGGAAATGCTAACGGGAAGAGATGAGGAGCAAGAGGTTCGAGCGAGAGAGACGAGATGAGGGTAGGGCATTGAAGAGAGCTACAAAGCGAGTCGAATGAGCACAGCGAGAGAGAGAGACATGAGCCGAGTTATAGGAGGATGGAACAGCTGAGATCGGAGTAGAGAGATTAGGTGGGACAGAGAGGAGGAGATGGAGGAGGATGGAGTAGGTGTGTGAGGCGGTGTACGAGGAGGAGGAGGAGTGCTTGCACGCCTTCGTCCTGGTGGATCATTAAAATCGATAGCGTGGGCATCGCCATCGCAGGCTGAGCCTGCGGCTTGCCCGTTGGGGTCCATCAGGGTGGGGGGGGGGGGAGCTGAGGCGCCGTTGAGAGACGCGGAGGGGAAGTGGAAGGGACGCGAGTGCGGGCCCGGCAGGGGTTCGGCAGCTCGCGGTGGTAATGAGCGATTAGAAAAATGTCCCGTTTGACCTAGGCGAGTTTGTTAGAGACTGTCAAGAGCCAATCCACACTTTTTTTTTTAGCCTCCACTTTTTTTTATCTCCCCCCCCCCCCCGCCCGCTCCCCCCCCCCCATTCTCCGCCACCACGAATCTCTCCTTTCCCTTCTTCTCTCGTTGCTTTCCCTCCCTCGGCCATCGTCTCTCCGACGACAGTCGACACCGACCCCCACCACCAACCCCACCCACCCTCTCAGCCTCCTCCCCCTCCCTCCTCCTCCCTCCTCCTCCCTCCTCCCCCTCCGCCTCCTCCCGTAGCTGCCGTGTCGGGCCGTCAAGAGCTGCGCTCTGACTCCCGACACGCGGCGCTCTCGCCGTCGGAAATTGATGAATCGTATATAAAATGCAAATGAGTAGGCATAAATCTTAACCGTCTGACAGTTTAATTTATGAGCGGCTTAATGAATGCAGATTAGTTTTAATTAACTATTCTCAATGACACGCGAACTGTCCGTCCTTCAACAAGGAGCGCAGCCATAGAGCTCTCTTCTTCTCCTCGCTCTCTCTTCCTCTCCTCGCTCTCTCTTCCTCGTCTGTTGCCTTCCTCCTCCTCCGACTCATTGCTAGTATCCTCCTCCTCCTCTATTCGCTCTCACCGTCTTCCCTCGCACTCTCCCGATCTCGTCCTCTTGTCTCTCCTCGCTCTCTCCTCCTCCGCCTCTTTCTCCGACTCCTTTCATCATCATCATCTCTCCTCGTCTCTCTTCACCCCCCCCTCCCCCCACACACACATCCTCTTCATCTCTATTCGCTATAGTACTACTATTGCTCCTCAACAGCTATACCCACAACAGCAATCATCCCTCCTACTACTTTATTTCCTCTCTTCCTCTTCATAGCTATTACCTGCTCCCACTATGCTCATTATTATCATCATCTCTCATCATCTTCCCCTTGCTCACCCTTCTTCCTCGTCTCTCTCTCCCTCCCCACTCTCTTTCTCTCCTCCTCTATCTTCTCTCTTCCTCTTCATATCTGACCATCGTCATCATGATCATATTCCGGCAAATCCTCCTCACTCATCTCTCTCCCCATTCTCTCTCTCTCATCTCTCTCATCTCTCTCATCTCTCTCCTCCTCTTCTTGCCTCTCTCCTCCTCCTCCTCCTCCCTCCTCTTGCCGCTCTCTCTCGCTCGCTCTCACTGGGCACGAACAGGCGGCACACGGCGCGCGCGACAGCTCCGTCGCCTCGTGTTTTCACAGCTGCCCTCTCCAGCAATGAAAACGCCAGACGTCACGATAAAAAAAAAACTCGCAGCTTCCCTTTGAAACCGTGAACGGCGAGAGTGGGCGACCCTCATTACTCCGGGATAACATCACGCGCAGCAGCACTAAAGAGTTTTTAAATTCTTCCCCCCGCCTTACCCCCCCCCAACGCCACCCCCCTCCCCCCACAAGAGATCTTACAACAACAATAACAACAACGCACGCACACACGCAGAGAGAAAACAAAATAATCCAAAACTTCTAAAGTTATTTGTCAAACAAAAAAATCTAATTTCGCGTAAAAAAGTGGATTGAAGTTGTTTTCCCGAAAAACATTGACATAATTAATACGTGGAAATGTATGAAATTGAACATATAAATAAACATGTAAACACATGTCAGATGTAACAATGTTTGCTATATTTGTCAGCGAGGATAGGGATCACGAGATCGCTGGGGAGACGATTCCTCTGACCCCAGGAGACGATTCCTCTGACCCCAGGTGAGAGGTTACGAATAGGGGAGCTCAAAAGTGCCTCCAGAGAGCGAGACCTGGAATCTAACGTCAGGAGCGAGCATTTGTTGAGATGATGCCATCCTGAACGATGATTATTATGAAAACGCCTTTGTTGGTCGGGTAATTTGCCGTACGAAGGCAACGATCCCCCCGTGCGCGGTCTTTAACAGACCGTTGGGGAAAGTGCTGTTCGCGAGTAGCACCTATGAAGGCCGCCGTGGCACACAGAGGAGGCTGGGTAGCCAACACCACGCCCGGCCGTCTTTGTCTTAACAGTTGACGATGTTTACACACGGCAACAGGTACTTATTTTAGGCTGAGTCGACCTAAGGGCAGCCCAGATAATACACACGCAAAAAATAAAGATCCCCGTAGTGGAGCCGTTAGCGATACGCTGTGCTATGAACCCGGCGACGCGGGTTCGATTCTCGCTCACGGCCAACACCGGTGATGATTATCTGAACCGGTCATGGGCCTCCCCTAGGTCGACTCAGCCTCAAATTAGTACCTGGTGTACCGTACCAGCCTTCATAGGTGCTCGCTAACAGCACTTGCCCTACAGTCATGCACACAAAGATCCCCCATGTAGCCTTAACAGACTGTTGGAGCAAGTGCTGTTAGCGAGCACCTATAAAGGCCGGCACGGCACACGAGGGGGTGGGTGGCCAACACCACACCCGGCCGCCTTTGTCTCCCCAGTGACGATGTTTTTTCACCGCACCAGGTACTCATTTGAGGCTGAGTAGACCTAGTCATGCACACACATGTATACACATACATGCAAAACAAAGACAAATATCTCCCGTATGGTTACACGCCGCACCAGGTACTCATTTGAGGCCGAGTCAACGTAGGGGGAGGCCCCGAACCCGTTCAAAATGTTTGTCACTGTTATCGGTCGTGAGTGGGAATCGAACTCGGGTCGCCGTGCGCGTGAGCGAAGGTGCCCTCGCCACTGGACGACCGCTCGCCCACACGTGCATCGACATCGAATTGCGACAATCGCCATTCGTCACTAAGTGGCGGTGACGTCACCACGGCGCTTGTACCAGGCTACGTGCACTGGGAGACCAGATGAAGTTTCGAAGTTTGCTGACGGGAGGTCACGGGTTCAGACCCAGGTGTCATGAGTTGCCTGAAATGACTGGCAGATGCACCATCTGCGCACCCTACTATGCCAACTCGATCCATTTTATCCACCCGGCGCTCCGCCCGTTGTTGTGAGCGTCGCTCCTTCACCCTCCGTCGTTGCTGGAGGGCGGCTGCCTCAAACTGCCCAATAGCAGCGTCCTTCACGAGCCTCCTACACAGAGGCCGATGTTGACACCTCTGGTACCGGTCACCGGCAAGTTCCCAATCATCAGCTCCACGTCCTCCTGTACCACATCCCTCGCCCGTGCCGCGCCCGTTCATCCCCCTTTAACCGGCCGTACCGAAGCCGCTTGGCCATGCGGTGGCTGGCCATGCGGGCTACGTGACCCAGCCAAAGTAGCCTCGCGAGGCACCAGTCGAGAGTTCCACAGTTGGGGTATGGGGGGAGGCGGGGGAGGGAGGGGGGGGGGCCAGAGTAAACGCACGAGCAGGCAGGTAGTCGACGCAACTGGATTGAACATTTCGCGCGCGTGTGAACATCGCTCCGAACGCGTGCCCCTCTCTGTTTCCTCCTCTTCTTCCTGGTTGTGCCGTGCGCTCAGACAACGGCGTCCGACGTTTGGCTTCACGTGACCGAGTGTCCAACACACGTGGGGCGAAACGTCGGACATCGTGGCCAACAACACGGGGTGGTACGAGCGGAGAATCGCAGCAGCAGCAGCAGCAGCACCAACCCTGCGGTGTCCGGGATCAAAACAAACCGCAGTGACGCTGATGACACTGGGGGCCATGCTGACTCTGGGTTGAGGGCGCTGCCAATGACAGAGTTAACATTCAGCTCGGTCGAAGGTCCGAGGGTGGAGGAGCGGTGGAGGGGCGGTGGAGGGGGGGCAGGGAGCGAAGGCCCGATGATGGGGTCGCGGTTACGGGGGGGGGGGCTGTTGGGGGGGGGGCTGTTGGGGAGAGGTGGGGGAGGGGGGATTAGGGGAGGGAGGGGGGCAGCAGTTAACATTCACTCGCTCCTAGCGAGGAGTTGAGCAGTCATTGGAGGGGGGTTGTCGCCACCGCCCGCTAATCGGGGGTGGTGGTGGGGGGGGGGGGGCTGGGTGGGGGGAGACGGGGGTGGGGCTGGATGGGGAGATGCGAGGGGGCTGGGTGGGGAGATGGGGGGGAGACGGAGGGGCTCGGTGGGGAGACGGGTGGGGAGACGGGGGGGGCTGGGTGGGGAGATGGGGTGGGGGGCTGGTGGGGAGACGGGGGGGGGCTGGGTGGGGGAGACGGGGGGGGGCTGGGTGGGGAGACGGGGGTGGGGGGCTTCCCCCTCCCCCGTTCCCAGCTCGTCCGTTTATAGTTGTGACTTCTGACACAACAGCGTGCTCGTATTCTCCGCGTTGTCATGTGTTTTCTCTTTCTGACTCTCTTTTGTCTTTGAAGTAAAAGCCACCCCCACCACCAACCCCCACCCCCTCCCCTACCCCACCGTGCCCTCCTCCTCCTCCTTCTTCTACAAGAGACGAAAACGCAGCGCACATTTGAAATATGGAGCGTGTCTGGAACCACTCTTACCGCGTTTAAATTCCTGTGCACAACAGAATTCCTTTGCTGTCATCCAGAAAGCATTTAGATGAACGCCTCGCGATGTGCGTGGTGCTTGGGATGTTGGTGGTGGGGGAGGAGGTAAGGAGGATAGGGGGAGGGTGAGGAGGGGGGGGGGGTATCTCCTGGGCAGCCCCGTGGAGGTTTCTATTCCTCCTCCTCACCATGAGAATCGGGTCTCTAATCTCCTCCTCTCTTCAGGGTTCCTCCTCACGATTCGTGCAGGGGGAATTGGGTGGCGTTCACTCGTTATACCTGTGGGCACTCAAGGTTGACGATCAAAACACCAGATAGACACACACACACCTCTTGCAAAGCATCAAGTCGGCATTCGCCACGCGTGCTTGGGGTGAGACGTGTGTGCGTTGTCCCTGCAACTGATTGGCCTACGCCAGAGACGGCCTCTTTCATGGCTCTGTATATTGAACTTCTTTCGCACCGCACGTTACCAAGCGCGCGAATCGGAAGTGCCGGGGAACGACGACAAAACTCAACGTAAAAATCAATTCTAAACAAATGCTGTAGGGCCAAAGGCTGCCAAAATGCGAACAGGACAAGGACGATGCAAACGCAAAAGCATTTAAGAGCTCGGGTTAAGCAGTTCTACCTCCGGGACCCCTTTCAGCCAGTATCAATGCGACGTTTAAAACATCTTAACACCTTTTTTTTCTCTTCTTAATCATCCAAGTTCAACCAGGGTATGTGCGGGTCATTGCTCTCTCTTTCTCTCGCTCTCTTTCTGTGATGTGGGTCGTGCGCTGCTCCGCTGCTGTTAGTAGCTGCGAGCAGCGTGACGCTGCCCGGCTCACGACGCGCACAGCCCCGCCGGTTCGAGTCCATCTCCCGCCCCCCGCAGTCGACAACGCCGGGGGCGAGTTCCAGCGACTAACACGCACGGTCCTCTCTTTGTTATTCGGCGGTGATGGGCTTTATCTTGATCTGCACATTTAAATTGATGGACACGTTTCGTAAACGTCTCCACATCTGTTCACCTCTCTAAGCGGTGGTGGTGGTGGTTGTTGTGTCCGCATTTCACGCACACGTGGAGGTGGTGGTGGTTGTGGTGTTAGCGGCGGTGGTTGTGTTCACGTTTCACGCATAGGTGGTGGTGGTGGTTGTGGTGTTAGTGGTGGTGGTTGTGTCCGCTTTTAACGCAAACGTGGAGGTGGTGGTTGTGTCCGCGTTTCACGCAAACGTGGACGTGGTGGTGGTTGTGGTGTTAGTGGCGGTGGTTGTGTTCACGTTTCACGCACACGTGGAGGTGGTGGTGGTTGTGTATGCGCGTGACCCACGCTTAAGACGTGGCGTTGGTGGTTGCGGTGGTGGCTGTGGTGGTGGTTGTGTCCTCGCGTTACCCACACGTAGACGTGGCGTTGGTGGTTGTGGTGACGGTGGTTGTGGTGGCTGTGTCCGCATGTCACCCACCTGCACGCTTCCCTTGCCCTTGTCGTCAGCTCCAGGCCGGGCCGGCCCCCGAAGCGAGCACACGGACTACTGTCTCCCGACAGCATGATGCCCCACGGCCTCCTCTCCCCGGGCGTGCTCTCTCCTCCAGGTAACTAGGGAGGTGGGGAGGACACTCCGCACTCACCTGGGCATCAGCATCATCATCATCATCACCACACACACACACACAAGGATGACATTGATTGAACGAATCGCTCATCCGTTCATTGATTCACTAAACCATGATGCCGCCGCACAGACTGATGTCTCTCCCCGGGTGCTGCCGCCGTCTCCGCGAGGTAACGGGGGGGGGGGCTGCTGGGGGGGGGGGTATTCATAAAAAAATAGTTTGGTGATGAAGCACGTTAAATTGATAAATTATCTGATTAATTAAATCATGATGCTCATCCGGGGGTTCTGTCTCTACCAGGTAACGGGGGGCTGGTGGGGGGGGGGGGCAGGTCAGGGCTAGGGAGGGGGCACTACGACTGCGGTGGTGGGCGAGGGAAAGCAGAAGGGGTTATTCATTGATTCATTAATTCGGTGATTCGTGCACTGTAGTTTGTGATTCATTCAGTTTTCATTTTGTATTCGTTCCTTAAGGTATGAGCTCCCTCACTTCGATGTCACTGACCTGCTCTCTCGGTCCGTGGCTCCACGCGTTCCCTCTCTCTGGACACCCCCCCCCCCCCCTCCACGGCGTTATTTCGGGCCTCTGCAATCCACGCGGTTGGCTACGTACGGCGCCAAAGAAGTTTCAACCATGCGTACAGCAATGTGCGCATGCACCGTTACTTTTTTTTTAATATCATCGCACAAAGTTTGATTCTCGCTCGTGCGATGAATTCCTTTGACCCGTCATTTATCGGGGGGTGGTTCCGCAACGGAACGCGGTGTCTCTCTCTCTCTCTCTTTGGATGGTGCCGCTGCTTCGTAACTTATTCATGCGCACAGCAGTTCGTGAAGGTTGCTCGCGGATGATCTGTGTTGCGCATTGCGCGCTATAAATAACCATAACGACCGCGGTGATTACGATTACCATCAATACCTGTCGTATCCGTGAAAAAGAGCTTCACAGCTAATCGGCTTCCTCTTGCGGTCTAAATAAAGATTTTGATTGTGAGCGATGACTTTGTGTCTCATCACGGCGCACCGCCGATTGGCACGGTTGGCCACGTACGGTGCGAAAGAAGTTCAACCTACATGATGATGATGATCATCATCATCACGATCCATGGGCAGATAGCCCGTAGGTGTGAACTACACATGACAATATAAATATATAGCTAGTTTACATATTATATATTATTGTACATGTAATATATATTATATATTACGGGGGAGGGGGGCAGTATATTGTGGGTGGATTGGCCGATGATGATCTTTTACGATATTGCGGTGGGGGGGCAGTGAGTGGTTATTGGCAAACTGCGCTATGAACCGGGCGGACCTGAGTTCAATTCCCGACCACGGCTAACATCAGTGGCGAGCGATATCTGAATCACTCCCGGGACTGCACCATCCCCTGACAAATCGTGGTGAAGTATGATTAACAATCCTCACTGCCGATAACAGCGTGAGGGAAGGCCCTCATTCAGCCGTGGATTTACGAAGGGCAGCCTATTATTTATATGTTTATCTATGAGCGCGGGTGGTTATACCATACATCAACACCGCTACTCGCCTTCAACAATTGAGCGTTCAGCCCCGATGAAGCTTGGTAGAGCTGAATGGAGTTAAAAAAGAGCCCACAAACACTTTGTTGTGAAAGACCCAACGCGGTCGAGCCCTGGGTTTGAACTTCCACGAAGCTCATGGTCCGCCCTGAACCGCATCCACTGCACAAACCATAGCAGCAGACGCGGATACCCTGATGATGCACACATGGAAACTTTAAAACAAAAACTCTACAGTCTGCGACTGTGGTCATCCAGAACAGACCGTACAAAAACATCAATAACAACAACGCTCAAATAACGACTCAATGCCCGATCCTCACAGACATCATCACAGCGAAACGCGACTCCGTCACTCCTGACGCGGTTATTATAATCTGGCTTGACCACCTGAATGTGGAATTGTGGTTTGTCGCTCTGCATCTACATCATCTACATCATCGGCCACATTTAAAACGAACCACCACGCTGTTTCGTGAAGTGTGGGGTGGGTGGGGGGGCGGGATCAGTTCGGACATCACTCGCCACTGACGTGAGCCGTGAGCAGGGCTCTAACTACCGTAAGCACCCGCCGCCGATGACGTTAGCGCTTCCATAATAGGTGCTCGCTAACAGCGCCCATCAAATCTACAAACACGAACGACTGCACGGGGGGGGGGGGGGGACAAGTCGGCTCCCTTTGTAAACGTCTGTGAACTCGTTTGTACGAGTGTAGGGCTGACGGGGGGTGGGGTGGGGGTGTGTGTAAGGGGAGGGGGCGTCGTGGAGGGAGGCGACCAAGATAAACAGGGGAGTGAAGAGTCAACGTTTGAGCTGACAAGCTTTCAAGGAGCGGGTTGAGGGCTGGAGGAGGAGGGGGGGGGGGGTGAACCCTAATTTCACGACACCGAGTCTCGTTCCGCAAAAAACAGCGCTGCATTATCAATCAATCTCCCTCAAGCGCCTTTCACGGACACACACACACACAAAAAGCAACAGTCCCCTTTTGAAAGCGCAATTATATTTTACGCTATGGATATTACACAAAGCAGATTCCTTTAGGCGGAGGGGTGGGGGTCGTTTGTGTTGGGGGGGGGGGTGAGGGGGGCTCGGTGGGGTTGGGGCTGGAGGCGGGGTGAGTGAACTCGAACTCGGTGTGGGAATCAAACTGGTACACGGGAATGGTCGAAGGAGTTAGGGCTGGGCATTGCTGTTGTTTATACACACACACACACCTGTGCAATACCTCGGATGATTAATAATCTTCAATCGACGATTCGTGTAAGTATATAGACAAAGACCCCCCCCCCCCCGTAAACCCTTGAACAGACTGCTGGGGCAAGTGCTGTTAGCGAGCACTTATGAAGACCGGCACGGCGCACGACGGAGTTGGGTGGCCAGCACCACTCCCGGACGCCTTTGTCTCCCCAGCAGCGATTATTACACACCGCATTAGCTACTCATTTGAGGCTGAGTCGACCAAGGTGAGGCCCAGGACCGGGTTCGTAGCGCAGCGCTCTAACCGCTACACCACCGCTCCCCACATGCACACATGCACGCACACTTATATACACACACACACACATCGAGGCACACACACGCACGACGATCTCCTGGGTTAAAAGGGTCGGTATATTATAGCCACCACTGCAGTACTTTTTACTGCAGTACAGAACGTTGTGAGTACACGTACAGCTTTTTGTTGAAATGGATGTACTTGCTCCCGTTATGCGAACGTGGAATTACCACCACCGTCTTCAAAAAAGTAAAAACCCGCCAATGTTATCCCCGCGACGATTCGATTGGCCGTCACACGATTCGGAGGGTGGGGGGGGTCGCCGATCCCATTACGTGATTAAATTCGATTAAATTCGATTATTCATTTAACATTGCTGGGAATAGCACAGCAGCAACAACCAAAAAAAACCTCAACGCATTAATCAATAACACTGGGCAATTGCCCGACGTTTCGGGCAATTGCCCTTCTTCTTGGCACACATTACTACAGCGTGTGCTTGACAAGGCCACAGTGTTATATCGTTGACGCATGCGCCCAATTTGTTGTGTTGACTGCTTGGACAGCAGCGGCAGCGGCATCACCAAATAATTTGTTTGATTTTGAGAATGATAGCGCCCCTGTTGGCTGTAGGCGTGACGAGAACCCATCGCTGTCCCTTACAAGTTACAAGATATACGATACGCAAGTACGGTAAGTTTAACAACCTCTGCGAACAACAATGAATCGATGCCATGTTACATCCACGGAAACCCGGTGGAAACGATCGTCGCAAGTATCGCTTCGATCAATTTTGTGGGCCAGGGTCAAGGTCAAGATGTCATCGAAGCCAATGTTATGGGTGCCACCGTACCTCGCCGTCGCTTCCTTCCTTCTGCTAGATATATCCTAAGTCGGGTGCTCTTGCAGTCTTACACACACACACTGTCATTAGGTCTACCCGTTTGTTTCACAGTATACACTTCCTTAAAGGGTCGCTCTTACAAACTCACCACCACCTTTAGGTCTTCTCTTCCCCTTGGTTGCTGACCTCTGGGTGCCTCTCCACTGCCCGTCTCGGCGACCCCCCCCCCCCACTCTGCGCACGCGTCCCACCCATAACACATCACATACAGCACACAGTTGCTTTTGTTACTATTTCTATTTGCTTCGTTGCTGGAACTTTATTTCGTTATCTCTTTATTTGTGTTATCTCGCGATGGCCAGATGCTGTCTCCGTCGCGTGGTATGAAGGAGGTCGTGGGTTCGATCCCGACCCCTGACGCCTGCTGTATATTTGGAGTTTGCGTGTCTCTCTCTCTCCCTCCCTGTAGAGATGTTAACTACATCGCCTGTTGTACAGGAGGGCGTGGGTTTGATCCCGACCCCTTGACGCCTGCTGTATATTTGGAGTTTGCGTGTCTCTCTCTCTCTCTCTCCCTGTAGAGATGTTAACTACCTCGCCTGGTGTACAGGAGGGCTTGGGTTCGATCCCGACCCCTTGACGCCTGCTGTATATTTGGAGTTTGCATGTTCTCTCTCGCCGTGGGGTTTTCACTCCCACATTTAGAAACATGCGTTGAGAGTATTGTCTGCTATGAATGTCCACGCGATATAAGCTACTTTTGTTGAGCTGTAATTTGTGGCCAGGTCGCTTCTGAAAAAAAAAGAGCGAATAGCCCGGTGGGCTGTATCCGCTAAAATAAAATAAAGTCGTTTTTGTTGTTGCTTTTGCTTGTGTGAAATTGGTGACCCGGGTCACACTTGCAAATGTGACTCATGGCCAAGTCCCCTTGAGTTATCACCAACTTGAAAGCTGACACCAAACAAACCTAGAATCTCTCCCTGATTGCATCGACAGCGCTTTCCTGCCACGCGTAGCTCACTGGATCCAGCCATCGCGTTGTTAGCATCTTTCAGGTGCAACCCACAACTCAGACGCTTCTTCCCCCGGTGGCTTTGTGGGTCGGAGCCGCGGCTCGCTGTGCCTGGTGCACGTTAGCGAGCGCCTATCGAGGCTGGTAGTACGCGATTGGCAGGGCGGAGGGGTGTTGGTGTGGCCAGCGCCACGTACACCGGGCCGACGTTTTCTCCACGGCGGTGCTGTTTTCTGTTCGGACAACTGCAACATATATACAAGTATTCTTTTTTTTTTTTTTTTTTAAGGCTGAGCCGACCTTGGAGGAACCCAAGCCAGCTTCAGATACACCTGTACCACCGATGCGCTGGCATGGCTGGGGATTGAACCCAGAAGTTTGGCCTCGTAACTTAGTCCGCTTGCCCGCGACGAGTACAATCCTTGTAAACGTGGAACGTTGGACCAACGTTGGGCCAACGGTTCCAACCACCATGCCAACGTTGGCCGGACGTTGCATATTTACTGGGATATCATTGGCAATCAAAGGTGCGACACGAAGATGTATTGACGATTAGCCCTGTTGGGTGGCTGCCGCACGGAGGACAATCCGCTCCGTGTTTTACCACCACCCGCAGCTTGACTAGGGGGACTAGGCAGGCGATGGTTGTGCTGACCGCTGCGCCACCGCTCCCCACTGACACGCATCCTCCCGCTCGGGTCAGCGTGACACTTTCAAAATAAATTCCGACTCCATCCCTGCACCTCCCTCTCACCCTCCCTCCACCTCCTCCCTTCCCTCGTTGCCTTCCTCCCTCCTGTCTCCCTGCACCCCCCCCACCACCACCGCCACATCGCGCCCAGGCCTGGGTCCCACGGGGGGCGTCAGCTCTGGCGCCGCCTTCCCGGAGAGTCTGAAGATGAAAAAGCTGAAGCTGGAGGCGGTGAATGGCGTCCATGGCAATGGTAACCCGGGCAACAAGGAGGGCGACGCCACCGAGATGTGCTCCGCATCGGCCGGTGAGACGGGGGGGTGGCGGGGGCGGGGCGGAGGGAGGGGGTGAGGGGAGGATTGGGGGTGTCTGTGTTTTGAGTGCGTGTTTATTGGTGGTGTGTTTGTGTGTGTTGGCACAGTGGGGACAACAGGGGGGAGGGTGCATCTGCCAGTCATCTCAAGTCAGTCAAACCATGGCACCTGGGTCTGTCCCGTGAACCTCCTGCTGAGCAGCGAGCCTTCGACGTTTCACGTGATGGCTTCAAGGTGCACCTAGCCTGGCACAAGCGCCGTGGTGGCGTCACTGCCACTTAGTTGGGAACGGCGGTTGTTGGTGATGGTGTGTGTGAGTGGATGAGTGAGTGGATGAGTGAGTGAGTGGGTGAATGTGTGGGTGAGTGATTGGGTGGGTGAGTGAGTAAGGGGAGCGGTAGTTTAGCGGTTAGCGCGCTGCGCTACGATCCCGGCGACCCGAGTTCGATTCCTGCTCACGGCCAACACCAGTGACGACTATCTGAACCGGTCCTAGGCCTCCCCTCGGTGGGCTCAGCTTCAAATGAGTATCTGGTGTGATGTGTAGAAACATGACCACTGGGGAGACAAAGGCGGTCGGGTGTTGTGTTGGCCACCCCTTCGTGTACCGTGCCGGCCTTCATAGGTGCTCGCTAACAGCACTTGCCCTAACAGTCTGTTAAGTCTATACAAGGGATCTTTGTCTCTGGGTGAGTCGGTGAGTGTTGTTTTGACCTGCAGTGTGGTGATGTTTGAATACCCATTAATGACAAGACCAAACAACAGGTGTCTGGTAGACCGAACCCTCAATATTTGTGAGTGAAACGTTCACAGGCACATAAACTACGGAAGTAGCGATATAAGAGTGACAAGGAGGGAACTGACCGCTGATGAGTGAGCGTGCTCTGGATGATTAATCACTCTGACTGCTGCTTCATGTTGATTTATATCAAGGGCACTGAGGTGGGAACTGAGTGCTCCACCCCCGATATGTTTCAGTTGGAGTCTGGGCCAGGGTTGTGAAAGTGACTTGTTTCGTGGTGGCATTGACGCGAGACCCTGGCCACAACGGGGAAAAAGCTTCAACTCACGTCCACGCTCTCTCCCACTCCCCCTTCCACTCTCTCTCTCTCCTACTCCTCGCTCGCTCTCTCCCATTCGCTCTCTCGCCTTGTTTTCTCGGCGGTGTTTAACGCTCGAGACAGTCCCCGTCCACCCCCGTGGCCCGTGCTCCTGTCCCTCGTTAATTGCCTGTCACCCGGGGTAGCCGGCGGCTCGGCTCACGGAGCCCTCCGTGCTAAAGTGACTGCCAGAAATCTCAGCATACAAACACTGCCCCCCCCCTACACACACACACGCGCAAACACTCCCCCCCCACCACACACGCAAACACTCCTGCATCCACAACACACCACCCCCGACGCATCCTCCCGTCCAACCTTGATGTTCACGCTGCACGCGCGCGGGTACGTGCGACCCGAACGGTTACCCGCTGCACCCCGCGGACACGCGGACTGGCTGCTGTTGCTGGCAATGACACCCACACCGCCACAACCAACACCACCACGGCCACCGCCAAAGTGACCACCACTACCAATGAGCAAACATCCCCCCAGCATAGCCTCATCAGCCTGTTGGCGTACGCCTTGTTAGTGAGCGCCGGTGAATTTGCCGGGGACGGACGCGCAACGAACCCGTCGAGCCGAATTCGATTCCCGCTCGCGGCCAACACCAAGGACGATTATCTGAACCGATCCCGGGCCTCTCCGAGGTCGACTTGGCCTCAAATGAGTAACTGGTGCGGTGTGTAAACATCGCCACTGGGGAGACAAAGGCGGCCGGGCGTGGTGATGGTCACCGACCCCCTCGTGCTCGCTTAACAGCACTTGCTCCAACAGTCTGTTAAGGCTATACGGGGGATCTTTGTCTTTGTGGGTGTGCAGTGTGGTGGCGGTGGTGGCTCGCACACCCCGCCTGGCTATCGTGCCAGCGAGTTTAGTGCACGCGTCTGTGACAACGGATTTGCTTGCTGAGCTTCAACAGCACAAGTATCGCGTCGCGTGTGTTGTGTGTGAGTGTACGTGGCGAGCGGTGGCGCAGCGGTTAGCGCACTGTGCTACGAAACCCGGCGGCCCAATGTCAGTACCGAATCACGCGAAACCCGGTCCTGGGCCTCTCCTAGGTCGACCCAGCCTCAAATGAGTCCCTAGTGCGGTGTGTGAACATCGCCACTTAGGAGACAAAGGCGGCCAGGCGTGGCACTGACCACCCACCCTAAGGCCCCTTTGCGGGGCCTGCCGGCTTTCATAGGTGCTCGCCAACAACAACTTACCCCGAAAAGTCCGTGAAGGCTGCACGGGTGGAGGATCTTTGTCTTTGTGTGGGTGTGTGTGTGAGTCGACGGGTGGTTGGGGCGCGTGACAGCGGGTTTGTGAATTGGTGGATAACAGCCCTTTAGAGAGGGGGGTTTGGGAGGGGGGCAACCGTAAGTGAAGAAATTAATTCAAAATGAATGATCGATGCGTTGATAGACGTACGTACGTAAAGCGCATATATAGGTTTGCAAAGTGCACTGCGCTCTCTCTCAAACACCCACGTGTCCCCATACCCACGGTGCCCACTCTACTTTCAGAAGTTTAACGCACACGATTGCTTTACCCCATGCACGACACACCTTTGGATGGAAAGACGTACGTAAAATAATGTAGCCACTCACTCGTTTTCCTCACACACACCTAAGCAGCTACCCACTCACCAATCCACACCGTCACGCAGCCATACACTCACCTACTTACTCATTGAACCACACAGCTACACAGCCATACACTCACCTACCCACTCGCTCACACACCCATACACTCACCTACTCACCCACCCACTCGCTCACACACCCATACACTCACCTACTCACCCACCCACTCGCTCACACACTCATGAACTCACCTACTCACTCACGCACTCAATGCTCACACACTCATGAACTCACCTACTCACTCACGCACTCAATGCTCACACACTCATAAACTCACCTACTCACACACCTATACAACAAACAAAGACCCCCGTATAGCCTTAACAGACCGTTGGGGCAAGTGTTGTGAGCGAGTAGCACCCATAAAGGCCGGTACGGCACACGAGGCGGTGAGTGGCGAACACCAAGATCCCGGCCGCCTTTGTATCCCGAGTGGCGACGTTTACACATCGCACCAGGTACTCATTTAAGGCTGAGTCGACCTAGGGCAGGCCCGGGACCGGTTCAGATAATCGTCACTGGTGTTTGCCGTGGGCGGGAGTCGCCAGGTTTGCATCACCTGTGTATTCACGCAAAAGACGTCCACTCACCCATGCATTCACAGGAACACGCGCCAAACACTAACGTGTGCGTAATATTACCCACCAACTCACTCACCCATAAACTCATCGACACCCCCACCCGCCGATCCAAAAGTTAACGTACTCAGCCACTCACTCACCCACCCGTACCCTCACACTCACCTATATACACGCACTTCACTTATATGGTCACACACCGTCTCATCCACCCATGTATTAACCTATTCACCGACCTGCCCGCTCGCACACTCACCGACTCATTCACATACCCAAACACTCACATACTCATTCACTCAAACACTCATACAGTCACCCACCCACTCAATCACACACCCATTCACGAACCTGCTCATTCACCCAGCCACTCACTCACCAATACTCCATATATACATTATCCTACTCGCTCGCTTACCCGCTAAAACCCACACACTCACCCACCCACCCATGTTCTCAGATACACAGAAACTCGCCCATTCACACACACACCAATCTAATACCCGCCATTCGCCACAAAGTGACGGTGACGTCACCACGGCGGCTGTGCCAGGCCAGGTGCACTTTGAGGCCACGTGAAGAGTGTCGAAGGCTCGTTGACAGGAGGTCTCGGGACAGACCCAGGTGCCATGGGTTGGCTGACTGAGATGACCAGTAGATGCACCAGCTGTACCCTTTTCTGTGTCAACTTACTGCATTTGATCTGCCCGGCTCTCCGCTCGTTATTGTGAGCATCGCTCCTCTGCCCTCCATTGTTGCTGGGAGGCGACTGCCTCCAACTGCCCAGTAGCGTCCTTCACACCCACTCACTCACCCTCCTACCCATACATTAACCTATTCACCCACCCACTGGCTCACGCACCCATATTTAACCCACTCGTGAACCCAACCTCTCAAACCCCCATATGCTCATATACTCACCCACTCACCCAGCCTCAAACCCATAAATTACCCCGGTCACCTACCAACTCATCCACACTTTCGCTCATTCACCCCACCCGTCCTCACTCAAAGACAAAGATCCCGCGTGTAACCTAAACAGACTGTTGCGGCAAGTGCTGTTAGCGAGTAGCTATGAAGGCCGGCACGGCACACGAGGGAGTGGGTAGCCAGCACCACGCACGGCCGCCTTTGTCTGCCTCGTGGTGATGATTACAGACCTCACCAGGTACTTCAGATAATGATCACCGGTGTTGGCCGTGAGCGGGAATCTAACTCGGGTGGCCGGCTTTGTAGCGCATCGCGCTAACGACTACGTCACCCACCGTCACTCACCGACACACTCACCCACTCCACCTACTCACCCACCCACCCACCTATAAATTAACTTACTCGTTCACCCACCCACTCACCCATCATCCTACCCGTCTATTAACCTTACGCTCACCTACCCACCCACTCATCCGCCCGTGCGCGCACACGCGCGGCTCCACGACTCGGCTCAGACAGTCTGGGGCGGCGTGAACGCGATACCCGCGGCATACGCCTGCCTAGAAGGGGGCGGGCGGGCGGGGGGGGGGATTGTTGGGGGCGCTCTCAGTTTTGTTCTTTTAATAATCAATCAATGGGCCAACCAGCCCGCCATCTGTCTGGGCACACCCCTCCATCCCTCTCCACCTCCTGCACCCCCCCCTTCCCCATAGAGCCCCAACTAGCACCCCCATTGCACCCCCATCACGCACGCACAGCCCCGCCCCCACCTCTTCTCAGTCCCCCCCCCTCCCCCGCCTCGCGTCCTGTGGCATCTTTGTGCTCATGTCAGCTTCTATTGTGGAGCATTCCGCCAACCACTCACCCCGCATCCCTCCGATCCCGGGCCGCCCTGCCGCCATCCCATTGTCTGTCCCTTATCAGCACCTCGGCTCGCATCCCTTCTCTCTCGCCTGCTCACCCTCTCCGCCGACCACGATCGAGACGAGCCACACTTCTGCGAGGCTCAGCCGGGACTCACCGCGCGGCGCAAACCGGGGGCAGCCCCCATCGCTCCGTCGGCCACCGCTCACGTTTCCCAAGAGCCACGCTCAAACGACAAAGTCGCTCCGCCAAAGCAATCGATGTTTCTCTCTCTATCTTCCGGACCCCGTGTCCAACGGAGAGCGGGCCCTGCCCGTGAACATCTGGGCGGTTCACTCGTCGTCGGTTCCAATCAAGGCTGCATCCTCTGCTGATGAGACGCTCTTTCGTCAAAGCCGGTCCAGAGTTTGCTTGTACTGAACCAATGCTGCCGAAATGATGCGCCGCTATGAAAGTGATTGACGGCGAGCGTAAACAACGCGTCTGTTTTGTTTGTGCAGATGTACGAAGGAGACATCATTTCTTACTTTGCCATTTCTGGCATTGCCACCCCTGCAGATTGCTCATAGGCCCTGCCCACTACCCAGGTAGCTCCGCCCACTGCTCAGATAGCCCCACCCACTGCCCAGGTAGCCTCGCACACTTCTCAGTAATCCCTGCACACTGCTCAGGTAGCCCCGCCCACTGCTCAAATAGTCCCGCCAACTGCTCAGATAGCCCAGCCCACTGCAAAAGTAGTCCCGCCTCCTACTCAGGTAGCCCAGCCCACTGTCCATATTGTCCCGTCCACTGCTCAAGTAGCCCCGCCCACTGCCCATATAGTCCCGCCCACTGTTCAACTAAACCCCGCCCACTGCTCAAGTATCCCCACCCACTGCTCAGGTAGCCCCACCTACTCCCCAGGTAGCCCCGCCCGAGTCATCTTGAGTTCAGCACGAGACCAGGAAATCTAAAAATAGGACCAGATCCCGATTTTCACAAAAGATTCGAGGGGAAACACCGGGACAGACTTTATGTCTGCCTAGTGGTAATGATTACAGACCTCACCAGGTACTTGAGGTAATTGTCACCGGTGTTGGCCGTGAGCGGGAATCTACGTAACTCGGGTGGCCGGGTTTGTAGCGCATCGCATGAAAGCACTAGGACTGTCCCGACCTTAACCAGGTCAATAAATTGTTAGCTCTACTGAAGATCATTGCGGTAAAGTCTTTGTGCAGGAACTTAAAATATATGCTATGTTGTACTGGTGATTCCTCCCAATGGTGAGACCGGTACAGTTGTTTGGCAATCAACTGCTGCTGTCTAAAAATAATGACTATAAATTTTGACTCCTTTGAGTTGGTGGTCTGAAACAAGTGTCAGGTTCAAGTTTAAGTTTAGTCGAAGTCTATTTTGTTACACCAGCTGAGAACTCAAGAGACCAGGGTAGAGTATCATGTGCTCTGTATAATCCAAATGTAGTCATTGGCGGTGTAATCCTTAGCATTCGGTCATTTTGGACCCTGCCGCGCAAAGCATGATGGGAGGAGCGATCCCGTCGTCACAATCTTACCTATTGCTCTGCAGAAACCACATGTTCCACGTGTTACTTTTTTCAATGGCATACTCACAATTGTACCAAGCAATGATAGGTCCCAAATGTGCTGCTGCACACGACGAAACGCATCGCTGCAAATCGGCGAGCTGATCGATGCCGTGAGCAACCGGTCGTGCAACTGTTCGCAACTGGCCGCACATAAGCGATTCGGTTGCTCGGATCCAACGTAGGCTGGAGACAGACAGATGCCACCGAGAGAGAGAAAGTATCGTTCATGTAATGTGGTGGTCACATGACACGCATGCAAGGCATGATGGGTAGGAGACGCGCCCCTCTCCTGCCATTTGTGAGCAGCACACCTTTGGGTGGTGTTGAGTCCAATCCGCCCTGGCACCCGAACTGATTATTTTTCAAAAGAGACCTGGTCATAAAATTTTATCTCAACCGAGTGGTTTATCACGTGGAAATATATAACAAACCAAATACTCTAAACGCCTAATGATTCTAAACGTGAAGGGGAAAACCGGAGGACCCGGAGAAAAAATCCATGCAACCACACGGAGAGAGAGAAAACACGCGGACTCCAAATGTACACGCGTCATGGTCAGGATCGAACCCACGACCTCCTGTATACCAGGCGAGGTAGTTAACGTCTCACCTCCACGGCGCCCCATCTCCTTAGGTGGATGACCTTCCAGAACCACCAATGCTTGTCCAAGTGTCCAAATACGGACCCGGGCTTAACCCCCCCCCCCCACCCTGCTTTCTCCTCCCCCCCCCCCCCCTCGTGTTTCCGGCAGGTGGAGGAGAGGGGCTGTGGGACAGGGGGAAGCACCATTCCCCCAAGACCCCCCTGACCCCCCCGGGGATGAGCGCCCAGCCCCTGTCGGCGACGCACGGCCCCCCCACCTCACACCCCCTCACCCAGCTCCAGCAGAGCTCCCTCTTCTCCAACGGTGAGGCGCGAGACGCAATTGTCGGGGGCGGGTGGGTGGGGGTAATTAATTGTAGTGGTGATGGTGCAGAAGACCCTACCAGTACATTCCCTCTATGGGTCTCAATGCGAGTCTATGGGACTCTCTACGAGTCTATGGGATTCTCTACGAGTCTATGGGATTCTCTACGAGTCTATGGGATTCTCGACAAGTTTGTTGATCTTTATGCGAGTCTATGGGACCCTCTATGAGTACATGGGGCTCTCAACGAGTGTATGGGACTCAATACACGAGTCTATAGGTTTCTCTATATGAGTTTAGAGCTATTTGGGTTTCTATTTGAGTGTTTCTGAGTCTATTCTTAAATATATTGGTAAATGCGTGAATCTGTGAGCGTTTATGTAAGTGGCTTTCTGTCTGAGTTTATGGGTCTCTATATGAGTCGATATATGAGTAAATGCGTGAGAGCGCTGCAAATGATGCCACTGCCAGCACATTTCACCAGAGTCTGGAAGTCCCTGAGTGGAGTTTGTGGCCTCCTCAACCCAGAGCCAAGGGGGTAGAAACTCGCCGCCCATAGAATCCACCTCCGATACAGCGACGCTCAGCGTAACTTCGAATTTTGTAGAAATCGAAAGTACACGTAGAGAAAAATAATCTGAAAAATGCCCAGAGAATAACGGATTCAGAGTGATTTTCCGCTCAAATTATCATTGAGGTATTGGTGCTCGAATCCTGTTTAAAGCTCTCAGCCAGTGGTGAGAATTCCACATTCCGATGTTGGGAGCGAGTCTATCCATAGGACAGCCAGGGTTGAATTCCCCATAAAGTAGTACTTAATTTATCGATCCCGGAGTGATGATGGGTTGAGTCATCCCACCAACCAGGAATTAAACTCGCGTTCCTTCCCGATTGCGTGCCGCTCGTTCTACGCCTGAGCCACCTGGCCAGTTAGGAGAGGAAAAGAGAGAGCGCGAGAGAGAGCGATGCACTTGGGATTACTCTGCAGAGACGGAGAGATGAGCACCTGGGATAAGAGAACCGCACGCAGGTTAGAGACCGTCATTCAAACCGTGAGAAAATTTGAGCGGTGCTTGCTGGGCAGGACACGTCACACGGCTTAGAAGGGACGACGGCGAACGGTCAAGGATAATGATGGAGCGGCAGCCAAGGAATGCAACCGTGTGGATGGGACATGGAAAGCAAAGCCTTGATACGGATCGAAGAGATGGCGTCATTGATTAAATGAAAGGCGTCAAAGCGTCCCGACGTTGTTTTTCCTTTTTAAAATTAACTCTGGGCACGAAAGAGCGATGCAGATATTCAAAAGCGATGTTTATTATCGAAAAAAATAACGAATGATCAGAAGAAAAATAGCAAACACCTCATAGTAAACAGGGGAGGAGGAGAAGGCTGTGGTTGTTGTTGTGTTTCACGGTCAACACAGAACCACACAGACGTGCGTCACTTTTACCAGGATGTATCGTTACAAAACAAAAACAGAATCAAAATCTTTACTTAAGACTGGAGGAATCAACAACAATTATTAAATAACTTTATGCACACAACGCAGTGGCACGAGGCTCCTGCTCAAGCAGAAAGGCTCAACCGCGATCTTAAGTCTACTGTCCAAATCACGTCGAAAGATCGAGTAGTTTGCAATATCGGAGGGTATTGGACCATCGTCAACACCTAACCAGCAGCAGCTAACTTAGTCTACTTTCCAGAACGTGGACATTAAACGTATTTACAGCCTACACGATGCCCCCGTCAATGATGCTTGGAGTGGGACCAAGTTTTTATTTATGAATCGAAGAGTTTTAAAATTAAAGACGGCCGACGGACGGGCATGCGGGATGGTATATTTTCGCCGATATTTTTGGGCCTTTTGTCCCGAGTGAAAAACGCAACCTCTAGAGGAAAAGATCGATTTGCCGATCCTCGTCGGAGCGATCAATGCCATATATGTCAAAACCTTTGGGATCTCTCACACGCGGTGAGCTAGATGGCGTCGTCCCGGTCACCAACGACTCACGCAGAGGCCCATAGAGTCCACATCGACGTCAAAATAGAATGTATCAAGTTTGTTTTTGTTCATGCCCATCGCTAAATAGAGAGAGCATTTGACGAGCACGATCACCGAGGAAAGAGAGAGAGAGAGAAGGCGATGACATTGGGTCACACGCAGCACTGCACAGATGGTTACGTCGCAGAACCATTGACGGGGTGGCGATGGCTTGGGGTAGGCCTTCAGCCAGCAGTGGATTGATCCTAGCTGATTACGGTGGTGATGTGTGAACGTATTCATCTTCCGGTGGCACAAGAGGCGCGCTTTGCGCGAACGGCCATGAATATTCAAATCACCGATTGAGTAAATATTGCTTGTTATTTATTTATGTGTGTGTTTTACGTAAAGTGCTATTCCGACTGCCTCTTGTATTCGTGGATATTTAATCACTGCATTATATATATAAACAAATGTTTTTAACAGATCTTGTAAACTTTCCATCGCCAATGTGACCCATGTCATACAACGCACTCAATGACTCAACGAATGGAATGGAACGTTCTGTTACGACAATTGTGTTTGTGTGCGCGTGTCTTGCTTGCGTACGTGGTTCGAGACGTGGCAAACACGCGAGCACCTGCGCTAATCGTGCAATTTTGTTTTTTAAAATGTTCTTGAGGCGGGCCGAGTGGCTCAGAGGTCAGAGGCGATGAGTCATCATTGCAGAGGTCCCAAGTTCCGACGACGCAGGATTCAGCCACCACTTGGGATTGAAACCGGGCTCTCGTGTGGATGGGAGGGGGGGGGGTAGTGATCTGATGGTTTTGGCACGGTCACCACTGACTCACTCACACCGAAACCCATACGAGAGTAGCATAGAGACTCATAGATTCACATGGAGACCCACGGGGACTAGATTGCGATTAAAACCGGCTTCTCAAGTAGTAGTTGGTTGATGGTTTCAGACCAGTCACGAATGACTCCACATAAATACCGTCACGTTAAATATGGTCCTGCCCCGCACTTTATTGTAGTTACAATTTCAGGTTTGAGAATCATATCGGTTTTACTGTCATGCAGCGAACATTACTCTCATGTGGTAGAGTGGGTGGGCAAGTGCTACCCTCTACTACTGTGTGGACCAGAGGTCACGTGAAGGGACCTCAGGGGTAGCTCTGTGATATCCGCTTCCACGGATCGCGGCTGCTCTGCGAGATTTAAGAATTGATTATTCACCAATTTGCACAATAGGGATAAAAATTGAGTGGGGAAATTTACAAAGAAGTTTGTAAAATATGTGCACCACTCTGCGGAAATAATTCATGAAGTCATTCGCAAACTCAACACATTCGTCAATAGCATTGTGGCCTTGAAAGATATAAAGAAAAACATATAGTAACAGGTGACGTTTCGGGAAAAGGGCCTTCATAGCACATGAAAGATGTGTAAACAAATTATACCATTTATGCACTGTGAAGATGTGTACACAAATACCAACAATGCACTAAGAATACCAACAATACGAAACGTCGCCTGTTATACACCTTTTCTTGCAAGGCTACAGTGTTATTGTCTCGCGTGTTGAATTGTTAACTGTGTTTTTCACCACTGCCAATGCAGCAGTCTCAGCAGGGGCATCCGGCAAAGGGACAGCAAGATGCTGTTTTGTTTTCGCCAAGTCACCCGTTTGTTGCTGGTCGGTCTGTAGGACTAAACGTGTTGATGGCTCTCACCATTGGCGATGGGGCAAATCGAGCATAATTCTATAAATACTTTTGCCATGTCGCCCATCCTCCAGCGATTGATTTCTCCCGGAGCTGCGTGGCCGGTTTGACCCTGACGCGCACACAATCACATTAGCAGCGAGTGTGCCCCCCCCCCCACCCCCCTAACACACAGACGACAAAAATCCCCCGTATAGCCTTCGCACACTGTTAGGGCAAGTGCCGTCAAAGTGATATTTCTGCTCAAGTGATCATTCGGCCATCGGTGCTCATTTTGTTTACAGTCCTGAAGCAGTGGTGGAGAAATTCCACGTTGCTATGGCGGGGGCGTGTCTATGCATAGGACAACCACTCTTGACTTAACCACAAATTGTTATCTATTGTATCTACATTCGAGTGATGATGGGCTGAGTCAACCACCAAATCAGGAGGTGAACTCGCAACCTTCCGATTGCGAGTTGCTCGCTCTACAGCTGAATATTGTTAGCGAGTGTCTATGAATGCCGGCATGGCACACAAGGGGCTGTGAGCCCAGCACCACGTCCGGCCGCCTTTGTCTGCTGAGTGGCAATGTTTGCACACCACATCAGGCTGAGTCGACCTAGGGGAGGCCCAGAATTGGTTCAAATAATCGTCACTGGTGTTGGCCGTGAGTAGGAATCGAGTTTGGGTCGCTGGGTCTGTGTTACAGGACGATAACCGCTACCCCACCGCTCCCCACATGGCATACGTAAATACACCCACATTGCACTTGCAACTGATGTTAGCCGTCACAGGAATTAAAATTTAAATCACTGGGGATTGGGACCCCGTAGGGGGGTGAAGGGTGGGGGGTTTCCTCCAACAATATCAACCTTTGCTCTCTGTTTAACACGAGGGCTTTCGTGACCAATATTATCTGTAATAAAGGTTTTTTTTTGGGTTAGATCGCATAAATATAAATGTGTCGTTAAACCCGCCACCACCCGACACGGCCAATCAGTAATGTTTGTCAAGTAAAAGAAAGTGCCTATTAGTTACTACTGCAGCATACCGGTGTGTTGGAGAATAAACCCACAACATTTACAATTTGAGTACGACGTTTCGCTGGTGATTACAACAACCAGCTTAATCAGGCGATTAACCAGATAAAAACTTAGGGTCTGTTTTTTGATCGCGGGTTCGCTCATCATATTTGCGGCGGTTCATTTTCAAATATTCTGCGCCGTGAGATATCCCGATTGTGATGCCCCATTTGTCTCTTAACCAGGGGCTCAGCTACCACTGTGGGTGTCGTGGCTATCTGGACACTCCCAAAATGTTCTAGGTATGGCTCAGAGACACCCACAGAAAGTGCGACGACAAACAAAACAAAAATCTTATATTTTTGTGCTCACGACTCCGCATTCGACAATCCGAGTGAACGTGGAACGTTGGGCCAACGTTGTTCGAACGTTGGTCCAACCGCATGCCAATGGCCCGACGTTGGCGTGTTTCCCGGGAAGGTGACATAAATGCTGATTGTGCCGCTGATGGAATATTTAACACCGTGCAACAATGGCGCATGAGCAGCAGCAGCAGGCTCAGTACTGAAGACAGCATCCAGTAGGAGTTGTGTAGATGTAATACAATCACAGTGCAGTAGAACTCTTAACCGTGATGAAGGGGTGGAGGGAGGGAGGGGGGGGTGAAAGTAGCAAGGGCCTATCTGTAATCTACCCAGAAACCTCCTGGAACCGTTTCGTTAGTAGCGATACCCCCCAAACTCCCACAGTCTGGCTGAAACCCCATGCGCTTTACTGCAATGCGTCGCTGCGATGGAGATGTGCTCCTGATTGCTCGTCAGAAAAATACTGAAAATCTGGCCTGGATACGAAATTTCGGACGATCCGGAACCCCCCCCCCCCCCCACAGAGCAACTTCAATTTAGTATTAAAAAAAGGGAAGAAGCGTCACAAACACCGCTTCACTTCTGCTTTCCCGCCAAAAACAGGCGGCACGTGCCGTCCAGTGACGTCACAGTCGTGGGCATATAACTCGGTGCAGCTGATCTGAAATTTTGAAAAAAAAAGTTACCCTAAATCTTCCTTAAAAAAAACCCATTATTCTACTTTTTTTTTTTACTGAAAATAGTCAATGGCAAATATTTACGGTCGAGGGCGCGTGGGGGCGCGGGGGTTGGTGAAAAGTCCCGAGTCAGAATCAGACTACGTTGTCATTATTTATACTGGAAGAATCTGACAAGCGATACATCTCTTTTCCACAGATGTCCAGTAGGGGCGGGTAAGAACGTTTACAACAAACAATACAATAACACGATAGGAGTGCAAAGTATAGGAAAGGTAAACAAAACACTTCAACAAATAGACAAATAAAACTAAACTATTCGATCTTACCCTGCAAAGTCCACTGAGTTATCTCGCTTCTTTTTTTAGAAGCGATCTGGTCACAAATGGTAGCTCAACGACGTGGCTTATCACGTGGACATTTATAGCAGCAAAATAATCTAAATAACACGGTGCAGCTGATCCGAAATTCCGAAAAAAAAGTTACCCTAAAATTTCCTTAAAAATCCAAAACCATCCCCATTATTCGTTTTGTGTTTTTTTTTGTTACTACCTGAAAATAATCACTGCCAAATATTTAAACCCGAGGGCGTGGGAGGGGGGGTAAAGGGTTCATTATTTTAGTCCAGGGGGTCGGCAATCAAAATAACAAGAAGTGGCATTTTGTTTCGAATTCGGTACACAACGCCCCCCCCCCGTCAATATGTGACGAGGTGCAGTGCACCGCGTGGTGAATACGAGACGGCGATCCTTAAAGAGCCGCATAAGGTTCTGGAGCTGCAAGTTTGCCGACCCCTGTTTTAGTCAGCCTCGCCATCCTCATCATCATCATCTCTTTCTCTTTCTCGTCTGCCCCCTGCCCCCCCCAAACCACCCTGCCCCCCAAACTACCCTCGCCCCCCCTCAAAACCACCCTCGCCCCCCCAAACCACCCTGCCCCCCCAAAACACCCTCGCCCCCCCAAACCACCCTGCCTCCCAAACTACCCTCGCCCCCCCAAACCACCCTGCCCCCCAAACCACCCTCGCCCTCCCAAACCACTCTCGCCCCCAAAAACTACCCTCGCCCCCCCAAACCACCCTGCCCCCCAAACCACCCTGCCCCCCAAACCACTCTCGCCCCCCAAAACCACCCTCGCCCTCCCAAACCACCCTGCCCCCCAAACCACTCTCGCCCCCCAAAACCACTCTCGCCCCCCAAAACCACCCTCGCCCTCCCAAACCACCCTGCCCCCCAAACCACTCTCGCCCCCCAAAACCACCCTCGCCCTCCTAAACCACCCTGCCCCCCAAACCACCCTCGCCCCCCAAAACACCCTCGCCCCCCAAACCACCCTCGCCCCCCTCCCAAAATCATCCTCGCCCCCCAAAACCACCCTCCCAAAACCACCCTCACCCCCCAAAACCACCTTCACCCCCTCTCCCAAAACCACCCTCGCCCCCCAAAACCACCTTCACCCCCCCCTCCCAAAACCACCCTCGCCCCACAAAACCACCTTCACCCCTCCCTCCCAAACCACCCTCGCCCCCCAAAACCACCTTCACCCCCCCCTCCCAAAACCACCCTCGCCCCCCCAAACCCCCCACCCTGCCCCCCCCCCCCCCCACGTGGCTCAGGCCTGGAGCACATGGGCAGCGCGCTCCCCTTCATGATGATGTCGCACCCGCTCCTCCCCGTCTCGCTGCCGCACGCCGCCTCCGTCACCATGGCGATGGGTCACATGACCCACCTCGGTGGCGGTGGCAACGCCAGCAACATGGCCGCCGGGGCCGGCGAGGCTCAGCCCGGACACCCGCTCAGGCTCGACGCGGGCCTCAAGGTAACGGCGGCGGGGGAGGGGAGACGACGCGACGGACATCATCGTCGTCGTCGTCATCATCATCACCCTCCACACCGACACAACCCCCCCCCCCCTTCGTCCCCACGCCAGCCCAGACCCTCCCCCCCCATCCCCCTCCCCAAATAAAATCCCAGCCTCGTCGCCCGCCACCCCGCCCCTCGTGTTTGCCCCCCGCTCTGCAGTTGCATGATGCACGGTTGAAGAGCAGACTGTATGGAGCATTCATGCTCCTGCTGATGATGTTGTTGCTGCTCCTCCTGCTGCTGCTGCTGATGATAATGCTGCTGCTGCTGCTCTTGCAGGAGGATGATGCTGCTGCTTGTTGTGTGCTGATGATGATGATAATGCTGCTGCTGCTGCTTGTTGTATGCTGCTGATGATGCTGCTGCTCCTGCTGATGATAATGCTGCTTGCTGCTGCTCTTGCAGGAGGATGATGCTTGTTGTATGATGATGATGCTGCTGCTGCTTGCAAACGCGCGAGGAGCAGAGCTGGCATGCAAGGGCAGGCGAGCAAGCAGGGCAAGCTGCCCTTGCTCCTCTCCCCCTGCTCGCTCGCCCTCTCTTTCCTCTCTCTCTCTTGCCTCTCTCTCTCTCGCCTCTCTCTCTCTTGCCTCTCTCCGTCCTCCCTTTATCTCGCAGAGATCGCGAAGGAAAGACGCGGACAGCAAGAGCCACGGCAGCTGCTTGCAATGCCGGCTGAAGGAATTGCCATATATTTGTTTATTATTTTGGCAGATTGTGTCGTGCGATCCCCTCAGCTCCCTCCTCACCATCATCTGACAGGGGGGGGGGGATGATTGATAAAATACACGAGGATGGGTTAAATGAAAACTACGCGCTAATGGATTGTAATTGAAATGCATTGCATTCGTATCGCCGTGTATATCCAAATAAAATATTCAAAACATTGCTCAATAACATTGCCCTAAAGAGGACAAGTGCGTAATTGGTGACGTTTCGGGCAATCGTCCTTCAAAGCAGAGACAGAGAGGTGACCACACGGGCTTGAGTGAATAATAGTTGAGAGACTGCATTCATATCCACCATGGGGCCCTGGTAGACATTTTCTTTTCAAGGCCATTTATTTTTTTATTGTAAAATAAATTTATGATAGAGATAACCTCTCTGTCTCCTATGAAGAAGAAGAGGCTAATGCCCGAGATGTCATGTAGTGTATATATTTTTTTTCCCTCTTGAGAGCAGTGTTATTGACGAATGTCTAATATGAGCCACCTTCTGATATACCTATGACAATAAACTCAACACTTCCGTCAATAACAGGAGGCTTTAAAAGGAAAATTATGAAAAGCAGGCGACGTTTTCGGGCAATGGCCCTAATCTTCACAACACGTAGAGAGGCCAGAGAGAGAGAGAGTTTTGTTTTTATTGTTGGTTGTGCTTGTGCCAACGCAGCAGGAGCAGCACCAAATACATTGTTCAAATTAAGTAATGCCATATTACGTGTACATCCAAATTAGCATAATAATCAATCAGCTGCGCTCAGTCCACTTCTGGATGAAGGCCTCCCCGTGCCTACGAGGTCAGAATCAGCATCTTTATTCAAATTGGAGGAATCCGATGAGCTATGAAGTGCTTTTGTTTTCTACAGATGCCCTGTAGGGATGCGTCAGAAAGTTACAACAATACAAAATATAAGAATATGTTTTTTACCCTTTCTGGCAATAAAACAGTTGTGTTAAGATGTTAAAACACCAAACTGAAACCTTTAGCAAGGAATCATGTCTGCATTAACCACATATACTATCAGAGCATGTGTTTTTTTGTTTGCATGTTCACCACAAGTATATGTGGTTAATGTAGACATGATTCCTTGCGGAAGGTTTCAGTTTGGTGTTTTAACATCTTAACACAACTGTTTTATTGCCAGAAAGGGTAAAACCTATTATGATTTTTTTTTATACTGGCAAGGAAGATCCCATGATGTAACAATACAAAACCGATAGGAGTGCAAAAATACCATAATAGAACCCGCATATCAATCGATTCCATTGCTCCATCTCTTCACGGGACGAACTGTCTTGATGCATTGCTTCCATTCAGTCACAATAATTACGATGAAAATGAAATAATAATAATAATCTTACTCTATTAGAAAACAGTTTTGCTGGCAGGCAGGAGGGAGGGATGGACAGTCACGTCCACAGGATGTGTGGGCTGCTAGTTGTTTTAAAGATTATAACACGGCAATCCATTTATAGGCAACCTCACTAAAATAATAGTGATAAATTAGAGAAATATATATTTGATTTCAAAGCCTCTACTCGTCTCCCACCAGTGCACGTGTATTCATTCTTTTAACTCTTTCCCCCATCGCTTTGACGATGTTGAGAAAGCCATCACTTTCAAAACATTAAATCAGCAGTAGGGTACCTATAAATGGATCACCATGTGTATCATCATCAGCTGTGATCAATCCCCTGCTGGACGAAGGCCTTCCCAAGTTGTCGCGTCCCCTCTTAGTTCTGCGATTCAGTAGTCGACCCTGCACTTGTACATGAGCCAGCCCCATCGAATCCCATCTCCCCGGTGGCTGTCTTCTTTGGCCGCCACTCAGTAGTTATTCTCGCCCACCAGCCGCCCTCTCGCCTAGCCGACGTGTCCTGCCCATGCCCACTTTTCTTAACGGTCAAGAATTACATCTTTAACTACGTATGAATAATATATCCATAGCGATAATATTTTGTGAGCCATGTTATGATGGGTTCGTGTGCTGGATTGTTGCATCGCAGGACTGTGAGAGATGGCGACGGCTTGGGGGTGAGGTGGGGGTCGTCATCCAGCAGCGGATTGATCACAGCTGCTACTGCGGTGCCTGATGATTGTTTATCGTATTGTATCTCAGCTGTAAATATTGCAGGCCGCTGCGTGATCATCTGGTTTTGTTGTTGTCGGTGTGTGCGTGTGGCTCCTTGTTTCACAATGTATGTCACCCAGCCACATCAGTAAATTATTGACAGCTGCAGCACACAACAACAACAACTGCCACAACAACTAAACGGCAAACAAACAGGAAAAACTTTAGGGTGGTGAGTGTGTGGGGAGCGGTGGGGTGGAGTTCAGTGGGGGTGTGGGGGGTGGTTAGGCGTATGGTGGATAGAAAGAAAATCAAATCAATGCGCGCCTAACGCCAATGATTTAATAAAAAACAAACGGAACTGGACAAAGATGCGGCGTTTTCTTTCCCGCGGATGACATCAAAGGAGCGCGGGTGATCTATAATTGGTATGCCGCGTGGCACAGCCATCCTTGATGGAGCGGGCACATCAGCAGTATCTGTGGCCTGAGTCAGCCAAAAAAATGTTGCTATTGACAGCCTTGTCTGCGGCAAATATTGGCACGGGTGACAAATGGCTCGTCTTTGCTCATATTTAATTCCGTTCTTGTTTACCCGTTAAGAGCTATCACTTTGCGTTTCTCGTTTTTTTTTCCAGGCTTCCTTCCATGGGGGAGGCTGGGCGTGTGATGATTAGACTATTATAAGCTGGGTTACGGTTGTGGGGTGGGGGGGGGTAGCGGTTGACGGTGGTGGTGGGTGGATGGAATGTATTTATCTTTTTTTGCTTAGTTTTTTTCAGTAAACAAGATTAAATCGGCTGCGGTGTATCGCGAGGAGCCAAGCGTAGATCACGGACGGCCTCGGCCGTAATCCGTTTAGGCTCGGCGGCGTGCATTTGTCACATCTCTCAAGTGAAGGGGGCCATTACTGCACGATGGCGGGTATTATAACGCGTCCGATCCTGGCGGCACGTGAGCGGGCGACGAGCTCATTGGAAGCGACACGTTCTCACGGCGTGCCGAGCCGATCCCGAAACACTTAGGCGAACAACGCGTGTACGTAGACGAATGGACGAGTGAGCGAGCGAACAAATTGACGGACGGACGGACGAACGAACGGACGGATGGCAAATATGGTGCCAGATGGATCTGTGCAGGGCCCTCCCCTTGCCTCCCCTCCACGTAGCGAACCTGTGATTAATTAGAGGCTGCGAATTAAAACATCACAGTGCTCACGGCGCGAGCAGAACGCCTGTCTGCCTGTCCAAGTGTCGGCCCAAGTGTCATCTGGCTGTCTAGCTGAATGTCTGTCTGACCAGCTGGCTGTCTTGTCTGTCTATAGGACTGTTCGCCTGTCTCTTCATGTGTTTGGCTTTGTATCTATGTATCTATATCTGCCAACCTGTATGGTTACCTGTCTGCCTGCTTGTTTGTCTATGTATCTGCCTTTCTACTTGCCTTGTCCATCTTTCAGTCTATGCACATATCTGTCTTAATATATATCTCTCTCTGTACGTAAACTTGTCAATTTATCTTGTGGTTTGCCTCTCTGTGTACCTGTCAGCCTACTGGTCTGTCTACTTACTAATATGTCTGTCTCACTTTCTAATTGTCTACCATCCAACCTGCCTCTGTCTCTGTCATTAAATTTCTACACTTGTTAGCCTGCATGTCTTTCTGTCTGCCTTCCTGTTGCCCACCTGTCTGCTAACCGGTCTGCCTCTCCATCTGCCCGTGCCACCTCTGATGCCTCTACTCGCAAGCACAAACCTCAATTCAAGTCGCTGGCATTGGCTGCAGAGGGAGGGGTCTGGCTTTCACTCTCGTTCATCTTTCCGTTTTGTGTCTCTGCCCATCTGACCCATTATTCCAGCCACCTGTCTGTCCCTCCATGTGTCTGTCTGTCTGTCAGTTCCACCACCCCCCCGCACCCGATGCCTCTTCTCGCTCGCGCACGCCTCTGCAGCGCTGGTTGTGACTGCAGCACGATGCTCGGGCGTTCACACTCAGATAAATCACGGGGGCGGCCGCCACGCACGCACGCCATGCGGCCCATAAATCAGCCTCCTCTGCATTTGGTCGGACGTCTTTATTTAATTACACGGCGGCATGCATCCGCATACCCCACGGGCGAGTGTTTCTCCGTGATTATGAAAGGGATTTCATTTTCGGAACGTGCGTGTTTGTGCTTGTTTGTCTCTTTGCACCTTCCCCTCTCCACCACCTCTTTGCGTTTGACCTCTGACCCTTACAATCATAACACCTCACTTATTTCCCTCCCTCCCTCTCTGGATCCCTCCCTGTTGACCTGGACACCGTGACCCCCGCTAGGAGAGGAGTGAGGAGAGGGACAGCTCCCCCGAGCCGTCCCCCATGCGGAGGCAGCGATCCGAGGAGCCCCCGTCCCCACGCCACTGCTCCCCGCCAGCGCTCGCACACGGATCCATCGAGCGACTCGGTGGGTCATTTGGGCGCACACGGGCCCCTCTACCGGGTAACCTGGGTGCTAGTGGGCATATCCTACGGGTCACGTGGGTCCTAGCAGGCATATCCACAGGGTCACCTGGGTGCTAGCAGAATAACCGCTCGCGGGTGCCTCAACCAGGTAACTGGGGTGCTCACGGGCATATCCACCCGGTCACACGTGCTCTAGCAGACACCGCTACTGGGCCACGCGGGTGTTAGTGGACATATCTACTGGGTCACGCGGTGTGCTAGCTGGCACCTCTACTGGGTCACCTGGGTGCTAACGGACATTAATTCTGGGTCACCCTGACATCTAACCTGGGTCATAAACTTCTCTCATGCGTCACAGGGATCCTCAGGAACAAATGTGTTTGAGAACAACCCTTCTGGGTCAAGCGGACGTCATCTCACCTGGGTCACGCACATTCATACTGGTGGACATCTCACCCCGGTCATAAAGGCGCTGGTCCCCGCATCTCATGACGAACGTCCGTAGTGAGGGCGGTCACGTGGTCGCTCGCTGCAGTTGCACCCTTCGTGCGAGTGTATTTTTTCCCGGAGAGACGGGGCTAGCGTGCGGATGTTTTGTCCCTACCCACGGGGTTGCGCTCTTACGCAGGCGTGCCCCTACACAGGTGTGCCCTTGCACGGGTGTGCGTTGGTGCGTGCGTGCGTGGCAGGAGGCGTGCACCAGAATGGACTGTGCGTGGGGCCTGTGCCACTCCCCGCCATGGCCCCACGGCCCAGCGGCCATGCCCGTGACGACGCCAAACACGACGGCAACGACAGGGGCCTCGCCGAGCAGAGTGAGTCACCGCTCCTCGTCGCCGCTCGTTGCCACTCGTTGTCACCGCGCGCGTGTGCCGTTTCTGTCCCGTTTGTGGGGGGGGGGGGGGGGGTGGGGGTGGGGTGGGGGCGGGGTGGGGGGTGACCCCCGTGTCTTCGCCAAACCGCGATAAAGGCACAAAAACCACAGCGCGGACACCCTCAGCAAAGCGTGTGTCCCCTGCAACCCCCCCCCCCGTAAACGTAATTTGGCCCTGCTCACACACGCTTCACCGACGCACTATACATCGCGGCAGCCGTGTAGCCTGAGCTTGTTTAAAGAGGGGGGATAGCCATACAAACACTCAAGGGGGGAGGCCGGGCATGATACTGCAATGGCTTCGATGCCCATTGCTTAATTATACTTATCATGTTACTTGATTAATAGAGTTTAGAATAGGAGGCTGAACCTTCAGTGGGGTGGTGGGGGGGGGTTCAACCTCTTCTGGCCACCCCCCCTGCTCTCACCCCCCCCCCCACTCGATGCCACGGGGCTGCCTCAAGGACTTTTGTACACGTGACGGTGGACGAGTGGTGGAGGCGCGACGGTATGGGAGGTGTTTCTGGTGGCAGCGCATCCCACCACGGGATGGAGGGATGACATCGGCTCACGTGCTGGAGCTAGTGGGATTGTTACATCGCAAGTACCGTAAGAGATGCCGATGGCTTGCGGGAGGAGGTCTTCATCCAGCAGTGGAGTGAACATCGCCGATGAGGACGACTACGATGACAGTAATCTGTGATTGATGACGATGGAAGCCGATGTAGTCCCCAGGTCTCGGCAGTGCCCGTTATGAAGTTACGCACGGACGGTTCGCGTGATTCTGTGGTCGTGACAGAATGGTTAGTTTGTAATTCATTGTGAAGTTGTGTTTAATTCACGACAGCGGCAAGCGCAAGGACTCGTGACAGCAGTCAGCATTCATTTGGGCACGGACGCGGCCCAGCGGCAGCCGTTCGCCTCTTGCCGCAGAGGTTCAAGGTTTGAATCCAGCAGCGGCCCCAGTTAATACCGCGGCGTGGTATTAAACGTAGTAATAATACCACGTGCTGTCTGCTTCACTCGCAGCGGACGTTAGAGAGAGCCCCCTGATGTCATTCGCAAAAGTAGGTCGTCGTGTGCCCCCGTTATGGTCCACAATTGAACAGATTCGTGAATTACACTGCAAATTATTTGCTTTGGTAAAACCAAATAGCAATCCTGCTCTCTACTGGTACTCTGTATCCATCTGTGAAACATAGTGGCTGTGATAGCCTTGTGCTGTAACAATGGGGCAAATAACAATTTATACTAAATCATTATTATGAATTAATCATTATTATCATCATCATCCTCACCTTGTGGGAAAGTCAACGGTAGTTGTCCGATGAATAGACTCATCCCTGCCTTTGGAATGTGGGATTTCCAGCACAGGCTATGCAGGGGTGGTAAATGGGATGTGAGCACCAATGCCTTCAACTGCTCATTTGCACAGGAAACCACTTTTGACTTTGACTCCTCACTGGGGCAGGGAGTGGGTGAGTGAGTGGGGGGGTCGTTGGGTGTCGGTGAAAACCAAGTATAAACGGTCTCATCAAATGCCTCTGTCTGACATTTGACATTTATATTTCCCCAACAAAATGGCAAGAGCCCAAGGAGCAAACAAAGGTGAACTAACGATAATTACGGCGATCATTCCGTAATTATCAAGGCCAAGGTCCAAGAGGTCGTCACGGTCCTTTGCCGTTGGGGCCGCCACACCCAGCCATCGCTTCTCTCCTGCTGCTAGATCCCTTTAGCCACGCGGTGGCGGCGGCTTATGATGCATGTGGCTGCTTGTAATTCAGCACTGTGGAGGCAGCGAGGATTGGCGGATCACGCACACAGATGTCGCGAAACTCCTTTACCGTGGGTGAACGTCGAGGTGCCCCATATCCTGGCTTGCCAGGAGAAGGCTAGACAGCAAAGTGTGGTGCCAATGAGGGCCACAGAGCTTGGGTAATTGTTGGCGACAGTTATGGCTGCCTTCCTGCTTTGCCTATGGTGTTCCCATGTCTCTGGATCTACACATTTGTAACTTTAACTTTGAACTTCAGACCCCCTCAGATGGGATACAATCTACATCTGACCTCCAAGGACCACTCTGACAGTCTCATTACTTCCGTTGCCATCTGGCAACTGCCTTGTCAGGAGGTGGGAGTGCCTCCACTTTACCCCACCACACACGGCTGATTAACTCTGGTGTACTGTATTCAATTATACTGCCGGGTGGATGGAGTCGGTGGAGAGGGGTGGAGAATTTCAGAAACTTGCACCGTCATTTCAGTTGCCATGCCGGGAGATCGAATCTGACCGGCGACCTCTGCATTGCACCACAAATTAGGGGTTGCTTTTTTTCCTTTATGGGTGAGACGGTGTGTGCTTGTGCCCGTGCACGCATGTGTGTGTGTGTGTGCGTGCGCGATCGAGTGAGCAAGCGGGCGAGCGGATGAGCGAGCGAGTGGGAAAGTGGGCGGGTGAGCATGGGGGCGAGCGGGCTAGAGTGGAGCCGCCCGGGCGAGCAGATGTTACGAGCCGCGGGGTGGCACCGATGGGGGCAGGGGTGGGTGTGTGGCGGGAGGGTGGAGGCAGGAGGGGGGCACAGGCTGGCAGAGTGCAGGGGGTTTGGCAGAGGGGGTTGGGGTGGGTACAGACCAGGGCCACGCGAGAGTGGATGGAGCTGGGCGGGGGCGGGGATGAGAGGGATGGGGTTGGGCAGTCGTCCGCCCTTCTCCTCTGGTCCCTTGCTTCATTTGAAATGGAAAAACCTCCTTAGATCGGCCACCGGAACAGATGACTTACGGCCGCAGAGACACTGAAATCCAAGCCAGACCAAATGTTGCGTGGTTATAAATATTTTGTCCTGGGCACCGTGGGACCCGGGATGAGTGATTAGTGGCGATACAGCTTCGTCTGTGCTGCTACATCAGAGCGGAGATTTTTCATATTAACTTTTCTTCCTGCTTTTTTTTTGTCGACCCCCCCTCACCCGCCCCACACCCCCTCCGCCCCTCCCCTCCGTTCTTCATTACGTATATTTTTTTCCACCTTGGCACAGGACCCGGTCCTTATGCCTCAAATTGGCTGTAATAAACCCCTCCACTCATATCCACGCAACTTCATCCGAAAATTAAATTACATTTTAAATCATCGCATTAATGAACAGTTTGGGAAGAATATGAAATTTTGCGAGACACGTTCTCGGGTTTCAGATATCGCACACACAAGCGCGCACGCACACCACGCGCACACGCATGCACGCGCATGCACGCGCATGCACACGCACGTGCACCGAATACGCCGAGATGACAAGACGTGGTGACGGTTCCGCGGCACGCGATCAGCATCGCGCGGCGGCGTGGGATAAATCGCTCGCCGATTAGCGGCTCCCAAACCCAGTGCCTGCAGTGCTGAGGCTATGGTGAGATAGACCCCCAAATAAGTTAACGTTGAAACTTAAACCAATTACTCGGTGATGCCGCTGCTCCATTGGTAGTGGGTGCACAAGCATAGTCAACAAAACGAAATCTCAACACGTTCGTCAAAAACAAGTGTCACCATGTGAGGAAAATATATAATAGATGATGTTTTGGGCAATTTTCCCTTCATGATACCACATGTACTTCTCTTGTATGGCCGATGTAGATGCAGAGCAGCAACTACAATTTCACATTCAGGGGGTCAAGCCAGATAACCGCGCCAGGAGCAGCGGAGTGTAATTGTCGTGTTGTCTCCTTCGTATTTGTGGATTCGGGCATTGCGTAGTTATACGTTGTACAGTCTGTTCTGGATGACTCCAGTTGCATGATGGAGATATTAACATTTTCCATTTGGACATCAGGTATCCGCATCTGCCAGGGTTTGTGCGAAAGATCAAACCCCAGGGATCTTCTGAGTTGGGTCTTTCACATGAAGAAGAACCATTGGCACTGTGATATGAATAAGGGTCATTGCATGAAACGTTGCCTATTATATATTATGTTTCCTTTAACACCACAGCGTTATTGACGATTGTTGTCAAGATGTAAAGTGATTGTCTGCTCAACTGAGCGTCATCTCACATTTCAGTGCTGGATATTCTGCATTCCTATGGCGGGGGTGAGTCTTCCCCACAAAGTGGTACTACTCATTTTGTCGTCGTCTGCAGAGAGGCGACGGGGCTGATTCTCAACCCCTCCCAACTGGGATGTGAACTCGCAACCTTCCGATTGCGAGCCGCTCGCTCTACCGCTGAGCTGCCGTGGCCCTTCGATGCGGACGAGCAAATCCGTGCGATGTCCCTTCTCAGTGAATTTTCCTTCCGAGACTCTTTTCTCTGTTTTGATTGGAATATTTGAATTGTAAAACAAAACAAAAAATTGTACGCATATTGCATATATATGCTGTATTTATATGTATGCCCGGATGATCATATCGCGTCCAACGAGGAAATTGAGTGATGAAAATCAGCAGGTGCTGGCCGCATTTTAACGTCGTGGGATCCCGAGTGATGGTGACAGTGTGGGGAAGCCTTCATCCAGCAGTGGATTGATCATGGTTGATCTGATGATAACGGTGGTAACGGTGATGTTGATATAATTTATACAAAGAGCCAGCACAGAGCCTCTTGGGTCTCTCACGCAGGGCTTGCTGCTGTCCCCGCCTGTTAACCCATTGCAAGCCCAATCCTCTTTACCCAACCCCTCTGTGTACTCTGTGATTATTGCTCTCACTTCTTCCATCCCTCCATACCACTGCAGTCACTCTAGTCACCGGCAGTCAGTCACCTCTTGGTCATTCTTCTATCGCTACTATTGTGGTTGCTGTTCCCATTACCATCACTTGTCGAATCCTCCACCCGTGTTGATTGAGGACTAGGTTGCACCAGACTTGAGTGTTTCGTCTTATCTCCACACTTTAAACCACCGCACCACAGATCACACACAACAACACCCTCTCACGTGCCCACTCACCCACTTACTTACTCACCCACTCACCACACTCTGCTTCTTCACTCGAACTGCTCCACTCTGTAATTCCCTCTTCCCATCATCATCATCTCTTTGCCCTCAAGCTCTTACAATAAACGCCGAGTACAACTTCGAGAACAGTGCTGGTTGTTGCTGGCCGCCGCTTGACATTTTCTGGGCGTGTGCTTAGCAATTGTGTCAAAATACCCGTTACGGTGATCCTTTGCATCCCAATTCTGTTGAGCTGAAAATGTGAAATAGTTTTTTTTTTTTTTAAAGCCAGCACGATAATTAATATAGAGGGTTCACGTACACGCTCGCTCGCGAATTTTCGCCCAACCCGTGTCGTATCGTCCTTCCAAAGCCACCACCTCTCTCTCCCCCTCTCTCTCCCTCTCCCCCTCTCCACGGCACATTTTTACATGCAGAGCGTCAAGCGGGAGACACAAACACACGGACTTTGCGTGACATTCAAGTTTACAACGGCACTGACCTTGAGTGCAGAGCTTCATGATGCCCGAATATTAATTACCCCACGCGCCCGCACACATGCCGTGCACAGAAGAGGCGGAGAGTGTGCGGGTGGATCGGTGGGGGTGGGGTGGGGGTTTGAGGGAGCGAAGAGGGGAGGAGAACGAGCGGGCGAGACAGGTAGGGTAGTGTAAAATTATGAAGGCTATCACCAACAACGAGTAGGTGCTATAAACAACGGCCCGTTAGGACTTGTAATAAGTGCAGTCCCCTAAAACTAAACAATAAATACATCATTATTGCATCAGTTAATTTAGAAAACTGAAAGCTTGCCCAAACACATCGCCTATGCAGTATCCATTTACAAAATAGGGTGAATCAATCATTTGTGCGGCACGCGTGCACACACGCACGCATACATGCGTAATATATTTATATTTGTGTGTGTGTGCGTGTGTGCGTGTGCGCGCGCGTGTGTGTTTAAACATATACGTTGTTTTCAACGTAATTTGATTTTGTAACTCGATGAGTGAGAGCAGAGGAAGTGTGGCGAGTGTGGGAAGCGATGCGTGGTTTTATCTGCGCGTTTTTTTTTTACCGTCGCCCAAAACAAGATTCGCGATTGTATTTTTTTCTTCTCGGGTTTCCTTTTAGCCATTCGGTGAGTTTCACTCGGGTAATGCCCCTTTCCCACCCTGATTTTGACCCCGTTGCTCATCCATAATACGTTGTAATTTAATAATAAGAAGAATGATCAGGGCTTTATTTAACACGTGATGTTTTTTCTTCGGAACACTGCTATACATAGGTTGGCTTGGAGTTGCCATTATTGGCGTAAAGGCACTACCACTAAATTAAAAGGTATTGTCTATACATTATCCTATATCCTGGTGCTCCACATTCCTATAATCCTATGAACTGGGTTTATCCATAACACTACTTTACATTTGTGCGTTCTATATTTCTCTGAACTGGTTTATTTGAAATAATAAGGCGAGATGGATGTGCCAAGGTGCCAAAATGATCCCCAGAACACCGCTGTGGACCGTTCCGGCTGAAATTGCGCGCTGTTCACAATGTACGAACGTGAACGAAGAATATTCAAAACACGTTCCTCAGTAGCACTGTTGTGGCCCGAAAAAAGGGAAACGTGTACGCAATAGGGAACGTTTCGAGCAACGACACGTCTCGTCACGGCACATGGAGAGTTCCAGAGAGGTAGAGTTTGCGTGTTTTATTGTTAACTGCTTGTACACTACTGCCAATGCAGCAGCAGCAGCAGCAGCTTCACCAAATATATCGCGCAAAGAAGAGAGGTCTCAGCCAGTCTACATCATAACTGCTGTGACGCATGGATCAGACATTTTATAGGCCCAAAATGCCGAGCAACCAGCGAAAAGCAGCAACCATTGAAGATTTCATAGGTTGAGAGTTAACACCTTCCTTCAATTGAGCAAGGTTACAAGAACTTGGGAGAGGAGTGGGGGGGGGGTAGAGAGTCGATGGGTAACGAATTCCACGGACATGAACGTGGAACGAAAGCTGAAAAGTGCGCACAGAAGCATGGCGAGATGCACGCTTGGAGTCACACCGAGAGACAGGGAGAGGGACGCATGGATTCGAGAGGTCACCCACGCAGGTTAGAAACATCACCTTGAATGTTAAGAAACGTACGTGGCCTTGCACAGCACACATCTCGTACAAAGGACATGATGGCCGGCAGTTGAGACTGTTGAAAGCTCATAGGAACATGGACCGTGGAGACGGAGCGATGAAATCAGCTCAAGCGCAGATGGTTTGGTTGCATAACTCGCACCATGAAAGATGATGATCACGATGGCTTGGAAGAGGACTTCTTCCAGCAGTGGATTCAACATGGTTGAAGATTGTGATGATTCATAGACAAATGAACATGATATTCTGTTTGACACTTCACAGACGTATCCCTGCTGTGTGTGATATTGGATTCGCGACATCGCAGGATTGAGATTCGACAACGGCTCGGTGCGGGTGGGGGTGGGGGACGGAGGTCTTCATCCAGCAGTGGATTTATCATGACTGATGACGATAGCGACGACGATGATAATGATGCTCATCTGTGTGGCGAGGAGGGTGAATTTGTCTGTTCCGCTGTTGTTCACCCCAACTCCCCCGAGCGAATGGTTAAAGAACGCGCGGCGGAATGAAACGGCATTGGGGGTAGAATTGAGCTTTCGTCCGTCGTATATTGACATCCGCGTGCACGCGCTCTTTACACCGGGGAGACAGGCCCCCCTCCTGCACGACCCCCCCCTCCCTCCCCCACGCACCCCCTCCCCCCCCCACCGATACACTTATCAGCAGCCGGCACCGATCGATGCAGACAGACAGCATCACACGGACGGTATGATTGCACTCGACAGAAAATTAATCGAACGAGGACGGCAGGGGAGTTTTGTGTGTGTGTGTGAAAGCGACCAGTTTTTTTTAGGGGGGGGGGGGGGGGGCTTGGTGGGGGAGTGGAATCAGAAAAGCCACAGCGTAAAGTAACAATAATAGTACTAATATTAATAAAAAAAGTGTTCCGTGTCAATTTATCTCGCTTACACGCTGATGTACTTTGTTCGTACCCGCACCGCTGCCAATTACCGTGAGTGGAATGGGATGTTGGGATGTTTGAGCGAGCGAGCAAGTGAGTGAGCGGGTCCGTCGTTTTTTCTGTCCGTCCGTCCGTCAGTCAGGCTGTCAACGCTGCTCAACAGGTTTAGCGTTGCTCTCATTGCGGACAGCTGACGTCTCGCGTCGATTCACCGGTGGTGGTGGTGGGGGGGTTTGGATCGTTTGAGAGCTCTCTTTTGTCAGACGATATATATTTATAAAAAAAATACTCCCACAGCGCAAAACGGTGAATAAGTGCGGTCAGACCAATGTTACGTCGCGAGCAGACGGGTGTCATTGAGCCCAGCGGGCGTCATTCACCAACCGCTACTACCACTGCCACCAACACGACTACCGCCACCACTACCACAACCGCCACCACTGCCACCAAAAACAAAGACAAAGATCCCTTGTATAGCCTTAACAGACTTGGGGCAAGTGCTGTTATCGAGCACCTATGAAGGCCGGCACGGCACACGAGAGGCTGGGTAGCCAGTACCACGCCCTTTGTCTCCCAGTGGCGATGTTTAGACACTGCACCAGGTACTCATTTGAGGTTGAGTCGGCCTAGGGGAGGCCCAGAACCGGCTCGGGTAATCGTCACTGGTATTGGCCGTGAGCGGGAATCGAACTCGGGTTGCTGGTTTCGTAGCACAGCGTGCTAACCGCTACACCACCGCTCTCCACTGCCACCACACACACACGTGAGCGATGGGGCTGCGCTTATCTTCCATGACATTCCTGCACCAGTGTTGGAAATTCCACATTGCTATGGCAGGGATCTCTCTCTACGTGGTGATCGTTTTTAACACTAAAATATGTAACGAGCGCGTATGGTATCCGTGCCCTTCTTAAGAGGCACACGGCTGTCGCGGAAGACGGGTGAGGGTCTTGCTAGCGAGGGGTTAGGGCGATGTCATCATCGTCAGTGGGTTTTACCCAGTTACGTAATTGCTCCTGTCTGTGTGCGACTTGGTCCGAGTAATCCACCACGAGTTGGTAGCTCTGCCGACGCTGCGCACATGGTTACGACCGCGACGATGCTGATGATGCTGATGATGATTCTGCTGCCGATCGTAATGAGCTGAGTTGACGCCCGTGGGGCGAGTGTGGGCACTTAAGTGGCCATCGCGTCACGTGACCACCTCCCTTTCCCGTTGTTCCTGCTGCCTTTGCTCTTTTTTTGCGAGTGTGTGCGTGCGTGCGAGCGTGCGTGCGTGTGTTTTCCGCGTGTGTGTGTGTACACACGCACGCACAAAACGCACGCGTGCGCTATGTCTGGGCGTGCGCACGCGTGAATTTGTGCATGTGTGTGTGTACGTCGTCGTATTATGCTCGGGAGGGCCCAGATGAAAATGAATGAGGATCCTGCGCTGTGGCCCTAAATGTCAACCTGAGCCATTTATATTTCAGCAGCGACAGCAGAGTGGAAGGCATAAAACCTTATTCATCAAGCAGAATCCATTAACGTGTCACAGTGTGTGACCGGCTTTAAAAACACGCGCGCCCGCATGTTAATGCGCTGCTCTCCGGCTCAAGGATGTCAATATTTAACAAGTGCAAATGAGAAGCGGCTACGTTTGCAATGCCCTGATGTACGCAGGCCCCCCCTCTCTTTCTCCCCTTCTGCCACCCCACCCCCACCTACCCCCCACACACGTCGTCCTACAACCACCAACAACAACAACAACAAATAGGGGATGTGTTCCTGGGGATGTGACTGACGAGAGCTCTGCCGCTGTTGGGTGTTGTGGCTGACCTGGATACCCACACCACATGTCTAGATGTGACTTAGAGACATCCACATCACATGGCTAGATATGGCTGAGAGTCACCCATGCCACGTGTCTATGTGTCGCTAAGGGTCACCCACACCACATGTCTAGGTGTAGCTAAGAGACACCCAAGCCGTGGTAGAGTATTTCAATGCCACGTCAAGCGAACGCTTCTGGTGCTGACGACGGAACCTGCCGACACAGAGCGGCGTACGCACAGCAGCCGGCTCAGCCGCTCAGCACTGAGTCAGTAGCCAGCAAGAGCTGCGCAGACTGTCATGTGATCACAGTGCGGTAGAACTCTTCTTATCTTCGATGAAGGAGGGGGGCCGAATCTGTACCCAAGAACCGCTCACTTGTAGAACACTCCCAGAGTGTTCTGTGTTTTCGGAGATCCAGACAGTGAGTGTGTTTCGTTTGTTCCGTGTGTGCTATTTGTTTCGTGTGTTCCGTGTGTTTTGTATGTCCCGTGTGTGTGTTTCGTGTGTTCCCTGGGTTTTGTGTGTTTCACGTGTTCCCTGTGTTTCACGTGTTCCCTGTGTTTCACGTGTTCCCTGTGTTTCACGTGTTCCCTGTGTTTCACGTGTTCCCTGTGTTTCACGTGTTCCCTGTGTTTTACGTGTTCCCTGTGTTTCACGTGTTCCCTGTGTTTCACGTGTTCCCTGTGTTTTGTATGTCCCGTGTGTTCCGGGATCCGCTGTGCTTTTTGCCAGATCCTTTGTAACGCTGGTCACGTTGACGGGAAGCAAGAACACATCAACAGGGTGGGAGTGTTTCAAAAACATTGTCGCTCTTATTGGTGAGACAGCCTTTTGTAGGGTTCCTAGTGCCGTGGTGTAATCATGGTCAGCAGACAATCAGAATCAGATTATTTATCCTCGAGAAATCTGATGAGCTATTAAGCTCTTCTTGACAGATGTCCAGACTGGACTTGCAACGTCGGGGTTGCATCTTCCATACCCATCGGCCTGTGCGGCAGTTGAAACTGCCTCTGTCCACCCAGCAGTATAAATGAGTGCATCATAGTCGGTCATTTGGCAGCTCTCCGTGTGGTGGGGTAAAGTGCGGATAACTCCCACGTCTTCTGAGACGTGTCGTTGTTGGGGGCGATTTGGATCATTTAATCGTCTGGCCTGGTGTTTCAGCGGGAGAGCAAGCGGCTCCCAATAATCGTTTAAAATCCGAGTTGGGAATCCCGGTTGGTGTGGGGAGGTGACAAGCTCCATCATCGCTGTCGGGTCAACAGAATGACCACCACCATGTGCGGGGGAAGCCAACAGCTGTTGTCTTGCGGAATAAACTCACCCCCGACATAGGAACGTGGAATTTCCACCACTGTCTCGGGGCTGTGAATGCGGGAGTCGAGCCACCGATGTCTCAGTTGGTCACTCGAGCAGGAAATCACTTTGGCCGCGACTTGATTCTGCTTTGGTGTTGCGTGTGTGAGACGCGCCGTTTGATAGACCGCGCAGATGCGGACGTGTGTTTTTATGCGGGAGGGTTTGGGGGCGAGAGGGAGGAGGGGGGAGGAGGAGGTCGAGTGGCGTTCGTCATCATTTGCATGTATGTATATTGAACTTCTTGTGCACCGTACGTAGCCAACTGTGCGAATCAGAGGTGCGGTTCTGGGCTTCGCGTCTCCTTTATTGTTGTTGCGGTGGTGGCGGTTCGTCGCGCGACCGTCGCAGCCCGAGTGAGAGAGGAAATGTCAAATCCTTTCCTTAATTTGTTTATCCGACCGGGCGAAGGAAAAACACGATAGATTAAAGCGATCGCCGAGCGCTGGCAGACGCAGCGCGTTAATTAGCGAACATCCTCTCCAATGCACTCCGACTAATGCTGCGCGCAAACACGGCCGCGGGAAATCTGCTGGGATACGGGGGGGAGGGGGGGAAAGGGTTAAATAAAATATATATTTTTAGAAAAAACACAATAAAAAAGACCGGCAACAACGCCACGGCCGCCACCACCACCACCACCGTTTAAAAAAAAAACAGACAGAGCCAGAGGTCACCTCTGATGAGGGCTGTGGTGAGGCTGTGGTGTCTGATGTTTGATGTCCTAAACAAGGTTTCAGGGTTTTTTGTGGGTGTGTGTGTGTTGGATTGCCATCTCTGTATTAATTCGTATTTTATTTATTTGGTGATGATGCTGCTGCTGCGGCTGTCGCTGCTGCGTTGGCGGTGGCGCAACAAGCACCGTTAACAACGTAAAACGGAATGCGTTCATCAGTATCAACACTGCGTGTGTGGCCTTAACAGTATATTATAGGCGACGTTTCGGGGAATGGCCCTTCTTCATGACACACCACTGCGTTAGGTTTTCGCGATTGTGTGCTGTGCGGCTGTCAGATGGGTTTTCGGGTTTGGGCAGCGTTGTCCGACGTTTCGCTTCGCACGCCGAGAGCTTCTTCAGAAACCTAAATGACAACGAAAATGTTGCGACCCGACAATACGTTGCGGTACAACCAGAAAATACAACGGGCAGCTGCACAACAGCACAACCGTGAAAACCCACGCAGCGGTAAGATCACAAAAAATAAATAAAATAAAGTTTTGAGGGGCTGTTCAGAGATGTCTCGAAAGTTAGGGAGAGGTGTGGCGTGAGATTTGAGGCAAACCAGACCCAGAAAAAGTACCCCCCAACCACCAACCCTCCAAGCCCCCCACCCCACCTCCACTCCCACCCTCACCCCCTACCCCCCTGCCCCTGCTCAGACAGCCGAGCAAACTTTCTTGGATGTTGTTGGAAATGTTTAAACTCCGGCTGACACTTAAGGTCAAAATATTTGATTTCTCCTTCATAAAGCAATTTAATTATTAACTTTTCCAATTAAGATGGTAAATTCTTTATCAAATTAATGTGGGCCCCGTTGCAATGTGTCAAACAGCGACAATGCGCGAGGTCGTTTGTCGGGAAGAATGTAATTTCCTGATATAAATTGCTTGCCGCGCTGACACCATTTAGAACGTGCTGATAGCCGCGGTGCGGGCCTTCCCGGCCGCACTTGAAATTGACGATGACAAAGGGGGGGGGGGGTGGTGTTTTTAGCTCCAAAACACTGATCTTTGCTAATTCCAATAAAACGCGCGTCGAATATATTTATTCACGCTTTGTTGTTTAACTTCATCCGCTTTGTTTTTTTCCCCGCTCGGGCCGCCGGCCGATGGGTCTCGACCAGGCGAGAGAGGTGGTGGGGAGGTTTTTGGTTTATCTGCCAGCTATCGCCTCCCGTGCGTTCACCGCCACTCGCTCTTATTGGCAAAGTCAAATTAACGACAGTGGGGAAACTCCACCCCCCCCCCACACACACACAAATAAATAACTAATGTTGAAAATAATAAACAAGCCCAAATGAACAAATTATTTTTTATTTCTTCCGGAGGTACGCATTAAAATCCTTTAATAAAAATTAGGTTTGCCTTAATCAGACATGAAGAAGGCGGGTGCACAGCTGGTGATAACTTAAGCCACTGGGGCAATCTTAGCAAGAGAAGATGGGCAGCAACGGGAGGAAATAATTCCCACATGGAGACTGCGTGCGTGCATTTGTGGAGAGCTCGTGAAGCCGTTAGCACACTGCATTATGGACCCCTGCGACCCGAATTCGACCTGCATCCGACCTGCGTCAGTGGCGATTACCTGAAACGGTCCTGGGCCACCCCTAGGCCGACTCAGCCACTTAAATACATACCTTTGTGTGGCGGTGTATAAACATCGTCACTCAGGAGACGAAGGCCGGCCGGGTGTGGTGCTGGTCGCCCACTCTCTTCTCGTGTGCCGTGCCATCCTTAATAGGTTCTGGCTGACAGCACTTTCCCCGATAGTCTGTTAAAGGCTATACGGGGAATATTTGGCTTTGTTTGGGGGGGATGAATGGTGCCGTGGTTGTAATGGTTAGCAAATCCAGAAGTCGTCGGTTTCCATTTGAGCCTTTGGCGTCGCAGTTGAAACAATGGGTGGGGGGAGGGCAACTTTATTAAATCCCTCTTTGGCACCTCTGTCCACCCAGCAGTGTATACTGACACACCACAGCTAGCCAATTAGCAGGTCCGTGAGTGATGGGGTAAAGTGTGGGTAATTCCCATCTCTGCCAAGACATCTGGCCAGCGTGGATGTATATATTGTTCAGTGATTTGTTTACCTTTCCTATACTTTGCACTTCCTATCATGTTTTTTGTTTTGTTTGTTGTTGTAACGTTCTGACCTGCCCCTACTGGACAGGTGTGAAAAAGAGCTTTATAGCTAATCGGATTCCTCCAGAATGAATACATATTCTGATTCTGACTCGGCCACATTTTTCACGAGAGATAGAAGCTGTTGATAGGCTCTTCCCGTGGAGGCTTTTCTGCTAGCAGTGGCGAGATCGAGCGATGGCATGGGCTGCACCTTTCCCATTTTTATTTGCGCCCACTGAAACTGAGCCACTGGATGCTCACATGCAGCCACTTGTAACGCTCGCACCTTATTCATAAGATGCGTGGTGGGGGGAGGAGGGGGTGGTGGAGGGGGGCATGGGCGAGGACACGGGTTAGAATAAAACACACATCCCAACAACGGCGACTACGGCAAACAAAAAAAACACGCGCGAAAACCCTAGCGGATGGAGCTTTATGGGCGGTGGTTGTGTGCACGAAAGTCGCTGATGGTGTGGGTTTAACAGGGGCTCATCCTCCTGAGAGCGCTCTGTGGGGGGCACTCATGCTCGGAGTGGGGGATGGGAAGCCGGGTTGGAGGAGGAGAGCAAGAGAGAGAAGGAGGCGGAGGAGAGAGATGGCAAGACAGAGGAGGAGGGGTTGATGATTAAGAAGAGAGGAGGAGGTGGAGGAGGAGAATGATAGAAAGGAGGAGGTGGAGACGGGTGCATGAGAGGAGAAGGAGGAAGATGATGATAATGATTACGAGGAGGAATGATCATGAATGCTGAGGTAGAGGAGCAGGAGGATGAGACAGGAATGAGGAGGGAGGGATGAATTAAAGGGGAATATTGAGGAGAGACAAGGAGAAGGAAATTTCGCTTAGGAGGAAGACGACAGAGAGAGCTGAGGAGGAGAGAGATGCTGATCAGGAGGAGGAGGGGGCAGTTGCATCGTTGGTGTGCGGCGTAGCGTTGAGTGGCTGCGTTAGCCACTTAACCGCTCAACTGCTGGGCGGGCGTGCAGGGGTGGGGGTATCGGCTTGGGAGGGGGTGGGGGGCGTGCAGGAGGGTGGGGGGGGGGGGGCTCTGTGAAACGGAGCAGGAGGAGAAAGCGCTGAGTCGGGTGGTGCTCTCCCTCCTCCCGCGTTGTTCTGCCCACTCAGCGCCGATCCAGGAAACTCTGCACTATTGTTCCCCGCCCATTCCTAAAATTACGCTTTTATTTTATTTGTCGTTGAAAGCGACTCCGTTTTCCTACGCGATTTCCCATTTGACAAAAAAATAATTACAAAATCAGCATAAGGTAAAAGCGCAGGCCTGCAATGTCTCGCTCCCGCCACTGCCGCCGAAGGAAGGGCTTCCACTCGGGGCTGCCTCTCGAGAGCCCCTGGTGGGGTGGTCTTCAGCCAACTCACCCCACGCGTGGCAGGAGAGTTGGGTGTTACCCACACTTTACCCCACCATACGTGAACACGACCTGGTGATCGGTTCACTGTGGTGTACCCACGTGTACTTTCACGCTGGACTGACATCTTTGTCCGAGGTGGCAGTGCCCACACTTTCTCCCACCAAGCACGATCTGACCCCTGTGATTTTGGTTTCCAAATGATATTGTTGGGGGGACAGAGGTGGGGGGTGGAGGGACTTAGGAAACTTGCTCCATCGTTTCAACTGCCGCGCCGGGAGATTAAATCGAACTGGCGACCTCTGGATTACAAGTCCAGGGTGCTAACCGAATTCACGGAGGTGAAATTAAAGAGAGAGCAAGAAGAGAGAAAAGAGAGAGAATAAAAAGCCGGGACTCTGTAGAAACCCGCAGTGAATTAACCGCACGGTACTGACAAAGCGCCGCGTGGCCCCCAGGTGCCGGCGTTAATGTGATTGAAATGCTGACAGATTTCTTTTTTTTATTGTTAATTAGTTAATGTGCTTGCCTGCAGTTTTTAAACTTAGATTTTCAGCCGAAACCCACTTCAAGCCATGCCGACGGGTTCTCAGTGCCCACCCAACTGCGGTGCCCTGGGTCACCCTGCGTCTCCCACCGCCATTCTTACACTACCCCCGCCTCCGCTACCCCCCCTACCACGCACCCCCAACGCTGGCTGGGTCAGGACGAGGAGCCTGAGCGGCAAAGCGAGGAGGGTGGCGGCGGTGACTGCGTGAATGAAGGTCGCGGCGATCCGAGTGGGGGATTTGGCTTAACACCGCCGAAGCTGAGGCGGGGTGTCTCATTCATTCATTCAAAGATCGACTCATTCATTTCATTCACTTAGCTGTTCATTCTCTTCCTCATTTTCAGTGTTTATGCATTCATGTGGCTGCCGACTCCATTGGTTGCCCCCCCCGTTCATTCATGGAATGCCCCGTTCATTAATTAATGTATTGACTTGTTAATTCACTGATTCTTTCAGTTACTTATTTGAGTATTCAATGCATTCAAGTATTCACCTGTTGGGTGGGGTGCTCAGTTCTTTGAAATTTCATTCACTCTCTTCATTTCACCATTAATTTCTCTCATTGAGTTATTCACACAATTATGTATTTTGGCTGTTCAGTGGGTTGTAAGTATGTATGTTTAATGCGCTCCGTACATAGCCAACCGTGCCAATCGGAGGTGCGGGGGAAGGACAGCAGACTCAACACAAAAAGCCGTTTTGAAGTAATGAGTTTTCAATCTACATTTAAAAGTGCAGAGCTCCAGTGGCTTCCTAATATCGGAAGGAAGAGTGTTCCAAACGACCGCAGAGGCACATCTGAAAGCGCACGATGCAGTGACAAGCTTTGTTCAATGACTAGCCAAAAGCCACTGTGAGGATCGCCGGCGTTTGTGTGATGGTTTATATTCCTTGACGAGATCAGTAAGGTGTTGTGGTTCATTTGTGGCAAACACTTTGCGTGCAATGATTGTGAAGCCAATGCAGCTCAGCGAGCACTGGACAGACGTGGTCGGATCTTGCAGTACCCGTCACGAAACGTGCCAAGCAATTTTGTACATGCTGCAGCTTGGTAATGTTTTTGGCAGATGTCCCGTAGAGTAGTGATTTGCAATAATCGAGCTTTGTTGATACTACGCTATCCCATTCACTCATTCAATCAACTTCTCATTCATTCCCTCACACATTAAGTAAGTAATTCACCATGTCCATTTTAGTGGATGAGAACTCATTGAGACAAACTTTGGCTCTCCAGTCGGCAGGTGGGTGAGGACTTGAACCGCCCTCCCCCACCTCCCTTCCCTTTCACTCTCTGGTCCTGTCTCCCACCACCACCACCACCAATTTACCCGCACGATCGCACCCCCACTTAGAGGCCCTCGCCATGCTGTGCCTCACGCATAGCGTTGCCACCTCTAGCATAGCAAAAAAACCCAAACGTATATAAATTAACGCGAGTGAAAAATATCTCACAATACCAGAAGAGCAGACGACTATGTGCAAATGCAATGCCTGAAATAGTTTTATTATTACGCAACATATATATACAAAAAAATGGTATCAATGTCCCCGGGAATACTAAAGAGTATTTCCCAGGACAGCTTCTGCAAAGAGAGGGCGGTCCTGGGAAATCCAGGACAGGTGGCAACCCTACCGCGGTGGGGGGGGGGGGGGAGCGGGGGCTCCTTTAAGCCTCCCGCTCCTGCGGGACCCATCCGCAGCAAGCTGCTACATCGCCTCTGAGCGTCCTCTGCAGACCTACTTCACCTGGCACGTGGCAAGGCCAGCGCCGGGCAGATGGACACGCAGAGGCGTGCGTGCGTGGGTAGATGGGTGGGTGGGTGGGTGAGTGAGCGGGTGGTTGGGTTGGGTGGGAGGGTGGATAGGCGGGTAGGTAGTAGGTGGACCTTCCGCAAGCCAGATTACGGTTGAATGCACGCGTTTAGCATGAAGGATCTTAGCAGGCATGTAATGGTGAATCGAATCGTGGGTTATATTCGGGTGCTCAGGTGGTTTGTTGGGTGACCGAGTAGATGCGTGGGTAGGTTTGTAGGTTAGAAGGTGGTTAGGTGTGTGTGTCGGAGGGTGGGTGAGTGGGTGGGTTAATGGGTGGGAGGGTAGATGGGTTGCGTGGGAGGGTGGGTAGATGGCTACATGAGTGGGTGCATTGGTTGGTTGGTTTAATGTTTGGGAATTATGTTAAAACATCATCTTTAACTATACACATCAAATCGTGGGTCATGATTGGGTGAGGGGGGAGTAGGTGTGTGGGTGTGTTGGTAGGTTAGAGGGTGGTTAAGTGCGTGAGTCAGAAGGTAGGTTTGGGGTTTCGGTGGGTGGATGAGTGGGTTTCTGTGGGTGGGTGGGTTGGTAGGTTAGAGGGTGGGTAGGTGTGTTGGAAAGTGACCAGGTGGCTCAGGTGTCAGAGCACTGAGCCACCACCACTAAGATCCTGGGTTCGAATCTGGAATTCAGTCGCCTGTGATTAAACCGGGTTAAGTCTGTATGTATGTATGTTGAACATATTTTTCAACTTACTTAACCAACCATGCTAACAAGTTGATGTTCTTAGCCTGGTCACCGATAACTGCACAATAAGAAACCCCTGCCATTACATTTATCTCTGCACTTATGTTTCCTCTTTTCAGCTCTTGAGGATTACAAAACCAAGTAGTTTGATTGGCATGAAGTGACAAACACCGTTTGCAAGGACATACATGAAACAAAGAGGTTTACTGACAGTGACCTCCGAAGAAATTCTCTGACAATCTTACAGGCACCGTTCTCTGACACAGGGTGATGCACTGCTAGCTGCGAAGGGTTCGCGAACCGAAATGTCCTCGTCTCTCTGTAACATGACGTAGCGATGGCACAATTGGGATATAAGTGGGGTGGGAGGAGGGGGTAAAAAACTCATCCCTTCGTTTCCTCCCTGGCGAGGCCTCTCCCCTCCCTGCAATAAACAAGACTCCCCGCCCACACGCACGTACAGGAATTTCATTAAGCGCATTCGTCGGCTGGAACTTTTATTATTGGAGATAGAAATAACAGAGCGGATTTGAGGAACGGAACATGACGTGACGCAAGTGGGTTCCTGCCCTGACCTCCGGGGTGAGAGTACACCCTGAACCGTGATTATCTCCGTCAGCCGCGTTCAGTCCACTGCTGCGTGAAGTCCTCCCCAAGCCGCCCGCCCAGCCCATCCCGCTAGGGTCCTCTGACGCAAACATTCCATTTGGTACCTCCGCGCACGAGTCGATCGCGTCGCTCCGTCCTTTGGCTGGCACTCCCGTCGTCACTCTCGACAGCGGTCCGTCACCGATCGCCGCCGTGATGTGTCCTGCCCAAGCTCACTTGACTTGTCCTCGTAGTCCCTATCATGTCTGGAATATGCGCGTGTTCTCTGACTCGTCGTGGTGCCCGGCGTTTCACTCCCGTGTGCCAGCACGTGAGAGAGAGCGGAGAGAGCTGTACAGGCTCAATCCCAGCTTAGTCTTCCGAGATCTGACAACAGTTCCGTTTCCAAAGAAGCTTCCAGCACTTGGAGCGAAACGTTGGACATCGTGCCGAACGACATGCGGTGGCATCACACGGTAACCCCGGGCGAGTGGTAAAGAGTTGAACCCCGGGGTGCACAGGTCAACACAGTCATGAGAAGACTGCAGGGTGACTTGGGGAGCAGCTAACAAGTCTCCCCCCCTCTCCCACCCCCTTCCCCTCCCCTCTCTCCCCTCTCCATCTAGAAGATGGAATGGCAGTGGGGATGCTGGCCGGCGCGGCGGGGGATAAACAGCACAGCCTTGCCAGCCTCGCTCAACTCCACGCAGACTTCCCAGCCGCTGCCTTCCTCTTCCCAGATGGGCTGTCCTCCACCGAGACCCTGCTCACCAACATCCAGGTACGGACATTCGTGCCGCCCGCCCGCCCGCCCGCCCGCCTGCCTGCAAAGTCCGCCCTGGGTTTTCCAGTCGCGGGTGATAGTAGGCGAAATTCGCCGATAGTGATTTCTCGCTGAGAGACCCACAGACTCATATAGAGACCCACTGACTCAAAGAGAGCCATTGACTTGCATAGACACCCACAGCCTCGCAATCACTCTCACCTCACAACACACTCCTCACAACACACTCCTCTCACCTCAACACACTCCTCTCATCTCACAACACACTCATCTCACCTCACAACACACTCCTCATCTCACAACACACTCCTCTCATCTCACAACACACTCCTCTCACTTCACAACACACTCCTCTCACTTCACAACACACTCCTCTCGCCTCACAACACACTCCTCTCACCTCACAACACACTCCTCTCACTTCACAACACACTCTTCATCTCACAACACACTCCTCTCATCTCACAACACACTCCTCTCACCTCACAACACACTCCTCTCACCTCACAACACACTCCTCTTGCCTCACAACACACTCCTCTCACCTCACAACACACTCCTCTCATCTCACAACACACTCCTCTCACCTCACAACACACTCCTCTCATCTCACAACACACTCCTCTCATCTCACAACACACTCCACTCATCTCACAACACACTCCTGTCGCCTCACAACACACTCCTCATCTCACAACACACTCCACTCACCTCACAACACACTCCTCTCACCTCACAACACACTCCTCTCACCTCAACACACTCCGCTCGCCTCACAACACACTCCTCTCATCTCACAACACACTCCTCTCACCTCACAACACACTCCACTCACCTCACAACACACTCCACTCATCTCACAACACACTCCTCTCACCTCACAACACACTCCACTCACCTCACAACACACTCCACTCATCTCACAACACACTCCTCACAACACACACCTCATCTCACAACACACTCCTCTCATCTCACAACACACTCCACTCGCCTTGCAACACACTCCTCTCACCTCACAACACACTCCACTCATCTCACAATACACTCCACTCATCTCACAACACACTCCTCTCACCTCAACACACTCCTCTCACCTCACAACACACTCCTCACAACACACTCCTCACAACACACTCCTCTCACCTCACAACACACTCCTCTCATCTCACAACACACTCATCTCACCTCACAACACACTCCTCACAACACACTCCTCACACGACACTCCTCTCGCCTCACAACACACTCCTCTCGCCTCACAACACACTCCACTCATCTCACAACACACTCCTCACAACACACTCCACTCATCTCGCAACACACTCTCACCTCGCAACACACTCCACTCACCTCGCAACACACTCCTCATCTCACAACACACTCCTCACACCACACTCCTCTCGCCTCACAACACACTCCTCTCGCCTCACAACACACTCCACTCATCTCACAACACACTCCTCACAACACACTCCACTCATCTCGCAACACACTCTCACCTCACAACACACTCCACTCACCTCTCAACACACTCCTCATCTCACAACACACTCCTCTCACCTCACAACACATTCCTCTCATCTCACAACACACTCCTCTCAGCTCACAACACACTCCTCACCTCACAACACACTCCTCTCATCTCACAACACACTCCTCACCTCACAAAACACACCTCTCATCTCACAACACACTCACTCACCTCACAACACACTCCTCTCGCCTCACAACACACTCCTCACCTCACAACACACTCCTCTCATCTCACAACACACTCCACTCACCTCACAACACACTCATCTCATCTCACAACACACTCATCTCACAACACACTCCTCACCTCACAACACACTCCTCTCATCTCACAACACACTCCACTCACCTCACAACACACTCCTCTCATCTCACAACACACTCCACTCACCTCACAACACACTCATCTCACCTCACAAAACACTCCTCTCATCTCACAACACACACCTCATCTGACAACACACTCCACTCACCTCACAACACACTCCTCTCATCTCACAACACACTCCTTATCTCACAACACACTCCTCACACCTCACAACACACTCCACTCACCTCACAACACACTCATCTCATCTCACAACACACTCCACTCACCTCACAACACACTCCTCATCTCACAACACACTCCTCTCACCTCACAACACACTCATCTCACCTCACAACACACACTTCATCTCACAACACACTCCACACTCCTCACAACACACTCCTCTCACATCACAACACACTCCACACTCCTCACAACACACTCCTCTCACCTCAGAACACACTCCTCTCACCTCACAACACACTCCTCTCACCTCACAACACACACCTCTCATCTCACAACACATTCCTCACACCTCACAACACACTCCTCATCTCACAACACACTCCACTGACCTCACAACACACTCCTCTCATCTCACAACACACTCCTCTCACCTCACAACACACTCCTCTCATCTCACAACACACTCCTCACAACACAACACACTCCTCTCATTTCACAACACACTCCTCTCATCTCACAACACACACCGCTTACCTCACAACACACTCCTCTCATCTCAAAACACACTCCGCTCACCTCACAACACACTCCTCTCATCTCACAACACACTCCACTCACCTCACAACACACACCTCATCTCACAACACACTCCACTCACCTCACATCACACATCTCATCTCACAACACACTCATCTCACCTCACAAAACACTCCACTCACCTCACAACACACTCCTCTCACCTCACAACACACTCATCTCACCTCACAACACACACTTCATCTCACAACACACTCCTCACAACACACTCCTCTCATCTCACAACACACTCCTCTCACCTCACAACACACTCCACTCACCTCACAACACACTCCTCTCACCTCACAACACACTCATCTCACCTCACAACACACACTTCATCTCACAACACACTCCTCACAACACACTCCTCTCATCTCACAACACACTCCTCTCACCTCACAACACACTCCACTCACCTCACAACACACTCCACTCACCTCACAACACACTCCTCTCACCTCACAACACACTCCTCTCACCTCAACACACTCCACTCACCTCACAACACACTCCACTCATCTCACAACACACTCCTCACAACACACACCTCATCTCACAACAGACTCCTCTCACTTCACAACACACTCCACTCATCTCACAACACACTCCTCTCATCTCACAATACAGTCCACTCATCTCACAACACACTCCTCTCGCCTCACAACACACTCCTCTCACCTCACAACACACTCCACTCATCTCACAATACACTCCACTCATCTCACAACACACTCCTCTCACCTCAACACACTCCTCTCACCTCACAACACACTCCTCACAACACACTCCTCACAACACACTCCTCTCACCTCACAACACACTCCTCTCATCTCACAACACACTCCTCTCACCTCACAACACACTCCTCACAACACACTCCTCACAACACACTCCTCACACCACACTCCTCTCGCCTCACAACAAACTCCTCTCACCTCACAACACACTCCTCTCGCCTCACAACACACTCCACTCATCTCACAACACACTCCTCACAACACACTCCACTCATCTCGCAACACACTCTCACCTCACAACACACTCCACTCACCTCGCAACACACTCCTCATCTCACAACACACTCCTCTCACCTCACAACACATTCCTCTCATCTCACAACACACTCCTCTCATTTCACAACACACTCCTCTCATCTCACAACACACTCCTCACCTCACAACACACACCTCTCATCTCACAACACACTCACTCACCTCACAACACACTCCTCTCGCCTCACAGCACACTCCTCACCTCACAACACACTCCTCTCATCTCACAACACACTCCACTCACCTCACAACACACTCATCTCATCTCACAACACACTCCTCTCATCTCAAAACACACTCCACTCACCTCACAACACACTCATCTCACCTCACAAAACACTCCTCTCATCTCACAACACACTCCTCATCTCACAACACACTCCTCATCTCACAACACACTCCTCTCACTTCACAACACACACTTCATCTCACAACACACTCCACTCATCTCACAATACACTCCACTCATCTCACAACACACTCCTCTCACCTCAACACACTCCTCTCACCTCACAACACACTCCTCACAACACACTCCTCACAACACACTCCTCTCACCTCACAACACACTCCTCTCATCTCACAACACACTCCTCTCACGTCACAACACACTCCTCACAACACACTCCTCACAACACACTCCTCACACCACACTCCTCTCGCCTCACAACAAACTCCTCTCACCTCACAACACACTCCTCTCGCCTCACAACACACTCCACTCATCTCACAACACACTCCTCACAACACACTCCACTCATCTCGCAACACACTCTCACCTCACAACACACTCCACTCACCTCGCAACACACGCCTCATCTCACAACACACTCCTCTCACCTCACAACACACTCCTCTCACCTCACAACACACTCCTCTTATCTCACAACACACTCCACTCACCTCACAACACACTCATCTCACCTCACAAAACACTCCACTCACCTCACAACACACTTCTCACAACACACAACACACTCCTCTCAATTCACAACACAATCCTCTCATCTCACAACACACTCCTCTCACCTCACAACACAATCCTCTCATCTCACAACACACTCCTCTCACCTCACAACACACTCATCTCACCTCACAACACACACTTCATCTCACAACACACTCCTCACAACACACTCCTCTCATCTCACAACACACTCCTCTCACCTCACAACACACTCCACTCACCTCACAACACACTCCACTCATCTCACAACACACTCCTCACAACACACACCTCATCTCACAACACACTCCTCTCACTTCACAACACACTCCACTCATCTCACAACACACTCCTCTCATCTCACAACACAGTCCACTCATCTCACAACACACTCCACTCGCCTCACAACACACTCCTCTCACCTCACAACACACTCCACTCATCTCACAATACACTCCACTCATCTCACAACACACTCCTCTCACCTCAACACACTCCTCTCACCTCACAACACACTCCTCACAACACACTCCTCACAACACACTCCTCTCACCTCACAACACACTCCTCTCATCTCACAACAAACTCCTCTCACCTCACAACACACTCCTCACAACACACTCCTCACACCACACTCCTCTCACCTCACAACACACTCCTCTCACCTCACAACACACTCCTCTCGCCTCACAACAACTCCTCTCACCTCACAACACACTCCTCTCGCCTCACAACACACACCACACTCCTCACAACACACTCCACTCAACTCACAACACACTCTCACCTCACAACACACTCCTCTCACCTCACAACACACTCCACTCATCTCACAACACACTCCTCACAACACACTCCACTCATCTCACAACACACTCTCACCTCACAACACACTCCACTCACCTCGCAACACACTCCTCATCTCACAACACACTCCTCTCACCTCACAACACATTCCTCTCATCTCACAACACACTCCTCTCATTTCACGACACACTCCTCACAACACACTCCTCTCACCTCACAACACACTCCTCTCACCTCACAACACACTCCTCTCATCTCACAACAGACACCTCATCTCACAACACACTCATCTCACCTCACAACACACTCCTCTCATCTCACAACACACTCCTCACAACACACTCCTCTCACCTCACAACACACTCCTCTCACCTCACAACACACACCTCACTTCACAACACACTCCTCTTACCTCACAACACACTCCTCTCACCTCACAACACACTCCTCATCTCACAACACACCCCTCTCACCTCACAACACACACCTCTCATCTCACAACACACTCCTCAGAACACACTCCTCTCACCTCACAACACACTCCTCTCACCTCACAACACACTCCACTCACCTCACAACACACTCCTCTCACCTCACAACACACTCCTCTCACCTCACAACACACTCCACTCACCTCACAACACACTCCTCTCACCTCACAACACACTCCTCTTACCTCACAACACACTCCTCTTACCTCACAACACACTCATCATCTCACAACACACACCTCTCATCTCACAACACACTCCTCACAACACACTCCTCTCACCTCACAACACACTCCTCTCACCTCACAACACACTCCACACTCCTCTCACCTCACAACACACTCCTCTCACCTCACAACACACTCCACTCACCTCACAACACACTCCTCTCACCTCACAACACACACCTCACCTCACAACACACTCCTCTCACCTCACAACACACACCTCACCTCACAACACACTCCTCTCATCTCACAACAGACACCTCATCTCACAACACACACCTCTCACCTCACAACACACTCCTCTCATCTCACAACACACTCCCCTCATCTCACAACACACACCTCTCATCTCATCACAACTCTCATCCCACCATGCAGAGTCAACTGCAAGTTCATCTCACTGCACGCACGCACGCACCATCACGTGGGAGCCGCTGTGTTTGGCGAGACGTGGAGTCCGTACTGCGCGAGAGTAATGAGCCTCCTTCCGCAACCACTCATTTACACAGTCAATAAATCACGGCCTGCTGTGCCGTGGCACACTGATAGCAAACGCTTTGCAGGGTTTAACAAGAGCATTTATTAATAGTTGAACGGACGGGCAGATGAACGAACGAACCCATGAGCGAGTGGAACGGGCGGTCCTAGACGGACCGTGCCAGCCACGTGGGTCAGATAACCAGAGCCCCTGGCAGTGCCCGGGCGATCCCGTGATGTTAAGTAAACGATTACGCCACCGGTTATCGGTTCGACTGCTCGGCTAATCGGTACATGCTGCCTCCGTGCAGAACTTGGTTGCGAACCGGAGCGATCGGTTGTGCAGCTTAGAACCGCTCTCGAAACCGCGCAACTTAAAATCGCCCGCAACTGCTTTGTCCGTATCTGAGCGAGGAGTTGCACAACAACAAAGATGTGTCTGAGCGTAGCTAAAGTGCGCTGGCCACACCCTCTGCACCATGGCCCCATTCCTTTCCTGGTTAGCGCAACAATTTTTGTCTTTAGTGTGTGCCTGCATCTGTGCACGTGTAACATGCGTAACGTGCGCGCGTGACGTGCGCGCGTGACGTGCGTGCGTGCGTGACGCGCGTGTGTGTAACATACGTACGTACGTCCGCGCGTGACGTGGCGTGACGTGCCGTTACGTGCGTCCCCAGGGCCTGCTGAAGGTGGCGGCCGACTCAGCGCGGGCGCAAGACAAGCAGGCGCAGCTGGAGAAGTCGGAGCTGCGCATGGAGATTCTGCGGGAGCGCGAGGTGCGCGAGGCCCTGGAGAGGGAGCTCGCGACCGAGCAGCGCAACCGCGGTACGCCGCCGCCGTCATTGTCGCACGGCTTGCACACGCGCGCGGCCGCGCAGTTTCAATTCAACGTCAATGTTTATTTGTCGCACGGAAAGTTCCCGTGCAGCCAGTTACGCAGATGGTTTTTAACACTAGCACAACAACAACGACGACGACGACGACATCGTCAGAGTGATGCACTCCTCTGCTCCTGATGCGGTTATCTGGCTTGACCATCTGCATGTGAAAAGTTGTTGCTCTGCAACTTACTTCAGCCATACGATAGAAGAAGAAGAAGATGAATATCAGAGCGGTCCGCGCGGAGGAACGGGCAGCATCGGAACAGGGCGCGTCGGAGGTGCAGGCTGAAATAATGCGCCGGGAACAAACTGTAACAATATCAACGATATAAACACAGGCACGTTGCACCGACAACCGGGACGTGGTAAGGAATGGTCGTAGGGGAGATGATGGGAGGTAGAGGCCGAGCGAATGAAACAACAGCCATCGGGGGAAAGCGAAGAGTCACAGCAGGTGGAGGCTCAGACGAACTGTGCCTCGTGAGCACGGTGGTTGCGATGTCAATGGTGGAGTTGCGTGTTTTTGACGGAAGCCGTCCTCCTTCCCGTATGCCGGGGCGTCTCGGAGCGCTTCAAATCGGGCGTTCCCCCTCGTCGCGACACAATTTGAAAGGGCATCCCGGGTGGCACCCGTCCCCGTAACATGACACGCAAAAAAAAAACACGTGTAAAAAGCACACGGCGTTATGCATGTATGTGGAACTTCTTTCGCGCCGTAAATGGCCAACCGTGCTAATCCGAGGTGCGGGGGAAGGACAACCAACTTCACACAACAAGCAGTAAAAATGTGTTTGAAAAGCAGTTATGCCAGGTTTTATGCGTTTTTATGCCTTGTTTCAAACATACGGTGGTTTTCCAGCCCTGCGCTGTCATTCTATTACTTTGAAGTTTTCTCATCGTACTGCAGATTTGATTATTGTCGGCATCAGCTCAGCTGACATGGGCCCGGTAGCGTGGAAGTGGGGACTCCACATAAAAAGGTTTCCAGAGGCCGACTTTGCAGCAGTGAGCATTGGTAATTGTACTATACTGTGCTGATGAGTCCTAATGAGGACGAAACCGGTCCACATAGTCCGTAATGACTACTTCACTGCCGTCGCCACCAACAATTATTTTGATGCTAACCGCTAGACATGTGGGACCACAATGCAATTCTTCTTCAGGAGCCCGCCTGATGGCGTTGTTTTCTCTACACAATGCACAGTTTGGCTGCATTTCCCTTTTTGATTTTCGTTCTGTGTTTATGTTGTGCACGCGTCTGTCTCGCAAACCGTGCGCGCACGCGCAGAACTCGTGCAGAAGCGTCTGAAGAAGGAGAAGAAGGCCAAGAGGAAGCTGCAGGAGGCGCTGGAGTTTGAGGGCAAGCGGCGGGAGCAGGCCGAGCACGCGCTGACGCAGGCCACCAACCCCGACGGCCTGCGTGGCCTCGGAGGTGAGCGTGCCTCTATGCGCCGAGTCTCTCCGGGGTTTTCGTTTTTCCCTCCTCCTCCTCCTCCTCCTCCCTCCCCGGTGTGACGTGATAATGTATGGCTCGACTTGTATGGACAACAGGGTCGCCCGACGTTTGCGCGGCACCACTGTTGTTGATAGGACAAACGGGAGAGGGATGTGATACAACGATGTGAATTGTTTGGCTGCTGCTGCTGCTGCAGTCGCAGCTGCGCTGGCAGGTCAGGTGGCATCCCGAGTCACCAGTGGGAAAGTGAGACGGAGAGGGAGCTGAATTATGGGTAAAATTTAACAAATTATTTTGGCGATGCTGCTGCTGCGTTTGGAGTGGTGCACAAGTACAGTTAACAACACTCAACACGTTCCGTGTCAATAACACTGTGGCCTTGAAATTAAAAAAATATATACAAAAAAAAGGGTGTTATCGTGACAGATGGCATTGGCTTGCCAAGGGAGGCCTGAATCCAGCAGTGGAAATGCTGCTATTGCTGCTGCTGATGATGACAATGACCCTAATTTAAAACCGAAATATTCGGGGGAAGAAATATTCATTTATATCTTAACTAAGTTTATGCCTAGAAGCCTCCGTGTAAATGCCAAGAAAACGAAACACATTTTTTTTAAAATTGCCCTGCGTGGCCTTAATCGGAAAAAATCTCTAATTGGCAACGTTTTGGGCAATGACCCTTCTTGTTAGCGCTTGAAGAAGAATGGCTATTGCCCAAAAACTCCGCATATTTATTATATACCTTTCCTTTGAAGGCCACAGTGTTATTGACAAATTTGTGTTTGCGTTTTCAATACAAATTTACGTGGTCCTGCATCACCTGATGGACTCTAGGCCAACGGAGCTTAGAGAGGAAGGCGACCGACCTTGGGTGGAGTGCAGGCCCCTTTCCTGAACTGGGCAACCGTTGGGAAAGAAAGCGGAGGAATTCCCATGATACCCGACCATTTCCAATCTTCTGCTCGTCCCCGGAGGCCCGCCCGCATGACCGTGTTGTTGCGAGTTAATCTCTCTCTAATAAGGCATTTCACAAAATTTATGAATAAGGCATTAGGAATAAGAGACGTTTAGTGATTTCATCCGTCTGTTATTCTAATGTGTACATATATATATGAGGTAACCAGTGGGGTTGCCACTAGAGTGCCAATTTTTTCCACGGACCGAACCCGGACATATGTTTCAGTCTGCCTAGGTATTTCAAAACTTTACAGTAGATTTTAATAAAGTTCATCGCAATGCCACCAGGTCTCGGTACAAATCTATCCTCCTTGCAACTCCAACACAGACGTCGTCGGTTCATAATCAACTATGGCTCAAACCGTAGTTGCCACCTCTGTGTGTACAAAAAACCGGGAGACATGATAGAAAGAAGAATAGCTCACGATAGTGGAAGTGGGGAGAACTATATATCAACGTGTCATTTTGAGCGGTGTATTCATTATTATCATCAGTATGCAGCTGACAAAAAAACAGGTCTTTTATTGTCCCGGGAAAAATGTAAGGACTTCCCAGGACGCAGCTGGAAAAGGGGACGATCCTCGGGAAAAGGAGGACAGTGACCAGTGGGCAAGTGAGATGGAGCGAGCCGAATTTTCCGGTGAAATTAATTAAATGATCTGGTGACGCTGCTGCCGCATTGGCAGTGATGCCACAAGCACAATTACCAAAAACTCACTCAACACACTCATCAATAACAACACCACCTTGTGGCCTTCAATGTAAAAATGTATTCCGTGATTGATTGTATGTGCTGTGAGGAAGAGCCATTGCCCGGACCGTCGCCTGTTGTATACTTTTTCTTTCAAAACCACGGCGTTATTGACGGCAAAGTGTTGAGGTTTTTTGTTTTGTTTCCCCCTACTGTGAATTGTCAGTGGTGTGGCAGAAGGAAGGGGTGTCTAGGGGGCTCGCTGGACCGGTGCCTGATAAATATTCTTTTTCTGCCCATGGTTCATTTATGTCCTGAAGAAAAAAAAAATACATCTTGGAATATTAAGAAGTTTTCACACCAAACACGGACGGCAAAAACAAATCTAACGTTTGCTGTGTGCCACCGTCAGATGTAAATTTATTATTTTATTTTTTATCACAGTTGTTGAGCAAAGACCCAAAATCTCAAAATGTCAAGCCGCCGGCAACAAACAGCACTATTGTCAAAGTTGTAATAGACATGTGTTTTTTAATTATCAGCAAAGTTATTTTCGTAATAGCTTGGGGAAAAGGGACGATGCTGAGAGGAGGGGATTCGAGAGTGAAGCAGTGCAAGTGACGTGTGTTGCACAAAGAGAAGTGTTTTGACCTACAGTGCGGTGAGTAAGTGGGTGAGTGAGTGTGTGTAAGTGGGTGAGTGAGTGGGTGAGTGGGTGAGTGAGTGTGTAAGTGAGTGTGTAAGTGAGTGTGTGAGTGAATGGGTGAGTGGATGAGCGAGTGGGTGAGTGAGTGGGTGAGTGTGTAAGTGAGTGGGTGAGTGAGTGAGTAGGTGAGTGAGTGTGTAAGTGGGTGAGTGAGTGGGTGAGTCTGTAAGTGGGTGAGTGTGTGGGTGAGTGGATGTGTGAGTGAGTGTGTAAGTGAGTGAGTGTGTGGCTGAGTGGATGTGTGAGTGAGTGTGTAAGTGATTGTGTGAGTGAGTGTGTGAGTGAGTGTATAAGTGGGTGAGTGTGTGGGTGAGTGGATGTGTGAGTGAGTGTGTAAGTAAGTGGGTGAATGTGTGGGTGAGTGTGTGAGTGAGTGTGTAAGTAAGTGGGTTAGTGTGTGTGTAAGTAAGTAAGTGGGTGAGTGTGTGGGTGAGTGGCTGTGAGTGTATTGTTGCGACCTGCAGTGTGGTAGTGAATGAACATATACTGTGGACGAGACGAAACAGTCAGTGTCTGCTAGACCGAGTCCTCAACATTGGTGGATGAATCAATGAGCAGAGTTCGTGGGGACATTAACCACGGTAGTACCAATAATAAGAGTGAAACGACTAACCACCAGTGAGTGAGTGAGTGACTGGCTGGAGTGAATCAATGAGTGCTGGATCATCAGTTATTTTGATTGCTTTATGGTGACTTCTGTCAAGCACAGTGAGGTAGGAACTGGGTGCTCCATCCCCAGATATGATAGCAGCAGGATTTTAACTTTGACTGAAAATGTGTTTTGTCCGTTTATTCATAATTTGAATTATCTGCTGCAAACAGAAATCTGCCGCTGCGGATTCTCTGAGCAAGTAGCAGAATTCCTGGGATCAGCTGCCATTGGTGTGGTTGTTAAAGAAATTTGTTATTGTTGGCAGTAAATGTTTGTAGAAAAAAAAAGTGCGTGTCCGCAAACCATCGCCGGGGCGTTAAGATTTTAACGTAAAACTTGTGGCAGTTTTTGTCATGGAGAAAAACTGAAAAAAATGCAAAACGGCAGATGTGATTCGAAAAAAATCCACGGCGCCAAATTAAAATGTGCGGGAGGGCTCACTATTCATGAAGGGCATGTTTATAGGGGGGCGGTGGAGGCGGATTGATTTTAATATATTTTCTTCTTTCGTGTTTTTGTTTCGCAAAAAAATGTAAATACTAAGCACCGCGGCCAAAAAAGGCGATGCCGGGAGAGCGTCCAAGGCTTTAACATTTAGCACCAAAACCGCCCGGTAGCCTACCCCCCTTCCTCCCTGCCCACCCACTCCCCCACTGCCTGCCGGCGGTGCTAGGAAAGGCGACCCGGACCCTCAAATGGATTAGCGCGCCCGCCCAGTCGCCCGCTTGCGCGTGCGTGCGTGCGTGTGTGTGTGTGCGTGTGCGTTCCGCGACCCTTCCAGTCATCACTGATCATTATGTCGGCGCTTTGCCGCTTGCTGCTCACACGCGCACCCACCGACAACAACGCCACCACGGTTAAAATACGACTCGGAGGCCAATCAAGTAATGTTGCATTAGAGTCTCGTGTGGCCGGCACTGGGTCCCGGATCCTACACTTGGCGTGCACACATAAAAGTGCACTCCGGGTATAAGGGGCCGCCCCATAAATGAGAGCCATCCTGCAGTAATGGGTCGTTTAGTTGGAGGGTATAATATTTCAAAGGGAGTTGTGCGGGGTGCGTGCCTGAGTTGTGGGTGCGTGCGTGTGTCATCTGTGCGCGTTCGTGTGCGCGTGCGTGTGTGTATGTGCATACCTGTGCACGTGCACGTGTTTCCACGTGTTTGCGTGTGCACGTGTGTGAGTGTGTGCGCGTGTGTGTTAGTGTGTGCGCGCGTGTGGGGAGCAGTGGCACGGTGGTTCGATTCCCGCTCACCACCAATAACAGTGGTGAATATTTGAACCGGGCCTTGGCTTCCCCTAGTTCGACTGAGCCTTAAATGTGTAACTGGTACAGTGTGTAAACGTCATCACTGGGGAGACAAAGGCGGCCGGGCGTGGTGCTGGCCACTCATCTCCTCGGGCTAACAAAACTTGCGCCAAAAGTCCATTGAGGCTATTGGGGGTCTTTGTCTTTGCATATGTACATGTGTTTTGTATTTGCCCATGCATGTGTGCATGTGGTTGTGTCTGAACTTGTGTATACACTTGTACATGGTTATGCATCTCTGGGTATGAGTGTCTGTGGGTATGTGTGGGTGTGTGTTTGTGCCTCTGTCTTTTTGCAGGTATGTGTGCTTGCGTGTGTGCGTATGTGTAATGTGTACGATTCAGAGGTGAGCAGGTGCTAGGCATTGCTAAGTGCCCGCGAACAGCTCTTGCCCCAATAGTCAGCTAGAGGCTACATGGGGAATCTTTGTCTTTGTGTGATACAGAGCCACTGAGCCCCATGATGGAGGGAGAGAGAAGCGGACAGGGGGAGAACGAGAGAGTGGCTCAACAAGGTGAGTTCATTATTGTTGGCGCCGCGGTGGCGAGATGTTAACTCCCTTTCCTGGTATACAGGAGGTTATAGGTTTGATCCCGACCCTGATGTCTGTATATTTGGAGTTAGCATGTTCTCCCCGTGGTCGCGTTGATTTTTCTCCGGGTCCTCTGGTTTTCCCCTCAATATTTAGAAACATGCATTTCGAATATCTGGTTTGCTATACTCTAAATGTCCACGTGATAGGCCACTTTGTTGAGCTTTCATTTATGGCCAGGTCGCTTCTGCAAAATAGTTGTATCACTCAATGGGTCTTACCCGGTAAAATATTTTTTTTTTAGTTTAATCATGGCCAATTGTCTCAGGGGGTTCAAAACGGCCGTGTCCGAGCATTGTAATGGCGTCGCTGAGGTCCTGGGTTTAAATGCAGGTTTTGGACACTCGCGATGATGTCCACCTTCTCCGGTTCCAGGTGTGACAGTTGATGGTCGTGGCCAAGTCACCAAGTCACCAGCGACTGCACAAAAAAATGCCAATCGTTACATTTGGTGTTGCACTTAATTCGGCGAATATTTACACCTGCTGCAGCAATTTGAAGCATCGGTTTGACCATCACGTGACAAACAACCGCGATGCTTTTATTGAGTGGGGAAAATCGTTTCACAAAGCACGAACAAAGTGGGTATTTTTTTTTATTTAAAGCTTTCGTGACTGCAGGGATTCATTATTATTGGTTCTTTCGGTAAAGTCACCACGTAGAAGGGAAACAATACTTTACCGAAAGAACCAAGAATATAAAGTGGGTAATATCTGTAATCGTTATCTCATACTTTGCCGTGAAATATATGTAAAAAAACATCGAACGAGTGATGATAATAATTAGTTGCTAAACAGACGATACGATTTATCGTGCACCCTTACATATGTTGAACGTCTTTCGCACCATACGTAGCCAACAATGTTAATCGGAGGTGCGGAGGAAGGACAACAAACTAAAAAAAAACAGTTCTAAAGAAGTGAGTTTTCAATCTAGATGATTTAAAAGTGCATATCTCCAGTGGCTTCCTAATATCGGAAGGAAGAGCATTCCAGACGGCCACAGAAGCGCATACGAAAGCTCGCGATGCAGTGACCGTCTTTGTGCGATGGCTAGACAAGGACGTATCTAATAGGACATGTATCGCATTATCGTCGCATTGTGGAAGTGGTGCTTAATTTCAGCTAGAACTGTCTGGAACCCCGTTCCGGGGATTGATTTGGCACCCTGCCACATCTGTCTCTAATTATTTTCTCCTAACTCACTTATAAACCTGCTTATACGATTATAGGAATATCCCGTACAATAATGTAAAACTATTATAATTACAGAGAAACCTAGCTTGTACTCGAGTGGTTCTGCCTTATGCCGATAATCCCGACTCCAAGCCAGGCTAGCAGGAGCGTTCTGGAAAACACCGCGGTGAGGAATTGAGCCGTGTGCGTGAGATGTTGAGGTTGGGCCCCCAACCTCAACATTTCGCCGTTCCCTGGGATCACTGTTTCGTGAATTATGCGGAGCTTCTCTGGGAATGTTCAGGAAGTTAGGCAGGGCAGTCTTGTGGGGGTGGGGGGGGGGTTTGTAGGGGTGGAATTATTGAGGAGGCGTCCAGTGAAGGAATGTGGGAATGTGTGGGAACCCATGGCATGATGCATTAATTAACCAAGGAGACCCCACGACTCACAAACACCGCCCCGTAAATCCGCATGCCCGCAGCCGTCCAGTGATCCACCACCCACCACTTGAGTTTGTGATAAGACAATGAAGTTTAATTAAGAAAGCACTCGTCTTATATTTATGCGAAGACAAAGACCCCCCCCCCCATCACCCTGTGTGGGGTGCACGGCTCTTGGGGCAGGTGATATCAGCGAAGTGGTCTGGCTAGTACCCCGTCCGAGTGCTGATGTTTACACACCGCACTAGGTACTCACTTTTAAGGCCTAGTTGACCTCGGAGAGGCCAAGGACCGCTTGAGATATTCTTCACCGATGTTGGCCATGAGCTGAAATGGAACTCGGGTCGCCGGGTTTGTAGAGCAGTGCGTTAACCACTATACCACCACTCCCCATTTAACACACAAATATACACACAGTCTTATGCACTTTAATTCAAAGTGTAAATGAATAAAAATAGGTGTGACAAATCCGGAATCTACAGGGTAGTTCCAGACGATCCTCCGACGTGTGTTGTGGTTGTAGTCCCGCATGTAGTTTGGTCACGATTGTCCGACGCTGCGCCCAACACACCGTGCCGAGCAATACGCAGAGCAAGAATAACAACAACGCAACAACCCGAGTACACATTGGAGAGCTCTACCTACCGATTTCCATCCCGCCGCACCTCCGATTGGCACAGTTGGCTACGTGCGGTGCACAAGAAGTTCAACGTACACACACAGACACACAGCGGCAGTGTGACCGCAAACACCCGCGCAGAAGTTGGGAGTTTCAGATTCTCGAGTTAAATCCAGCCGCGACTTGTCTCTGCTAACTTGGTGATGGTGCTGCTGCCGCCACTGCGTTTACAATGGTGCACACGCACAATTAACAACAACAACAACTCAACACGCTCGTCAAAAACAACACTGCGTGGTCTTAAAAAATATATATAATAGGCGACGTTCGGGGCAGTGGCCCATCTCACAAGCACATAACATTTTATTAAGAAGGGCGATTGCCCAATAGGCCACCTATTTTATATATTTCTTATTTTAAGGCCACCGCTATTTTTGATGAATGAGTTGAGGTTTTTTTTTGTATAATTCCCTGAGTTAATATCTGCTTACAGAGACACCGATCACGTCACATCCCCCCCACCTTGCACTACCACCTGTACTGCGTGTTATTCGAACGCTATGCTACTCGTGTTTTGTAATTAATCGCTGTCCCGGTTTAAGCCTGGCCATGTAAACCCCACTCAAACAGTACTCGCATAAATGGTGCGCCACATGAATCAATGACGCTGCTCGAAAGAGGAATATCTATGCACAGTAAAACCTTGGATTGCGAGTAACTTGGTCTGCGAGTGTTTTGCAAGACGAGCAATTTTTTGTTTAAATAAATGTTAATTTAATAAACGAGCGAGGTCTTGCTATACGAGTAGTACGTATACGCTTTGTCTGCTGAGCATCACGTGATCACAACTGATATATGTGCGCTTTGATATACGAGTGCTTTGGATTACAAACACGTTTCCGGAACGAATTATGCTCGCAATCCAGGGTTTTACTGTATATGTAAGTCGTCATTTCATACAATGCCTCTACTTGATAGCAGAGAGAAAAGTTAAATAGCGGCGACGGTTACAAAACCGTCGCTGGGACGGTCAAGCGGCTGGAAGCGGTGATTGTGGGGGTGCTGGCGTTAACAATCCTTAAAATCCTCGTGCGATGATAGACACATAGATGCATAGAGATGTATTGCGAGGAGAGACACGTGGACAAAAGATAGAGCTGTATTGCGATAAGAGGAGAGATACAGATGAGACAGAATGATAGTGAAATGAGGGATGCCGACAAGAGACGGATGCAGTGAGACGGGACAAGGGAGCTGCAGACAAGATTGAGACGAGAGATTAATTGTCTTGGTATGATCTTGATTTTGAAGCTTTCGTGACTGCAGGAATCCATACTCTTTGGTTATTTCGGTAGAGTCACGTAGTAGGTAGAAAATAAATTAAATCACGACGTTTCGGGCGCAACACAAGCGTTCGTCATCAGGTGGCGGACACTTGTGTTGCACCCGAAACGTCGTGGTTTATTTTCTTTTAAGCCTACCACGTGACTTTACCTAAAGAACCAAAGAATTGGCCTTGGTATGTTTATGTTATATTCATGTGTCCGTTTTATATTAATTTGGATCTCCGTTCGAGCTGATATTTGGTGCATCTACATATTTTTTTTGTTCCAGGAATCCACAGTGCCCCTCGAGTCGCTTGGGGGCCCTGCGCTTTTTACTTTTTCCCTGCTTACGCCTCACGCCGCCCAGTGGGCTGGGCGGCTGGAACGGCCTCAAGAGTTAAGCGGCATAGGAAATAATACGGATAAATAACGGACTTATTCAACCTCCCCCATCACCCCACTACCACCCACCCACCCACTGCCACTACGGGCGGTACCCCCCCCCCTCCCCGATAGCCCCCCCTGTAAACAGGTGGGCTCATTGTCCCGCCTCATTAAGCCACTTGATTGTTTTATGTCGCTAATCGGGCCACACCTGGGGCCCCACAATCTGTCCGCTTCCACCAAAGACGGCTTGTCATTCAGAGTTTCGTTGGGGGTGGCGGTGTCTGCTCTGCACGGTGATCTCTAGCCGGGGGATCCCCGGGTTCTTGATTCGGCGATTCGGCGGACGGGCGCGTGGGTCTACAACTCTTGCTTTACGTACGGCTGTTGCCCATCCAGGGGCACCACGGTGGCAAGATATTTTCTCCCTTGTCTGGTATGGAGGAGGTTGTGGGTTCCATCCTATCCCTGACGATGCCTGTATATTTGGAGTTTGCATGTTCTCCCCGTGGTCGTGTGGATTTTTCTCCGGGTCCTCTGTTTTTTTTTTCAGTACATATTTAGCAACATGCATTTAGATGATTTTGCTGCGATTTATTTCCACGTGATAAGCCACTTCATTGGGCTATCATTTCTGGCCAGGTCGCTTCTGAAAAAGAGCTATATAGCTCAGTGGGGCCTTACCTGGTAAAATAAAAAGTTTGAGTTAAATCCACAAGCTCTATCCAGCCCTGCTTAGCACAAACCACGGTAAAGGTCAAGCCCTGCAATGTCTTGCTCATGCCACTGCTGGTGCAATGGGACCTAAAGAGAGCTCTACACAGCCGCTTCCAGAGGGGTATTTGGCCTACTCTTCTTTTTCTTTCCCTGCTGGCCAGACGTCTTGGATTAGACGGGGGGGGGGGGGGGGTTCCCCGCAATTTTACCCCAGCGGGCGCACCACCCTGCCAACTAAACTACCACCACGCCCGTTAACGTTGCCGGGCAGACGCGGGGACTTCGGGGAGATCGTTGTCATCTGAGGATCGCAATAGGCAGATGTATTGGAAGTCATCGGAAGTGCGGGGGGGGGGTGGGGGGTGGGGGTTGGGGGGTGGGCTTGAGGGGGGGGGGGGCTCTGGGCTCCATTAGATTTGCGGGGCTTAGTAGTTGTTGAGGAATGATGCATTATTTACGGCGCCTGTGGCTGGCGTGCGTTTACCCAGCAAGGACACGCGGCGCAGGCAACATCTTAATAGCGGCGGCGCTAGCGGAGCATGCAGCATTCTCCGTAATAAACCATAACAAACAATCGAGGGGGACCTAATGAAAAATAAATAAATGCTAACACAAATTTATACGAGTCGTTGGGAGAGTATTGCTTCGCAAGGGGGGAGGGGGTGGCTGGTGAAGGTGGGGTGAGAGGCAGAGGTGGTGGGGGGGGGGAGTGCAGGGAATGAACGGGACAGGAGGAGAGGATACGATGGGACTAGCGTTGGTCATTCAGGGAAGGGGTGATGGGTGGGGGATGAGGGGAAGGGGTGGGATGGGGAGTGGGGGATGGGTGCGGTGGGGGGGGAGGTTGGGGGTGCGTGGAGACAAAACATAAAAAGAGGAGATTGGAAAGATGGAGCGCGCCTGAGAAAGCCTGCACACCATCACGCGCCGGCAAGAAAAATCGATCCAATCTTTTTTAAAAGCAATGGCAGGTGACCCCTGACCCGTGTGGGTTGTGCTGGTGCCGCTTTTATTGATACCAAACCCGGCGCGTAACCTTGGCTCAAGGGCGCGGCCCAGCCTCTGTTCCGCGGGACGCGGGCCTCCATGAAAAAACATTACTCAACCCGCCACGAATAAAACATTCAGCCCTCTTTCCTATCTTCTGCCCCTCTTCTATTTCACCCGCTGCCTTCCCCCCCCCCGCCACTGCCCCCCCCCCTCATCCTTCTCCCTGTCTTTTTCTTACGCGGCGGCGTAAATTCGTCGCGCAATATTTTGTTCGGGGACGCTGGCCGTGCTGGAGAGTCATCGGCACCTTAACTTGAGTAGTATAGTGGATGTGGTGTGCTGGGTAGCGGAAACTGTTTTCCCCCGTTCATCGACTCACTCGGGGACCGCTCCGGTTGAAATTCAATGTTTCTTGCTAAGTAACCACAAATAGAAACGCTTCGTTGGCTCTGGTCGCCCTGGCCCGCTTGTTTTTTTGGCGTTCGAGTTCCACCAGGGGCTGGTTATCACGTCCCCCCCCCTCCCGCTGATTACTACGTTTCCTGTCTCTCACTGAGAGACGTAAAACGTCAACAACAAAAAAAAAACCTCAGCAATAACAAATCAAAATAATGTGCTTTTTGGGTTTTTTTTTTAAACTCGGGTACCAATTTTTTTTTTAGCTGACCCAAAATAAATCTGCGGGACTGTTGCTGGCGTGGAAGTGCGCAAGGTGGAAGGGTGAGTGGGCCGCCGGGATGTTTTTGCTCTCTGATAAAACTCTGATTAATGCGCCCGATTTGACTGCTGTTTTTTTTGCCCCCTTACCGGTACAACACACAAGGAGGGGAAACGCTTACCCAACTTCCTCGGCAAACAATGCCACTCCGCTGGCTTTTATCAGATGCATGTTGATTGCCGCACGTCGCCCAACGACCACCGCAGCCGCCACCACCCGGCAGCCCAACCCAACGCGACTCCCTTGTGCTGCTGCAAAACCAAGAGCAAAAAACAGGAGCGGGCATATTTTTGGCCGTATCCTTGCGTCTGGCCGATAAGCCGACGCGGCGGTACTTGAAATGCTGAACTCCACTACGAGCCTCGCGTGCGCACGCTGCGCTGTTTTACACAAATGTTTAGGTCGCGGAATTATTTTGGCAACAGCGTGCCTGATCACTGGCTTGGGGGGGTTGCGGTGGGCGAGGTGGTGGGGTCCGTGTGGGATTTGGCGATGCGACTGCGCGTGTTCTTACAGCGCCTCCTCGAATGTGATTCGAGCCGCACCGAGAATTTGAAAGGTGTCCCCTCCCGGAGAAAAGGGAAGATCCGCCAACTGCTCAGCAGATGTTGCGAGCAATTTCTCCCCCACCCCATATCCACCACACCCCCTCCCCACCCATCCCCCGCTCCATCAAAAGCTAAAGCTGGCGCAGGACTGTGCAAGGCATGCGTGTAATAATTATTAGCACCTTGGTTAGTGTTACGTGATTAATTCCATAATCGGCGCAGCCCAGCGCGTCGGTAGCAGCAGCCCCTGTGAAGTGTGATGCGAGCGGAGGGAGGCTCTGCGAGTGCACGCCGAGCGTTTTTTCACGAACGTGAAGCCTGCCGGTATATTTGTACAACGTTTATTATCGGTATGGGTGGTAGTAAATATTAATATTCGGCTAATTTGATGGCCCAATTGGTTAATGACAAATGTCACTCGGCGTCTTAAAACGCGCGCGTGGTGACGCTGGGACCAATCACCCCCGCTCACCCCCCCCCCCCGTTCCACCGTCCCACCGTGTTAGCGAGTAGGATTATAGCTCTCCAAATGTCCGACGTTTTGACCCACGTGTTGAAGGCTTTTCAGGAACTTAAACGAGTCGTGTTGTTGATGAACTAGTCGATGTGTGTGTGTTGCATTTGGTGGGGTAAAGCGTGATTACTCCCCCCTCCTCCAAGACGTTTGGCCAGCATGGAAGAGCAGGACAAGTACACTTTAGAGGGAGCATTAGAGGTCGATTCGCCTATAGGGTGGCGTGGCAGAGAGTGGTCAGTGTAGCCTGAGTTGCAGCGCAGCCCAGGGCTTAATTTAAGACTTCCATTGAGACCCATAAACTTACATTGAGACCCATAGACTTACATAGATACACAATTACTCAAATTAATTGAGATCCATAGACTTATATAGAGACCCATAACCCTACATTGAGACCCATAGACTTAACATAGACACTCATAGATTTACACAGGGATCCATTTCAGTCACGTTTATCGGGCCACCGACCCGTATAGGTTCTCCTTGGTCACGTGCCACATACTCCAGTCTTACCAGCGACGAGAAAAATGTCTCCGAACTCGGCACACCTAATCCACTGTAGTCACGCATGGCCACCTCGATTCTTGCCAGCAAGCCAGAACATCTTCAGCGAAAAAGTAAGCTCTGGGCAAAACGGTCACAAGAGGTGAACAGGAGCGGCACGTGGAGGCTGCGTGTAGGGGCTGTGGAGGTTGTGCGTTGAAGGCTGTGTGGGGAGGATGCGTGGAGTTTGTGTGTGGAGGCTATGTGGAGGCTGTGTGGAGGCTGAGGCTGTGTGTGGAGGCTGTGTGGAAGATGAGGCTGTGTGGGGAGGCTGTGTGGAGGTTGTGCGTGGAGGCTGTACGTGGAGGCTGTTTGTGAAGGCTATGTGTGGAGGCTGTGTGGAGGCTGAGGCTGTGTGGAGGTTGTGGAGGTTTGTGCGTGGAGGCTGTGCGTGGAGGCTGTGCGTGGAGGCTGTGTGTGGAGGCTGTTTGTGAAGGCTATGTGTGGAGGCTGTGTGGAGGCTGAGGCTGTGTGGAGGTTGTGGAGGTTTGTGCGTGGAGGCTGTGCGTGGAGGCTGTGTGTGGAGGCTGTTTGTGAAGGCTATGTGTGGAGGCTGTGTGGAGGCTGAGGCTGTGTGGAGGTTGTGGAGGTTTGTGCGTGGAGGCTGTGTTTCAGTGGCACACTTCGCTATCTCAGCGCACATCACTTAGCGGATAATAACAAGAGAGTGCGCAGTGTCCCTAGGGGATTGCGTATGATTTTTTGAGCGTTATCTCCTTGTACGTGTGGGTTTTCTCCAGTGGCTATGGTTTTCTTTCTATAAAAAGTGCGTGTATATATAATACACAAAGCTAAAGATCCCCCGCGGAGCCGTCAATAGACTTTTGGGGAAAGTGGCATTAGCTTGTAGCACCGATGAAGGCCGGCCCGGAACACGAGGGAATGAGTGGCCAGCACCATGCCCGGCCTCCTTGGTCTCCTGAGTGGCGATGTTTACACAATGCACCAGGTATTCATTTCAGGCCGAGTCGACTTAGAGGAGGCCCGGGATCTAGTATAGATATTTGTCACCGATGTTGCTCCATGGGTGCGAATTTAACTTGGGATGCCGGGTTCGCAGGGCAATGTGCTAACCACTGCGCCTCTCCTCCCACATATATATACACGTGGGGAGCGGTAGTGTAGTGGTCTCGGGAGCTGTGCTACGAACCCGGCCACCCGAATTCCACTTCCGCTCACGGCCAACACCAGTGACGATTCTCTGAACCAGTCCTGGGCCTCCACTAGGTCGACTAAGCGACAAACGAGTAGCTGGTGCAGTGTGTACACGTCAGCGCTAAGGAGACAGGGCGTGGTTTGTGGAGGTCGGCCGAGCTGTCGGCTTCCAGAGGGGAGGGTGTTTCGTGGCCTGCTTCGTCACACCGGCCAGACGCCTCGGGAGAGGTGGCAGTACCCACACTCTACCCCACTACGCTCGACCTGCCGATTGATCGACTTCAACCGCTGTTGTATATCTAAATGTTGGTGCTGCTGCTGCTTGGTACAGGTCCCAGGGGAACCGTTGTTTCAACCGCCGCGTCAGCAGAGTGCATCTAACCGCCGGCGACCTTTGGATCGCAAACCTACTGATTCGCTCACCTTCGCCACACCATTGAGGCAGCGCCGGGCTCTTGTAAACCATCAAATCGCGAGGATTATCATCATCATCATCATCAACTTTACATTTTGTCTTGATCATGCAATATTCACCCATGCGTTTTCCATCTGCATCACCTTTCTGGGCGTCCTTCCCCCCCCCTCGCTCTCTCCTTCCCTCCCCCCCAACACTCTCCCCCCACACCCCTCCCCCTGCCCCCCACCCCCTACCACCCCCATCTACCCCCCCAAAACCCACCCCCTCCCATTTCCCGGTTAACAGATGGGCTGGGAATAGACCTTCTCTCTGTTTGTAAGGAACAGATGGCCAGGGACTGGCTCAGAGTGCAGGATTTTTTTTCTGTGTTTTTTTTTTCCTTTTTCCCCTCTCTCCGTGAGATGTGAACGCAGCAGCAGTGAGCCGCTTTAAAAGATACGGCTTCGTCCACTGATCTCTGCTGGAATTACACGAAATAAAGTCGCTCGAAGAGAGAACGAGAGACAGAGAGAGAGCTTTCAAATCCACGCGTACAGAACGCGAAACAACGTAAGACAATCATTATGCCGCTCGTGTGGCGTATGCCCATCGAGGGGCATTGGTGCTCATCTGCTCATGGCTCTGCTGAGCGAGTGCTGTAAATTCGACGTTCCTATGGCGGGGAGGGGGGGGCGGTGAAATTATATGCCTCTGTTGGCTTCCCCCGCAAAGTGGTTGTTGTTGTAGCCTGCCCCCCGTGGGGAGTTGAACTCGCAACCTTCCTCTTGTGAGCTCCTCTCGTTGAGCCACCTGGCTGGATAGTGTGAGCCACTCTAGGATGTACGCATGACAAAAACAAATAAACTCGGCACATTTCGTAAAATAACACTGTGGCCTTAAAAGGAAGAGTGCGTAAGAGGCGACGTATCGGTGGGGGGGGGGGGTGGGGGTGGGGTGGCCAAAAGCACGTCAAATAATCCGTTTTATTCACGCGGACATAAAATAATGAGAGCATGTGGTCATTCCAGCCGTACTTAAGCCACCAAACGGTGTAGGTCTCCCTACACCGTGTCACTTACGTCGCTATTTTATTTTCCGATACTTCACGCCGGTCAGTGAAGGGGGGTGGTCGGTGGGTCGGGATTGGGGGTTGAAGGGGATGGGGGGGGGGTTGAAGGGGATGGGGGGGGGTTGAAGGGGATGGGGAGATTGCCCGGTTCTGACATCACTCGCTTACTGATAGCTGCCATCACCGGGAATCAAACTCGGGTGGCCGGGATGGCGGCGAAGCACCCACCGTGCCGCGCTCGCGAGAGCCCCTTGCTTTAAACGGCGCCGTCGCGATTCAGCCGCTCGTTGCCACAACAACAGCAAAAAAAAAGCCGCATTTCATTTGCAATAGCTGTCTTATCGTCAACTCCCAAGGATTGATGTCTCGCTCAAGGTGGTGCACTGCTCGCCTGTTACCGTGAGGGTTCTCAATTGAAATGTGCTGCCGCTCGACATGACAATGGCACAATGACAATCTAACGTTTTGTATGGTATATATATTTACACAGTATAGCTTGACAATGCATCTGTGTTGGCAGTGGCACACTAGCACAATTAACAGGAACAAAAACATTTGTCGACAACACTGGCCGGCTCTTAGAAGCGGGCTACACATAGATGGGCTCTCTGCGGAGCTCCCCATGTTTTCATATCTATATAATAATCATGTTGAATTTTACATATAGCGTCATCGTTCGTGCAAATTGCATCTCTCAGTCGCCGAGGAATCACAACCAAGCCCGAAGGCAGCATCCAGGCAGTGAGCCGGCGCTACCAGCATTCACCCAAGCTCTGCAATCCTCCGCATAGCAAGAAGTTTTCAGCCAATCAATGAGTGTTTGCGTGCGGGATGAAACCTGGGGTGTTCTGGCAGAGGCCGCTCCAGCATCAGCGGCGTGAACGAGCTCCTTTTACCTTCACTCCCTTGTGGACAGTCGGGGCTGTGGGATTTAGGAAACTCATTCCCCCCCCCCCCGTTGTTTCGAATGCCGTGCCGGGGGATGGAATTGAACCGGCGAACCCACGTTTTGGATCGCAAGTCATTAATCACGATCGTCTTTGTTTCGTTGTCTTTGTTTCTTTTGTTGCTTTTGCAGATTCGAGGATGTACTTCAAAAACCCGGGACTCTACTGAACCGGGCGTCAAGGTGGCAACGAATTGGGTTGAGGGGGTTGTGGGGAGAGGGGGGTTGGGGGGGAGGGCAGGGTTGGGGCGGGGGGTGGATGGCGTTTGGACTAAAACGAGCGGACGAACGGAGGAGTTGTCAAGGGTCACGCGGCCAAGTGGTCAGTGGTGATCACAGCCCAGGGGGCCGTGTGGGGGTGAGGTGGGGCGGGGGTGGGGGGGAGAGGGCATGTCCGGGGGTCGAGCCCCCCGTGAACCCAGGGGGTCCCGAAGCTGCCCCGATTCTTCCCGAGCGATTTCCTGTTTGTGCCCCGGCGTGCGGGGGGATCCGTGCTTCATGCCCGTTGCTGCGGCTGCCCCCGCGTGCGTTTGCGTTGCCGAGCGGCCACCGGACGTCCGACGGTTCACTCCACGTGCCGGGAACTTCCTCCTTCTCGTCCTCCTCGTGCTGCTCTTCTTCTTCTTCTTCTGCAGCTGAATTCTCCAGGAACCCGAAAACACATCGGGAGCTGCTCGAGAGTGGCTCGTTAAATAAAGGGGGAGGGGGGGGGGTGCTGGCTGAGAATTTGTTGACACCGAAGGCCGTTGTCTGCGGAAGTGAGAATCTGCATGTCCCTTCTTCTTTACTTGTGGTTGCTGAACATGAACGTGTGTTTGGGGCATGGGGGGGGGGGCCCTAGGATGCTGCAGCGGCTGGCGGTTTTTTTGAGGGGGGGCGTGGGGAGGTCAGGGTTATGATCCATCCCTCCCCCCCCCCCCCACTTGGATATTGATTGTGGTTGTAAAATGTAAAATATAAAACGGAGTGTGCCCCTTCCCTACCCGTCCCCCCCCCACCCACCCCCCCTTCTCCCACCACCCCCCCCCTTCTCCCACCACCCCAACAACACGTCCGTACACATTCCCTCCTATTCCTTACCCACCCACCCTACCCCCCTTCCTCCCCCCCCCCCAAAAAAAAAGATAGCGTAATGCAAGGGCACTTTGCGATGGTGCAAACACAAAATTCAATAGAGAGAGAGAGAGAGCACTGCCCTACAGCCAGCCATGCTCGGGAATATAACACAACACAAACAAAACAACGAGATGCACCTTTTTACAAACTTAGTTTTTTCGTGTAATTTATGATTTTATATACTTGTCTTCAACCAGTGCACAAAACCTCTCTCCCGTGAGTGTCGCCTGTGTCGGGGTTCACCGGCGGTGGCGGTGCCGTTGGCGGTGGTGTGTTTTTCGGGAAGCTCCCTCGTTAAGGGGGGAACCCTCCTGGTGTATTCTATAGATCTCGCATTCCCTTCCCGTGGGCGGCGGTGGCGCGGGTGGGGGGAGGTTGGCGCTCTTGGAGGCTGCGCTGGAGGTGGCGCACCGCTAACCCACACGCACGCACACACGCACGGACGGGACGCGACGGCACTTGACTATGTAATTACGAAACGGGAGATCAGGACGCAGTTGCTCATGCCAACGGTTAATTGTCGCCAGAGTTAGCTCTTATAAGATCCATTGTACAGTCACGAATCTGCAGTCATTTTTAACGCGAGCGCAAAAAAAAAAACGATTGAGAAGAACGCGCGCGCGCGCGCACACACACACACGTGAACAATACTTGCTGTAAAATATTAACACTTGTCTTACGTCGTGCCACGTGAAACGACCGGGGTTTCCTGTAACACTTTCATAAATGATGGCACCCATCCTGTAACTTCCAACTTTTATGTGACCGTTGTTTTTTTTTTTGTAAAAATCAAAAGCTGAAAGAAAAAAAAACGTAAGAAAAATATTAAACTTGACGTCCGGATTTTTTTGTGTTCTCTCCAATCGTCATGCACACACCCGCGTAACGCGCACACCCGCGTAACGCGCACATGCGTCGCGAGACGAATACGATGCGACGCTTATTTAGTGTGATTGGGATAACCGTTTTGGGGAAAAAAACTCATCAAACTAAATGAGTTGAAACGACAATTGAGGGAAGATGAACCGGAGACTCGGGTTGAGATATCGCATCGTGGTATTTTGTTGGACGAACCGGTGACGCAATGGGAAATGAAACTGAGGCAGCTGTAATAAAGCCCTCTCGGTTTAAACCCAGACTGTCATGGGATTTCAACTTGGATCACAAAGGAGTTTAAACTCGGGACTAATGGGGAATTGACCTCAAACCATCATGCGATTTGAACCCACATTATTGAGGGATTTGAAGGCCAGGCTAATGGGATTTAAGCGCCAATTACCGCGGGATTTAAACGGAGGTTTTAATGGGATTTTAACTCGAAACCACTGGGATTTGACCGCAGCAGTACTGCGGTATTTAAAACCGGACTCCCATGGGCTATGACCTCATACAGTCATGCGATTCAAACTGACACTATAATGGTGTTTGAACTCAGACTTGCATTGCGCGTCGATTCCGTAGTCATGGCTAAGCCATCAGTGGGGCCGTTGTTTCGAATGCCCCTCCAGGTATTGTGATCCTGCACCCCTCACCATGCCTCCTGCATTGGCTCCACGTCTGCACTGAGCGCGATGAACAATGAATCCCCATAATCGGGAATGTCAAAAACCCACACTGAGGATCACACCCAACCTGAATCCGAACAAATCAAGGATACATTTTTCTCACTATTTCCGGGGTTCCCTCGTAGACTGGAGTAGGTGGTGCGTGGCTTTAGTGGCAATCACGGGCAAGGGTGACGTATACTGGATGTGGTGTGCCAGGCGCCACTCCCTTGGTCAATCCACTGCTGGACAAAGGCATCCCAAAGCAGTTGCCATCTTACGATCCTGCGACGCATCGATCCACCTAGCACCCACACATGAGCTTATTGGGTTCCTCCGGTATGAATAAATATCCTGATTGTGATTGAATTGCTCCGTCTCCTAGATGCGCGTCCTCCTGGCCACGTTTCCCTCCTTAAGGCTGCCACTCCCATCAATTATCGACCATCGTCCCTTCTCGCCGTGACGCATCCCTGCCCAAGCCCGCTTTTTTTCGCTGGTCGGAGGATGTCATTGGCAATGCGTGCGTTCTCTAATCCAAGTGCTCGTCTTGCCCTCTGCCAACGTCATTGCGGATGGTCGTGCTGCATCGAGGCAAGGTTCACCAGCGCTGCCGTGAGTGATCGGCCACGATTCCGGAACGTGTGTGGCCGTTACTCCGGCCTCCAGCGAGGAGGCAACAGGCCGAAAAGACTGCGCGGGGCCTGTAAGCATGTTATAAAGGGGCCCTAAATAAAAAAAATATATGAAAGCACATTTTTTTAAGCGCAGAAACACTGAACCGGAATTGATAGCTTGAAAGCAGGGGTCCGTAGCATATGTAGCTACTTTTGCTCCTGGGATAATCCGGCACTGCATAGTACCCTGTTTTAAAAAGCTTAAACGTTACGTTACAACCGTGCACACGTCCCATGGATGTTTCTAGACTCGCCTCTAGTTGTAAGTATGTTGAATTTCTTTCCTACCGTACGTAGCCAACTGTGCTAATCGGAGTCTGTCCAGTGACCCCTTGTCCAGCAAAGCCCTACCGTTCGACACTTCACGTCACAGCCTCAGAATAAGTGTACCCAGCAACCGCTGTGTCGAAGTCACCGTCACTCAGGTGGCGAATGGGCGGTTGCTGTTGCTGTTACACGTCACGAATCCGTCCTCAAAATCATCACCATCGCTGCGTAACCAATAATAAATCGGCTGGTTTGTGTTAACGCTTAATGCGAACTGTTTTTGGTTTTCTTTCTCTTCCCGGTCCTGAGATATTAATTTGTGCCCCCCCCCCACCGTGAAGAATGAAAAGACAACCAGCTGGCTAAAACATTGCCTCCTTCACTCTCAGTGGTGGAGGGGGGGGTAAACCAAAACAAATACCCCAAACAAAACAAATCTGCTATTGCCGTTTAATCAGCTCACGTAAATAGAGGCGAGCGCGCGCGCGTGTGTGGAGTGCGGCACGCGCAACTTGTTTGATTTACGCTCTTAAGCAAATGTATCGAGGGTTAAGGCGACAACTAAATGCACCGATTGACGCGCAAGTTGCCTACCCCGACGGCTCTACTTAACGGAGATTTATAAAGCCCAAAAATCCTTAACGCCGCGTAAATTTGTGCCAGGCGGGGAGGGTGGCGAGTACATTCATAAATAAGCAGGACGTTTAGCGAGATACGCTGGGGATCTGCTGCTGCCCGTTTGGTGTCGTGGGCGAGCGCAACTTGGGCTCGATTCGATCTCCGGGCGGAGCAGTTGAAGGAACGGGGCAAGTTTCTTGCATCTCGGCCGCTACCGTGGCTCACGCCCCTCCCATGTCTTCCTCCCGGCAGCGTTATAAGTGGGTAACCACCCGAGTTGACATCGATGGACGAGAACTCGCGTGCGGTCGGTTGGGGTAGAATATGGGTACACCCGCCGAGGACAAAGATGCCTGTCCGCCGTGGAAGAGTAGGCCAATATATAATCTGCTGGCAGGGTTGCCTACGTGCGTTGGAAAAGAAGTTCGACATTTATCTGCCAGCAGTGGCGTGAACGACATCGGTTATGCGCGCGATCAGCAGCACTGAGATCCATCTCCGAGCCGCCCTGCGACTCGAATGTAACACTCACGTGTGTGTGTGTGTGGTCGGGAGCGGTGACACAGTGGTTAGCGCACTGCCCTGATGAACACGGAGGCCCGAGGTTGAATCCCCCGCCCACAGACAACATCCGTGATCAATATCTGAACCGTTTCTGGGCCTCGCCTAGGACGCCTCAGCCTTAAATGAGTACCTGTTGCGGCGTGTAAACATTGGCACTTGGTCAGGTCATCCCATCTTGGAGCCCACATGCCCACCCACCGCATGGCCAAGCAGCTTCTCTGTTTGACCAGGTAGAGGGGGGCTAAACGGGCGCGGCACGGGCTACAGAAGAGATGGAGCTGATGCGGTACGGGAGGATGTGGAGTTTAGTAGACTTGACGTTGACCGGTACCAGCGGTGTCAAGATCGATCTCTGTAGAGGAGGCTCGTCAAGGACGCCACTGGGCAGTTGGAGGCAATCGTCCTCCATCAACAACGGAGGGCGGAGGAGCGACGCTCACAACAACGAGCGGAGCGCCGAGCGGCTAAAACAAAGCGAGGTGGAACAGTGGTGGCGGGGGGGGCACAAGTGGGGCATCTGCCAGTCATCTCAGCTGGTCAACTCAAAATACCTGGGTCCGTCCGGTGACAGCCTGCCGGAAACGAGCCTTCAACGTTAGACGTGATGGCCTCAAAGTACACGTAGCCTGGCACAAAGCGCTGTGGTGACTTCGATGCCGCTCGATGGCGCATGGCGGGTGTGGTGTCTGGCAAAACCGCGCACTGTATCATAATTCACAGGATTCACAGCATCAGTCGAGGTGGCGAGGTTTCACGCAAGCGAGGGGAGCCGGTCCATTTGCCCACCTATCTGCCGACTACTTTCATACCTACCCAACTCTTTGCGTATCTACCTACGCACTGGCCTGCTTCCATATCTACCTAAATAGCCAACTACCTTACCTCTCCACTTACCTACCTACGCACTGGCTCGCTTTCACACCTATCTTGTACGTAGCCACCTATGTCTCTACCTTACTGACCTACCTACTACCTACCCACTCACCCGAATGATACCCCCCCACACACCTGCCCACCCGTGCCCACGCACATCACCACCACCGGAGTCGCTCACGAAGCGCTGCGGTGCGGCGTTTGGTGTCTGCCAATCTCCCTCGGAAGCGCGCGTCAATTAAACGCTGACGCATGCAGCTGCCGTCATGGATGGAGGCGGGGAGGAGGGGAGCGAGGAGATAGAGAGAGAGAGAGAGCGGTCAGAGTGGCCCCGTGGGTCTGCTTCTCTGTCTCGTCGATACATTGGAGTGCGATTGTGATGTGGTTGTGGTGCGGTGTAGCGCAGCGCCGTGTGTGGTGTAGTTGTGGCGCGGGGTAGTGCAGTGTGGTGCGGTATGATGCGGTGTTTCTGTGGGGTGGTTTTGGTGCAGTGTGGTCGGGGTGCTGTGCAAGTGTGGTTGTGGTTCAGTGTGGTGCTGTGTAGTGCAGTGTAGTGCGGTGTGGTGCGGTGTAGTGCAGTGTGCTGCGGTATAGTGCAGTGTGGTTGTGGTGCAGTGTGGTGCGGTGTGGTGCTGTGTGGTGCGTTGTAGAGCGGTGTGGTGCAATGTGGTGTAGTGTGAGGGGTGGGGTCACCCTGTGTATTCAACTCCTTCCCGTTCCTCGTTTACCACCACCCATGCAATTCGTGGGGTGCCCGGGGCTGTCATCGTTTTTAGGGGGCAGCCGTCACTCCTGAGACCCTGGGTTCGACTCCAGGTTTCTGCCACTGGTTCTCCAGTGCAGTGATTAATTGAGTCGTTTCTCTTTGGTTCGATGATCGTTGTGCAGCAGGTTTTGTTTTAACTAATAACCCTCCACCACCCGACAGAGCCACGTGGGGGAAAAACGCCGATTGGTGTTTCAGCAAAACAGGAGGAAGAGGATGATTTGATTTATTTATTTCTAATTCGACGTTTGGCTGGAAATTACATCCAGCATCATCAGGATGGTGACACAAACCCGGGGGTGAGTTGCAAATCAAGTGAGTGAGTTTCCCGGTCACCAATGGCTCGATGTCAAACCCACCGCTTTACATGTTTGGATTTCACTTAACTCAGGAAGAGTCGAGCTATGAGAAGAAAACAAATATAACCGTTACCGTTTCATTGGCACGCAATGAACACTCCCAGCAAGGCACGTGCATTGTGTATACCTGGTCGGCCATTCAACTCAGCACAGGCGGCACTAACACCGTGGCTTTAAAAGCTTGAAAAATATATATAATAGGTGACGTTTCGGGCAGTGGCCCTTTTTCAGTTAGTTGATCAGCATGTCCCGCGTAGTGGTGGAGGAGGAGGCCGAAATACCTTCAGAGCTCCATCTAGGAGAGAGGCTCTTCCGCCAGCAGTGGCGTGAGCAAGCAATTGCGGGGCTGCGCCTTTGCCTTTTAACCCCTAACCCCCCCCCCCCCAAGTTTGTGTGGAAGAGAGGGGTTCTCGCAGTACCACTCTCACAGCCATCCTATGAGACACGGGCTGGCTCCATCTGCTCACTGCGACGTCAATTATTCTTATTTCGTATGGCTGATGATGTATATGCAGAGCAACAAACCAACAATTTCACACTCAAGCTGGTCAAAGTCAGATAATGACCGCGTCGAGAGTAGCGCAGTCTATCGCTGTGACGTCTTCTTCGTATGTGTGGATCGCGGTATTGCGTCGACATATGGTGTGCGATCTGTTCTGGGTGGCGACAGTCGCACACAGTGGCCATCCATAACGTGTTGTACGATCTGTTCTGATCGCAGACTAGTACTGGCGAGTTTAAAAACAAATGTTGAATGTGTGCATCAGTTATCATCCGCATCTGCTTCCATGGTTCGTGCAGTGGATGCGGTTGAGGGTGGACCACGAGCGTCGTGGAAGATCAACATCCAGGGGGTCTTCCGCGTTACGTCTTTCACAACAAGGCGCATTGTTTGCGAGTTTGTTTTGAACTCCATTCAGCTCTCCCGAAGTGAGAAGTCTGCGTGTCTACATCATCATCATCATCGTCGTCATCGTCATCACCACTCGACACCGTAAGCAACACAAAGCGGGATTAAATTGACGATGGCAAGCAGCCCACCCCCCTACGTCGCCACTACCTTCCCCCACGAAAAATTCGTTTCATAACAAGTCACCTCCATGAGTAAATGCTCGCACGAGATGCTGTCGGGGACATATTAAGGGAGGAAACTCTCGGGACGAGCACAACTGTTCGGTCGGCTCAGACTGGAAACGTGTTTTTTTTTCGCTCGGAAAGACCATATCGACTCGTGCATCGTGGGTACTCGGTAAGGACACGTACGGAGGGGGAGAGGTGGATGGGTGGGTGGTGGGGTGGCGGACTGTACGATATCGCTCGTGTCCTCGAAATGACAAGATCAGCTGGAAACACGGCGGCGAGATAAGGCGCTATTTATTTCGATTGTTTGTGTCGCCGGATGATAATTGTTTCTCCGCAAATGCGAATCGTTTGTCATGGAAGCGCAGCAAAAAGTGGCGCCGTCTCAGCCGTACGAAATATCCTCCCGTGAGTAGTGCAGCAGTGGAGTGTACGTGAATCAACAGGACTTTATATCTATTATTAATTGCTCATCATGTGAAGCCCACTGATCTTTCAGCTCTGCTTCAGAGGCGATCGGGCCGTCGCACGTGATGATAGCTTCTCGAAGTGTGCTGATATCATCATCATCATCACCACCACACGTGCGAAGTTATAATAGCAGCCAAATAATATAAAGTGCGTGTTGATTCTTAATGTGGAGCGGGAGGGCAAACCCGGAGGGACCCGGAGAACAATTCACGCGACGGGGGGAGGAGAGAGAGAGAGAGAACACGTGGACTCCAAATGTATAACAATCGGCATCCCCAGGGTGCGGGATCGAACCCACGGCGTCCTGCGTTGCAGGTGATGGAGATCGCGTCTCCTCGCCACCGCGGCGAGATTGCCAGGAACTTGTGGGGATCTTCTATCGATGAAGATCGCAGGGTGCTTCGTGTTAGCATTGTGTTTGCAATGTTTTTTTAATTAATATTCATTTATTGTTTATCTCTGCCCATCCCCCTCCAAACAAAACTCCAATGCAGGGTTTCCCGAGCTCCAGACCCCACCACCAACGCGCTCCGCCCTTACGCGTTTACCAATTTACACCGCGTTGAAATGCAAATGAGCTCGTTCCGCGCTGTACGCTGCACGCGCCCGATGATTATTAACCACGTCGCACGGTGCCGCGCTAAGCAATTAACGCTGTCTGCGTTAATAGAGCTGATTCCAATTAAGATGATACACGTGTTCCGTGCGTGCGCGCGCGGGTGTACACGCGTTCCACGTAACGCATGCATCGTTAATCGCTTCGCGCGCCACGTGGGACTTGTTTAACAATCATCGGGCGCGTGAAGCGCGGAACGAGTTAATCTGGAGTTGAATGAGGAAGTGTCGGAAAGGCGGAGCGTGGTGGTGGGTCGCGGGGACTGCAGTTTGGGGGAACTCTGGCCCAATGTATTATGGCACCACGGTGTAGAGATGCATACCTCGCCTGGTATGCAAGGAGGTCGTGGGTTCGATCCCGACCCCAACGATGCCTGCTGTATATTTGGAGTTTTGCGCGTCTCTCTCCCCGTGGTCGCGTGGATTTTTCTCCGCGCCCTCCCGTGTTTCCCTCCTCGTTTAGAATCGACGTCCGTCTAGAATAAGTGGCTGCTGTGCATGTCCACGTGATAAGCCACTTCGTTGGAGCTTTCGTTTATGACGGCCAGGTCGCTTCTGCAAAAGAGCTGCGTAGCTCCGTGGACATTACCTCCTAAAACAAAAACGTAGTTTGGTGTTATTGTCCCAGGCCCAGCCTCGGTATCGCTGTCAACAACGTGGAGCGTCAGTGGTTTATTTTAAAATGAAACGGACAATCTCCGGCTTGTTGTGACACGTCGCGCAGGCTGCGTTTGCGTGCGAATCCTTTGGGATGCAAACGTTTCTCTTTTAGATTTAGTTTTTTTTACATCTTTTAATTACAGCGCCGCGTTCCCACCTGACCAACCACGAAACCTGCTGAATGTAGCAGTTTCCATTAGCGCCGCTTTAACCTTTTCACCGGCGAGTCTGCGATTCAGCGGCGGTGTTCCGCCGACTCTCCCCGGGTTAAAGGGAGGCAAACACAATTCGGGCTCATGGCGGTCTCGGGTGATGTGGGAGCGTTGCAGGCGGATTTATTGATTGATGATTGGAACACAAATGCAACGCGTGGCAGCAGTGGTATAGTGGTGGTGGTGCCGGCCTTCAGAGGTGTTCGCTAATAGCACTTGCCCCTCCCCCCCCCTGCAGTCTGTTTAGGCTATACGGGGGAGTTTTATCTTTGTGATGATGCTGCTGCTGCACCAGTTCTGGGCTCTCCCACCGGACCGGTTCTCTTGGGAGGCTGCGTTAACCACGGAGAAAGCGCTGATGATGAAGCCGCTGGCAGCGCACTCCAGTTTATCAATGCATCTCTAAATCTATGTGAGTGTATGGGTGTCTATGTGAGTGTCTGGGTCTCTATGCGAGTGTCTGGGTGTCTATGTGAGTGTCTGGGTGTCTATGCGAGTGTGTCTGGGTGTCTATGCGAGTGTGTCTGGGTGTCTATGCGAGTGTGTCTGGGTGTCTATACGAGTGTGTCTGGGTGTCTATACGAGTGTGTCTGGGTGTCTATGCGAGTGTGTCTGGGTGTCTATGCGAGTGTGTCTGGGTGTCTATGCGAGTGTGTCTGGGTGTCAATGCGAGTGTGTCTGGGTGTCAATGCGAGTGTGTCTGGGTGTCTATACGAGTGTGTCTGGGTGTCTATACGAGTGTGTCTGGGTGTCTATGCGAGTGTGTCTGGGTGTCTATGCGAGTGTGTCTGGGTGTCTATGCGAGTGTGTCTGGGTGTCTATGCGAGTGTGTCTGGGTGTCTATGCGAGTGTGTCTGGGTGTCTATGCGAGTGTGTCTGGGTGTCTATGCGAGTGTGTCTGGGTGTCTATGCGAGTGTGTCTGGGTGTCTATGCGAGTGTGTCTGGGTGTCTATGCGAGTGTGTCTGGGTGTCTATGCGAGTGTGTCTGGGTGTCTATGCGAGTGTGTCTGGGTGTCTGCGAGTGTGTCTGGGTGTCTATGCGAGTGTGTCTGGGTGTCTATGCGAGTATCTGGGTATCTCTGTGTGTGTATGGGTGTCTATGCGAGTGTGTCTGGGTGTCTTATACGAGTATATGGGTCTCTACGCGAGTTCCTGAGCGTCTATGCGAGTGTCTTGGTTCTCTGTGGGTTTCTGGGACTGTCAGTGTTCGGGTCTAAGTACATCGGTGCCTTTGCGAGTATGTAAATCACTGTAAATATCTGAGTCTCATAAGTAAGTCCATGGGTCTCTATGCGAGTCTGTGGACTGAAAATTGCCTCCGGAAATGCACGTCGCCTCTATGTGACGCGAAGAGGCTTCTTATCAATACCGGGCCCACACGTCCGATGTATCGAGTGGTTCACCACGTATGAACCCAGAGTGTTCACCACGTATGAACATGGTGAACGTTTGTCATTCTCAGGGGAGGCAAACTAAGCCAAACCAGGGCCAAAACACGCCACGTGCTATGTGTATCTTGCCAGTCATCGGCGAGCGGGCTGAGGCCATAGACTCGCGACACTGGAGGACCCGGTTCGATCTCACGCTGTGGCTGAGAGAGAGAGACGGATTTTGACACCAGGATTCTCGGCTACGCCGACTCGGTGTCCCTTCGGCTTCCCGAGCCAGTCGCCGATGACTGCGCTGAGACCATTGACTCGCAGACTTGAGGCAATCAACTTGGGTCAACAAACGCCTTTGAATAAGACTTCGAGACAAACATCCCCCATTTGGCCGTTCGCAGACCGTTTGAACAAGTACTTTAAGCGAGCGCCTATTAAGGCCGGAAAGGCACAAGGGAGGCAGTGGTGTGGACAACGCCACGCCAAGCCGCCTTTGTCTCCCCAGTGCGGATGTTTACACACAGCACCGGGTACTGTACTCGTTTGAGACGGAGCCTACCTAAAGGAGGCCCCAGGACCAGTTCAGATATTCGTCACTACACATTAGTCGTGGGGGACTGTGTTGTAGCGGTGAGCGCACCTCAATGTGAACCGGGTGACCCGAAATCGATTCCCGCTCACGGCCAACAGCAGTGACGATGATGTGAACCGATCCTGGGCCTCTCCTAGTTCGACTCAGCCTCAAATGAGTACCTGGTGCGGTGTGCAGTAAACATCGCCACTGAGGCGACAAAGGCGGCCGGACGTGGTGCTGGCCACCCACCCCCTCGGGTGCCACAGTGCCGGCCTTCATAGGCGCTCGCTTTCAGCACTTGCCCCAACAGTCTGTTGAGGCTATACGGTTGATCGTTGTCTATGTTTGACCAGACATCACGAAACGCTGACATCTGAGTGATATCCGAACCGGCCCTGGGGGCCCGCACCTCTGGACTTTAACCAACTTAAGAACGTCTGTGACCAAAAAGAGCTTTATAGCTCATCGGATTCCTCCAGTATAGACATAAAAGTAAAAAAAAACACAAAATTTTATTCCGAACCTGTCGACGATATTTGATATATTTACCACGATGAGTAATTCTTGCTGCCACACCACGGGTTCTGAAATCTTCACCACCGGCACGGGGAGAAGGCGGCTCCACCGGCGCTCGTCTTGCGCCATCCAGAAGGGGCATTGAGCGAGTAGCGACGGGAGCGACTCCGTCGGTTTCGCGAACTCGGTGCGCTGCGTAATGAGGTCAAACCGGGCACGGATCGAGCCTCGCTGCGCGAACGATGCCCCCGTGATTGAGGCAATTAGGAGAACAGCAACGTGGCGAATTAAACAACAGCAACAATAACAACAGCAGAAGCAGCAGAAGCAGCAACAACATTGCGCTCCACTCTTGGCTGCTCATGCCCGGAGCCGCCGGGACATCTGACGATCGGCGAGATGTCATCTCCCTCGCCTGGTCTACAGGAGGTCGCGGATCCGATCCCGACCCTGACGCCTGCTGCTGTATATTTTGAGTTTGCGTGTCTCTCTCTCTCTCTCCCCCCGCGTGCTCGCGTAGATTATTCTCCGGGTCCTCCGGTTTTTTTTTCCCCTCCACATTTCGAATCGACATCACGCGTTTAGAGTGTTTGACCGCTGCTGTTTACATTCGCGCATGGAAACAGGCCACCCCGTCGGGACATCATTTGCGATGGCCAGGTCGCTTCTGAAAAAAACAAGCAATAGAGCTCAGTGGGGCCTTCCCAGGTAGAATAAAAAAGAGAGTTAAGTTTTAGTTTATCTCATCGTGTTCCATGCGCCCACCCCCCCTCCCCACACCTTCCTCGCCCTATGCCTTTCCCCACAGCCATCTCTGTACAATAAATAAGTCAGTTTTATAGACTTTTCAACGGCGCTTGGATAAAGGTCAGGGTTGCCTGTGAGTCCAGCGGAGTCGCTATAGCGCCCCGCAGTTCACGTGTTGTATTTTGTTTCTGTTACCTCTGCTGCTGCAGCCGTATGTGCGCTGAACTTTTTTCGCGCCGTACGCAGCTGCTGGGGGAAGGACCCACAAGCGAATCGCGCGCTGTGACGGCTTCTCAACGCTCGCATTGCCCTCCCTCGCACCCCGTGAACGATTCCGACCGCGGTCGTTCACGGCCCGATGGCCTCGTGAGAATGCGAATTCAATTGCGACGGTGGGCATGCACAACGGTGAGAAAAACGCGTCGGTGGCTGGAAAAAAAATGACGGAATTACGATAATATTTAAAATCGTAATAACGCGACTACGTTCCATTTGTATGGCTGCGTCGGGTGGTTGGATGGGCACTAACGGCAAACACATTTGCCGAGATCTTTACGTGGTGGCCTAAGCCAAAATTATACTGTCGGTCTTGACGATTGGTTGCAAATGAACCGACGCGTCAAGCCAGCTCCTCGAGTTGGAATAACACATTGCGAGTTGCTCCATTCCGTGTGTTAACGACCGTGCTTCTGAGCCATGTGTTGCATAGCAGGTAGCACGCGGTGATGAGATGCAAACAAATGGAACGCGTTCCGAGAGTTCGTCCACCGCGGCGGTGGAGATGGAGCGACGATCAGGTTGTTGTTGCAATCGTGGAATCGCCGCGTGCGATGGAGGTGTCTCGGAGGGTGGCGGTGGGGGGGGGGAGAGAAGGGAGGGGGGGGTGGAAGGCAATCATCCAGCAGTGGATTGACCACGGCTCATCACGATGGTGAACGGTCGCACATCGTGTTTCTGCCTTCTCATGTGCGAATAATAACGCATTTGGTCAGCGTGGGGGACAGAGGGCATTTAGGATCGATGTATGCACGGCTATGCCCCCCCCCCAGCCCCTTTCCCCAGCCAAGCATCCCACCCCGCGACCCCACATCCCCCCGAACACCTCCCCCCCCCCCCAACTCTCTTATCCAGTCGGCATTTGCAAATGTGACCGCGAGCAGTCAAATACTGCCCCCCCCACCCCTCCACCGCCTGGGAAATCAATACTCGATTAAAACCAATATTTGCTCTTTTGCTGATGACTTCTAATAAATAAAAATAAATAACAACGGCAGATTAGCTTCAAAGGAAAGGTACAGGCGCGGCCAAGTGAGCGACCGCTAACTGATAACGAAGGAGTGGAGACCTCAGCCGTTGTCCGCTCGCCATGCAGATACCTCGCGGTTGGCCCGCGAATGAGCGAGGGAATCTATCCGCGGTTCGTGTTTCCCCCCCACCACCCCCCTCCGTGACTCAACGTCATCGGCATCACCATCGACCTCGATCTGTCCACTCACTGGATAAAGGCCACCCAAACCCATTCCGTTGCCATCGTGTCGCGGTCTTGAGATGCGACGCGGTCCAATCCCGGGCTGGCATCGTCCAGGCTCCACCTTTGCAGGCAGTGGATGGGTCAGCGCGACTGCGTGTCGATCCGGAGGATCTGGCAAGTAGATGACGACCCCGACGCCTGTGTGCATGTGGAGTTTGCATGTTCTCCTCCACACGGTCGCGTCGATTCTTCTACGGGGTCTCCGGGGTTTACCGCCACATTTAGAAACGTTGCGTTTACTGTATTTGTCTGTTGTACATTTCCACTCGATAAGCCACTTCGTTGAGCTATCATTTGTGGCCAGCACGCTTTTGGAAAAAAAATAAGCTAATGGCTTAGTGGGCTTTACCAAGTAAGATCAAAAAAGGTTTCGTTTTATTTGTTTATATATTTTTAGGTTATTTGTTTACCTTGCCCAAGTCCCACTGACTTTCCTTAACGGCGAATACTCCGTATGAATGGGACCTTTTTTGCCAGTCACAAAAAAAAAACTACGAATAGGTTTGACGCTTTCTGGCAATAAAACAGCAGTTAAGAAGTCCAAACACAAAATAGATAGCTTTTGCCAGGCATCAGGTCTGCACTTACCACACGTACTTGTGGCAAAACATGCAAACAACCTTGCTCTGATCATGTTCGCATTGTTTTTAAAACTGATTGGCCTACCCCAGATACAGCCTTCTTCATGGCCATGTCTCACCAGTGTTAGACCAGAGGACAACGCCAATTCGGGCACGTGTGCACCCGCGTCAGTTATGATGCCATTGCGTGGTAACGTCCTTGACGCGCCCCCTTGGTTAATAGACACCAGCAACGGTTGCGCCCATGGTGTCTACAACACGGGTAGGGGAGGACAGTCGAGCAGACAAGGTAAAGAATGAGAAGAAGAAGAAGAAGTAAAAAGATAGGAAATAAATTGAGAAACGGGAGCAAAGGGTTTTAGGAGAGATGAGGAGCTGCTGCTGCTGCTGCGCGGAGCGGCGTCTGTTTTCACAGTGGGCTGAGGTGGGGGAGAGGGAGGGGTTCAGAGTGGGGGTGGTCACACACAGGTCACGTGATTTACGTGAGGCTTGCACTGCTTTATATATATAGATTACCCCAATGCCCTGTGCAGAAACCTCTCTACCGGAGGGCATAGGCTTATTGAGTTAGACGTATAAGACGTCTCGACATAACACAATAATCATTGAGCGTTGCTGTGCAGGATGTAACAACACATCTGTCTTTTCGCATAGTTTTTTTTAAAGTACTTTACTCATCTCATCAGCCACACGGTCTTCTAGCAAGGGAATCTATTCAACAACATTGGTCTAAAGGCGAGTTTCACACCTGGGCCACCAAGTCGCACGCAACACGGCTGCATGCGACTTGGAGTCGCTGTCACTCACTCACGCATGCGGACGCATCTGCAAACCTTCCTAATAGCCAAGAGTCCCGTTAGCCGATTTCAACGTTCGAGTGTCTCATCATCATCATCAGCAGCAGCATCATCATCAGCAGACGTGCGTGCGTGCGTTGCGAGGGCGAGATGGGAGCCAGCTGACAGGGCAGTGAGGATGGCGGTGGTCCGCGTGTGGGCGTTGAACTAATGTCTCTCTGGACAAATGGGCCCCGCGTATTGCACACATAAACTCTTATTGCTTTTATTTAATAAGTACCGTGGGCTCGCAGTTTCTGAAATCACACCCCCCCCTCCCACCCCAATTCCTACCAATCCCCCCCCCCCACTCCGCCCCCCCCCCCCTCCTCGACCCCATCTCACGCCCCGCATTCCTAAAGCCCACATTGATGGACGCGTGTTTGTGTGTATAAACATCGGCACTAGGGAGACAAAGGCGGCCGGGCGTGGTGCTGGCCACCCACCCCCTTAGTGCGCCGTGTCGGCCTTCATAGGTGCTTGCGAACAGCACTTGCCCCAAAAGTCTGTTAGAGGTTGTACGGGGGATCTCTGTCTTTGTTTTGTATAAACATCGACACAAGGGAGGCCTTCATAGATGCTACTCGCTGTGAGCACTTGCTCCAAAAGTCTGGGGATCTTTGTCTTTGTATAGCAAGATGAACGAGGGAGGATCCGTATCGTTGTTTATAGTGGGATTCATGGGCGCAGTTCTTCGCGCATTTCACTCCAAGCCTGGGGACCCGGGTTCGATTCCCGCACGCGGCCAACATTAATAACTTTGTCTCTCCCCCTAGATCGACTCGGCCTTCAAATGAGCATCTGGTCACGGAGATCGACAAAGGTGGCCTTTATAGGTTCTCGCTAACAGCACTTTGCTCAATGCTTTATGCGTGCTATAGGGGGATCTTTGCTTTTGTATAGCAGTTGGAACAACGGTGGCGTGACCACAGTGCCCGTACCAGGCGAGGTGCCCCTTGAGGACATCACGTGAAGTGTTGAAGCCTCGCTGGACAGAAGGTCACGGGACAGACCCAGGTGTTAGAGGTTAACTGGTCTAGATCGCTGCCATGGCAGATGCACAGCTCCTTTGTGACTGCGTTGGCACAGATTGGTCGTAGGTACACATCTGCTTGTAGACACAGAAAGGTACACACTGGGTGTGTATATATATATACACATACAGGTACACACACACGGGTACACACACAGGGTGTGTATATATATATACAACCGCCATTCGCCACTAAGTGGCGGTGACGTCACCACGACGCTTGTGCCAGGCCATGTGCACCTTGAGGCCACGTGAAGTGTCGAACGCCCGCTGGCAGGAGGTCACGGGGCAGACCCAGGTGCCACGGGTCGACTGACTGAGATGACTGGCTGATGCACCACCTGTGCCCCCTACTGTGCCAACCTGCTGTGCCAACCTGCTGTGCTTTAGCCACCCGGCGCTCCGCTCGTTGTGAGCGTAGCTCCTCCGCCCTCCGTTGTTGTTGGAGGGCGACTGCCTCCAACTGCCCAGTAGCGTCCTTCAAGAGCCTCCTCCACAGAGGCCGATCTTGACACCGCTGGTACCAGTTATCGGCAAGTCCACTCAGCTCCACGTCCTCCTGTACCACATCACTCCATCTCTTCTCTAGCCAGTGCCGCGCCCGTTTAGCACCCTCGATCCGGCCGAACAAAAGCTGTTTCGGCATGCGGTGGCTGGGCATGCGGGCTACATGACCCAGCCAACGCAGCCTTGCCTGCCGGAGGAGCTCACCGATGTGACCTTGCCCAGATCTTTCAAGGATTTGTGAGCTCCTCACACAATCCAGGCTGGTTAAACCCAGGATGGATCGTAGGCAGGCCAGCAAAAATGTTTTCAACCGGCGAAGATGCTCCATTAGGGGGTCCACGTTTCACAAGCGTAGAGAAGGGAGGGAATGACCGTGGCCGAGAAGACCTGAAGCTTAGTGCGGAGCGACTGACCAGGTAGCTTCCACACAGCGTTACGCAACCGATGAAAACATTGCCGCTCGACTGATTCGGAGTGAGACCTTTGCTGTTAAACTGGAGCCGGGCATAAGCACACTGCCCAGGTATGGGAAACTCTCCACTCTCTCCACAACTGTCCCATCACCGATTGGGAGTTGTGGGGGTGGAGTGACCGATGGTACAAAATACCAAGGCAGGTGCTTAGTTTTGGTTGGGCTGATGGTAAGGCCCCATTTCTTAGTGGCACGCTCCAGTCTTAGCAGCAGCGTCTCCAACTCCTCCTCTGAATGAGCAGCCATTACCAAATCATCGGCATACATAACGTGGTTGAGCAATAGGGAGCCATCCCTTGACCACACCTGGGCATCGATCAGCCTCCCATTATATCTGTACCAAATGGAGATTCCCCCTGTAGAGCTATTGAAGGCTTCACGAACTACGTGGTCAAAATAGATGTTAAATAATGTGGGAGCCAGAGGACATCCCTGTAGCACCCCAAGGTGTACAGAAAATGGCTCTGACTCGCGGCCACGTAGTTTTACCCGGGCCCGCTCACCATCATGAAGGTCCTCAATGATCGTGAGCAGAGGGTCAGGGACTCCAAAAGCACGGAGAACAACCCAGAGCCCAGGCCTACTGATGGTGTCATAGGCCTTGACCAGGTCAATAAAGTAGAGATGTAGGTCTTGTTGGAATCCCCTACACCTCTGCTGTAGCAGACGGAAAGAAAATATGGCATCTGTGCAGGACCGCCCTTTCCTGAAACCGCACTGGGGCTCAGCAAGCCTCTCCTCAGCGTGCCTGGCAAGGCAATATTGAATAATCCTTGCCAGGACCTTTCCCGGTACACTGAGGAGTGAGATGCCCCTGTAGTTGTTACAGTCTGTGCGGTCCCCCTTCTTAAAGAGGGGGACCACCAGGGCATCCTTCCAATCCTGCGGAACCCGTCCAGTGGTCCAGATTGTTGTTATGATGTCATATAGGGCAGTCTGTGCACAAACGCCACCCTCCCTCAGCATTTCGCTTGGGAGATCGTCTCTACCCGGTGCCTTTCCTGGTCTCAGACTCCGGATCGCCTTCAGTACTCCTTCAACGGATAGCATCTCAGCCAACCACTCACAGGGGGTGACATCTTCCAATATTTGAGGCACCGCAACCTCAGCAGAGTCATCCCCACTTTGTGCCACGATGTTTTCCTGGCTGAGGGATTTCCCCTCCCCCAGGACCTCACAGAAATGCTCAGCAAATCTGCAAACCTGTTCCTTGGGGTCGGAGATTTGATTACCGTTTTTTCCCCAAATGATGGTAATAAGTGTGGCTCTGCAGGTTGCTTTTTTGATGGAGTTAAATAGAGATTTGTGATCACGGGCCACTGAGGCAGACTCCATCTCCTCAGCAACCCGCGACTACCACCCATCCTTGCAGCGCCTCACGGCTCTCCGAACCTCCGAGCGAAGTCTGCGGTAAGCCTCCTCATTCTCTGACGTGGGATTCTGTAGCCGATGACAGTGGGCCTGTCGCTTTTTCTCAACCTTCCTGAACACCTTTGTCAGCCAGGGTCTCTAGGGAGGTCTGGACCGCGTATTTAAAGCAGCCATTGCAGCTGCATGAGTCAGTCCTAAACCTCGCCCATTTACCCTCGACATCAGGAGGAGTGGGGGACGATGCCAACCCCAGCCGCAAGCGATGATGAAATTCTCGCTTGCAACTTTCATCAGATAACCGAGACCAGGCCACTTTAGGTTGGAATGGGGTCCTGGGTGTACACCCACCACCGGAGTGGAAGAATGGCAGGCGCATCTTACAGATGACTAGTCGATGGTCAGAGGGCAGATCAGCTCCACGGTAGGTCCTGGTGTCAAGCACATGGGCTCGCGTCCGCTGGTCCGTCACTATGTAGTCCAGCAGATGTTCTTGCTTGGACCCGGCATCTATCCATTGTTGTTGTGTGGATGCGCCGATGCCCGAACAGCGTGTTGGTAATTACAAGCCCATGGGCTGCACAAAAATCTAGCAGCCTCCTACCGTTGTTATTGAGCTGATCTGGCCCATGCCCTCCAATCACTCCAGACCAGGTGCCAGCATCATTGAAGCACCCAACATGATGACTCTATCCCGTGGGGCCACTTTAGCCAGCACCTGTGACAGTAGGTCATAGAAGGCATCTGACTCATCGGCTTTGCCTGCATCCCTCCACGGATGTTCGTCTTCGGTGGGGGCATAAGTAACCACGACCACCACTCCTCGCCTCCGGTTGATGGGAAGGCGAGCCCAAAGTAGCCTGGGGCTTACAGCTTCCCACACCTCACCGCCATGCTTCCACGCCCCCTTCATTCTTTTGTTCAAAAGAAGAGCCACACCCTGTTGTTTTGCAGTCTGCTGCTCCGAGTAGAGGACTGTCCACCCCTCACGGTGGCAGGAGCCAGAACCGGTCCACCGGACCTCCTGAATGCCACAGAGATCCAGGCGGTACCGGTCCAGCTCCCGACAAAGGAGTGGCAGCCTCTCCTCTGCAGTGAGCGTTCGAACATTCCACGTTGTCATCCGTAGTGGCTTTTTGTTGTTTCTGGAGGAGCCCCGAGGGTTGAGATTAAATCTCCTGGCTCCGCCAATTGGGGTTTGGCCAGGAGACGTCATAGACGCCTGTCCCCCCGGGGCCTCCGGCACAAGCTTATTAGTTACATATTTTATTCATAGTTTAGTGGTAATTAATTGAAGGTGGAGGGGTTACCAGCCCCTCACACCCGTCCAGAGCCCCCGTTTAGCCACTGTGGTGGTCACAGACGCCATGAGAGGAGGAGCCAATCAGAATTGTCCCTCCCCCCACAACACTGTCCACGACAGAGTTGCCCGTCCGGCACCGCGAGGAGGTAGCGGGTTGTTTTGCCGGACGTACACACACACAGGCACACACACACACACCCACAGGTACACACACACCCACAGGTACACACACACACACGGGTACACACACAGGCACACACACACACAGGCACACACACACCCACAGGTACACACACACACCCACAGGTACACACACACACCCACAGGTACACACACACACACAGGTACACACACGGCATCATCCACTCCCCCGACGTGTGGCAGGACGTAGCTATAAACGCCCGCAGACGCTGCGCTCCTCCCTCGCTCCTTACTCGCTCCTCTCTGCATCAAGACTCCCGTATTCCCACGTGTGCCCCTTTAATTGAAGCGATGAATTAAGTGGGAAAAATCTCAGCGAGAAGGGGGTAAAAGAAATAACAAACAATAATAGTAGCGGTAATAGTAGTAGTAGTAATAAACAAATAAATATTAAACCTGCTGGCGGTGAGGCTTTACGGGTTTGAGCTAATGTCATGTGAAATCGACGGCTGCGCAACACTCCCACTTTAGGATATTTATAGACGGATCTCTGCTGCATAATTGATCAAGGATGTTAATCCACACACACACAAACATCTCTCTCTCTCTCTACGTGCGTGTGTGTGTTGTCGCTTTGCTCGATATAAGCGGTTAGATGCGGCACCCGCGTATTCACCACCATCAGCGTTGGGGTCTGCATTGCCTCACCACCCCCTCCTCCTCTTCCTCTGCTATAGCTCCAGCACCCCTCTTACATCCCCTACTGCCCCCCCCCCCCACCGGCCCTTCTCCCCTAGACGCTACACTCCCACCCCACAATCTTCATTCTCTCTCGATCCGCTTTCCATTCACTATGGGGGGGGGGGGGAGGTCGCGAGTTTAAATATCGGTCGCGAGTCGGAGTAGGGCCCAGCAACGTCATCAGCAGTAACAGCACAAATATTATCACCATCATCATCGTCAGGATCATCATCATCATCGTCAGCAGCATGGTCGTCATATCTATACCTATCTATCATCGGCTTGACTTCAAGGTCGAAAAACATCCTACAACTTTGTGGGAAATCGACAGTTATACTTTCCTATAGACGGACTCGTGGTCGAAACGGGAATGTGTAATTTCGACTCAATATAAACTCGCATTGTGCTGTGTATTGCATTGGGCGCAATGCCTGCGTTGATGCTTAAAACTCGCTGCACCACGGGCAAGCGATGCGCGTCTATGGCCCTGCTGTACGAGGCCCTGAGCACACACGCACAACAACAACCGCCATTCGCCACTAAGTGGCCGTGACGTCACCACGACGCTTGTGCCAGGCTATGTGCACCCTGAGGCCACGTGAAGTGTCGAACGCCCGCTGGCAGGAGGTCACGGGGCAGACCCAGGTGCCACGGGTCGACTGACTGAGATGACTGGCTGATGCACCACCTGTGCCCCCTACTGTGCCAACCTGCTGTGCTTTAGCCACCCGGCGCTCCGCTCGTTGTTGTGAGCGTCGCTCCTCCGCCCTCGGTTGTTGTTGGAGGGCGACTACCTCCAACTGCCCAGTAGCATGCTTCACGAGCCTCCTCCACAGAGGCCGATCTTGACACCGCTGGTACCAGTCATCGGCAAGTCCACTCAGCTCCACGTCCTCCTGTACCACATCACTCCATCTCCTCTCTAGCCCGTGCCGCGCCCGCTTAGCCCCCTCAATCCGGCCGAACAAAAGCTGTTTCGGCATGCGGTGGCTGGGTATGCGGGCTACATGACCCAGCCATCGCAGCCTTGCCCGCCGGAGGAGCTCACCGATGGGACCCTGCCCAGATCTTTCAAGGATTTGTGAGCTCCTCACACAATCCAGTCTGGTTAAACCCAGGATGGATCGTAGGCAGGCCAGCCTAAATGTTTCTAACCGGCGAAGATGTTCCATTAGGGGGGTCCACGTTTCGCAAGCATATAGAAGGGAGGGAATGACCGTGGCCGAGAAGACCTGAAGCTTAGTGCGGAGCGACAGACCAGGTAGCTTCCACACAGCGTTACGCAACCGAAGAAAAGATATTGCCGCTCGACTGATTCGGTGTGAGACCTCTGCTGTTAAACTGGAGCCAGTCATAAGCACACTGCCCAGGTAAGGGAAACTCTCCACTCTCTCCACAACTGCCCCATCACCGATTGGGAGTTGTGGGGGTGGAGTGTCCGGTGGTACAAAATACCCAGGCAGGTGCTTAGTTTTGGTGGGGCTGATGGTAAGGCCCCACCTCTTAGTGGCACGCTCCAGTCTCAGCAGCAGCGTCTCCAACTCCTCCTCTGACTGAGCAGCTATTACCAAATCATCAGCATACATAACGTGGTTGAGCAATAGGGAGCCATCCATTGACCGCACCCGGGCATCGATCAGCCTCCCATTATATCTGTACCATATGGAGATTCCACCGGTACAGCTATTGAAGGCTTCACGAACTACGTGGTCAAAATAGATGTTAAATAATGGGGGAGCCAGAGGACATCCCTGTCGCACCCCAAGGTGTACAGGGAATGGTTCTGACTACCGGACACGTAGTTTTACCCGGGCCCGCTCACCATCATGAAGGTCCTTAATGATCGTGAGCAGAGGGTCAGGTACTCCAAAAGCACGAAGAACAACCCAGAGCCCGGGCCTACTGATGGTATCATAGGCCTTGACCAGGTCAATAAAGCAGAGATGTAGGTCTTGTTGGAATTCCCTACACCTCTGCTGTAGCAAACGGACATAAAATGTGGCATCCGCAAGCCTCTTCTCAGCGTGCCTGGCAAGGCGATGCTGAATAATCCTTGCCAGGACCTTTCCCGGCACACCAGTGGTCCAGGCCGTTGTTATGATGTCATATAGGGCAGTCTGCACAAACGCCACCCTCTCCCAGCATTTCGCTTGGGAGATCATCTCTGCCCGCTGCCTTTCCTGGTCTCAGACTCCGGATTGCCTTCAGTACTTCCTCAACAGATGGCACCTCACCCAGCCACTCACAGGGGGTGACGTCTTCCAATATTTGAGGCACCGCAGCCTCAGCAGGGTCATCCTCACTTTGTGCCACGATGTTTTCCTGGCTTAGGACCTCACAGAAATGCTCAGCACATCTGCAAACCTGTTCCTGGGGGTCGGATACGGTACACGAGGGGGTGGGTGGCCAGCACCACGCCCGACCGCCTTTGTCTCCCTAGTGGCAATGTTTACACACCGCACCAGGTACTCATTTGAGGCTGAGTCGACCTAGGGGAGGCCCGGGACCGGTTCAGATAATCGTCACTGGTGTTGGCCGTGAACGGGAATCGAACCCGGGTCGCCAGGTTCATAGCGCAGCGTGCTAACCGCTACACTATCGCTCCCCACTCACACACATATACACACACATACACCTACACACACATACACACACATACACACACACATACATACACATACACACACATACATACACACAACAACAACAACCGCCATTCACCACTAAGTGGCGGTGACGTCACCACGACGCTTGTGCCAGGCTATGTGCACCCTCAGGCCACGTGAAGTGTCGAACGCCCGCTGGCAGGAGGTCACGGGGCAGACCCAGGTACCACGGGTGGACTGACTGAGATGACTGGCTGATGCACCACCTGTGCCCCCTACTGTGCCAATCTGCTGTGCTTTAGCCACCCGGCGCTCCGCTCGTTGTTGTGAGCGTCGTTCCTCCGCCCTCCGTTGTTGTTGGAGGGCGACTACCTCCAACTGCCCAGTAGCGTCCTTCACGAGTCTCCTCCACAGAGGCCGATCTTGACACCGCTGGTACCAGTCATCGGCAAGTCCACTCAGCTCCACGTCCTCCTGTATCACATCACTCCATCTCTTCTCTAGCCCGTGCCGCGCCCGTTTAGCCCCCTCAATCCGGCCGAACAAAAGCTGTTTCGGCATGCGGTGGCTGGGCATGCGGGCTACATGACCCAGCCATCGCAGCCTTGCCCGCCGGAGGAGCTCACCGATGGGACCTTGCCCAGATCTTTCATAGATTTGTGAGCTCCTCACACAATCCAGTCTGGTTAAATCCAGGATGGATCGTAGGCAGGCCAGCCTAAATGTTTCTAACCGGCGAAGATGCTCCATTAGGGGGGTCCACGTTTCGCAAGCGTAGAGAAGGGAGGGAATGACCGTGGCCGAGAAGACCTGAACCTTAGTGCGGAGCGACAGACCAGGTAGCTTCCACACAGCGTTACGCAACCGAAGAAAAGATATTGCCGCTCGACTGATTCGGTGTGAGACCTCTGCTGTTAAACTGGAGCCAGTCATAAGCACACTGCCCAGGTAAGGGAAACTCTCCACTCTCTCCACAACTGCCCCATCACCGATTGGGAGTTGTGGGGGTGGAGTGTCCGGTGGTACAAAATACCCAGGCAGGTGCTTAGTTTTGGTGGGGCTGATGGTAAGGCCCCACCTCTTAGTGGCACGCTCCAGTCTCAGCAGCAGCGTCTCCAACTCCTCCTCTGACTGAGCAGCTATTACCAAATCATCAGCATACATAACGTGGTTGAGCAATAGGGAGCCATCCATTGACCGCACCCGGGCATCGATCAGCCTCCCATTATATCTGTACCATATGGAGATTCCACCGGTACAGCTATTGAAGGCTTCACGAACTACGTGGTCAAAATAGATGTTAAATAATGGGGGAGCCAGAGGACATCCCTGTCGCACCCCAAGGTGTACAGGGAATGGTTCTGACTACCGGACACGTAGTTTTACCCGGGCCTGCTCACCATCATGAAGGTCCTTAATGATCGTGAGCAGAGGGTCAGGTACTCCAAAAGCACGAAGAACAACCCAGAGCCCGGGCCTACTGATGGTATCATAGGCCTTGACCAGGTCAATAAAGCAGAGATGTAGGTCTTGTTGGAATTCCCTACACCTCTGCTGTAGATAACGGACATAAAATGTGGCATCCGCAAGCCTCTTCTCAGCGTGCCTGGCAAGGCGATGCTGAATAATCCTTGCCAGGACCTTTCCCGGCACACCAGTGGTCCAGGCCGTTGTTATGATGTCATATAGGGCAGTCTGCACAAACGCCACCCTCTCCCAGCATTTCGCTTGGGAGATCATCTCTGCCCGCTGCCTTTCCTGGTCTCAGACTCCGGATTGCCTTCAGTACTTCCTCAACAGATGGCACCTCACCCAGCCACTCACAGGGGGTGACGTCTTCCAATATTTGAGGCACCGCAGCCTCAGCAGGGTCATCCTCACTTTGTGCCACGATGTTTTCCTGGCTTAAGACCTCACAGAAATGCTCAGCACATCTGCAAATCTGTTCCTGGGGGTCGGATATTGGATCATCGTTTTTTCCCCTAATGATGGTAATAGGTGTGGCGCTGCAGGTAACTTTTTACAAAGACAAAGATCCCCCATATAGCCTTAACAGACTGAAGGCCGGAACGGTACACGAGGGGGTGGGTGGCCAGCACCACGCCCGACCGCCTTTGTCTCCCTAGTGGCAATGTTTACACACCGCACCAGGTACTCATTTGAGGCTGAGTCGACCTAGGGGAGGCCCGGGACCGGTTCAGATAATCGTCACTGGTGTTGGCCGTGAACGGGAATCGAACCCGGGTCGCCAGGTTCATAGCGCAGCGCGCTAACCGCTACACTATCGCTCCCCACTCACACACATATACACACACATACACCTACACACACATACACACACATACACACACACATACATACACACATACACACACATACATACACACAACAACAACAACAACCGCCATTCACCACTAAGTGGCGGTGACGTCACCACGACGCTTGTGCCAGGCTATGTGCACCCTCAGGCCACGTGAAGTGTCGAACGCCCGCTGGCAGGAGGTCACGGGGCAGACCCAGGTACCACGGGTGGACTGACTGAGATGACTGGCTGATGCACCACCTGTGCCCCCTACTGTGCCAATCTGCTGTGCTTTAGCCACCCGGCGCTCCGCTCGTTGTTGTGAGCGTCGTTCCTCCGTCCTCCGTTGTTGTTGGAGGGCGACTACCTCCAACTGCCCAGTAGCGTCCTTCACGAGTCTCCTCCACAGAGGCCGATCTTGACACCGCTGGTACCAGTCATCGGCAAGTCCACTCAGCTCCACGTCCTCCTGTATCACATCACTCCATCTCTTCTCTAGCCCGTGCCGCGCCCGTTTAGCCCCCTCAATCCGGCCGAACAAAAGCTGTTTCGGCATGCGGTGGCTGGGCATGCGGGCTACATGACCCAGCCATCGCAGCCTTGCCCGCCGGAGGAGCTCACCGATGGGACCTTGCCCAGATCTTTCATAGATTTGTGAGCTCCTCACACAATCCAGTCTGGTTAAATCCAGGATGGATCGTAGGCAGGCCAGCCTAAATGTTTCTAACCGGCGAAGATGCTCCATTAGGGGGGTCCACGTTTCGCAAGCGTAGAGAAGGGAGGGAATGACCGTGGCCGAGAAGACCTGAACCTTAGTGCGGAGCGACAGACCAGGTAGCTTCCACACAGCGTTACGCAACCGATGAAAAGATATTGCCGCTCGAATGATTCGGAGTGAGACCTCTGCTGTTAAACTGGAGCCGGCTCCACATACATACACACACACATACACACATACATACATATACACACACACATACACACATACATACACACATACATACACACATACACACACACATACACACACACACATACACACACATACACACACACACATACACACATACATACACACATACATACACACATACACACACATACATACACACATACACACACATACACACATACACACACATACACACATACACACACACACATACACACACACATACACACACACATACACACACACATACACACACACATACACACACACATACACACACACATACACACACACATACACACACACATACACACATACGCACACACATACACACACACATACACACACAGTATCTGTGATGGGTGGCGCCCGGGGATGGTGTTACTCGACCATACTTCACCACGCTGGTCAGCGCGCGTTTGTCAAGGCAGTGGGTGGCCCCAGGACCGTTTCAGATATCACTCGCATACTGATGCTCGCCGTGGTCTGGAACCGAACTCACTATCGACGGGTTCGGAGTGCAGCTAACTACTGCAACCACCGTGCCACTCCCAACACAGTAATCACAGCAACAACTACAATACAATTCCACGTTGTGTATGTATGTGTGTGTTACCGCGACGGCCTGGCGGTAGCGCGTTTGCCGATTTATTTGCGGTTCGAAATCCAGCGGCCTTCTCGATTAATGCCGTTGATCAAAATGTGCCACATTTGAAACATTACCCCCCCCTTACCCCACTCCCCCCACACAAAGTATATTTGTAATTTACAAAGCAATGATCGCCCCCCCCCCCCAACTGTGGAAATACACTGAGATTCAGTAAGGTTTTTTTTTTCTGGGAATACAAGCATAACAAAAACAAAGTTCACAATAGCATCGCTTAAGACGGGGTCGGGAACTCACCACGAGCCTGTGAACCGTACTCCGCCCGCGAGGGCATTCAGGAGCGCTACGGTGGCTAGAAGACGTTAACTACCTCGCCTGGTATACAGGAGGTCGTGGGTTCGATCTCGACCCTGACGCCTGCTGCTGTATTATTTGGGGTTTGCGTGTCTCGCTCCCCGTGGTCGCGTGGATGTTTCTCCGGGTCCTCCGGTTTCCCCCTCCACATTGAGAAACGTGCTGCTATACATTTCCACGTGATAAGCCACTTAATTGGGTTATCATTGTGGCCAGCTCGCTTCTGAAAAAATACCTATATAGCTCAGCGGCCTTACCTTGTAAAATAAAAGCAAAGTTTAGTTAAAATTGTATTTAATATTCCCCAACGCAGCTTCAAATGAGATCAGCACGTGTCTAACTTCGGGACTGCAACCAGACATCATCATCATCATTCTCAACGACCATAGGAGAGCAGACATCACATCATCTTGCCTCGTTGATCTCGTCAAGGAGCGTAAACCATCACTCGAACTCCGATCATCCTCGCAGCAGTGACTTTCGGCTACCATCGATCAAAAGACGGTCACTCCATCGCGCACTTTCAGATGCGCTTCTGCGGCCGTCTGGAACGCTCTGCCTTCCGATATTTGTAAGTCACTGGAGCTCTGCACTTTTACATCTATATTGACGAAGTCGTTTATTTAAAACTGCTTTTTGCGTTTAGTTTGTGTGTCCTTCCCCCCGCACCTGCGATTAGACGGCTGCCTACGTACAGTGCAAAAAAAGTTCAACGTACATACATCATCAGCGTGGTCGGTGAGGGTAGAGGAGGCATCGGATCAGTGCGGTCGGCGTGATGATGTGTTCGTCTCTAGCCGCACTAATCGGGTACTAGAGAGGGGGGCATATTCTCGATCTGACAACACAACACCGTGTTTCAAGTATTTTTTTGCACGCTTAGTCACCTGTAGATGTTCAGATTGCCACGAATGTTGCTACGATTGGATAATAAGACGTATGCTGTGTAAGTGTGTGTGTAAATGCTGTGGTTGCTCATCCAAGCTATAGTTTCCCCAACTGTGGCCCCTTTAGATTTAACGGTGCTCGGAGACAGTGGTGCGTTGTGATGAACATGCAAAGATCCTCCTTTAACAGACTATTGGGGTAAGTAGCGAGTGGCTGGAGCTACACACGAGGTGGTGGGTGGCCAACACCACGCCCGGTCGCCTTTCTCTCTCCACTGGCGACATTTACACACCGCACCAGGTACTCACGGGGAGGCCCAGGACCGCTTCAGATTATCGTCGTGAGCGGGAATCGAACTCGTGTCGCTGGGTTCGAAGCACAGCTCGCTAACCGCTGCACCACCGCGCACCTAATTCACGTGCACGTGGTGACTCAAGGGAGAGGATCATAGAGGACGGGAGGGGGGCGTGGTGGTGGGGGCTGTTGGGGGGGGGCACCCACCTGGTGAGGTTATAGGTGAGAATGGCGTGGGGGGGGTAGAGATTTTCGTGAAGATAAAAGGGGGCACATTTGAATTAAATGTAATTTGTGTGTGGGGGGGGGGGGGGGGTGTAGACACAAACCTGCAGCCACTGCCAAATTCCACATGAAGGCCATCTGCTTTATTAGGATTATCATTGGAACGAATTAATTATATATATACACTCCTTTTTATTATTTTTTCTTACGGGAACGCTTGCTTGCTTGTTCGCGTCTAATCATTCCACGGGCTGTACTTGGCGATACGCGCAAGACAGTGCGCGCGTGTTTGTGTGTTTAATGTGTTCCTAGGCCGATATGTCAATCCACTGCTGGATGGAGTGAAGGCTTCCTCCACACAGTGTATTGATGGTCTTTGGGGGGAGGGAGAGGGCGGTGGTTTGACCATACTTCACCACACATGTGTGGGGGGCGGTGGGCATGGGGGTTAGTAACAGCTACGCAACCACCGACGCTCCGCCCCAGCAAGACAAAGATCCCCCGTATAGCGTTACCAGAATCTCGGGGCAAGTGCTGTGCAGGCCGGAACGCCAGGGAATAGGGGATGGGTGGCCAGCACCACGCTCCACCGCCTTTGTCTCTCTCTTGGCGATGTTTTCTACACACCGCATTAGGTGCTCATTTGAGGCCGTGTCGACCTCAGGGAGATCCAAAACCGGTTCACATAATCGTCACTGGGTGTTGACCATGAGCGGGAATCGAACTCGGGTCGCCGGGTTCGTAGCGCGGCGCGCTAACCACTGCACCACCGTTCGCCTGCAGGACACACACACGCGCACGCGCACACACACACACGCGTGCGCATCTTTCTTCACCTCCATCCCCCCACCTCCCTACCGCCCAATACCTACTGGAGCATCATACTTCACCGCGCTGGTCATTGCTGGTTTTGTTACATTTTAGACACGGCTTAAACAAAGCACTTCTGCTGTTACCTTGAAGGGCGTTCAATTCCTCTCCTCCCCCAGACCTCTCTCTCTCTCTCTATAAAGCTATTTACTATTTGTTATTTATTTATTGTATTACAATGCTATTTTATTTTTATTAGTTGTATTTCCTCTCTCTCTCTGTACACGGCACACTAAGATTTCGCCTTATATGTCACGCTAACATGCAGCAATGGTCACCGACTTCAAATGGACTGACGATCGATGCTTGAGATCGATACCGCGTGCGCCGTGTTTTACCACATCTCAATTAGGCTGAGTGAGGCAGATGATGTGCTTTAAATATTTATTGTCTGATGGGTGGGAGGGAGGGAGGCTGGGATGCTGGGAGGCGGTGGAGAAGGAGGGAGGGGGGGGCTATGGCTGGGTGCTAGCAGAGAGGAAGGGTAGGGAGGGTGACGGGAGGGAGGGAGGCGTGGAGGGGAGGGAGAGGCGGGGAAGGAGGAGGGATGGGGAGAGAGCGAGAGAGATAGCAACAGCAGTGTTCTGTAAGCGTTTGAAATTTGAGAGTCCAGCTTGTCATTAATAAAAGAAAATGTTGCAAGAGCAGATGGAGGGATATGGAAATTGTGAATTCACTCGGCTGAATCGAGGAATTATATATAAAATAATATAGAAAGAGACGCAGCTTTTTCTGTGCGTGTGTTGTTGGCAGGCGGTGATGCCCACAAAGGGCGCAATAACGATTATTAATTTCTTTCTTTTAACTCAGAACGCAGGCGCCGCACATTTGCAACGAATTTGTTCGCGTGGCTCAACAATAGCGAGGAATTAAGGACGCGTATTGTCTCTTGAGCCGCAACTTGCGATGTGGCGGTGCGAGATGCGGGCGAGAGAGATGCGATGACGCTGATTAGAACGAGCGTGCTGGCAGTGATTGCGAGCGTGACCATCGTTAGGGCTACGATCATGACACCGATTGCAATCAGGAGGATGATGGTCTTGATGACGACGGTGATGGACTACGACGGGTGATTATGACGAGCGTGGCGTTAATGAGCTGACGATGAAGGCTTGATTATGACGATGACGGTGATAGTGATGGCAATGATAGCAAGATGGATGTTGTTGACGATAACGCCGATGATGACGACGACAGCGGTGATGATGCAATCATGATGATAATTATGACGACGTTGATGACAATCATAATGCCTAATAATGATAATTCTCACGACGATGACGACAATGTCTATCATAACGACCTTGACAACAATCACGATGACGAATGTCCATCACGTCCACGATGATGGGAATCACAATGATGACAATCATGATGACGACGCTGTCAATATCAATAACCGCACGCAGGACGTCCCAGAGGCCCCCCCCCCCCTTCAACTTTCAAGTACCCGCGCCTCGTGATGGAGGGTGGCGGCGGTGGTGGTGGGGGGGGCTCCTAACGCGTCACCGACTCTGCTCGTTTTTCAATTCAGCCCAGAGGAGACCACGCATCTCCCTCTCGTCTCTCGCTTTCCTCGAGCTCTGGATCTTTGAAAACAGCACCACAAACACCACCACCGCCACGCACTCATCCTCCAGAGCCGGACAGCCAGAGGGGACCGAGACCACGGGGCCAGAACCCCGCCAGAGTGCGGCGAACCACACTGGACCACTCCAACTCACACTCCACCACCCATCCCGGTTTCCCGTGCGCCGCGCCGCCCTGTCAAGGTGTTGGCTGTGGGCAGAGAGAAGCCCTCGCCTTAAATCACAGCCTCATTTTGTGCGCCGAGTCGCTCCTCAAACAGCGCCTGTAGCCAAAACACGGTCCCTGGACTGGGTCTTTCCCTGCAGGTGGCCCCACAATCAATGCCATTCACGGAATGCTCGGCCCAGCGCGATGCCGACGGTTCAAACCAAAGCAATTTCACTTTGTGCTTCTGTCACCTTTGTCCTTCAATGGCTTTCGGTTTTCGTGACACTGACACCCGCCTCTGTATTATCTAGCCACGCTAAATGACAGGCCGCACTCCAAACCCCTTGCAAATCAAAGTGCCTTTATGCGGAGCTTCTGCTAACGCCAGTGAAATGTTAAATGATTTATTTTCTGTCAGTCCGCAGAAAAGATCCATTATAAAGTGTAGCCGAGACGTCGATTTGAAAGCCGGCTTTTTTTTTTTTAAGACATCTGCTGTTTAGCATGTCATATTCTCGGGGGCAGCCAGGCAGCAATTAATCTGCCCTGGCAGAATAAATAGCGTTATCTGCGATGTTATCCGTTACTCATTCCAGCAATTTGAATTGGAATTGATTTTGCAGTTTGGCCGCAGGCTGGATGGAGACATAAAATTTACGTCATTTGTCAGAGTGGCGGTTCAGGGCATAAATCAGTGGTGGGGCTGCCGAGAGAGAGGAGGGGGGAGATGGTGGTGGTGGGGAGGGGATGTTGGTGGCAGGGAGGGGATGTTGGTGGGGATGTTAGTGGAGGTGGTGGAGGGGGTAGTTGATGGGAGAGGAGGCAGTGATGGAGACAGAGGACGGGGAGAGAGAGACACTTTTCCCGTGCCGGATATATCGTTGCTCAAGTTTTAACATCATCAGTATCATCATCAGTATAATCATCACCGGACATGATCTATCCACCGCTAAATAAAGGCTTTGCCACAAACTCTTCGCAATCCCTCGCAGCGTCCCACGATGCAACGACGAACCACAACACTCATCCCGCATGTCAATCCACACGCGGGGGGGTGGACGGACGTTCCCTCTGCGACGTCTGCTCTCTCGCACCTTTCGCTGCCATTCCGCCCAGAGTCTCGACCACCGACCGACAGGGCCGGCCATCATCCCTTGCAGTCACGGGGTGGGGAGGGGTTTGTTTGGTGAGGAGGGGTGGCGAGGGTGGGTGGGTGGTGGGGGTGGGCGGGGCGAAATGAGTTGTAGGAACAACGTGGTTGTTTAAATACGAGAAGTTGAAATCGCGTTACCTGCGCGCGCGTGCGTGCACGGGAGTGGACCGGGACGTGGCGATAACCTCGCGCAAGTGGCCTCTCTCATTAACACTTCATTAAATTGCAAATTCAGTTTTTACACCGTGTGACTAAGATATGAAGGGGGGGGGGGAGACTAGTGGATTCAAATCACGAACAAATAAATAATTTTAGCGACGTTTGAAAAAGAAACACAATTAGATGTGAACACACAACCACGCGAACACGCGCGTGAACAAACGAACACATTCACACGTGAACACACGGACGCACCCACGCACGTATATATTGCCAAGCCAAACAAAAGGACAATGGGGTTGTATGCGGTTTGTGTGTCTGTAAAAAAAAAGACATTTACATGAAAGCCGTGAATGAAAAAAGGAGAGAGTTTCGGTGCGAATGTGTAAATGTTTTGTAAATGTTTTGAGTTATTTTCCCTTTAGGCCTGAGAAGGGTGAACGTGACGTTTTGGCAATAATTAACGCGCCACTTTAATTCAATGATATTAATGATTTTATTTCATTTTATTTATGAGTGTCCCGTGTTTTTTTTTGTGAACAATGCATGAATATTCCGATGATACGGAAATCAAGGAGCATTGATGGGCAATCATCAGCCTTGGTCGATCCACTGCTGGATGAACGCCTGGTGTCTACATTTGTAGACACGTGCACGCAGATGCGCGGGCGCGCGCACACACACACCCACAAACAAAGAACAACGATCCTCTGTATCGCCTTAGCAGACTGTAGGAGCAAGTGCCGTTAGCGTGCACCTATGAAGGCCGGCACGGCACACGAGGGTGGTGGGGTGGCCAGCATCGCGCCCAGCCGTCCGTGTCTCCCTAGGGGCGATGTTTACACAGGTACTCATTCGATCTCGGGGAGGTCCAGGAGCGACTCAGATATTCGTCACTGGCGTTGGCCGTGAACGGGAATCGAACTCGGGTCACAGGGTAAACTTACGCGAACACACACGCGTACACACACGCGTACACACACGCGCATGGGTACGCAAAGATGCACACGCAAGCGTATGCACATGGAAACACACCAACAGAAAAAAAAACAGCTCAGTTTAACACGTAGGCTTTCGCGACCAATATTATTCGTAATAAAGGTTTTTGGGTTCGATCTAATTAGCGTTTTATTTACGTGACAAATCCCTTACTAATTGGCTGTGTCCGGTGGTGGAGGGTAACGACACATTAATACTTACGCGATCTAACCCAAAAACCATCATTATAAAGATAAACAGCTGCCATTTGTCACGAAGTGAAGGTGGCGTCATCACAGGGGTTGTGCCAGGCTAGATGTACTTCTGAGACTACGTGAAGTGAGGAAGGCTCAAGACTGGCAGGAGGTCACGGCACAGACCCAGGTGCTATGTGTTCGCTGACCCAAAGGCCTGGCAGAGATGCACCACCTGTGCTCCCCCACTGTGCCAACTGCTTGTCAAAACAGACAAACACAAATACAAAGATCGTCCGGATAGCCTTTAACGGACTATTGGGACAAGTGCTGTTAGCGGGCACCTATGAAGGCCGGCACGGCACACGAGGAGGTGGGTGCATAACACTACGATCGGCAGCCTTTGTCTCCCCAGTGCTGGTGTTTTATCAGCTAATCATTTAAGGCTGAGTCTTCCTAGTGGAGGCCCAGGACCGGTTCAAATATTCGCCACTGTTATCGGTCGCGAGCGAAAATCGAGCTCAGGTCGCCGTATTCATATCGCAGTAAGCTGACTGCTACACTACCGCTCCCCAAAGACAACGATCCCACCTATAGCCTCAAGAGAACTGTTAGGGCAAGGGCCGGTAGCGAGCAGCACAATGAAGGCCGGCACGGTAAACAAGGGGGTGCAGTGGCTGGCCAGCATCACGCCCGACCGTATGTGTCTCCAGGCGCTCATTTGAGGTTGCGACGACCGAGGTGAGGCCCAGGACCGGTTCAGCTGTTTGTCACTGGCGTTGGCCGGGAGCGGAAATCGAACTCAGGTAGCCGGGTTCTTTGTGGAACCCCCTTACCGCTACACTATCGGTCACCACGCTCTAACACACATGCACACACATGACCAAACACCACCCCCCACGCACTCCCCCCACACACATACCCTTCAATTGGTGATAATGACTGTGATAAAGATGATGTCATAGTGGTTGATGGTGGTGAGATCTCACGGCACGGATGTCGACCGTGGCCTAGAAACGAACCCAAGTCGCTGAGCTTGCCGCGCAGTGCTCTAACTAACAACACACACACGCTGCAACAAACACCCATAGACCACACGCCCGCACAACCTCCTCCGAATGAGCTTTGCTGAGTTAAAAGCGTCCAGGCTTTGTAGTGCAATGCGCCGAGCGCAAATGAGGCGCGTGCTGGATGGTGCTAATTGCAGAGGCCGGTGCCAGTCCCACTGGCTTGGAGCCCCCACCCACTCATCCCCCCACACTCAACTAACCCCCCCCAACCCATCACCCCACCAGCCCCCCCCCTCTACTGCCCCCCCCCCCAAAAGCTGCCTGCTCCAGCCCCCCTCCCACGCCACATCTGGCGTGGCGCACGTGCGGACCCCCCCCGCCCCCCCCCAAATCGACCCCGCCCCCATCGCCCCATCCTCCGCCCCCCCACCAAACACCCTCCCCACCACCGCCCCCCACCCCGCATCACTTCCATTATCCCCCCCTCCTACATCCCGCCCTCCCCGCCATCCCGTGTCCTTCCGTCCGTTGTGACGCACCGTTCTCTCTCGATAAACACCCAGGCATCGATAACTACAACAACAACATCATCATCATCAACATATTCATCGGCCATGATCAATCCACTGCTGGATGAAGACTCCCGCGTGCCGTTGCCGATGTCCTTACTAGGCTGGGACACAACATTCCAGCCGGCACCCAGCGCAATTGGAGTACCCGGAGACAAGCCACGAGGCGTGCGATGGGACGTCACAAAACGAACACCGATTTACAATTACACCTTCTAAGCACAAAAAAAGCAACCAAACACAAACCCCAATTTGTGCGATTAGCTTCTCGAGGGAAACGCAGTTTAACGCGACGCGATGCCAAGATAAACACGAACATTTGAAACGGATCTCGACGACTTTACTGGATTTCCAATGATTTTTGTTGTTATTGAATCCGAATAATTGCAATTTTATTTTGCGATGAAAGTTGTTGGGAAAATCGACGGGATGGATTCTAAACTGACGCGTCTTTTCAAAACGATGTGTACGGCATCACGAGAGATGCCTGCTTATTCTCAGCTATGGAGGTTGCACGTGAGCTTATTTTAGGGCATAAAAGTGAACGTTTTAGTTTATGCCATGAAAGTGCAATTGTCCTTTAGTGGACCTGCCTCTTAACATCTTACAAAGACAAAGATCTCCTGTATAGCCATAACAGACTGTTAGGGCAAGTGCTGTTAGCGAGCACCTATGAAGGCTGGCACGGCACACGAGAGGGTGGGTGGCCCACACCACGCCGGGCCGCCTTTGTCTCCCTAGTGGGTGATGTTTACACATCGCACCAGGTACTCATTTGAGGCTGAGCCAACCTAGGGGAGGCCCATGATCGGTTCAAGTAATCGTCATTGGCGTTGGCCGTGTGCGGGAATCGAACCCGGTTCGCCCAGGTTCGTAGCGTAGCGTAGCGCTAACCGCTACACCACCGCTCCCCCACCCTACTCTACTCACGAACACGGTGGCACGCTTCAGAGTACACCATCGCAAGCATGCACAGAGCATGCGGTGAATGGGCTTACATTTTAAATGGCAGACTACACGCAACAGATTGAATCCCGTCGCAGGCCATTAGAAAAGTCAGGACGATTACTTTGAAAAGTCAATAAATAAATAAAAATCACACGTACACTTCGATCACGGCGAGCCAGCGACGATTCGCGTTTGAAAAAATAGGGAACGGCAACTCGTCAACTGAGGTCAAACGTGGATTGGGATGGTCCACGTTCAGTCGTAGACTCAAGTCGGAAATGTTGTTGCTGTTTGTCGCGTCCCGTATAAATAATACAACGCACACCAAACATACTCTCAGCCGGTGAGGCCCCACATTGAGCTGAAGACCGCTCCGTTACGAGGCCGCAAACTCAAAGACCGTGGGCAGGGGAGGCGGTTGGCAGACATCGCACCGCGGAGCGAGTGCGCAAACGAATCAGAGGGCAGGCAACGCGTGTTGTTGCAAGCTATATCTCGTGCTTATATGGCACTCTCGTTTTTTTAAACGGGAAAATAACTGATAATACTACACTGTGACATGATAACAAATGCGTGTTAATGAGCTTCAAAAGCGTCAAAGAGTCTCCCACTCACTTCATGGGACCTCCTTTGCCTGCACCGAAATATGATAATAGCTTTTTTTCCCATTTTTGGCCAGAAAAAAAGGGGAAAAACCTATTATCAGTCTCCCACTCGTTCGCCATCGTTGTCAACGCGTGCCTAGAATCTTCTCCAGGTGGGCTCCAGAGCCCGGAGGCAGCAGCACATGTCACGTGGTATTGTTGCACATTCTCAGAAGCGTTAAGAACATGTTGTACTTGAAGCGCACCCTGTACACCTGGTTTAGAACGGCACCGACGATTGAGTCGACTGCCCCAGCTGATCCGGACCCTCAGCTGAGTCGAGCGATCCGAGGAGCCGAGGACACATCGTGACCCGCGCAGTGCCACGAGCAGTTGCTTCAAACCAGAATCTCCCGAATCGCACTCTCACATCGAATCCACTCCAACACCGACATTGAAGGGGCATGGGGTGGGGTAGATACGCAAACTCAGGGGGCGGCGAGCAGGGGGTTGAGTGCACGACACACAGTAAACGTCAAACAAACTCAAACCCAATGTTACACGCTAAACAGAATGAGTTAGGATGTGATCTGCTACTGCCTTGTATTCATTCTGCTTCAGCTCTCACTCGCTCTGGAGTTGAGGGACGGCGTCCGGTTGGGAAGGAGGCCTTCGTCCAGCAGTGGATTGACCATGGCTCGTGATGATGATGGTGGTGGTGGTTATGAAGGCATCAGAGCCTGCCCACTTCGTCCATGTCCGAGTTGTATCGCCAGTGCGCGCGTGTGGGTGCACACCCAGTGGAGGGGGTGGTTCGTTGTTCTTCCTGCGAACCTCCGATGAGCAAGGTTGGCTACGTAGGGCGCGAAAGAAGTTCAACATGCATACGTATCACACGTTCCGCTGCGCTATGGACCCAGCGACGCCTTAGACCGATGCCCGCTCCCGGCACAAATACCAGTGGCGAATTTCTTAACCGGCCCTGGGCCCCCCCCCCCCCCCCCCCCCGGGTCAACCCAGTCTTTAAACTACCTCGTGTGGTGTGTTAAACATGAGCACAGAGAAGACAAAGGCGGCCGGGAGTGGTACTGGCCACCCACCCACTCGTGTGCTGCTCTGTCTTTCGTAGGTGCTCGCTCACAGCACTTGGCCCAACGGTTTGTTAAAGGCTATACGGGGGGGTATTTTGTCTTTGTAGTTGCACTTAACATCACACGATCTCCACACAAGTCCGACAGATGTATATATTATATTTTACTATTATTATTACTACTACCCCGCGATGTGTTCACTCTTATTTGTGTGTCTGCGAGTGTTTAAATCAATCATCGGTCCCGAACGACGAACGCCGGGGCGCGGGTGACGCCGCGTGACCTTTGCGGCAACACACACACACACAGACACACAGACACAAAACAAAGATCCCCCATATAGCCTTAACAGACTGTAGGGGCAAGTGCTAAGAAATTCGCCACTGGTTTTGCCACTGTGGTGGTCACAGATGCACACACAAACACACACAGACACACACACAGACACCCACACACAAACACACACAAACACACACACAAACACACACACAAACACACACACACAAACACACACACAAACACACAGACACACACACAATCACACACACACAAACACACAAACACACACACAAATACACACACACAGACACACACACAAACACACACAAACACACACACAAACACACACACACAGACACACACAGACACACACACAAACACACACAAACAACAACAACAACCGCCATTCGCCACTAAGTGGCGGTGACGTCACCACGACGCTTGTGCCAGGCTATGTGCACCCTGAGGCCACGTGAAGTGTCGAACGCCCGCTGGCAGGAGGTCACGGGGCAGACCCAGGTGCCACGGGTCGACTGACTGAGATGACTGGCTGATGCACCACCTGTGCCCCCTACTGTGCCAACCTGCTGTGCTTTAGCCACCCGGCGCTCCGCTCGCTGTTGTGAGCGTCGCTCCTCCGCCCTCCGTTGTTGTTGGAGGGCGACTGCCTCCAACTGCCCAGTAGCATCCTTCACGAGCCTCCTCCACAGAGGCCGATCTTGACACCGCTGGTACCAGTCATCGGCAAGTCCACTCAGCTCCACGTCCTCCTGTACCACATCACTCCATCTCTTCTCTAGCCCGTGCCGCGCCCGCTTAGCCCCCTCAATCCGGCCAAACAAAAGCTGTTTCGGCATGCGGTGGCTGGGCATGCGGGCTACATGACCCAGCCATCGCAGCCTTGCCTGCCGGAGGAGCTCACCGATGGGACCCTGCCCAGATCTTTCAAGGATTTGTGAGCTCCTCACGCAATCCAGTCTGGTTAAACCCAGGATGGATCGTAGGCAGGCCAGCCTAAATGTTTCTAACCGGCGAAGATGTTCCATTAGGGGGGTCCACGTTTCGCAAGCGTAGAGAAGGGAGGGAATGACCGTGGCCGAGAAGACCTGAAGCTTAGTGCGGAGCGACAGACCAGGTAGCTTCCACACAGCGTTACGCAACCGATGAAAAGATATTGCCGCTCGACTGATTCGGAGTGAGACCTCTGCTGTTAAACTGGAGCCAGTCATAAGCACACTGCCCAGGTATGGGAAACTCTCCACTCTCTCCACAACTGCCCCATCACCGATTGGGAGTTGTGGGGGTGGAGTGTCCGATGGTACAAAATACCCAGGCAGGTGCTTAGTTTTGGTGGGGCTGATGGTAAGGCCCCACCTCTTAGTGGCACGCTCCAGTCTCAGCAGCAGCGTCTCCAACTCCTCCTCTGACTGAGCAGCTATTACCAAGTCATCAGCATACATAACGTGGTTGAGCAATAGGGAGCCATCCCTTGACCGCACCCGGGCATCGATTAGCCTCCCATTATATCTGTACCATATGGAGATTCCCCCGGTACAGCTATTGAAGGCTTCACGAACTACGTGGTCAAAATAGATGTTAAATAATGTGGGAGCCAGAGGACATCCCTGTCGCACCCCAAGGTGTACAGGGAATGGCTCTGACTCCCGGCCACGTAGTTTTACCCGGGCCCGCTCACCATCATGAAGGTCCTTAATGATCGTGAGCAGAGGGTCAGGTACTCCAAAAGCACGAAGAACGACCCAGAGCCCAGGCCTACTGATGGTATCATAGGCCTTGACCAGGTCAATAAAGCAGAGATGTAGGTCTTGTTGGAATTCCCTACACCTCTGCTGTAGCAGACGGACAGAAAATATGGCATCTGTGCAGGACCGCCCTTTCCTGAAACCGCATTGGGGCTCCGCAAGCCTCTCCTCAGCGTGCCTGGCAAGGCGATGCTGAATAATCCTTGCCAGGACCTTTCCCGGCACACTGAGGAGTGAGATGCCCCTGTAGTTGTTACAGTCTGTGCGGTCCCCCTTCTTAAAAAGGGGGACCACCAGGGCATCCTTCCAATCCTGCGGAACCCGTCCAGTGGTCCAGACTGTTGTTATGATGTCATATAGGGCAGTCTGTGCACAAACGCCACCCTCCCTCAGCATTTCGCTTGGGAGATCATCTCTGCCCGCTGCCTTTCCTGGTCTCAGACAAACACACACAAACACACACACAAACACACACACAAACACAGAAATACACACACACAGACACACACAGACACACACACATACACACACAGACACACACAGACACACACAGACAAACACAAACACACACACAATCACACACACAAACACACAAAAATACACACACAGACACACACACAGACACAAACACACACAGACACAAACACACACACACAGACACAAACACACACAAACACACACACAAACACACACATACACACAGACACACACACACACAAAGAGAGACGCGTTGTCCCGAACGAACGATTGATTGATCGAGGACATCTCCTGGACGAGGTGGCCGGCCCGAGCAGACCACGCGGCGAGGCACGGCGAGGGAGGGACAAGGGAGGGACGAGGGAGGGATGATGAGGAGGAGGCGAGACGGTAGCTCGAGTCCAGATTGCACAACGCGTTGCTGCGTTCGAAAATTAATCGACGGTACGACAATTAATTGCTGACTGCCCGCACTCCCGCGTGTTGCTGTCGGGCTGTACCACGTGTTGTTCGGCGCCGTGTCCGACGCTTCGTGCCCAGCAGGGACTTGTCCCATGCGACGAGGATGCTCCCGGCACTCGCAGCGAAACGTCGGACATCGTGCCCGACAACTCGAGGTGGCATGCGACAACACACGTGGTATGAGCTATGATGAAGACAAAAAAGGTTCCCGGTATAACCTTGCATAGACGGTTGGGCTTTAACGTGCCGTTAGCGAGCACTTGTCAATAGAGGCTGCTGGAACGTCACACGAGTAGGCCAGTGGACATCACCACATTTAATGCTGAGTCGACGTAGGGGAGGCCCAGGACCGATTTAGAAAAATCGCTACTGGTGTTGGCCGTGAACTCGTGTCGCCAGGTTCATAGCGCAGCGTGCTAACCACGATGCCACCGCTACCCATACCACGATACACACAGACACACACACCCACGCCTGCACAGTCACCGCACCAATTTCAAGATAAGCGTTGACAGTATTTAGAACTGTATTTTTTTCATTCTTTACAATCCGCTTCCCCACCCACCAACCCACCACCCCGCACTCACCTACCCATCTCCCTTCCGCCTCCCTCCCTCCCTCCCCCCGATCTGCCCCCCCACCTACCTCCCCACGCCCAGCACCCCCCCCCCCCCTCCAGCATCTATGAGGACGTAACGGGTTTGACATTTGTGGAAAGTCATGGGCTCTCTCCGGAGGCGTCCGGACTTTAATGTTCGCAATCAATCATGAGCGAGTGACGCATCCTCCCCGGCGCGCCGCGCCATCGGTGACACTCACGCAGTGGCACACACGTGCGGCGGTGTGACACACGTGCGGCTGTGTGACACACGTGGAGCGTGTACGCACGTGGAGTGTGTGCACACGTGGAGTGTGGCACACGTGCAGTGTGTACAAACGTGGAGTGTGACACACGCGCAGTGTCATGGCGTTCGCAATTGCACAATACTCGTGTCAATGCACGTATGTCAACTCGCTGACATACGTGGATTGACATTGATGCAGTGGCACAATTCATTGGCACATTAATTCGTAAGAATGCATTGAAACGTGATTTGCACATGCAATTACAAGCATTGACATTACCACTTATGTTCATGTCTGTGCCACTGTATCTGTATGTTTGACACACGTGGGGAGCGGTAGTGTCGCGGTTAGCACACTGCGCTACGAACCTGGCGATCCGAGTTTGATTTCCGCTTATGACGAACAGTGACGATTATCTTAACCGGTCATGGGCATCTCCTAGGTCGACTCAGCCTCAAATGAGTACCTGGTGCGGTGCGTAAAAACATCGCCATTGGGGAAACAAAGGCGGCCGGGCGTGGTGCTGGCCACTCACCCCATTGTGTGCCGTTCTGGCCTTCAGCTCTTGGCCCAACAGTCTGTTAAGGCAATGTATGTTTGATACACGTATATAGTGTATGTATGTTAAACTTCTTTCGCACCGTGCGTGGCTTACCGTGCTACGAGACTGTTGTGGACAAGAGCTGTTAGCGCACAAGGGATGGATGGCCAGCCCAACGCCCGGCCGCTTTTGTCTTCCCAGTGATGATGTTTACACCACCGCACCAGGTACTGATTTGAGGCTGAGTCGACCTAGGGGAGGCCCAGGACCGGTTCAGAAAATCGTCACTGGTGTTGTCCGTTAGCGGGAATTGAACCCGGGTCATCAGGTTCGTAGCGTAGCGCGCTAACCGCCGCACCACCGCTCCCCACCCAATCACACACGCACAGTGACACACGCACGCACGCGCCGTGGAGATGAAAGTGCCAGGATCTCGCCCGGTAGGGCCCCGACACCCCCCACTCTGAAGTTGCGAAATGTCACAGCTAAGGCGCTCTTTTACCTTATTTTTTTACATTTCTTTCTTGTGAGACATTTCTTCCAAAGAGGAATTAAATTGTTCGGGGGTAATACAGAACGAGGTGGTATATATATTTAAATACTGAAATAAAGGAGCCCTTTATTTTAACCCTCTCCCAGAAGGCAGCGGATTTAAAGTCGGACCGATCGTAAATTGAAATATCAACTCCGATTGCTCAGCATCACTCTCAACGGCAGAGACAAAAGCCTCGACGAGCCTCGAGGATGTTGTCCGGGAGGGTTGGTGCGACATGCCCCGATTTAAAAAAAGCGCTTTACAGCTCCTTGGATTTCCTCCAGTTTAAAGTAAAGACTGATGAGATATCGGCGTCGCAGAATCTTTGGCGAACTCCGGAGGGGGGGGGAGGGATGGAGAGGGTGTTCCAGGTGGGGGGGGGGGGGGAATTGGTGGGTTGGGGGGACACGTGTTTACGTACAGTGGAGGTAATACTCAACAACACTTCCGTTTACTCACCACACCTCGCACACCCTCCCTCACTTGCCGGCAACAACATTCAGATCACGGACACTTCTCATCCCTTCGGCTGAAGCGTGCGCGTTCGTGGTGAGAACACGGCTAATTGCCAAAGCGGTGGACGGAGGAACGATTGTGACTCTTGTGATTAAGGAGAACAAAAAAAAAGAAGTTCAACGTGGGGCGCCCCGCTCGCTCTGTGCGCGTGTCCCGTTACTCAGAGCGGTGGCGCCAGGAGCTCGGAGGAGGCGAGCGGTAGCGAGTTAAATGCCACGGGAATTTCACCTTTCAAAGCTCATCCTCGGAGGGCGGGGAGAGATTGGGCGCGACGCGACTGTTTGGACGGTGGGTTCGTTAGCCACCGCTCACGCTGCCACGCAACAGACAAAGACCCCCCCGTGCAGCCTTAACAGAATGTTTCGGGGCAAGTGCCATCAGCGAGTAAGCACCTGTGAAGGCGACACGGCACAGGTGGGTGGCCAACACCACGACCGACCGGCCGCCTTTGTCTCCCGAGAGCGGTGATGGTTTGCACACATCGCACCGTGGCACACATTTGAGGCTGAGTCGACCGAGGAGAGGGCCCAAGAGGCGGTTCAGATATTCCCCGCTGTTATTGGCGGTGAGGGGCGGCCGAACTCGGATCGCCGAGTTCGTGGCGCGGTGAGCGCGCTGACCACTGCGCCACCGCTCCCCGCTGTCGCACGAACATTCGCGCTCGCACGCGCTCGCACACTTTCATGCCGCCCCGTGAACACCCCCACCCTACAGCCACCCCCCTCCCACCCTCGCCCCAACACCTTTACTTTCTGATCAACTTAAATTCAAACCCCGTGCTATCGCAGGCGGATATTTAATGAGTGGGAGGCAAAGCAACAGAGGGCACCAGGACACGACCACGCGTTTGGGGAAAGTGGAAAAAGTAAGAATTCCAAATGCCACATTTCGGCAGATCGTGGTGTTGGGTGGTTGTGATGGGGGCTGGTGGGAAGAGTAGGGGCTGAGGGTCTCAGGGACAGGTAGGTAGAGAGGGGTGGTAAATTCCCCAAAAATAAAAGTGGCCACATAACTAAAAGGTCAATAAATTGCGATGGGTGGGTTAATGCATGCAGACTGGTTAATGTCTAAGTTTGAAGTTAGATTGTGTTTAACCAGGTGAGGGTTCAAAAGAACAGGCTGAATCTCGTTCGGAATTAAACCCCTGGGCATGAGTCCATCAGTAGGGGGCGGTGATGATTGCTGCTGTGTGTATGATCCCAATGATGTATTGTTTTTCGTAATTGACAAATTTGGACCGTGACGCCTTTCACACGATGGCATACTCTTGCGAATGACGCCAGGGGATCAGTAACGTCTTACTGCGAAGCAGACGACGCGTGCAATTATGCCGGTCAATACGCACACCGTAGCAGTAGTACTAATATTAATCAGTGCGGCTGCTGGGTTCGAACTGCGAGCCTCTGCAACAAGCGGCGGACGCGCTACCGCTGGGCCGCATCACCACCCCAAACACGACCCTCGTACCTGAAGCAATGAAACCGTCACGGCACCATTCCTAACTCTGACAACCACCGCTTCGTAATGTGGCACCCCTAATCACCTGGCCGTAGCCTCATTCTAACCACCTGGCCACCAGTATTAACCCTACCACCACCCTTAAGCGCATGGCCATACCCGTGATCCCAACCAAACATCCTTTAGCGGTATTAACCATACCGGTACCCTTGTCCGTCAACAACCAGCAAACGAGGACGAGCTCTGTCGCAGACCCCCAGGAGCCAGCCCGAACCGCCTCTCGCTCTCCGCATTCTCTCTCCGCGTGTTCGGCGCTCGGGAGCGTCGCGGCCGCTCGTCCGTCTCGTGATCGTAATTACGCGCGCCAAGCGAAATAGGACGACGCATCGCCGCGCAGATTAATATTACAATCAAGCGCGGCGGCCCTAACAAACTTTGATTTCCGGGCTTTAATCATCGGCTTTGTACATTTGCCGCATCTCATTTGTCCTCGGCTGCTCACGGCGGGACGCGCGCGTCCGCGCGAACGGTCGACGCGTCTCTCCGTTGTTGTTGTTGTTGTTGATTTAATCTCTGCGAGGTCCCGACGCGCAAACTCTTCCACCCCCTCCACCACCACCCCTCTTCCCTCGGTAGCAACATCCGAGCCGAGTCAGCGCGGAAACCTCACGGTACAGGTGTTTTTTTTTTTCTTTCCACTGCTGCTGTATTCCGCGCCGAACCGGAACGATGGTTCCGGTTCTGCGCCTGGTATGCCGGAGGTCGTGAGTTCGAACCAGAGCCTGACGTCCGCTGTCTATTTGGAGTGTCCCGTGTCTCTCTCTCTCCCCCCGTGGTCGCGTGGATTTTTCTCCGGGTCTTTCGGTTTTTCCCTCCACATTTAGAAGCGTGCGTTCAGAGTATTTGGCTGCTGTGGAGTTTCTTACACGATGATATGCCCACTTCGTTGAGCTATGATTTGTGACCAGGCCGCTTTTGAAAAAGAGCTACATAGCTCAGTGGGGCCTTACCTGGTAAACAAAAAAAAAATAGTTCAGTTTAGTAGTTTACCTAAAATCATAATTTAGTGTTAAAATGTGATTTATGCGGGCTTCGCGAGAAAACATCTGAATGAGGCTCGGGGCCAAGCAGGGCCAGGGGCGATGCTAATTATGCGTTTATTGCGCGTGACGTCGACCGGGTACAACGCCGTCAGGAACGCGGCGTTGTCAGAGGCTCGGCTCGGCTTCCACAGTGGAAAAAAAAACAACAAAAAGAAACAGCAGCCTGGGCTGGATCGATACGGTCACGGCACGGCTCGGTTGTGGAGTGCAAGCCCAGGATTTGCAAAAGATCGGTTCCATCGTACCTAGTCCTGAACATTAACCATTCTGTAGATATTTCCGAACAGAATATTTACGAAATAATAAACACAATAATAATTACCGATAAAAAATGTATCGCTTAAAAAAAACATGCTTTTCAGGAGTCATTTACGGCTCGGCATGTTGCGTGACTTCATCTCTTCCATAGTTCTATTAACTACTTGACGAGGGGTTGCATAACTGACAGCACCGCGTTAAAAGCGTTATGGGGTCTAAAGTCACACTGCTTGGAAGAATACGCAGAGTTGAAACGCAGCTGAATAACTTTATGAAGTGAACATTTATTATCTGCTGAAAAGTACCGCAAAACCGCACACAAACAAACAATGTAACACACTCATGAGAAATACAATTACAACGTCGCGAGAAACGGATTTCGTGTTTAATAAAAGTTTTGTCCTTAGTTTACGTGGCTATTGTTGTTGTTGTTGCTGCTGATGCTACCATTGCTGTGCTCACGGCTGCACGGATTTCCCTTGTAAAATTCGAGGGGACACCTGGCTAAACGGGCCTCTCCGCGTAACACATCAAATCAACTCACCCACTCGGTGTGGGGGTTAGCGGAACGTCGCATTGTAAACAACGGGACACGCGTCAATACCGCGTGGGCATTCAAGATCGACACAACGACGAGCATGTTCACCGGTACACCAAGGCAACGCTGAGACAATAAATTAATAGAAGTCGACTTCAAATCGACATTTTTGTTTTAACTATCGTTGTATTTTTTTCCCTGCGCATTACCTTAGACTGAGTCGACCTCGGGGAAGCCCAGGACCGGTTCAGATAATCGTCACCGGTGCTGGCCGTGATCGGGAATCGAACCTGGGTTAGCCGGGTTCGTAGGGCAGCGCGCTCACCGTTGCACTACCGCTCCCCACCTACCGCTCCCCATATCTCCTCTGACACCAACACTCGCGTTCTCGCAAAACTCGTGGGATCAATTTTGCATACCCTATGACTGTCACCGTGACTATTCCACCAAAATGTTGCTTCGTGGTTGAGACTGACCGGCTCGGGTGGAAGGGGATAGAGAGGATGGAGGGGGTGTAATGTGTGTACCGCATGTTGAACTTATTTCGCACTGCACGTAGCCAATCTTGCTAATCGGAGGTAGGAAGGGGGGGGGGGGATGGAACGCAATCGATAGGACGACCGCGCATGGAGATGGAACGATGAAATTAGCTCGTGTTGTACGAGCTGGGCGGATTGTTACATTGCAGTGTCGCGAGAGATGGCGACTGTTTGGAGGGGGGGGGGGGGGTTGGGGGGGGAGGGGCATTCATACAGCATTGGCTAGATCACCGCTGACGATTGATGCTGATTGTAATAAAGAACGCTTGTAAACAAAATCCACTTGTGTTTTATGTTATCAGTATAATTTGTGTGCCCCCCCACCTCAACCAAACTTCACTCGCTCGTGCAAAGTAAAAAAAATAGTAAGAGCTTAATTATAAATAAAGTTGCATAATGATGACAGCCAACGGTCGAACAACAAAAACACAACAGACCACATTTATTTTTATTGTTTGAGAATTTAAATCCGTGTCTGCGCTTTGCACACGAGCACTTATCCTCCTCCCCCCACACCTCCTCCACCCCCCCCACTCCTCCTCTTTGTGACGTGGATGCCGCGACCCACGAGGTTAATTGAATGACCTTTGCTTGGGTTCCTCTCGCTCGAGCCGTAATCTTCAAAAAGTTTTCCCTCCCGTTTAAAAAAGAGTGTCGTTGTCAATCTTGCATTGCTGCTCAATCACCATCAAAGTGGGGACGGTGAGGTTTCTCGGGGGGGTTGAAATGGGGGTGGGGGGGGGGGGAGCTGCCATGTCCACAGATGTTTTGCCCAGTCAGATGTGTCCACAGTCCCTCCCAGTACTGATTAAAGGCACTAAATCAAATCTACGGCTAATTGGTGTTTGACTGATTGCGTTTAGCACCGATGGGTAACTTGCTAATTACTGCCGTGCTAAAATAATTAGATTCGCACCTTTACGGGGGAAGAGGGAAAAAAAAGAGGGAAGGATAAAATAATCAAGGGCTTTCATGTGGGGACGAACGAAGTCGCCACAACGATGGCACCGCGTCCGTCGTGTTTAATCTCACGTAAACACACACATTTTCGTTAGTTTTTGTTTGTACAAATAAACAACTTAATTGAAACATTTTTTTTTTTAAAAAAAGATTACATTTAATCATTATTTGTGCGTGCGTGTGTGTTTATATTTTTTTTTTTAGGTTGCGGAGAAGAACATCTGGCCGTAATTAGGCTCGCAGGCGCAGTGCTGTTCGCGTCTTGAAACGCTCCGTAGCGACGAGGCCTCTATCCATCGCACGTGGAAGGGCGTGGCGAGCGAAGGGGCGATGAAGACTTCTGACATTTCTCACAAAGGCAAAGGTCCGCCCCCCCCCCCGTATAGCCTTGGGGCAAGTGCTGTTAGCGAGCAGCAGCAGCGGCAGCGGCGGCGGCACCTGTGAAGGCCAACACGGCACACGAGGGGGTTTGGTCTGGGCTAGCACCACGCCTTGAGAGCATTTGTCTCACCGAGTGCTGATGTTTGTTTACACACCGCACAAGGTACTCATTTTTTAAGGCTGAGTTGATCTAGGGGAGGGCCCCAAGACCGGTTCAAATATTTGTCACTGATTTTGTCCGTGAGCGGGAATCGAATATCTCAGGTCGCGCAAGTGCGCTAACCATTCCGCCACCACTCCCCACCGACACGTGCTCACACACCACTATCGTTCACCACTGCATGGCGGTGGCGTCACCACGGCGCTTTTGTGCCAGGCTACGTGCACCTCGAGGCCATGTGGAGTGTCGAAGGCTGGCTTGCAGGAGGTCACAGGACAGACCCAGGTGCCATGGGTTGACCGACTGAGATGACAGGCAGAGGCACAACCTGTACACCCCACCAACTTGCAGCGTTGTATCTACCCGGCGCTCCGCTCGTTGTTGTGAGCGTCGCTCCTCAGCCCTCCGCTGTTGTTGGAGAGCGACTGCCTCCAGCCGCAGAGCAGCAGCAGCAGCGTCCTTCACGAACCTCCTCCACAGAGGCCGATCTTGACACCGTTGACACCGGTCATCTGGAAGTTCACTCAACTCCACTTCCTTCTGTACCACACTGCTCGAGCCCGTGCCGCGCCCGTGTAGCCCCCTCTACCTGGCCAAACTAAAGCTGTTTGGGTACGCGGGATACGTTTGTCTGCGGCAGCACGTGGCGAACGGTGGTTATCACACACACACACACACGGGGACATACACACACTCAGAAGGGCGCGCAATACCGCGTGATTTCAACGCGACAACACAAACGCATTTGCGATTGAAGCTCCCGCATGCGGAACCCGTTACTCACGCCACTCTCCCCCACTCCATCTCCCTCCCTCCCTCCCTCCCTCCCTCCCTTTCTCCCTCCTTCTCTCGCTCCCCTGCCCCCCCCCCCCTTGCTATCACCAACGAACCACCAGCCCCCCTCAATTTTTTTTTTTAGTGGCGAGTATCTAACAAACAAAATCTGCTGTCAAATCACGGCCCTCGCAGCTGCGTCGGGCCGGGTAACGAGAAACATCTGTGAAGTCGTCACAATCTGTTGCTGTGTTTGTGTGTGTGTGTACGTGTTTAGATTATTGTGTATATTTTATTATTATTTTAACACACACACACGCGCGCGCGCATACATACACGCGCACGCGCGCATGCATACACGCGCATAAATACACGCGCACACACGCGCACGCGCAAAAATGCGCACACGCGCGCGCGCAAGCACACACGCGTGCGCGAGGGAGTGTTTGATGTCAAAATACGTTCCGCTGCCTGCATTGTGAAGGAGATGGAATCTTTTGACCTCACCCAGCCCCCTTTAACCGGGGGGGGGGGGGGGACACACGTTTAGCAGCAAAGGGGACCAGCTAAGGGATCGACCTAAATCATCGGCAGCATTGGTCAATCCACTGCTGGATGCAAGCACTCATCCCTTCCCCGACGTCGATGCGCTTTGCTCACGATTATCCTTGCGATGTGATCACCCAACCTATCGCTCCACGACGCTATCGCTCCATCTCCTAGCCTCTCGGACGCGTTCCATCCATCCCCTTGCCCTGCCACTCCGCCATGGTTCTTGACCACTGGCCATCGCTCCTTCTCGCCGTCACGTGCCCTGCCAAAGCCCACGTGACTACTCTCAAAACAGGTTGAACGATATTATTATTATTAAAAGTGCGTACGTTGGAGTGATTTCACGTGTTCCCCTTTGGGAGGCAAAAGTCAAAGTGATTTCCTATTCAAGTGAACATTGAGACGACGCTCGACTTATTTGTACAGTCTTGAGCCAGTGGTGGACATTCCATGTTCCCGTGGCAGGCGCGAGTCTATTCGTAGGACAACCACTATTGGGTTTTCGCAAAAAAAGTGGTACTCATTTTATCGACCCCTGAGAGATGATAGTAATAATGATGATAATAATGTCGTAGTTCATGCCAATCGCATCAATGAGGAATCACAGACAAAGCTGGACGCCAGCCGGCTCCAACATCCATTGCCCAAGCTCTGCAGTCCTCTATATATGAAGATATTTTCATCCAATTAATGAGTGTCCATAATGTACAGGTGGGAGGAGAATCTGGAGCACCCTGAGAAACCCACGCGTCCAAGGCGGGAGGGGGGGGGGCAGAGGGAAGGCAGGGTTGTATACGTACGGTGCGAAATAAATTTAACGTAAATAAATACTCTAATCCCATCAGTCCGCACTTTGCTTTCTCATGGCGAGCAAGGCTTACAGCTTCTCCCCGACACCCACGGGGGTGAGAGATTGGCAGACATTTCGTGCGGTGATCCACCAACCCTAGCTGCACCCTTCCACGGTGCTGAATCAGAGGCCACGTGCAGTGTAGACACTACAGACCGCGTGAATGAATGAAGCCCCAAACCAGGATTTTAACTTCCCCCAATTGCGAGCGGCTCGCTTAAAACACTGAGCCAACTGGCCCCCGGTCCCTCCGTCAACGTGATTCCAAGCACGAACGTGACCCCTAAAAGGGGGCATATTGGGGGCCATGGAGGCTAGGGGGTGGGGGTAATAGGGGGGGGGGATGTGGCAGAGTCGATGACAGAGGGAGGAACGCGCTAGGAGGAGTGCTGGGATGACCGGTCGAGGCGGTGCTGATTTTTCTGCGTTCGAGGACGAACCCAGCCGCCACCGTAAAATCACAGCAATGGGTTCGACTCCGGCTGTCAGCCAAACGTGGTGAACAAGGCGATGCGATCGTGAGGTCGGTGTCCTGAGCGGGGCTGGCTATCACGGTGTTGGCGCCAGCGGAGGGCGGCGTACATTGTTGTGCTGTACTTATATGTTCCCCGCCGCCACCGACGCACACCAAAACACAATACAATACATTATACGGTGGTTGCTGCTGCTGCGTTGGTAGCGATGCACAAACAACAACACACACTCAACACATTTTGTCCACAAATGTTTTGAAATGAAAAAAATATATATTTTAAAAGGCGACGTTCCAGGCAATGGCCCTTATTTACAGCACGTAGAGAGGCCGGGCAGGTCAGGTAAGCAGATAAGCAGGCGACATAAAAAATAATGCGAAACTATGTCGTTCACAACTCATAGGCCCCAAGGCCTTCTGGGAGTGCAACATCGTTTCAGCAGCATTGATTCAAAACAAGCAAGGGTCCGGAACGGTTTCGACATTCAGCTCCTCTTCAACAGAGCCAGGCTTGCTTTAATCAACTGCCAGCTGTTTATAGGAAACTACCATCGCTTCCTATGGGTGCTTGATAATAATAATTGTAACACGAAGATATGGGTTCTAAAGTCGACGATACGTAACGTAAAATAACCATGAGATTCGTTGTGAGAATATAACCAACGAAATATTTGATACAACCAGCGCGGTGTTGTATGGTCAAACGATTCCCACGACGCACACGGCGTGGGGAGGCATTCATCCAGCAGCTGGTTGGCAGGGCAGTACTTTATTATTATTATTATCAAAATCATCACCATCTTAAAGGTGTAACATTCATAATCAGGACAATGACACCGCTCACACATTCACTCGTCACCCACTCGCCGGCGGTCAGTCGCCTCCGTATCGCTCTTCCATTGCTACTACCATGGTCAATTGTTCCCGTGGACTTCAGTCATTGATCCCTCTACCCTCATTGACTGAGGACTCGGTCTCCCAGGCTCTGTTTCATCTCATCTACGCTGCGTTCAGCCACCACCAACACACCGTAAGTCACAGCAACTCACTCACTCACCCGCCGACTCATTCATTCACCCTCTCATTCACCCACTCACCCACCCACCCATCCACTCACTCATTAACCCAATCACCCACCCACTCATCCACTCACCCACCCACTCACTCATCCACAAACTCACTCACCCACTCACCTACCCATCCACTCACTCATCCACTCACTCATTCACTCACTCACTCACCCACCCACCCACTCACTCATCCACTCATTCATTCACTCACTCATCCACTCACCCACCCACTGACTCATCCACTCACTCATCCACAAACTCACCTATTCACCTACCCACCAACTAACTCATCCACTCACTCATTCACCCACTCACTCACCCACCCACCTACCCACCCACTCGCTCATCCACCAAACCGCTCACTCCCATCCACTCACTCACTTATACACTGACTCACCCATCCACTCACTCATTTACCACCCACCTACTCACTCACCCACACTGCGGGTCACCTCACTTCTCTCCCGGAACTGCTCTACTTTTCGATTCCCCCATCCCAACTCGTCTCTTTCTCCCCACCCCACCAAGTTCTTACAACAATAACAACAACAACGCTCAATTATATGAACCACCTTCAAACGTGCTGTTTATTGCTGACCGCTTGGAGATTTTTTTGCGGGGGAGGAGGGGCGCTTTTGGATTTGTGGCTCAGCAGCAGTGACGAAGAAGCAAATATATTAAAAGAACACGAAGCCAACAGAATTACGGCGACTCAAATCACGCACAGCACGCGGCGCGCGACTTAAACACAATTTGTGTCATGTATTTTAAGCCGAGTCTAGTAATAATAATAAAGCCCTTTAATAGTTTCAAAGCGAAACAAAAGTCGACCTTCCCAGCTGTGCGGCGGCTGGGATTGGGCGGTTGCAGGCGACCGCGTGGAGTGGCGGGGGAGAGGGGGTGGGGAGCGGTGGCGCAGTGGTTAGCGCGGAAACCCCGCTCCCCGATCGGACCGAGGTTCAGCGGCGAATATTTAGAATCGGTCCTGGGCCTCCTCCCCCCCACCCCTCACCCCACCTAGGTCGACTCAAATTTAAATAAATTGAGTACCAGGTGTGATGTGTAAACAATATCACACAATGCCGGGCGGGCGTGGTGTTGGCTACCTACCTTCGTAGGTGCTCGTTCGGCAGCACTTTCCCCAAACAGTGCGTCGGAGGCTATACGGGGCATCTTTGTCTTTGTGTGTTCCAGTACAATAGGAAGCGGCAAGCGGAAAACCCCGTCGACTCAGCCTTAAACGAACACCTGGCGCGCTGTGCAAACAACATCAGCCACTTGGGAGACAAAGGCGGCCGGGCGTGGTTCTGGTTGCTGGGTGGACAGCTGTGGTGGGGGGGGGGGGGGCGAAAGAGGTTTGAGGGATTTTAAGAAACTTGCACCGTTGTTTCACCCTGCCGCGCCGGGACACTGAGTCGAAACGGCGGCCCAGTGGGTCTCAGGCCCAGAGATGTATCGACCATTGGGTCTCTACGATGATACCATCCGCGATGATATTTCCTCCCCCATAGCTCCGAGCACCGAGCCGTCAACTCAAGGAGCGAGCGAAGTTACCTATTCAAATGAACATTGGTGCGTTGTTTATAACCCTGAGCTGGTGATATGGAAATTCCACATTCATATGGCGGCGTGTTGGGGGCGGGCGGGGGGGGGTGTGCGCAGTTCTATCCACAAATAAATAATCCACTTGCGCATCCAATCCTCACACACACACACAAATAAATCACTCCAGCAAACGTGAAGAGCCACGTTTAGGAAAAGTTTGGCCCAGTGTATCTATCGCAATTCCTAAGATGTTCCGGCACGGCTAATCCGTTTACACATTACAAACAGTTTTCAGAGATTTGTCCCAGCTGGCTGAGCCGCGGGTGCGGAGGAATGGGGCTGCCTCTGCCTCTGGTTCGCATTTAGCTCTTTTATTTGGTCCTTTGAAGCGCGCGGGCAAAACACATGGCACAAGTAACATTAAACAGGAAAAATACCACCCCACCCCTAGCCTCCCCGTCATCCCTCCTCCTCCTCTTCCCCACCCATCCAAGTCCGCACTAACCCACTCTACGCAAAGACAATGATCGCCCGTATAGCCTTGACAGACTGTCGGGGCAAGTGCTGTTAGCGAGCACCTACGAAGGCCGGAACGGCAAACGAAGGGGGTGGGTGGCCAGCACCATGCGCGGCCGCCTTTGTCTCTCCCGTGGCGATGTTGACACATCGCACCAGGTACTCGTTTTAGGGCTGAGTCAATCTAGGTTTCGGAGGCCCAGGACCTGTTTAAATATCCGCCACTGGTTTTTATCGTTAGCGGAACTCAACCTCGAGTCGCTGGGTTCGTGGCACAGCGCGATAAAAGCTACGCCTTCGCTCCCCACACACACACGCACACACACGTAGACACACACACACGCAGAAACACACACACACGTACATACACACACACGCGCGCACGTTTACCCACTCACCCTCGCCATGCCTCGCGCGCCGCTATTCCTACCAACGACACCACCACCTCTCGTATAAACACCACCACCACCACCACGATCGACTTAATCACCACCACCACCATCCACTTCACCACTACCAGCAACCAGACGGTGGTGGCTACGCGCGTGGCTGCCTGTAATCCAAGGGGGTTGGTGGAGCAGGCACACGTTGTGAAACTCCATGGCCGTGGGCGCCGAGGAGGTGCCGTGCCCCTCGCTTTCCAGGAGAAGGCGGTGCAAAACAAACGGTGGACTCCCATCTGTTCCATCTGTATGGGATAGAGTGTTGTTCCCTCGCACGGGTGGGTTTCCTCCGGTTGCTCCGGTGTCACCTCCCACGTGAAATGTATGGAGGACCGCAGAGCTTGGGCAATTTATTTGGTAGCGCCGGCTACTCGCCGCCTAGCTCGTCTGCCGTTTTCTCCTCCTCGCGCCTCTGAGTCGTCCACTCTCCCTCTCTCTCACTCCCTCCAAGAGTCTGTGCGACGGCTGCGGCGTAGTATTAACAGTTGACATTACTATTATAACATATCACTCACGATCTCCTCCTTGTACTTCCACCACCGCCACCGCCCCATGTATTTGGCGGCCACAACTCTACGGCGCGCGGGTTTTATTTCTTGTTTTTTTTTTCTCTGTAGCAGTAAATGCTTCAAAGCGCCTAACGAGTGCTGATCCCCGCGATATCCCACGGCGCGATCAGCGGAGCCGCTCCAACACGCGCGTGGCGCAGCGTAGAGGGGCTAAAGGTGCGGGGATTGCGAGCGGCGACCGAGGGAGTCAACCCGGGCTCGCTCCGATGCGCGCGAGTGGACGCACGCACACAACGATCCACCCCACCCAACCCACCCGTATTCAAATAAAACATTTCGACTATTTTTTTTTATTTAACCAGGAAAGGTCCACTGACCTATATAGCTCTTTTTTGTTCAGAAGCGACCTGGCCAACGACTGATGGCTCAACGAAATGTCTGCTCATCGTGTGGACACGTATTAGCAGCTGAATGCCCTTAAACGCGTGATGTTCATTCTAAATGTGGAGGGAAAAACCGGAGGGACACGGAGAAAAATCCACGCGACCACGGGGAGCAACATCCAAACTCCCAAATTTTACAGGCGTACGGATCTGTGGATTGAACCCACGACCACCTGTATACAAGGCGATGTAGCTACCATCTTCACAGACTCGTCGAGGCAAGTGGCGTCAGCGAGCACCGATGACGGCGGGCCCACGCGCATGCACATACACACGACAAAGATCCCCGCACATCCTTTAACAGACTGTTGGGGCAAATAGCTGTTAGCGAGCAGCTATTTAGGACGACACAACACACGGGCGGGTATTGTGGTCAGCACCACGCCCGGTCGCCTTTGTCTCCCCAGTGGTGATGTTTACACACCGCACCAGGTACTCATTTGAGGCTGAGTCGACCTAGGGGAGGCCCAGGACCGGTTCAGATAGTCGTCACTGGTGTTGGCCGTGAGCGGGAATTGAACTCGGCAAGGCGGGCTCGTAGCGCAGCGTAGCGCTAACCGCCACACCACCGCTCCCAACACTGACACACACAGAGACACACACGCGTGTTCTAAAGCATTGGCGAGTAAAGGCCGCGTTACAATTTGGGACGTTGGTTGTTTTTTGTGTGCGCTTTGGAGGTCATTCAAGAACGCGGTTCTGTTTACGGTGCGCAAAGCTTAATGCAACAGCAACAACAACGGCAGCAGCAGCAGCAACAATAAACACAAGTTGCCTGTCTTGACACTCAAGGGGTAGGTTGTCATTTTTGTATCGGAGTTTACTGAAGATTGTTGCACGCAGGTCCCTGTGTAGTAATTAGCATTAAGGGCGTTAATGGGTGGATTAGACAAACACACACAGACAGCCAGAAACACAGAGACAAAAGACAAACACGAAGATCCCCCTTATAGCCAGACTGTTGGGGAGCGGTAGTGTAGCGGTTAGCGCTACGCTGCGCTACGAGCCCACCTTGCGAGTTCGATTCCCGCTCACGGCCAATGCCAGTGACGATTATCTGAACTGGTCCTGGGCCTCCCCTAGGTCGACTCAGCCTCAAATGAGTACCTGGTGCGGTGTGTAAACATTGCCGCTAGGGAGACAAAGGCGGCCGGGCGTGGGGCTGGCCACTCACCCCCTCGTGTGCCGTTCCGGCCTTCATAGGTGCTCGCTAACAGCACTTGCCCTAACACGCGTTCATGCACACACACACGTACACCCACACACACGCACACACGCGTACACACACGTGTACAAATACACACACGCACACACACTCAATGCCCGCCATTCGCCACTGATTGACGGTGACGTCGTCACGGCGCCTGTGCCAGGCACGGTGCACTTTGAGGCCACGTGCTCGAGACGCGCACGCACGCGCGCGCACGCACGCGCACACCTCGCTGAGTTTTTACTACTAAAGCGCTAACGCATCCCAAAATAAAGGAATTTGAGCACACGCAAAAATAAAAATAATAAAAAATATCTTCAACCCCGTAATGCAGCAGCCGTGTATATTGGAATGATCATGTCTGCCTCTGAATGGCAATTACAGCAAATGGATACCATATGAAGGGCATTATTCCCCCGTATAAAGCCCCGACTTTGTAATGCCGTAATGGCCCCGCGTTTTTCAAGAGTGAATGTCGGGTTCCCTTTTCAGTGGCCACGGCTCCCGGTTTGTCTCTCATTAGAGTTGTGGCCAGACCCGTAAACCACATTTTCCCATAAAAGCCAAGTTACCCAAGGCAGGCGCGACGCCTGGCGTCTCGGACAAGTTGGTGGGATGGGGGGTGGTGGGAGCACAGAGCGGGGAGGGGTTTTTTGATGCAGCTACCCACTGTTGCACCCAAACAAAGACCACATGGGCGAGGCGAGCGGCAAGACCTCGCACGCAGTGGGAACCGATAGCCCCCCGTCCGTCGTCCGATCACAGCCGAGGCCGTGCCATCAGCGTTTCCAATGCTGCCACGTGGGACCGCCAAGACCGCGACTCCAGCATGAAACCACGGCCACCAATCGCCACTTCCAAGCCCTCACACCCGTCAAACCCCTTGTCGGTGCCCCTTACCTTATTACAGACCAATTCAGACCTTACGGGTCACCCCCGTGCCCCTTATAAATCTCAACATTCATCCTGCAAAGTCCCATCGCAAGGGAGAAACACAAACAAATAGACACATTTTGTTGCCCGTATTGAAACGGCTGTACGCCGCATGGACCTGAACACTCAATTTCCCTGTACAAGAATACGGGGTAAACCTATGGGTTGACAGGTATGAGCCCTACTATTACTACTACCACCAGCATCACCGCTGCTACCGCCTGTGTATGTTGAACTTCTTTCGCACTGTACGTAGCCAAAAGTGCCAATCGGAGGTGCGCGGGAAGGACACCAAACGAAACACAAAACAGCAGCTCCAAATATATCGACATCAATCACAGCACGATGGCCACCAGGCCGATCAGTCACACCACCATCATCATCATCAGTGCCAGCCCCTTGATCAGCAATTCCCACGACTGTCACCTCGGTAACACCAGCTCAAGATTCCACCTCCACCATAGCCAGCGTCTAAGCATCTACAAAGACACAGATCCCCCGTATAGCCTTCACTTTGTCGGGGCAAGTGCTGTGAGCGAGCAACTATGATCACCGACACGGCACGACGAGGAGATGGGTGGCCAACAACAAGCCCGGCCGTCTTCGTCTTCTCCGTGATGATTTAGACACCCCACGCCAACTTTATCAACAGAAGCCATCGCAAAGCACCATAAAAGGCAAAACAACCTTCCTATAGTCTACGGCGGCTGTTTGGGGTGAGTGTTGTTGTAACGAGCAAACTTTGAAGACTGGAATGGTGCACGAGGGGAAGTGTGATCAACACCATGGCCGCACGGCCGCCTTTGTTTCCCCACGAATGATATTTGCACACCACACCCCAGGGACGGTTCTCGTTTCACTCGACAGTACGTACGGTGCGATTATCACGGTTGGCCACGTACGGTGCGAAAGAAGTTCAACGTACACACACGTTGGTCGTGGCCTGGAATCGAACCCATGTCAGCCACGTGCGTAGCGCAGTGAGCTCACCGCGCCACCGCCGTCATCATCACCACCTGGCAGCAACCATTCCTCATCATCACTGTCACCAGCCTTGGTCAATCAACTGCTAGACGCAGGCCTGCCCAAGGCGCATCGATCCGTCCGAACAACCCCGCCACACCGCGCGCCCGCCTGAATCCTCTACCTCGGCTCGTCGGAGCCTCCCCCGGGGACGCGTTCCTGTCGTGGTCGTCGGGAAGACGCAGTCAGAGCGCGGGGTTAGCGGGCTGCAGCGAGGGATTTTAATGGACCCCAAGGAGATTCGCGACCCCCTCCCCCCCTAATCCCACTTTACTCCATCTCCACTAAACGAAGTCCCCTTTGGGATATCCTCCACCACACCTAGCCCGGCCCGGGCTGGCCCGGTCCCGAGTCCGGGCGGTGCTCGGATGGAGAGGGCAGCGACTGCCTCGTGGCGTCCTCTAGCGGCCGAAGGGAGGCTCCTGTCCTGTGGCTCGGCGCAATTTTCTTCACTCATGCTCAGCGGTGGGGGGCGGGCGGGGGGGTGGGTGCGGGTCACTTTCACCAATGAGACATTATCAGTGTTGAGGGCCGTCACACATTTGAAACCATTGGGGCTTTAACAGCACGACGATGATGATGGTGGGTTGGGGGGGGGGGGGTCTTCTCACGTGTGTGTATTGTCAGGGGTGGGGGGGGGGCACACGTCAGGGGCCGCTCTAAAGGCCACCACGGGCCACCAGGAGCCGCCAGTGGCCTTGCAAGCGGCGAGGCGGTGGGGTCCATAAAGGGGCTCTGTCGGAGAGACTGAGCCGGACCAACTCTGAAAACCTGGGGTTAAAACAAGTGCCGCGGTCGCCCCGTGCGTCGCACCCGGTTCTCGGGTGTAGCGATGTCTGCACAAAATAAAACAAAATAAAAAAAACGTACACATTCGGGGTTCATTTATCAAATCGTAATGTCAACTCGTAACGCTGCGCCACCGCTGCAAAGTGTTCGCTCCTCGCTCTCACAGAGAGAGAGAGAGAGGGGACGACTCAGAGGAGCGAGGAAGAACCACAGACGGAGCGGGAAGGCGGCACCACATTCCGATCTCTAAGTTCGAGGGCCCTCTACGTGTTGAGGCGATATTGGCCAACCAGCGAGCGTTCGCGCGTGTAAGGAAACCCAAGCGCCAGGAGAAAGCCCACTCATGCGAGAGGACAACACTCTATCCCGTGCAGACGGAACAGATGGGGTCCACAGTTTGCTGTCCCGCCTTCTCCTGGCCATCCGGGGTGTGGCTCCTGCCACACCCCAAAACCTTAATGACTTGGAGAAGATCTGCAAAGAGGAGTGGGACAAAATCCCTCCTGAGATGTGTACAAACCTGGTGGCCAACTACAAGAAACGTCTGACCTCTGTGATTGCCAACAAGGGTTTTTCCACCAAGTACTAAGTCATGTTTTGCAGAGGGGTCAAACACTTATTTCCCTCATTAAAATGCAAATCAATTTCTAACATTGTTGACATGCGTTTTTCCGGATTTTGTTGTTGTTATTCTGTCTCTCACCGTTCAAATAAACCTACCATTAAAATTATAGACTGATCATTTCTTTGTCAGTGGGTAAACGTACAAAATCAGCAGGGGATCAAATACTTTTTTCCCTCATTAAAATGCAAATCAAGTTATAACATTTTTGACATGCGTTTTTCCGGATTTTGTTGTTGTTATTCTGTCTCTCACCGTTCAAATAAACCTACCATTAAAATTATAGACTGATCATTTCTTTGTCAGTGGGCAAACGTACAAAATCAGCAGGGGATCAAATACTTATTTCCCTCATTAAAATGCAAATCAATTTATAACATTTTTGACATGCGTTTTTCCGGATTTTGTTGTTGTTATTCTGTCTCTCACCGTTCAAATAAACCTACCATTAAAATTATAGACTGATAATTTCTTTGTCAGTGGGCAAACGTACAACATCAGCAGGGGATCAAATACTTTTTTCCCTCACTGTAGATGCAGAGCGGCAACTACAATTTCACGTTTCGGGTGTTCTAGCCCAGATAACCGCACCAGGAGCAGTAGTGTACGGCTGCGATGTCTCCTTCGTATTTGTGGATCGGGCATTGCCTCGTGATGCGTCGTTGTTGTTGTACGGTCTGTTCTGGATGACCACAGTCACGCACTGCAGAGTTTTTAATTTTCCATTTGTGCATCGGGTGTATCCGCATCTGCTGCCATGGTTTGTGTATTTCGATGCGGGTCAAGGCGGGCAATGAGCTTCGCAGCGGGTTAACGGCGTTTAGCCAGAGATTGCATTCCAGCATCATCAGGTTGTCGACAGGAGCTCGGATCTTGTGGTGAGATTCTCTTCTGGATCGTTGTGGATGCGGGGGAGAGGTGGGTGTGGGGGAGGGAAAGGGATGGGGGAAGAAGCGTGGAGACCGTGGAGCTAAAGGTTGGCAAGTTTATTGTGGAACCAGATTAATAGAGTGGGGGGTAGATGCGGGGAGGGGTGGATTGGGGCGAGGGGGATATGAAACGTGGAGACCGTGGAGCAAAAGTGGCCAGTTGCAAAGCCACCCCCGACTCGCCACTCCCCCATGGGGAGAATTTTTTTTTTCCACCAGGGGGCGCTACAGGACCACGGCTGCGTGGCTCCGCGGGCTCCAGGAGCAGTCACATCACGCCTGGCCGCCTTTGTCTACCCAGCAGTGATGTCTACACACCACACCGGGTATTCTTTCGAGGCTGAGTCGGCCTTGGGGAGACCCAGGACCGGTTCAGATAATCGTCACTGGTGTTGGCCGTGAGCGGGGAAATTGGGTCGCCGGGTTCGTAGCGCACTGCGCTAACCATCGCGCCACCGCTCAATCACTCACACACACACACGTGTAAAGCACAACCATTTGCCAATAAGTGCCGGTGATGTCCTAACGGCGCTTGTGCCAGGTTAGGTGCCCACTGAGGCCGTCACGTGAAGTGTCGAAGGCTCGCTAGCTAGCCACTGGTTTTGGGACAGACCCAGGTGTTACGGGTGATTGGAGGTGACTGGCAGACTCACCACCAGTGCTCCCCACTTCATCACCACACATATTCACCAGTCAAAACACACACACACACAATAGTATCAGCAAGCACACACACACACATATACACGTCTATCCATATCAACATTGGAGATATTGCGGTCGGATGGGTTGATTTTGCAACCCCGAGCACACGCCAGCAAACATACAATATACGTATAACCCTTCAGTATTGTACATACAGCCAGCACACACACACACACACGCTCTCTCTGTCGTGCAAACAGCCGCCGTGCAAACACGGTGCAAAGGAAGGCAACAGACAGGTGATGCGGATTAATGTCCCGCGGAGATATCGTGGCTGGGAAGAAACCCCCAGACCCCAGCTCCTTCCCCCCCCCCTCCACTCACTCTCACCCCTCCACACATGTTGAGCGTTGTAGACTGCACTCTATACAACTAAACCATTTCTATTTAATTTTACCAGGTAATGGCCCGCTAAGCGATATAGCTCGGTTTTTTTTGGCCCAACGAAGTGGCTTGTTTAACGTAGAAATTTAGAGCAGCCAAATTCTCAAAACGCGTGGTGGAATTGGAAAAAAAAACCGGATATAAATCCACGAGACCATGGCGAGAGATATATGCAAACTCCAAATATACAGCAGGCGTCAGGGTTGGGATCGAACCCACAACCTCCTCCATACCAGGTGAGGTAGTTAACATCTCGCCACGATGGCATCCCAGTTAACAAGATGCGAGGCCTAATGCGAATGTTCTTTTTGTTAATTGTTTTGTGGTGGAACGATATTTTAAATAGGCGTATGAATAGTTAGACTAATAGTCGCTGTTGAGAAACACACAACGATCACATGCGTAGCCTTAACTTTCTGTTAGGGCAAGTGCTGTTAGCGAGCACCTATTAAGGCCCATACGACACACGTGGGGGGTGAGCGGCCACCACAATGCCCGGCCGCATTTGTATCCCCAGTAGCGATGCTTACACACCGCACCAGGTACTCATTTTATGAGGCTGAGTCGACCTAGGCGAGGCCCAGGAACGGTTCAGATAATCGTCACCGGTGTTTGGTAGCCGTGAGCGGGAATCGAACTGTGGTCCGCCAGGGTTCGTAGCGCAGCAGCGCAGCGCTAACCGCTGCACCACCGCTCCCCGGAAACAAACGCGAGGGGCGTTCAGTGGCTCACGCCTCGCTGTGTGAGGCGCGGTCCACGGTGACCCTGACACCGACGCGATTAACGGAAAAAAGAAAGAAAAAAAAACACAAAAAAAATATGTAAAAGCTTGTTTACAAACATTATCGGCAAAAGCTAGACGTTAATCGCGTAATTTATAAATCCAATTAACACCCGCGTGAATGTGTACTTAGACGGGATATATATGTGTGTGTTGTGTTCGTGTTGTGTTATCCACTCGTAATGAGTGGGGGGGGGGGGGCACGGCCGTCCGTGGACTGTAAATATCTCAGTTAGCGGTAACGACGAATGCCGCGTTTCGTTTTCCTTTGTTGACTCGCAATGGAAGCATGGGTTTAGGCGGGGTGGGGGGCATGCCCCCCCCCCTCGCTCCCACCACGCGTACACGGAGCAGATAACGGGGAGGCTGGGAACGCAATCGTGGGAGGGATGTGCAAACAACGTTTGAATTACATTGACACCTGGGGGGGGGGGAGGGATTGTTGTGTGTGGGGGGGGGGGGCTCGTGCATCACGTCAATATTTGCGCAGCGATGGCTTGACAAATCTGTCCGTAAATGAGTTTGTTTTTGATGGGTGGGATACCGGCTGTTGGGATGGATGGATAGGCGAGTTGTGGTCGCAGTGAATCAGAAGTCTTAAACCTCGTGGCCTCAAAGAACAAAAAAAAAAATCTGCTCTCTGTGAGCGCTGGCGAATATCTGGGGGGCCTCCTGCCGAGACGACTGCGTGACTTCTAGGCAACGAGGAGACGCTGATCAGCGCTTTCAGAATGTCAGCAATTGTATTTCGCGAATCAAAAACGGAAAGCTCAATGAAACCACTCAGCTTTTCTTCGAACCGGGCTTCATGAACAATACGGAGTCTGGAGAGGCGGGGTGTCTTTATGCATCAGGCTGAGCGGTCCAATCTACTGTTGGATGAAGAGACCTTCACTCTAAGTGGGTGCGCGGGTTGATGGATGCGGGGTCAGGGAGCCGTAAGCGAATGGAAACTATTAGGACTGGTCAGGGAGCATAGGCGGGCGTTGGAGCAAAGTGCAGTACAGCACAGCAATAGACTTTGCTACGTCGCCCTCTGCTGACAAAACGTAGCGCCGCAGCAGCCCACAACAAGAATCAACTCTTTAACGCATGGGTGATGATCATCAACTGTCGCCCATCCAAGCACTATTCAGGCTGAACCTTGCTTAGGGTCCGATTGTTAAGGCTGGTAAGGTAAACATAGCTTAGTTTTATTTGTAGATGTTATTGTGATTTAAATTCTGATTTAAAACTTTCGCGCCTGCAGGAATTCATATTCTTTGGTTCTTTCGGTAAAGTCTCGTAGATAGGAAACATTTTCGTGACTTTACCGAAAGAACCAAATAATATGAATTTTTGTGATTTATTTACCTTCTCTATACTTTGCACTCCTATCGCGTGTCTGTACTGTTTGTTGTTGTAACGTTCTGACCCGGCCCCTTACTGGACATCTGTGAAAAAGAGCTTCATAGCTCATCGGATTCCTACATTCTAAATAATTATTCTGATTCTGATGTTTTTTTTCGTAGATTTTTAATCTGACGAATTGCGCGTGACCTAATCGGGTGGGTGGGGGGTGGGAGGACGCTGGGTCGACGTTCTCCGGAGGAGGAGGTAGACACGTGGGTAGCCAGCACAGCAGGAAGACACAGGAGGTGTACTAGATGTGGTGTGCCGCGTACCACGTGGCAAATGGTCGAGAAGATGTCCTCAGCAAAGAGGGGCCACGGGTAATGAGACGAAACGTCAACAACAACGACGAGAACACAACTCGTGGGGATCGGCCAATGTGGTGAACGAGTCACCTGTGCAGGAGGAGGTCACGAGAGAGCGTGCGAGATGAGAGAGAGAGAGTGGTAGATGAGAGACGGAGAGAGGAGAGAAACATCTAGAGATGATCTCGAGCTGGCAAGGGCAGGCCACTAGGTGTCCGTCGAGATTCACGAATGTTGCACAAACGGGAGCGGAAATTGCCGTCTCTCGCCAAGTGCATGAGCCAAGGCTGCTTGCCGCTGATGCTGTTGGCCGCGGAATTTCCACATCGGTGCCAAGCCAACGGCGAATCAAGCAGCACCGCGGCGATTCAAGGCTGGTTGACGGCCAGTGTTCGTGTGCGTGTGTGTGTTGTCTCAGCCTCAAATGAGTACCGAGCGCCGTGCGCAAACATCGCCACTGGGGAGACAAAGGCGGTCGGGCGTAGCGATGGCCACCCACCGCTCATGTGTCGTGTCGACCTTCATAGGTGCTCGCTAACAGCACTTGCCCCAAGAGTCTGTTTAGGCTGTGAGGGGGATTAATCTTGAATTGAAGCTTTCGTCACTGCAGGAATCCATACTCTTTGGTTCTTTCGGTGAAGTCAAGTAGGTAGAAAAATAAAATAAAAAATAATAAATCACGACGTTTCGATCGCAACACAAGCGGTCGTCCTCAGGCGGAAAAAAATAATCCAGGAGTGGAACTTCAACATCGGTTCAGCAGTGGAACTTCGACACCGGTCCAGGAGTAGAACTTCAACACCGGTCCAGGAGTGGAACTTCAACACCGGTCCAGGAGTGGAACTTCAACACCGGTTCAGCAGTAGAACTTCAACACCGGTTCAGCAGTGGAACTTCAACACCGGTTCAGGAGTGGAACTTCAACACCGGTTCAGGAGTGGAACTTCAACACCGGTTCAGGAGTGGAACTTCGACAACGGTTCAGGAGTGGAACTTCAACACCGGTTCAGCAGTGGAACTTCAACACCGGTTCAGCAGAGGAACTTCAACACCGGTTCAGGAGTGGAACTTCAACACCGGTTCAGCAAATGAACTTCAACACCGGTCCAGCAGTGGAACTTCAACACCGGTTCAGGAGTGGAACTTCAACACCGGTTCAGGAGTGGAACTTCAACACCGGTCCAGGAGTGGAACTGCTGGATTCTTTTTTCCGCCTGAGGACGACCGCTTGTGTTGCGATCGAAACGTCGTGATATTATTTTTTTTATTTTATTTTCTACCTACGTGACTTCACCGAAAGAACCACAGAGTATGAGGGGCATCTTTGTCTTTGTTCTGTGTGCACTGCCCTACGAACCCGGCCACCCGCGTTCGATTCCCGCTCACGGCCAACATCGCTGACAATTATTTGAACCGCTCCTGGGCCTCCCCGAGGTCGACTCACCCTTAAATGAGTAGCTGGTGCGGTGTGTACACATCAGCGCTAGGAAGACAAAGGCGACCAGGCGTGGTTTGACCACACACCACCCACTTGTTCACCGTGTCGACCTTACGCGACGCTTGCTAACAGCGATTACACCCAGCCCCCCTTCCCCTCCCGACAGTCGCTTTGAAGGCTGCATTGGGGAATCTATGTGTGTATGTTTGTCTTTGTTACTCGTGTACACGTACGTGTCGTGGTGTGTTGGTGCGAGTGTTGGCACAGCGGGGAGCACAGGTGGTGGATCTCCCCAGACGTCATCTCAGTCAGTTCATCCATAGCACCTGGACGTGTCCCGTGACCTCCCTGCCAGCGAGCCTTCCATAATTCACGTGGCCTCACAAAGTTTAGTTTCAGTTTCTTTATTTTGCTATAGCCCTGTGAGCCATTCGGCTCTTGAATCGGGTGCAACCACAACAAACAAACAAAAAACACGAACAAGAAAAACATCTTAAAGTGATATATATGATATACAACACCTATAGACATCAGCTATAGGTCCTTCGAATCCGCTTCGAGATGTGAGTTCAAGACCATGAATACCTTGACGGTGCGATTTGTCGATGCAGAGAAACACCTTATATATTTATTTTCCTAATTCATCGCTATGGGGGGGGGGGGGGGTAAACAACTGATGGGTCTTCACTCAGGCATTTCTTGCCAGATTTCGACCACGTCTATGGGAGCCTTTAACATTGAAGTCTATGGGACCCCCTTGGACCGCCACCCCTTCCCAGAACCACCACGGAACCATAGTTCCATAGTTCAATTTATTTGGTATAGCTCTGTGAGCCATTCGGCTCTTGAATCGGGTGCAACCGCAACAAACAAAAACCGAAAACATGAACAAGAAAACATCTTAAAGTGACAAAAAGTGCGGCTAGCTTGGCACGTGCGCCGCCCCAGTAAACATTGGCACGTTGAGTCAGCGTTGCGCCAACGTTGGGATAACGTTGGGACAACGTTGAGCCAACGTTCGGATAACGTCGGGACAACGTGGAGCCAACGTTGCCATGTTTACTGCGGTGAATAGTCAAGCCATGTAGTGTATATGTGCGTTTGTTTGACTCGCGCGTGCGCTATGAACCCGAACACCTGGGTACCGATTCTCGCCCATGGATTACACCAGTGTCATGTTGTGCACATATGCGTGTACGTGAGTGAGTTCATGTCACCATGCGCATGTACGTGTATGTGTTTACATATACATGCGTGCGCGTGCATGTGCAGCGCATTTCAGACGGCCGTCCATGCATATACCATGAAAGTCGTGCGCGTGTGTTTGTATCACGTGTTGAGCGACCCACCCACCCCCCTTCGTGTGCCGTGCCGACCTAAATAGGTGCTCGCTAACAGCACTTGCCCCGAACAGTCTGTTAAGACTATACTGGGGGGTCTTTTGTCTTTGTTTTTGTGTGTATGTGTGTGTGTACTGCGCTCCGAACCCGGCCATTCCCGCTCATGACAAAACATCGCTGACCAATCTCTGAACCTGGGTCTCCCCAAGCTCCACTTACCTCTAAATGAGTACCTGGTGCGGTGTGTAAAGGTTATACGGGGGAGCGGGGTCTTTTGTCAATTCACGTGCCACTGTGTGTGTCTGCGTGGCACTGCTTCAGTGTGAATACACGCGATGTCACGTGCCACGTGGTAACCGTGTGAATGCGAGCGTAACGCCGTGTCACTACGCGATTGTCGCCAAAGCCTGCGCCACCGCGTGGCACGCTGTGTGTCACATAGTCTGTCGAGTCTATAGGGGGGTGTGGCTGTAGTGTCTTTGTATGTTTGTGTGTGGGTGCGTGTGTTAGCCTGCGTCCGTGTCACTGTGTGTGTCTCAGGATGCGTGCTCTCCAAACGTGGGGAGCGGTAGCGTAGCGGTCAGCGTACTATGCTGCGGACCCGTCCTCCCGCTCACTGACACCAACACAAGTTACGATTGAACCAGTCCTGGGCCGCACCTCGGTCGACTCAGCCTCATATCAGTGCTGCGCCGGGTGCGATGTGTAAATATCGCCACTTGGGAGACAAAGGACGGCCGGGCGTGGCGTTGGCCACCCCACCCCCTCGTGCGCTCTCCCGGCCTTCAAAGGTGCTACTCGCTGACCAGCACTTGCCCCAACAGCCTGTTGAGGCTATACCGGTGGTGGAGGGGCTCTTTGTCTGAGCTCTCAGAACGCACTCTGGCCGTGTGCAAGGCTGCGCCACGCCTCGGTGCCCCTGCCTGGCGCGGTTAAGTGCTCACTTGTTGTCCATCTGTGCGGCGCCCTGCTGCATTCAGGTGGCCCGACCATTAAACATTCATGGTGTGTTTTCTCTAATGCCCTCTCTCTCTCTTACGTCGGTGCTGCCGTGATTGGAGGATCGATAAAGTGAGAGAGCTCGGTACCAACAAAGCATAGGGCGCTGAGAACGCAACCTGAGCCGGGGGGGGGGGGGGGCGACGAGGACGACGACTTTACTCGACACCGCGAGGGAAAGAGAATAACGCTCGCGTCAAAGATGCGTGACGCCCATCAGTGATGGGCGAGCAAGGCGGAGCGGGACTGCTCCGAGACCACTTACTTGGCATGCAATATTAATTGAGAGGCTTAGAGAGCCTCGGAGAGAGATCTGCCGCCCGGTCAATAACGTCCAACACTTCATCCAAACGAAAATAGATCTTCCTCCACTCATACCATAGCCCCCACCCCCCCCCCCCCCAAAAAAAAAAACAAGGGGGGGGGGATGGCAGGTTAAGTGTTGTGAGTTTGCGAGCACCTGTTAAGGACTTAGCGGCGCCACGGGTTGAATGGTGTGGCCAGAAATTCACCAGGCCCACTGCGTTCTCCCAAGGTGCTTCCGTTGGTAATTCATTATGATGATAATAATAATTTTAACAATAGTTCAGAGTGCATTTGCCAATCCACTGCTGGATGTGGATGAAGTCGCCCCCCCCCCCTCCCCCACGCAGTGTCCATCACGCTACAGCGGCTCCTCGTGTAAGATGCTGAGTCGACCCACAGAGCACCCACGTGTTATAAAATTATTATTATCGTGCACAGCCGGGGAATCGAACCCAAACGGCAAGGATCGTAGGGCGCGAACAATGACATCACTCCCTTCCCACAAAGACAAAGATTCCTCGTATAGCCTCAACAGACTCTTGCGGCAAGTGCTGTGAGCGAGTAGGAGCACTTACGAAGGGCAACACGGCACGCGCGGGCGATGGGTGGCCGCTACCACGCTCGTCCACTTTTGTCTCCCTCGTGCCGATGAATACACATTGCACCTGCTAGTCATTTGAGGCCGGGTGGACCTTAGGGGAGGTCACAGCACCGGCTCGAATAATCGCCATCGGTGTCGACCGTAGAGCGGGACTCGAACTTGGGTGGTCCGGTTCGTAACCGCGGTGTGCCAACCGCTCTGCCGTGGCCCTCCGTGGAGACGCGCTCGCTCGCTCACTCACGCACGCACGGCGATAATGCTCAAGTTTAATAAAGCGAACGCGGGTTGTAAGCTGACCTCGTGAAACAAAACTAATGCCATGAGCTGGGGAGATGGAGCCAGATTTGTGTTGCAGATTGTGGGGTAAGGAGGGCGGAGGTGGGTGCGTGGGTGGTGGGTGGGGGGGTTGCGGGGTTCGGCATTGTACGAATGAGTGGAGCGGGGCTCCGCGGGCGTGCGTGAGTGAAGGAAGCGACGACTCGGAGGGACGCAATTGTCGGTGGTCCACGGGAGCGAGAAAGGAACCGAACTGACCGATGGACCATGCGACAAGGGCCACCCACTGGAACTTTGTCTCAACCGGTGCAGAGTGTTGCTTGTGTTGAACCAATGCTGCTGACATAATGCACTCGCGGAATTCCTTATGATTGACGGGAAGTGTAAATAAAAGCTAAATATGTAAATATATTTAAGTGGCATTTACTTCGTCACGCATTCTCCACAGCGACGCGAATTAATATTTGTTTGCGACAGTAATTAGAATAAAATGTGAGCTTGAATCTCGGCAACTCGCAGAGCTGCTTTTACGTTAAATCAGGAGCGCGCGACTTATTCAGCACCACAGACAGCGCCCCCGATTCAACCTCCACCATTGGCCCCTCATAACTCATAACACGGCGGTTGGATTAGGGTTAAGAGATTATGAGGTGAGGGCACCATCTATCTCTTATATAAAACAGGCAAGTATGTATATACACGCATACGCCTCACTCTTCCCCATGACACACACACACATCTCCACATTTTTGTGTACCGGATTGCATTTATATGCTGTATACATCGTTATTATTGCACGTGTTTACCCAAGGAAGCCTCACTGGCCCCAGAAGGCCCATTTCCCGAAACGTCCGGAGACAAAGGCGGCCGGGCGGGTTGCTGGCAACCCACCTTCTCCTGCACCGTGTGGGTCTTCATAGGTGTTACTGGCTAATAACTTACCCCCGAGCAGTCTGTTAAGCCTATACGGGGCACCTTTGTCTTTGTGAGGAGTCAACGATTTATTGTTCGCATATTGCGCTATGATCCTACGGCACGGGTTCGACTCCTGGCTATGTAGGTTGGCAAAAATACAACACGTGCCTACCCAGACCAGCCTTGGGGGTCGACTCAACGCCCTGATCTCCCCCATTAACACAACTGACGTGCTCGCGTGCGGGGGTGGACTTCCTTTCCAGCTCAGACCCCGCTTGCTTGCCCATCGCCACGTAAAGAACCTCCTTGTTGTAGCTGCTCTCTCGCTGGTTCAGCAGTTCCACTGCTGGATTATAGCTCTTTTCCGCCTGAGGATGACCGCTTGTGTTGCGATCGAAACGTCGTAATTTATTTTATACCTACGTGACTTCACCGAAAGAACCAAAGAGTATGTGTTGTTGTTGTTTTTGGTTTTGTTGGTGTTGTTGTTGTTGTTTTTGTTGGTGTTGTTGTTGGTGTTGTTGTTGGTGTTGTTGTTGGTGTTGTTGTTGGTGTTGTTGTTGGTGTTGTTGTTGGTGTTGTTGATGTTGCTCGTTGTGCTTGTGCATCACTACCTACGCAGAAGCAGCATCACCTTGCAATCCGTCTATTGTAATTGTATTTACTTGGGGGGTCAAAGGCAGCAGCATTGTTTCAAGTGTCGCGATCTACACTGCACCACGTGGGGGGCCGTGGCAGGCGGCCATATAACCAGGGTGACGGAAGAAGTTTCCAGCTCACTGCTGTCGGGTTTATAGTGGAAATTGGATGTCCGGTTGGCTGCCTCAGTAGCCGGCTGGTTAAATATATTGCTGTTTGGTTATACGCATGGTTGGATGGTGATATGACTGACTGGGCACCTGAATGGCTGGCTCAATGTCTGGCTGGCTCGTTCGCTGCCCTGGTGGGATGTTTGGCTTCATGTCTGATTGGCTGGTTGTGTGACAAAGGCGGCCGGGAGTGATGCTGGCTACCCGCCGCCTCACGTGCCGTGCCAGGCCTTCATAGGTGCTCGCTAACAGCACTTGCCCCAACGTTCTGTTGAGGGCTATACAGGGGATCTTTGACTTTGTTGTGATTATATGGCAGGTTGAATATCTGGCGAGCTGGCTGTCTGGTTACATGTCTGGACGTCTGGTCATACACATGTCTGGCTATGGGGATGGCTGGCTGTATGTCTGATCATATCGCCGTATAACTATCTGGCGAACAGCTGCCTGGTTACGTGTCTGACTGTCTGGCTATCTAGATGTCTGTCTGGCTGTCTCGTGCGCTTCGGTGGTTTTGCTTCTCCGGTTAGAATGTCTGGCTGAATGTTTGACCGAGTGTCTGGTGGCTATCCGCATGCATGCCTTGCCGCGTGTAGCTCGCTGGCTGGCTGTGCGGTTGGTTTTATTCCGAGCCGCGATGACCGGCTGCGCGTGAGATATTGGTGTCGCGTGGTTGAGTCGCGGTGATGTCAGTAAATGCAATAACGCCCGATATAATCAGCCTGGGTCCCGCTAAGCCCCCCCAACTCTATTCGTTCTTACAGCAGCAAAGCCCAGGGTTTATTTCATCACTTTATTTTTTTTGGGGGGGGGGGGTGGAGGGGGAGGGGTGGGAGGGGGAAGGGAGGGCACTGAAACCAGAGACTGGAGAGAGGTGGGGGAGGTAGTAAGCAGATCTGGATTTGGATAAAATTATAAATAAGTTCCTTCCCCCTTTCTGTTCAGCCCCCCCCCCCCACCCACCCCGTTTCTCCCCGAACTCAATGGTGCATACGGAAAAAAAATAGTTTAATGTTAAAGATAATCCACCAATCAGAAGGCGACCGGCACACGGAGGTCAACTGTAATGAAAACGGGCTGAAGGAAAAGTCGCGGTGTAACCTGCAGAGATCCCCCTTCTCCACCTCTCCCCACCTCCAACCTCTCATTCACTCATTCAGTTTCATCCCCTCTCCTCCAAACCAAGCCGCCGTCCGTCTCCGCCCCCACTCCAAGCCCCCCCAACACACAGCACAGACAACCTCCTCCGCTCAGCTACACCCTCGCAGCCCCCCCCCCCCCTCCGCCAACTCCGATCATTTCTGTCACCACCCCCCACCTTCCCCCCACCACTTCTATCATCTCTCCCCCCAATCACCCCCCCCCCTCTCTCCTTCCCCAAGTCCGAACCCCAGCACCACCCAGACACAGCGCCGGCTTACAGCCCAGCCAACCCAGCAGTGTAACTGCACTCACGTCCAGCCACCACCCCCTCCCCTTACTCACCCCCCCCCCTTCGCCCAACCAATCCATGTCCCCCACTGCCCCCACCTCCACCACCAGCACACAGAGAGCGCAGCCACCACCCAGAATTTCAACTCCACTCAGCGCTGCTGCCAGCAAACTGGATTACTTTTCATTCCGCTGTAATCCGCGGCTCACATTAACCTCAAGGAATTTCAGAGTCTCATTTCAGCGAGCAGAATTTTTCTCTCTCTCTCTCTTCCATTATATATATATTTTATCGCTGTTTGGCTTGATAACAGACTAAGCTGGCGTAGAGTTTTTTTGACAATATTTATTATCGGTCTCGGTATAATAGCACGATCCAGAAATATTTATTTGACAAAGACACGCGGTGAAGGTTATGGTTGCAGATTTATCTATTTATTTCTTCACTCACGCCGTCGTTTGTAAATGCCCCCGTGCAGGGGGCTACGGAGGAGATGGAACCACGTGGCGAGATATTAACTACCTCGCCGGATATGCTGGAGGTCGTGGTTTCGGTTCCGACTGTGTATTTGGAGTTTGCGTGTTCTCCCCGTGGTCACGTGGATTTTTCTCGCTTCCGAAAATATCGATATAGGTCAGTAGGCCGTACCTGATAAAATAAAAAATAGTAAAATAGTTTATACGAGAGGAATCCGATGAGCTATAACGCTCTTTTTTAACAGATGTCCAGTAGACACGTTTACATGTGGCACACACAGAGTGACAGAGAGAGGACACAGAGTCTTTGCCACGTCTAGTAGCCACTCCGCACAAATAGAGACATTATGATTTTATTCATTGAGCCCTTTTGGCTTTCCATATATATGAGTTGTTATTGTTATCATATACAATATTATTAATCTGCGTTTGCTTAAGGCAAGCAACCTCTTGACCGGCGTTGCCCTCCTGGGTCTTATCATTAAAGCACAAACGGTAGAGGCAAAACACTCGGCACTGCCTCCACACACACACACATATATATAAACACTGTTGTTTTCGAGCACGATAGAAGGATATTTTGCGAAACGAACTACACGATTTGATTTTCGCTGATCGTACGTCCGACGATGTATCGCAGTATCGCCAAAATATTGCTGGTTAAGACGCCTCGAGACAAAGCCGACGCATATTGATCTGACATTTGCAAAGGTTGACCCTTCAGGGAGGGGCAGGTGGGGATGCTGTGATCACCCACACTGACAAAGGGTAACAGAAACTGAAAAGGGGGCAAGGGAGAAGCCTCGGAAGAGGGGGAGCCAAGGGTGTGGTGGGCAAGTTGGTTATGGTTAGTATTGGTACTAGTTGCGAGTTAGTAATGGTTAGTTTAACACTGGTGGCTAGTTGGCCGCTTGGTTATTGTGGGATAGCAATAGTTACTGGTTGGGTATGGTCAGAGGCAGGGTTACTTGGTAGGGTTAGGGGTAAGGCGAGCATCAGTGGCTAGGCACTTTGGTGACATCTCCACATGCTGATCGGTAGTTGTTTCTGGTTGTGTACTTTCACCCACAATAACATTGGTATCTGAAACCATTCTGGACCTGTGTGTGTGTGTATCGAAGTCCGTGTGTGAGTATCTGCACGTGTGAGTATCGGCATGCGTGCGTGTGTGTGGGTATCGGCATGCGTGTGTGTGAGTATCGGCATGCGTGCGTGTGTGTGAGTATCGGCATGCGTGAGTGAGTGTGGGTATCGGCATGCGTGTGTGTGTGTGGGTATCGGCATGCGTGTGTGTGTGTGAGTATCGGCATGCGTGTGTGTGTGTGAGTATCGGCATGCGTGTGTGTGTGTGTGAGTATCGGCATGCGTGCGTGTGTGTGTGCGCACTTGTTTGTAGGTTGATGTTCATGACTGCCGGCTGCTGTCAGTCTAATTTAAGGCCGCGGTCATAGTTATTTAAATTAATTAATGAAATTAAAGACTCGTGTCCGACTCGCTTAGCGAACACATCTTGTGATCAGCCAAGGGGTCAGGGCGGGTAGGGAAGGGGGTGTGACCCCACGGATCGCTCCCTAAAGGATCCCCCGCGCCCCCACCCCCCCACCCCTACTCCATCCTTGAGGAATTCTAAATGATCTGAAATGATTTAATTCGGCACATTTGTCTAACACGAAGGCGAAACAATGTATGGGTTTCACAATGAGCGCGCTCTCTCTCTCTCACTCCCTGAAAGAGTGGAGTGTGTGTTGTTGTTTCTGTCCCCAGCATACATTGGTTTTGAACATTGCTGGTAGACACGAGCCACGGTCACACCGATTACAACTCTCCCCTCGCACTAACCAGTGTGCAAGCCTGTGCACTATTGAGAATGATGTGAATGCTAAAGGATGAACAGTGAAGGCGCAGTTCTGCAATTTATCGCTCAAGACACTGCTGACGGAAAGGGGCCTCAACTAGAAGGGGAGCTCCGCAGGAGCCAAGCAACGAGGTGGTTCGCCTGCTCTTCCTGCTGTCAATTGCAAAAGATATACATATGTGGGCCGTATGTAATCTTTAACAAGTGAAGTAATTTCCCCTACTTTTGAATGGACACCCCTAGTTTTGAAAGCAAGACGTGTAACTGTTTTGCCTGCTGTCTGCATGTCTGGCCATACGAGCTGTACCCTCATGTCCATTAGCAGCTCTGCACCAGGACTGGAAATTACACCACCATCCCAAATCAGCCGGTTCATGTTGCCACCTCAGGCGACTATCTAAAATACTGTCCTGATTGTATCCACCCCGAGGAAAGATGGCAGGTTGAGCTGACTGACCGACATGAATAGACGAGAGGATGAGAGGATAGCCGACGTATGGTGGGAAAGAAGTTCAACATACATGCATACACGAAACCGACAGAGCCTCCCTCCGAGAGATGTGTTGAACAACAAACAACAGAAATAACAACAGCAGCAACAGTCAGAGCTTGCTGTGAATCGTTGTTCAACAACACCACCAACAACAACTCCTATCCACGTGCAAAACAAAAATAGTGGGTGAGAAGTTAATTTCGAATTGGGGTGGGGGGGGGTCGATGGTGGGGGGGGGGGGGGGGGTGGGAATTGAGGGAGCCTGGCTGTGATGAGAGGTGAGCTCTGAGCATGGGGTGGTGATGGTGGTGATAGCGGTGGCGGGAGGAGCCACTCGCGAATCGCAAATGAGTTTCCGTCGGTGAGCGGGCAGGCGGGCGAGCGAGGTCTGACAGCGGAGTAATTGAGTTGTCGGGCAGGGAAAAGTCTCTCGCGGTGGTGGATTCTGGACGGCGGAAGAGGCGATACTCGTGGGCACGGCAGACAGCCGCGTCAAAGCGGCAGCCGCTACCTCCCCGCCAGCCACGTGGGCCGTCTGACTCCACGGCCGCGCGTTCCCTCTCGCTCTGTGCACTCGCGTGGCCACCACCACCACCAACACCAGCAGCAGCAACAGCGCAATTTTGTTCCGTCAACAACTCAACTAGACCATTGCCTCCCCCCCCCCCCCACCCCCCCCCCCCCCGCAACATTACACATCCCCCACCCCAACACCCACACCACCCCAAAAATAAAGGAAGAAAAATCATGCGTACGCATGCATTTATGTAACGGTCTCCACCAGGGATACCAATTGCACGTTTTATTGTTTGTTTTAAGACGCAGGTCGAGAAGATGTTGACGACGATGTCACGCGAAGCACGTGACGACGCGAGATGATGGCGCTGCGTAACGATGCGCTGTGCACTTATCAAGCCTGCCGGCACCTTGGCATTGTGGGAATGTGACAGCCACTTGAAGTGAATGGATGGGCTTTTTTTTTTTTTAGAATGTTAACGGGAGTTCCCAAATAGTTGCACCCCGAGAGTCACTGGCTAACGCTATTCAGTGACGCTTCCACTGTGATGGCAGTGGTGCAGAAGCACAGTTAACATGAACACAATAACAGCGCGTGTGACACTTCAGGGGGGGGGGGGGGGGGTAAATGTAACGACGTTCCGGGCAATGGTCATTCTTCACGGCAGAGAGGCAGAGTCAACTGCTTTACTTCTCAACTCTCTACTTGACCTCCACTCGTATGTGCCGTGAAGAAAAGCCATTGCCCGATACGTCGCCTATTAGATATTTTTCTTTTCTAGGCCACGCGCGCGCGCCCACACACACACACACACGGTGTGTTACAGACGAACGTGTTGAGAGTCCTTGCATCAACGTGGAGTACGTGTAATACATAAGGTGCACACGTCTATAACGCAATGTGAACGCGTCGATGACTAAGCACGCGCATTTAATAATTTATTTTAATCTACTTAGCTAACAAATGTCATGCCTTAATGTGAAACAATGAATTGATCCGAATAAAAAAATCAATTCAGTTTTCACATACGAATATGTATGTACCCTGAACTTATTTTGCACCGTGCGTAGCCAACCGTGCTAATCGGGGGTCGGGGGGGGAGGGACAATAAACTAAACACAAAAAGCAGTTCGGAAGGAATTAGTTTTCAGTCGAGATTTAAAAGTGCATCGCTCCAGTGGCATCCTAAGATCGGAAGGAAGAGCGTTCCAGACGGCCACAGAAGCGGCATCTGAAAGCGCGCGACGCGGTGACCGCCCTTGTTCGATGGCCCAGCCAAACGCCGCTGCTGCGAGGATGACCCGAGTTCGTTGTGATGGTTCATGCTCCTTGACGAGATGAGCGAGGTATTGCCGCTCATTTGTGACAAGCAACGTTGCGTGCGGTGGCGATCTCGCGTAGTGCGGGAATTCAACTCGACTCGCAGGCGAGTTGGCGCATCGCGCGATGAACCCGGCGATTCGAGTCAGGTGACGAATATCCTGAACAGGTCCCTGGACTCCCCGAGGTCGACTCAGCCTTAAACGAGTACCTGGTGTGATGTGCAAACATTGCCACTGGGGATTGGCGTTGGCCACCCACCTCTTTGTGTGCCGTGCCGGACTTTATAGGTGCTCGCTAACAGCACTTGCCCGTTGAAGGCCATACGGAGGAACTTTGTTTTTTTTGCTCTTGTTGTTACACGATCGCGACAAACAGCGCATGGTCTCTCCCCATGTAACGTGCTGGCTACCGTCGCAGCAGATGAGCCATGCAGTCGCTGTAAACTCTCCCTTCCCATGACGGGAGAGTTTACAAGGGGGCTGGTGCAGGGGGCAGTGTGGGGTCACGCGATCCACGGTCTGACTCTGGTGACGAGGGCAGTCACGATGCCGTCTCTTCTTCATCGTTCATCGAGGAAACAGGTGAGCACATCTGCCATCCACTCTTCTTCAGCGATGTAATTCAAACGATTGCGTCCTGGCTAGGTCAAAAGCCCGACGTTATGATGGCCAGTGGCTGAGACGAAGTACGGATTGGTGGCCAAACGAGGCAACATGCCCGAGAGGACGTACATCGCCAAAGGTGGAACGGTGCATCGGACTGCCAAACCTATGTTTGCTTCTTCTTGAGTCAATATATATAAAATGAATGTCAAGTTACTTTCAGGAGTACCACCATTCTGCTTCCGTACCATCACTGGAGTGGTTTCTTATATCGAAATACAAATAAAAACACGGAAAGGTTGATATAAATGGTTCACGAAGGTCATGGGGAACCAAACAATGGGCAATTGAGAGGGCAAAACAACCACGCAAAACAAGCTAAATACAAAAACGGAGCGTTCTGCAATCGACAGCGTACAATTCATCAGATTCGATAAAAGTCAAATAAATATAAAAATACACAATTTGTTGCCGGGCTTTTGTGGACTATGAATAGACTTTTGACTCATTGGAAAATTACGGAGACAATCAAGTTCTCAAAAGCCAAGGCCTATATACAAACAAACATGTGACATTATCATCAGCACGATCACTCATTATCTATCCGTTTTTGGATGTCGTCCTGCTCACTTTGTCACCATCGCTCACAGCTCTGCGTGCGATTCCACAATCCGTCTCGCTCCTGCCCACACGCTGATCTCATCCCGTCGTCATCCTGTCGAGCGAGATTTCCCTCCTCTGGCCGCCATTCTTTCGCCGGTCTCATCCATCGGCTGTCAACCGCCCCCCCTGGCGAGTGATGTGTTCCTTAATCACCGCGGAGATGGAGGGACAAAATCAACTCGCGTGCGGGAGCTCTGTGGATCGTCGCGTCGCGTGACCGTCAGAAACGGCGACGGTTTGGGGAGGCGGGGGGTGGAAGGCCTTCATGCAGCAGTAGATAGACAATGGCTGACGATGACGACGGACATTGATGGAGAATAGGGTTGTTTTGATGGGACCGAGGTTATAATTTACACCCCATCCCCCCCCCCCACAAGCGGAGTGTCGGTATTTACCGCTGCGATTGCCTTTGCATCGCTGAGGCCAGCGGCACCCACGGCATTCGTGGCAATTTGTCCATTCTTCCTCGCGAGAGGTCACGCGGCAAACGCGCGTGGACAATGCGCAATAATTTACGGTGGGATTGTTGCGGCCAATATGACCATTCAGCCAGGCATTTTTCACCGGGACAGATTTTTTTTCTCCCTCTCTCTCTCTTTTTCTCCCACGGAGCGTGATTGTATAGCAGCCGGCAATTGTGATGAATGTTAGGCTGCGGTTTGGCAGCGGAAGATTTTATATATATATTTTTTGCATTGTATTTATTATTTTCGAAACGGCTCGTCAGGAAATCTGACGCAGAAAATAACATTGCGCCCAAAAATTCGCGGCGGTCGTGAATTTGAGGTCAGTTAAATGTTTGAGTGTAACAAGACGCAGGCTGTGTCAAACTGCATCGTAAATCCGCTCCCCCCCCCCCCCGCTATTCCCCAATCCCACCCCCGCAGTGCCCCCCTTACTCCCTCCCCACTGACCCCCACCCTCACGTATTATCGTCAAATATATATTTATTACATTCAATACATCTCGCGATTGCAGAGAAGGTGCCTGCGGCAGCCTCAACGGCCGAGAGTGAAGCGGAAACTCGTCGACCAATTGAACCGACCGAGGATCTGTCAGGCTGCTCCGGAGGGGGGGGGGGGGCATGCTTACAAAACCTCTGGAAGATGTGCGGGAGGGAGAGGGTTGTCACGACACGGTCAATGTTAAGCAGAATTTAACCAACGATTAAAACGCCGGACAGATTGGATAAAGATGCGATCTGCTATGGTGTCCATCGCGCATGCGACGCGAGTCGTCCTCTCGCATTTCATTTGCGCATTTGTCGACGTGGACCCCTGCAGACGCGAGTTCAGGATTCGTCCTTGCCGCGGCCAACGTTAGTGGCGAGTGATGTCATCTTAAACGGTCCTGGGCTCGCCTCTTCACAATCGAAAACCCGCACTGACCGCCAGCGCAGTGCAGTATGGTCATACAACGTAGTGAAGCATGGTCATACTACGTAGTGAAGTATGGTCATACAACGCCGACCCGCCCTTCCAGTCTCCACGACCGACACGGCACGGGGAAGCCGACCACCCATTTCTGGATTGCCAGAGGGCTGTACTATTGTGTGATATTATTATTATTGTTGTTATTATAGGAGTATCGGATATTTGGGATTCAGATAAGGAGGTGAGTCGATGTCGCCGGGATATGCCCTTGGTTTCGTTAGCACTGAAGTGCCAAGCCGCTGACCTTACATCCCACGGAGAGAGAGACACGCAAACACACACACGCAATGGCTTTGCCACACATCAAGCAAGCACACACTCCCAAGCAGTGTGAACTGCCCCGTTCACCTGCCGTCACCAATGCGGCATGAAAGAAAAAAAAAGACACACGCACGTTAAAAGTTTACGAATTTTCGCCGGGTTTCACCGCCATCTGTCAGCCGCAATTTCTGCTCCGCCCAATGTGTTATGCCGAGCCTGCGCCGACTCACACAACCTTAATGAGGATTCAGCACGTGAAGCTAATGCTGACTCCACGCTGCCAAGTTCCGCTAATAGTGATCGTAGATACACGCAGGCGCGGCTGTCCACGCGCGGCGTAGATCACTCGCATCCCGTTGTCCGAGTGGCGCGGCTAACCCGCGCGATGACATTGAGCGAGCGCAGGGTCATGTACACACCACGGGCGGGTGTGGGAAATTAAAACCACGCACACACACGCACACACACACACTTTTCTGCACGTTTTAAATACATGTTTTTTTTGCGTGGTGGTTTCTGTTGTTGCGTAAGTTTGGAGGAACAAAAAATATATTTCGGGGGAAGGTGTACTGGGAGCTGAAATGAAAATGTTATAAAACGAAATGCGGACTGTGAAGAATTAAATATATTTTATTTCTATTATTATACATTTTTATCTGGCAAGGTTGCCACGAGGAGAGTGCGGGTTATAGACCGACTCGACCAAGGGCCCGGGTTCACCGATTGTATCGAGTGGTTGGGTGACCTTGGCCCTCTGTCGGTTTTTTTTGGTCACATTATCTAATTAAACTAAATCGCACCGTTCAACTTTTAATTCAAATAAGTGCCATTTACTTGATTATTTTTTTTTGTAAATCCTGCGCACAATTGGCAAGATGGACAGACACACACACACACGTGTGCGCTCTTCCGATAATACAACCCATCGTTCCACTGTATCTCGAAACTAATGAAGGCATTTCACGAAGGAGTTTAAATGGATAGAGCCGCACGTCATGCATTCCATTCATTTACAGTCACAATCAGTGGCGCTGCTGGCATGAAAAAAAAAACACGACGCTTTCTACGGATCACATCTACGTTCTGACCAAATCGTATTTGAGCGCTTTCCAGGGTCGATTTGCTCACGGGACCTAATGTTTTCGCACATTCGTCCGCGAATTCAACGAAGGTGCAAGGAGGAGGATGGATTGACCGGATGCCCTCGCTCAGCCGCCGGCAATCGGACGAACGCCCTTGACCCATCGAGGGCCAGGCCTGCATGGAGACAAAACAAAGCCAAAAAGCCGTTCCACTCGATGCGATTTATGTGACACACCTACGCGCCGTGAGCGGCCTATTCGTTGTACCGCTTGAGTGTTTCCATAACGCCACGATGCATTTAAAGCCACGGTACATTTTGATCAATGTACGGCTTCGGGTGTATTGTTTCGCTATGAGTTCTGATTGTTATGAATTACTTGCGCTCCCGCACTGCTTATTGAACTAAATAACAATATAGATCTGCACGCTGTCGCGTTAACAGAGAGGAAACGGGATTTGCTTTGAAGTAGGTTTTGATTTGTTTCGCGTGCATGTCGAATCGTTTGGGGGGGGGGGGGGGGGGATTTCTCAGTCTATTCTTTTGTACTTTTGCAGGTGAATATTTGTTACAATAATCCAACTCAGCGATAAAAAAATGTTTCAAAGTTTGCCGGCGAAATTGATCGGCAAAAACTTTGGATAATTCATCGTTGATTAATTGGAGGCTCTTTGTTTTATCTCGATTTGTTAATCTGCAGATCGATGTTGATGATGGGAGAGGACAATTCATCTTGCCACCCCAGTTCTGCCTCCCTCCCCCTCCCCGTAATCTCGGCTCCCTCCCGCCCTCAAAACCGCCTCCCCCACTCACTGCCCCATCACCACCACCCCCGCATCACCACCACCGCACAATAATCCAACCCATCCCAGCTCCCTCGCACTCGCTGTCTCTCCGCACCTTAAATCCTTCCACCCCCGTCCCTCGCCCCTCCACAAACCAATACAAAGACAAAGATCTCCCGGTATAGCCTGAACAGACTTTTGGGGCAAGTGCTATTAGCGAGCACCTACGAAGGCCAAAACGGCGCACGAGGAGGTGGGTGGCCAGCACCACGTCCGACCTCCTTCGTCTCCGCAGAATCACCGCGCCAGAGACTCATCTGAGGCTGAGTCGACCTGGGGGAGGCCCAGGACCACTTCAAATATCCATCACTGGTGTTTTCCGTGAGCAGGACTCGAACTTAGCTCGCCGGGTTCGTAGCGCAACGCTCTAACCGCTGCACCACCACTCCCCATCCCACAAAGACAAAGATTCCCCGTATAGCCTTAACATACTGTTGGGGCAAGTGCTGTTAGCGATCACCTATGAAGGCCAAAACGGCGTACGAGGAAGTGAGTGGCCAGCACCACCTTCGACCTCCTTTGTCTCCCCAGTGGCGATGGTTACACACCGCACCAGGTTCTCATTTGAGGCTGAGTCGACCTAGGGGATGCCGAGGACCGGTTCGGACAATCGTCACTGTTCGTGGCCGTGAGCAGGAATCGATCTCGGGTCGCCGGATTCGTAGCGCAGTGCGCTAACCGCTGCACCACCGCTCTCCATCCAACAACACACACACACACGCCCGCCCTCACAACCTAGTCTAGCTTCTCCGCAACCCAATCAATACCCATTAACTCCCCTGTTTGAACACGGCCCGTGGATTAATACATCACACCCAAAACCAGGACAACAAAAGAAGGGAGTAATTTTTCTTCTTCCTCCACCTCCTCGTCCTCCATTGCTCGAGGCCACTCTCATTATTCCGCCCTTGCACGTCGCTGTTGTTGCGGGTGCTGTTGAGTTCCGAGTTTGTTTGCCCGGAGCACCGATTTAAAAGACGGTGCCCCCCCCCCCCGCCGCCGCCCCCACCCCCCCCACCCCCACGTGCTCGCGCGGAATAAGAATGCGTGTCCGAGACCTGTGCGGTGGTGGTGGTGGCCTACATTTGAAAACAACAAAATACAAATTCTGCATCGAACAAATGGTTTAAATGTTTTTTGTTTCATATATAAACTAAATAAATAACGACAACTCCCCGAGGAACACGGACACACTAATGCGCCCTGTCCATTACGGGCGCATTAAAGGGAGTAACGTTTTCCCAGGAATCTTTTTTTTATTCTTCTGTCATTCGTGTCAGATTATGTTTTTTTTTTTGGGGGGGGGGGGCAGTGTAATCGCGTTACATGATCGCTGACGCTAAGTCTCTTGTCTCCCCTGCAGCTGAAGGCTACACACAGGGACGAGACGAAGACTCCACGCCTGCTCGATAAAGCTATCCCATTATCATTATCATCACAGCCATGCTCAATCAACTGCTGGGTGAAGACGTTCCACAGCTCGGCGCGCATCTCTCGCCGATCAACGATGCAGCAAATCCAACCGGTACCTGCACACGCGTTGATTCCATCTCTCCATCCCCCCTCGGGGGACGCCCTCTCAGAGTTCCATTCAGACGAGTCTAAATGGAATGTTTAGCCAAAGTTGAGGAGCGTTGTGCAGAACGTGACACGGTACAAATGAGCTTTCTAAACAAAAGTTTCAAACTAATTTCATTTGATTTATCAGATAAGGCCCACTGAGCTACATAGCTCTTTTTTCAGAAGCGACCTGGCTATCCAAAAAAATAACTCGACAAAGTCGTTCATTATGTGGAGGGAAAACCGGAGGGCCCCGAGGAATATCGAAGCGACCACGGGGGGAACACACGAACTCCAAATATACAGCAGCAGGCGTCAGGGTCGGGATCGAACCCACGCGCTCCTGCATACCAGGCGAGGTAGTTAACATCTCCTAGCCACCGTGTCGCCCCCTATTGAGCAGACGATTGCCGGCAGAGGAGGCTGGTGAAAGAATGGCAGCCAAAGGAGGGTAACACACGCGCGAGAGGACAAGACCCCACAGAGACGGAGCTCTGGAGAGTATCGCATGGGCAGGAGCGAGGCGTGATTTTGGCATCGCGGACCGTGAGCCGCGATGACGAAGTGGTGAACAGCAACAGAGAGCTAATGACTGCTCATGTATGACGGCGGTTCATTATTTATTTACTGCCTCGGCTTGTGAGCGCTTCAATGATTCCATCAATTTCCAATGAGTCAAATGCCTATTCATAGTTTACTAAAGCGAGACAATATTGCTTGTTTTTTTTATTTGTTTTTCTCTCTCCAGAATATAACCTACGTGACGAATGGTAGAGCATTATTTTTCTCAATATGGCTTTCTGATTTGGATGGTTGGCCTCGAAATTATCCATCTGTTTTGGTTTTGCTTGGTCTTCCTGAACAAGTTGTAAAATTGCGTGTATTTGTGTTTTTTTTAATCTCCAGTATATGACCGTACGTGATGAATGCTATACCATCATTTTCTCAATATGGCTTTCGGATTTGGATGGTTGGTCACTAAATTATCCATCTGATTTGGTTTTCCGTGGCCTTTCTGAACAAGTTACATGAGGGTGATAGGAGGCTCGCGGATGTGGAAAATCTTCTTCATCCCGTCAATGAGTGATTCTGTTTCTGTGTACACGCTTGGAAAACAGATTCCGCAAAGTTCGCACCATCAACAGATGGCCCCGCTATTTTCATATATTTTTTTCATTTCATCAGAATGCCCCAAACAAATATGGAATGCACAGAGACTCTGCATCACCGCGCAGACGAGAATTGAAATCGGAGGGCACGAGCACAATCGTGAACTGAATATGTCCCAACAAGCGAAGGGGACATGGAAAGAGGAAAACAAGGCAAGTTGACGATAGGCAATAGAATTAGGTCAGCGACCATTAATGTACAAAAGACAGAGTCGGTGTACCTCTGGTACAAGGCACACACTCAACACGTGCTGGCTCAAAGCGACATGGTTAACGTCCACCGTCTCATTGCGCGCTCAAACCTCGTAAGCTCAAGTGGCCTCCTCCTCCTCCTCGTCAGATCCTTCGTCGTCATTCGAACGAGACGGGGGATGATCGTCGCTTTTCCGTCACACCTCCGGTCATGTGGAGTTCGCTCCCACACGTTGGAAACTCTCTTTTTGTCGATTTCGTGCGTGGTCACGTCACCGTTAGACAAAAAAAATAGTTCTAGATTTAAAGCTTTCGTGACTGCTAGGATCCATACTCTTTGGTTCTATTGGGTAAAGTCACGTAGGTGAACACAGTTACCTTAACTTTTTCCAGCGCCTCTTGGTGTGATATTATATTTGCAGTTTTTATTTATTTCGTGGTATTGTATTTGCGTGTTTGGCGTTTATCACCGTCAAACGCTTCGGTTGTTAGTTGCGTAATATCCCTTAAGAACCCCGTATTTGTTCTCTTTAACGTTGATGTTTTTGTTATTATAGTAATTCTTGTTGATGTTGCTGCGCTCACGCACCACGGATCTCCCTTGTAAAATAGCCGGGAAATTATCTAAATGGCATAAACCGTGTAACACATCAACTGTAACTCAACACTCAGCACTCCACTCGCGTCGACGTCGTCTCTCTCGTTCTCTCTGTGTGCTCCGTACACCGGCTTGGCTATCGTCACGTCAATCAGACTATTCTCTCTTTGCTCCACTCTCGTGTCCTTTCCCTTTTCAAGTTCAACTTGGCGCGCGTTTACACATTATCGCCAGGTAATGAATGAATGAATGAACGAACGGGCGATGGCATTTGCCATCAGCCGCCAGCGTCTCATGCGTGAGCGTTCAGACTCACGTGCGGCCGATTTCGGGCCAACTCGTTTTTTTATTTTCCACACCGACCTCTTTACAAATGTTAAAGCTATTTAAACGATAAATTTTTTTTATTTTATTTCACCAGGTAAGACCCCACTGAGCAATGAAGCTTTTTTTTTCCGAAGCTACCTGCTCAACGTCTTGGCGCATCACGTGGGCATGTATACAGTGAGGGAAAAAAGTATTTGATCCCGTGCTGATTTTGAACGTTCGCCCAATGACAAAGAAATAATCAGTCTATAATTTTAATGGTAGGTTTCTTTGAACAGTGAGAGACAGAATAACAACAAAAAAAATCCAGAAAAACGCATGTCAAAAATATTATAAATTGATTTGCATTTTAATGAGGGATATAAATATTTGACACCCTCTGCAAAACATGACTTAGTACTTGGTGGCAAAACCCTTGTTGGAAATCACAGAGGTCAGACGTTCCTTGTAGTTGGCCACCAGGTTTGCACACATCTCAGGAGGGATTTTGTCCCACTCCTTTTTTCAGATCTTCTCCAAGTCATTAAGGTTTCGAGGCTGACGTTTTGGAACTCGAACCTTCAGCCCCTTCCAAAGATTATCTATGGGATTAAGGTCTGGAGACTGGCTAGGCCACTCCAGGATCTTAATGTGCTTCTTCTTGAGCCACTCCTTTGTTGCCTTGGCCGTGTGTTTTGGGTCATTGTCATGCTGGAATATCAATCCACGACCGATTTTCAATGCCCTGGCTGAGGGAAGGAGGTTCTCACCCAAGATTTGACGGTACATGGCCCCGTCCATCGTCCCTTTGATGTGGTAAAGTTGTCCTATCCCCTTCGCAGAAAACACCCCCAAAGCATAATGTTTCCACCTCCATGTTTGACGGTGGGGATGGTGTTCTTGGGGTCATAGACAGCATTCCTCCTCCTCCAAACACGGCGAGTTGAGTTGATGCCAAAGAGCTCAATTTTGGTCTCATCTGACCACAACACTTTCACCCAGTTGTCCTCTGAATCATTCAGATGTTCATTGGCAAACTTCAGACGGGCATGTATATGTGCTTTCTTGAGCAGGGGGACCTTGCGGGCGCTGCAGGATTTCAGTCCTTCATGGCATAGTGTGTTACCAATTATTTTCTTGGTGACTATGGTCCCAGCTGCCTTCAGATCATTGACAAGATATTCCCGTGTAGTTCTGGGCTGATTCCTCACCGTTCTCATCATCATTGCAACTCCACGAGGTGAGATCTTGCATGGAGCCCCAGGCCGCGGGAGAAGGACAGTTCTTTTGTGTTTCTTCCGTTTGCGAATAATCGCACCAACTGTTGTCACCTTCTCACCAAGCTGCTTGGCAATGGTCTTGTAGCCCATTCCAGCCATGTGTAGGTCTACACTTTTGTCCCTGACATCCTTGGAGAGCTCTTTGGTCTTTGCCATGGTGGAGAGTATGGAATCTGATTGATTGATTGCTTCTGTGGACAGGTGTCTTTTATACAGGTAACAAGCTGAGATTAGGAGCACTCCCTTTAAGAGTGTGCTCCTCATCTAAGCTCGTTACCTGTATAAAAGACACCTGGGAGCCAGAAATCGTTCTGATTGATAGGGGGTCAAATACTTATTTCCCTCATTAAAATGCAAATCAATTTATAACATTTTTGACATGCTTTTTTCTGGATTTTTCTTGTTGTTATTCTGTCTCTCACTGTTCAAATTAACCTACTATTAAAATTATAGACTGATCATTTCTTTGTCGGTGGGCAAAGGTATAAAATCAGCAGGGGATCAAATACTTTTTTTCCCTCACTGTATATCCTGTTGAGCGCATCTATGATTAATAGCTCAGCTTATTGAAGAATATATTACGTACATTTATTATATTGATGTAATATAGACTTGGTTTTTTCACGTCGGTTTACTGTATGATAGTTGGGTAGTTGGAGGCCTTTAGCGTCCATATACTAAATGCCTCTGTTGATAGGTAAACTTTGACTTTAACATAGCTATTTCTGTCACAAGCTAATCCCTCAGCTATTTCAATGCTAAATTCTCCTGCTTTTATACGTAAACTCCTTTGTCAAGACGTTTCACGCCTCTCATCGAGCTTAAAAGACGCTACGAATCTTAGAAACGCTCATTGAAGCACTGTCGTCCCGACAGTTCTGTTCTTTCACCTGATGAAGACTACTTGTGTTGTGGCTGAAACGTCGTGAGAATTTTATTGTCTTATTTTATTTTATTATTTTATTCTCATTCTACGTGACTTTACCGACAGAACCAAAGAAGATGAATCCTTGCAGTCACGAAAGCTTTAAATCGAAATGTGCCAATATCCTCAAGTAGTGCCAGATCTTTCTGGCACCGCGAGAGAGATGTCCGGCACCAATCTCGAATGACGTCGCCATGCCCTTCTCTGTTAGGTCTTCCTCTGTTTGCGGCTGCTTCCATCCTCCACGTGTCCACCTAAACCTACCGCAATCCCGCAAAAATGGATTTTTGCTTAAATCTGGCGGCTTCCCCGGCTGTCATGGGAACGATAACGTAGCCCGGGATGCCTCGTTGTCTGCTGTATCAAATCTAGCGATCAAGCCCGGTTAAGTGGGCGTCGTTCGTCTCAGAGCCTCGGCCACTTGTGTTGGCTGCGATCAATGTCACCTCGCTCTGCTGCTGGAGGGGGTTGGGGGTGGGGGGGGTCAGGGGTGGTGTGGCGGTGGGGGAGGCCAGGGGGGGGTGTGGAAAATCTGTAGGGGGTGGGGGTGGTGACGGGTGACTCGTGAGAGGTGTTTTGTGGTTGGGTAGGCAGTGATGGGGACGGCAATGATGGTGGAGGGGGGGGGGGCTGCAGTTAGGGATGGAGCTATCGGGTGGGGGGTGGGGGTGTGGGGGGGAGAGACGCTGGAGAAGTAGAAGCCAGCGGTGGCGGCAGTGGCGCGGGTGTGTGCGGGGTGAGTGGGGGGGTGCTTCACCGAACCACAGCACGTGCTGTTTGTGGCGGACGATGGCACTTGCGCGAATATACGACGCGCAATTCAAGCGGAGCGCGAAACCCCGATGAGGCAAACGTGCCAAATGCCTCCTCTATCGAAATGGCAGTCCCTGCGGACGGGGAGGCAAACACAATGTGCCATTATCGGCCAATCCATCTGCTCGCGGTCAGCTGTCACATTCGCTCCCCCGCCCTCTCTTTCGTCCGCACCCCTCCTCCACTCCCACCGCACGATGCTCGTGCCCTGGAACCAGACAATTCTTTCCCCCCCCCCCCCCAAGTTTCAACGTACCTTCATAGGGTAAGCGTTGTAAGCTAGCAGCACCCACGCAGGCCGGCACGACACACGGAGCGGCGGGTGGCCAGCACCACTCTCCGCCGCCAGCACACACACGCACACACACACGTGCACGCACGTGCGCGCGCGCGTGTACATTCATACAAAGATCACCCGTATGGCCTTTAACATACTTTTGGGGAAAGTGCTGTGAGCGAGCACCTATGAAAACTGGCACGACACACGAAGGAGTGGGTGGCGAGCGCCACGATCGGCCAACAGCACACACACACACACGCGCGTACATTCATGTAAAGATCCCCCCTTACAGCCTAAAAGCTTGTTGGGGACAATGCTGATAGTGAGCATCTTGTAAGGCTCCGGTCGGTGTGGGGTGGGTAGCCAGCACTACGCCCGGCCGCCTTTGTCTCCCTTCGTGGCAATATTCACATATCGCACACAGGGACTCATTTGAGGCTGAGCCGACGTTGGAGAGGGCCGGGACGGGTAGAGATAATCGTCGCTGATGTTTGACCGTGACCGGGATCGGGTCGACGGGTTTGTACCGCTACGCGACCGCTAAACTCATCCACACGTAAAAACAGACACAGATCTCCCGTATAGCCTGCAACAGACTATTGAGGGGTGGGTGGCCAGCACCACGCCCGGCCGCATTTGTCTCCCCAGTGGCGATGTTTACACCCAGTGTCTCACACACACACAACCAGTGTCTCACACACACCCAGTGTCTCACACACACACACCCAGTGTCTCACACACACACACCCAGTGTCTCACACACACCCAGTGTCTCTCACACACACACCCAGTGTCTCTCACACACACACACCCAGTGTCTCTCACACACACACACCCAGTGTCTCTCACACACACACACCCAGTGTCTCTCACACACACACCTAGTGTCTCACACACACACACCTAGTGTCCCACACACAAGCAGTGTCTCACACACAAGCAGTGTCTCACACACAAGCAGTGTCTCACACACAAGCAGTGTCTCACACACAAGCAGTGTCTCACACACAATATCTCACATACACCCAGTATCTCTCACACACACACACAAAGATCAAAGATCAAAGATCCCCCGTATAGCCTATGAAGGCCAGAACGGGACACGAGGGGGTGGGTGGCCAGCACCACGCCCGACCGCCTTTGTCTCCCTAGTGGCGATATTTACACACCGCACCAGGTACTCATTTGAGTCGACCTAGGGGAGGCCCGGGACCGGTTCAGATAATCGTCACTGGTGTTGGCCGTGAGCGGGAATCGAACCCGGGTCGCCAGGTTCATAGCGCAGCGCGCTAACCGCTACACTATCGCTCCCCACTCATACACACACACCCAGTGTCTCACACACACACGCACACACCCAGTGTCTCACACACACACAGTGTCTCACACACACACAGCGTCTCACACACAGTGCCACACACACCCAGTGTCTCAAACACACACAGTGTCTCACACACACACACAGTGTCTCACACATACACACCCAGTGCCTCAGACACACAGTGTCACACACACACACACCCAGTGTCTCACACACACACACCCAGTGTCACACACACACCCAGTGTCACACACACAACAACAACAACCGCCATTCGCCACTAAGTGGCGGTGACGTCACCACGACGCTTGTGCCAGGCTATGTGCACCCTGAGGCCAAGTGAAGTGTCGAACGCCCGCTGGCAGGAGGTCACGGGGCAGACCCAGGTGCCACGGGTCGACTGGCTGAGATGACTGGCTGATGCACCACCAGTGCCCCCTACTGTGCCAAACTGCTGTGCTTTAGCCACCCGGCGCTCCGCTCGTTGTTGTGAGCGTCGCTCCTCCGCCCTCCGTTGTTGTTGGAGGGCGACTACCTCCAACTGCCCAGTAGCATCCTTCACGAGCCTCCTCCACAGAGGCCGATCTTGACACCGCTGGTACCAGTCATCGGCAAGTCCACTCAGCTCCACGTCCTCCTGTACCACATCACTCCATCTCTTCTCTTGCCCGTGCCGCGCCCGCTTAGCCCCCTCAATCCGGCCGAACAAAAGCTGTTTCGGCATGCGGTGGCTGGGCATGCGGGCTACATGACCCAGCCATCGCAGCCCTGCCCGCCGGAGGAGCTAACCAATGGGACCTTGCCCAGATCTTTCAAGGATTTGTGAGCTCCTCACACAATCCAGTCTGGTTAAACCCAGGATGGATCGTAGGCAGGCCAGCCTAAATGTTTCTAACCTGCGAAGATGTTCCATTAGAGGGGTCCACGTTTCGCAAGCGTAGAGAAGGGAGGGAATGACCGTGGCCGAGAAGACCTGAAGCTTAGTGCGGAGCGACAGACCAGGTAGTTTCCAGACAGCGTTACGCAACCGATGAAAATATATTGCCGCTCGACTGATTCGGAGTGAGACCTCTGCTGTTAAACTGGAACCTCACATAAGCACACTGCCCAGGTATGGGAAACTCTCCACTCGCTCCACAACTGCCCCATCATCGATTGGGAGTTGTGGGGGTGGAGTGTCCGATGGTACAAAATTCCCAGGCAGGTGCTTAGTTTTGGTGGGGCTGATGGTAAGGCCCCACCTCTTAATGGCACGCTCCAGTCTCAGCAGCAGCGTCTCCAACTCCTCCTCTGAATGAGCAGCTATTACCAAATCATCAGCATACATAACGTGGTTGAGCAATAGGGAGCCATCCCTTGACCGCACCCGGGCATCGATCAGCCTCCCATTATATCTGTACCATATGGAGATTCCCCCGGTAAAGCTAGTACAGCTAGTGTCTCACACACACACACAACAACAACCGCCATTCGCCACTAAGTGGCGGTGACGTCACCACGACGCTTGTGTCAGGCCATGTGCACCTTGAGGCCACGTGAAGAGTCGAACGCCCGCGGGCAGGAGGTCACGGGGCAGACCCAGGTGCAACGGGTCGACTGACTGAGATGACTGGCTGGTATACCACCTGTGCCCCCTACTGTGCCAACCTGCTGTGCTTTAGTCACCCGGCGCTCCGCTCGTTGTTGTGAGCGTCACTCCTCCGCCCTCCGTTGTTGTTGGAGGGCGACTGCCTCCAACTGCCCAGTAGCGTCCTTCACGAGCCTCCTCCACAGAGGCCGATCTTGACACCGCTGGTACCAGCCATCGGCAAGTCCACTCAGCTCCACGTCCTCCTGTACCACATCACTCAATCTCTTATCTAGCCCGTGCCGCGCCCGTTTAGCCCCCTCGATCCGGCCGAACAAAGCTGTTTCGGCATGCTGTGGCTGGGCAAGCGGGCTACATGACCCAGCCAACGCAGCCTTGCCTGCCGGAGGAGCTCACCGATGGGACCTTGCCCAAATCTTTCAAGGATTTGTAAGCTCCTCACACAATCCAGCCTGGTTAAACCCAGGATGGATCGTAGGCAGGCCAGCCTAAATGTTTCCAACGGGCGAAGATGCTCCATTATGTGGGTCCACGTTTCGCAATCGTAGAGAAGGGAGGGAATGACCGTGGCCGAGAAGACCTGAAGCTTAGTGTGGAGCGACAGACCAGGTAGCTTCCACACAGCGTTACGCAACCGAAGAAAATATATTGCCGCTCGACTGATTCGTAGTGAAACCTCTGCTGTTAAACTGGAGCCGGTCATAAGCACACTGCCCAGGTATGGGAAACTCTCCACTTTCTCCACAACTGCCCCATCACCGATTGGAAGTTGTGGGGGTGGAGTGTCCAATCGTTCAAAATACCCAGGCAGGTGCTTAGTTTTGGTGGGGCTGATGGTAAGGCCCCATCTCTTAGTGGCACGCTCCAGTCTCAGCAGCAGCATCTCCAACTCCTCCTCTGAATGAGTAGCTATTACAAAATCATCGGCATACATAAAGTGGTTGAGCAATAGGGAGCCATCCCGTGACCGCACCCGGGCATCGATCAGCCTCCCATTATATCTGTACCAAGTGGAGATTCCCCCGGTACAGCTATTTAAGGCTTCACGAACTACGTGGTCAAAATAGCTGTTAAATAATGTGGGAGCCAGAGGACATCCCTGTCGCACCCCAAGGTGTACAGGGAATGGCTCTGACTCCCGGCCACGTAGTTTTACCAGGGCCCACTCACCATCATGTAGGTCCTTAATGATCGTGAGCAGAGGGTCAGGGACTCCAAAAGCACGAAGAACAACCCAGAGCCCAGGCCTACTGATGGTGTCATAGGCCTTGACCAGGTCAATAAAGCAGAGATGTAGGTCTTGTTGGAATTCCTTACACCTCTGCTGTAGCAGATGGACAGAAAATATGGCATCTGTGCAGGACCGCCCTTTCCTGAAACCACATTGGGGCTCCGCAAGCCTCTCCTCAGCGTGCCTGGCAAGGCGATGTTGAATAATCCTTGCAATGACCTTTCCCGGTACACTGAGGAGTGAGATGCCCTTGTAGTTGTTACAGTCTGTGCGGTCCCCCTTCTTAAAGATGGGGACCACCAGGGCATTCTTCCAATCCTGCGGAACCCATCCAGTGGTCCAGACTGTTGTTATGATGTCATATAGGGCAGTCTGTGCACAAACGCCACCCTCCCTTAGCATTTCGCTTGGGAGATTATCTCTGCCGCTGCCTTTCCTGGTCTCAAACTCCGGATCGCCTTCAGTACTTCCTCAACAGATGTTACTTCAGCCAGCCACTCACAGGGGGTGACTTCTTCCAATATTTGAGGCACCGCAGCCTCAGCAGGGTCATCCTCACTTTGTGCCACGATGTTTTCTTGGCTGTGGGATTTTCCCTCCCCCAGGACCTCACAGAAATGCTCAGCAAATCTGCAAACGTTTTCCTGGGGGTCGGAGATTGGATCACCGTTTTTTCCCCTAATGATGGAAATAGGTGTGGCGCTGCAGGTTACTTTTTTGATGGAGTTAAAGCAAGCTTTGTGATCGCGGGCCACTGAGGCAGGCTCCATCTCCTCAGTAACCCGCGACCACCACCCATCCTTGCAGCGCCTCACGGCTCTCCGAACCTCCGAGCGAAGGCTGCGGTAAGCCTCCTCATTCTCTGACGTGGGATTCTGTAGCCGATGACAGTGGGCCTGTCGCTTTTTATCAACCATCCTGAACACCCCCTCTGTCAGCCAGGGTCTTTGGGGAGGTCTGGACCGCGTACCCAAAGCAGCAATTGCAGCTGCATTAGTCACAGTCCTAAACCTCGCCCATTTACCCTCGACATCAAGAGGAGTGGGGGACGATGCCAACCCCAGCCGCAAGCGATGACGAAATTCTCGCTTGCAACTTTCATCAGATAACTGAGACTAGGCCACATTAGGTTGGAATTGGGTCCTGGGTGTACACCCACCACCGGAGTGGAAGAATGGCAGGCGCATCTTACAGATGACAAGTCGATGGTCAGAGGGTAGATCAGCTCCACGGTAGGTCCTGGTGTCAAGGACATGGGCTCGCATCCGCTGTTCCGTCACTATGTAGTCCAGCAGATGTTCTTGCTTGGACCCGGCATGCATCCATGATGTTGTGTGGATGCGCCGATCCTGGAACAGCATGTTGGTAATTATAAGCCCATGGGCTGCACAAAAATCTAGCAGCCTCCTACCATTGTTATTGAGCTGATCTGGCCCATGCCCTCCAATCACTCCAGACCAGGTGCCAGCATCATGACCAACTCGGGCATTGAATTCACCCAACAAGATGACTCTATCCCGAGGGGCCACTTTAACCAGCACCTGTGACAGGAGGTCATAGAAGGCATCTGACTCATCGGCTTTGCCTGCATCCCTCCACGGATGTTCGTCTTCGGTGGGGGCATAAGTAACCACGACCACCACTCCTCGCCTCCGGTTGATGGGACGGCAAGCCCAAAGTAGCCTGGGGTTTACAGCTTCCCACACCTCACCGCCACGCTCCCACGCCCCTTCATTCTTTTGTTCAAAAGAAGAACCACACCCTGTTGTTTGGCAGTCTGCTGCCCCGAGTAGAGGACTGTCCACCCCTCATGGTGGCAAGAGCCAGAACCGGTCCACCGGACCTCCTGAATGCCACAGAGATCCAGGCGGTACCGGTCCAGCTGACAGAAGAGTGGCAGCCTCTCCTCCGCAGTGAGCGTTCGAACATTCCACGTGGCCGTTAGTGGCTTTTCGTTGTTTCTGGAGGAGCCCCGAGGGTAGAGATTCAATCTCCTGGCTCCGGCACAAGCTTATTAGTTACATATTTTATTCGTGGTTTAGTGGTAATTTATTGAAGGTGGAGAGGTTACCAGCCCCTCGCACCGGCCCAGAGCCCCCGTTTAGCCACTGTGGTGGTCACGGACGCCATGAGGAGGAGCCAATCGGAATTGGCCCTTCCCCAACAGCATTGTTTTGCCGGACACACACACACCCAGTGTCTCACACACACACACCCAGTGTCTAACACACACAAACAAAGACAAAGATCCCCCATATAGCCTTAACAGTTTGTAGGGGAAAGTGCTGTTAGCGAGCACCTATGAAGGCCGGAACGGTACATGAGGGGGTGGGTGGCCAGCACCACGCCCGACCGCCTTTGTCTCCCTAGTGGCAATGTTTACACACCGCACCAGGTACTCATTTGCGGCTGAGTCGACCTAGGGGAGGCCCGGGACCGGTTCAGATAATCGTCACCGGTGTTGGCCGTGAGCGGGAATCGAACCCGGGTCGCCAGGTTCATAGTGCAGCGCGCTAACCGCTACACTATCGCTCCCCACTCATACACACACACCCAGTGTCTCACACACACACGCACACACCCAGTGTCTCACACACACACAGTGTCTCACACACACACAGCGTCTCACACACAGTGCCACACACACCCAGTGTCTCAAACACACACAGTGTCTCACACACACACACAGTGTCTCATACACAAACAACCAGTGTCTCACACGCACACACAACCACACTCCCAGTGTCTCACACACACACACCCAGTGTCTCACACACACACACCCAGTGTCACACACACACACACACACCCAGTGTCACACACACACCCAGTGTCTCACACACACACACACAGTGTCTCATACACAAACAACCAGTGTCTCACACGCACACACAACCACACTCCCAGTGTCTCACACACACACACCCAGTGTCTCACACACACACACCCAGTGTCTCACACACACACACAGTGTCTCACACGCACACACAGTGTGACACACACACGTATACTGAGTGAAAAAAGTATTTGATCCCCTGCTGATTTTGTAAGTTTGTCCACTGACAAAGAAATGATCAGTCTATAATTTTAATGGTAGGTTTATTTGAACAGTGAGAGACAGAATAACAACAACAAATTCCAGAAAAACGCATGTCAAAAATGTTATGAATTGATTTGCATTTTAATTAGGGAAATAAGTATTTGACCCCCTCTCAATCAGAAAGATTTCTGGCTCCCAGGTGTCTTTTATACAGGTAACGAGCTGAGATTAGGAGCACACTCTTAAAGGGAGTGCTCCTAATCTCAGCTTGTTACCTGTATAAAAGACACCTGTCCACAGAAGCAATCAATCAATCAGATTCCAAATTCTCCACCATGGCTAAGACCAAAGAGCTTTCCAAGTATGTCAGGGACAATATTGTAGACCTACACAAGGACGGAATGGGCTACAAGACGATTGCCAAGCAGTTTGGTGAGACGGTGACAACAGTTGGTGCGATTATTCGCAAATGGAAGAAACACAAAAGAACTGTCACTCTCCCTCGGCCTGGGGCTCAATGCAAGATCTCACCTCGTGGAGTTGCAATGATCATGAGAACAGTGAGGAATCAGCCCAGAACTACACGGGAGGATATTGTCAATTATCTCAAAGCAGCTGGGACCATAATCACCAAGAAAACAATTGGTAACACACTACGCCGTGAAGGACTGAAATCCTGCAGCGCTCGCAAGGTCCCCCTGCTCAAGAAAGCACATATACATGCCCGTCTGCAGTTTGCCAATGAACATCTGAATGATTCAAAGGACAACTGGGTGAAAGTGTTTTGGTCAGATGAGACCAAAATGGAGCTCTTTGGCATCAACTCAACTCGCCGTGTTTTCGAGGAGGAGGAATGCTGCCTATGACCCCAAGAACACCATCCCCACCGTCAAACATGGAGGTGGAAACATTATGCTTTGGGGGTGTTTTTCTGCGAAGGGGACAGGACAACTTCACCGCATCGAAGGGACGATGGACGGGGCCATGTACCGTAAACTCTTGGGTGAGAACCTTCTTCCCTCAGCCAGGGCATTGATAATGGGTCGTGGATGGGTATTCCAGCATGGCAATGATCCAAAACACACGGCCAAGGCAACAAAGGAGTGGCTCAAGAAGAAGCACATTAAAGTCCTGGAGTGGCCTAGCCAGTCTCCAGACCTTAATCCCGTAGAAAATCTGTGGAGGGAGCTGAAGGTTCGAGTTGCCAAACGTCAGCCTCGAAACCTTAATGACTTGGACAAGATCTGCAAAGAGGAGTGGGACAAAATCCCTCCTGATATGTGTGCAAACCTGGTGGCCAACTACAAGAAACGTCTGACCTCTGTGATTGCCAAGAAGGGTTTTGCCACCAAGTACTAAGTCATGTTTTGCAGAGGGGTCAAATACTTATTTCCCTCATTAAAATGCGAATCAATTCATAACATTTTTGACATGCGTTTTCCTGAATTTTGTTGTTGTTATTATGTCTCTCACTGTTCAAATAAACCTACCATTAAAATTATAGACTGATAATTTCTTCGTCAGTGGTTAAACGTACACACAGGTTGAGGGGCAACGGGGTTGGCACAGTTCGTGTCTCCAGCTGGTCGGCGTTTTGCTAAATGTGGCCACACTGGAGGGATTTTTTTACTTTAATTGCCTTTTATTCCACACACACTTTCCCCCTTTCAGCTCCAGCCCCCCACTCCCAAGCCGGACTCCCCACTTCAAACACATTTCCTGCCAGACAAAAAAAAGTTCTACAAATTATTGGTTGAGATACGCATACATATATTCCATTAGGTGCCGCGGTTGCAAGGATATGTAATCCCCGTCGCCTGGTTACACAGCACCTCGTGGGTTCGATCCCGGAACCCCTGACGATGCCTGTTGTATAAACCATGCGTACTGGTGGTGAATATGCAAACAAACTTGGCTCTGATAATTTTCTAAGCATTGTCTTTTAAACTGATTGGCTTGCACCAGAGCCAGTCTTCTGTATGACCTAGTCTCACCACCAGTGCTAGACCAGAGAACGCCAAAAGGCGAACAGTACAAAGACAATGCACGTATCAGACCATTTATAGATTGGGGTGAGCAGTTATATATCATGGGACCCTTGCAAAATGTATCTTTTTGTTGGTTGAACATCTTAACTCCTTTTGATTTAAAGCTTTTGTGACTGCAGGGATTCATATTCTTGGTTCTTTCGGTAAAGTCACGTAGAAGGGAAACAATGAAATAATACAAATATTGTTTCCAAATATTGTGGCCCAGTTGAGATTATCATTCACGCTTCATGTGCCAACCATGGAATGGAACTCATGGCACCACAGCGCAGTGCGATAACTGCTGCACCGACACTTCCCTGTGGTTGCATGCACACCTATGTTACACACCTATGTTACACACTGCTTGTATAATTAATATCGAATTGTATTCCATCCTCAAGGCAACGATTTGGCAACAAAAACACGCACCTTAAGTCTCCTAATTTCCAATGCTCTTATATGTTTGAATTTATACATATGAAAGGAATTATTAATGATCGCAATTTTTCGCATACCTTGAGCACTTCCAGAGGAAGTGCTAGAAGCCACCTTGCAGGAGTCCGATATTTGCATGCACCCATTACGTCCCGTGATTGGTATTAATATTCCCGTGTGTGTGTGCGCGCGCGGCGCGTGTAGCTTCCCACTAATCAATGCTAATTGGCGTGCTGAGATGGATTAAAAATTTCCGGTTCCGCAGGTCTGAATACTTGCCCAGCCACTCCTCCCCTCGCTCCACCCCTCCCCTCGCACCACCCCTCCCCTCGCGTGCCATTAAACACGTGGCTCTCTATCCTCGCTGAATCCTGATCAGGTGGGGCCACTTTACTGCCTCGTCTTCTTGACCCGACCGTCACGGTCAAGGACAAGAGGTCACAGTCTCTCTATGATGCTGCTGCTGCTAACATCCACCGCCCCCCTCTCATTTCCGTCGCATCCTCTCTTCTGCCGAATCGTCTACATCGTACACAGGTCGCATCGACGGCGAGAAAGCCCTGCAGCGTTTTTGGACTCTGCGCCAATGTCGATTCAAGAGCGACGGTTCATCATCAAAGTCCTACGGCGAGGTGCGTCAGCCGATGGTCGATGGCTTCCAGGGCATGCGAGGTGGATCGCTGCTGCTGTTGCCGTTTCCGCTGCTGCCGTGCCTTTGTGGGATGCTGCAAGGAAGTATTCTTCATTGTAAGGCCCGGGGGCCCCTGGTGGACCCTGGTGGCCTTTAGTGCGGCCGCCGCGACAATACACAAATAGTGAAAATACCTCCCCCCCCCACCACCCCACCATCATCATCATCATCGTCGTGCTGCTGTCAAACCCAACAATGGATTCAAATGTGTGGCGGCCCTCACAATGATGCCCTCTTATTGGCGATGGTGACAATTCGTGAAGAGGACTTCTGTACGTGCATCGGGTCACTCATTTGTATTGGGGCGATGTGGCTCATTGGACTGGTTTCGCGAGTACTCGATTTCGCACTTACGGATTACAGCGGTTGATCGAATCTTGCCGCGTGCGATGTACCGGGGACACGGCTTTGATGCGGGACCCCTTGCGCCTCTGCTAGAGATTGAATCCGCGTGGCTCTGTGGTTTGGATGACTGGTGACCGCCTACAAAGGACGGTGGTGGAGGGAATTCCGCAAGGAGCTGGCAGGGGGGGGGGGGGGACATCGCGATCTCACGGGAGGTCAAGCGTCACACTCCGGGGCGGGAAGGAAGTCATCACCAAAATCGGTGACCGTGCCTTCTGTTCTTCTACTGCCCATACGCCTTGGTCAGTGGTATTCGCGATCCGGAGACAACAGCGGTGTGGTAAATAATTACAATAATAATGTTTGTTTTTTATCTATCTATGGAGGATAGCCACACTAAGTCGTATGACTCTTTCTCAGAAGGGTCCTGCTGCTCTGGGTTTTTATTTGAAGATGCATTTCAACCAAGGAATGATGCGTTTACTATCATCATTCTTATTCTTATTATACGTGGGTGTAAAATGGAGCATCTCAAGAAAACCCACGCGCGTGAGAAGGGGCAACCTCTCCACCCCCCCCCCCCGTCTAGATAGAAACAGGCGGCTGCTGTTAGTCCACTTTGATGTGCTGCCTTGTCCTGGCGAGCCCGGGGTACGGGGGCACCTCCTCGATGCCCACGGGAATGAGGGAGTTTTGCAAAATCTGTGCCGTGATGCACCAACCCTCGCTGCTGCCCCCACAGAATCGCTGCGGTCCAAGCAGCCGCGTGCAGCGTGGTCACCACCACTGCCCGATTTAAACCCCCACCTCAACACGGGTTTATTCATCTCTTGCTTTCGGGTTCTGCAAATCAGCTCCCAAACCTTCTTAGTTTGTCCTACCCTTGGCCAACGACGAACGAATGTATTTAATTGTGCGATGTTACTACGCCTTCAGCAACATTGTACGTGTCGCAGATATTTCTGTTGAAAGACGCATCGATAAAGAGAGAGAAAGAGAGAGAGAAGCGGAGAGGGAGGAGATAGAGAGAAAGAGAAGAGTAGTCGGACACGAATGTCGCAATGGTATTAAACAAAATAGCGTGCAGTAACGCGCTGCCAGGTGGGACTGGACTAATTCTCCACACAGCCAATAGCAAGACCATGTATACTTGATGTGGCGTGCCGGTTGCGGAAATATTTTCCGGATAGGCGACTCGGACCGAATCATCTAAAAATTGTATAATCCTTGTGTAATTCTACGAGTGTATCCAAGTCGATGACAATGTGTGTTAGTCTCCATGTAACTCTTTGGGTCTCTGTGTAAGTACATGGGTTGATGCACGTCTATGGGTCTCTATGTAAGTCTTTGGTTCTCTATGTAAGTATTTGGGTTCCAACGTATGTTTCTACGGGGATTTTCAAGTTTTTTGGGTCTCTGTGTAAGTCAATGGGTCTCTATGCAAGCCGGCGACGTGGAATAATGCACCGGATAATGAAGATCAGCCCCTGGAAACCCTAATTCCGGTTGTGGGGAGGGGGAGTAGGAGAAGGAGGAGGGGGCCACGGAGAGAAATCACGGAAGTTGACCCCACGCGCTTAAGGGCTGATAATTCATCAGTGACCACCACCCCCCACCCCCTCTACCTCTCCCAGAACGCTCAGAAAATTAAAACCGCACGAATGCGAAGCTTCATTGAATATTCCGTCAGATGATTTGCATTACATATGAAACTCGCATTATTATAAAACATGCTCGGAGAGAGCGGATGATAAAACACTTCCGAGGGTCGTAATAATGGGGCCCTAATATGAATCAGCTCCACCTCCCCCCGTGCCCCCCCCGCCCCCCGCAGGCGTAGCTGGGGGGCAGGCGGGGGTGGGGGGGGGCATCGCGGCCAACAGCACGGCGGAGTCGCCCCCCCCCCCCCCCCCACGATGAGACTAATTCAGGACTGTAGTAGGAAGTGCTCGACATTTCTGGGAGAGCAATTTACATGTGGTCTGGCGCTCGTGTATTAATACACCATTTATATGTAGCAATCGCATGCATTATTAGATGGAGCGTATATTGGATTTTTTTAAACGTACGAAATGAGAGCGGAGCAATGGGCGAAGCGGCCTGGGCGAGAGTGGTGGTTGTGGTGCTTTGCTTGTCGGCGAGGGTGGCGACTAATGGGATCGTTCATGTGGAAGTGAGCTCAGGTGAGGCCAGGGCAGGTGGGATGGGAGGTGATAGTTATTTAGGTGAAACCTACAGAGTGTGAGGTTCAGCTCAGGTGAGACCAGGACAGGTGGGACCAGCGAGGGTGAAACCTTTTCAGGTGAAACCTACACCACAGGTGACTTCAGCTCAGGTGAGACCAGGACAGGTGAGATAGGAGGTGAGATTTGTTTACGTGAAACCGACAGTGTGAATTCAACTCAGGTGAGACCAGGACAGGTGAGATCAGCGAGGGTGAAACCTGTCCAGGTGAAACCTACACCACAGGTGACTTCAGCTCAGGTGAGACGAGGACAGGTGAGATGGGAGGTGAGATTTGTTTACGTGAAACCGACAGTGTGAATTCAGCTCGGGTGAGACCAGGACAGGTGAGATCAGCGAGGGTGAAACCTGTCCAGGTGAAACCTACACCACAGGTGACTTCAGCTCAGGTGAGACCAGGACAGGTGAGATGGGAGGTGAAATTTATTTCGGTGAAACCGACAATGTGAGTTCAGCTCAGGTCCGGGAAGGACAGGTGGGATAAGCGAGGGTGAAACCTGTTCATGTGAAACCAACACCACAGGTGACTTCAGCTCAGGTGAGATCAGGACAGATGAGATGAGCTTACTTAGATTAAACCTATAGATGCGAGTTCAGCTCAGGTGAGATTAGCTTAGATGAAGTGTACATGGGTGAGATCAGCTTAGGTGATATTTAACAACATAACATTTATTTCCCCCAGAATTACGTTCCAATTTGCGCTATCGGTATCAGGTTCATGAAACAAAGCAATGTCTAGAATCGCAAGACCGCAACGTGCAGTACCAGAGAACGCCGCCCAGAAGATAACATCACAGAAATCCTTCGAAGGCCACGTCAGTCAGTCTCATTGTCCACACGAGGGGTTCACGTAAAAACAAAAAAAAAACAATTCCCTTACATGCCCTACGACTAATTTAATTCTCAAGACTGGAATGTATCCACATTCAGGAAAACAACCATATATATTTGGTTTGTTTTGGTCTGCAGTCATTGGTGAATGGGCTGAGAAAATCAACGCGCCGATGAATTTTGAAAGAACTGAACCGGGCTCGACAATAACCATAACTAATTTCAACTGGAAATTCGTGACCGCACAGTATTCCCTGGCACTCGATCACACGCAGAGAGAGAGATAGAGTGAGAGGACGACTTAGAGAGGCTCTAGCAGGTAGGAACCACAGACGAGGAGCGGGAAGGCAGCAACAGCAGCAGTCGCCTCGCTATGGCTAGGAGCCAGCACTGCCAACCATTGCACAAGCGGTGAATGACAGGCGACACCACCAATCAAGCAGCAGCCACCTGCGCCGCTATATAATCGTGGGAGAAAGCGAGCTGCTCAATTCAATTCCCCGAAGAAGCGAAATTCCCGACGGAGCGAAACGTCGGACATCGTGTGGAACAACACGCGGTGGTTAACCCGGAAGTGCATGGGAGAGATGAAACTCACGAGAACGCAAGTTATGTTTGCTTTTTTTAAATCAATGAATTCGTTCATAAATCAATTCAGTTATTTGCAATCTATAAATGTATTCATTCAAGATTTTAATTTGGAAGAACCAAAAAATCGGGAAAATCTGCCCGGACCAGTTCTGCGCGAAAACGCAATACCTCTCATCACGATACCCGAACTCGTTCGCTTCCTCAGCGAACAAACTCTAAAAGTAATCATCGTAAAAAAATTATAATAAAGCAGCCGGAAACATTATGTTTGATTTGACATCTGCTTTATGTCGTACGAAGTCACAATGAATTTTAATTACACATTGTGGTGTGTCGGTATCGCCGTGCGTATGCCCGCGTGCATCTGTTGGGCCATCCCACCTGGCCAAAACCGGTATCTGTCGGCTCACACATTGCCGCAAAATGTCAGTTGCAATAAATAAATCATTTTAGAACGGTCAGAGAAAAAAAAATTGATATATAATACAACGGCCGTGCTACATTATGTACGAACAAACGTGAAATCCTGTAGCTCATATCCCCCCCCCCCCCCGCTGATAATAAATCACCGTGCTGCCAAGGATCCGGTTTGCAAATTGGCTTTGCCTTAAGCAACAATTCGAGGCATAAGCAGTGGAACGGGGTAGGAGGAGGTGCTGGCCCATGTGAAGCCCCACGCATTCAATGTATAAAATATGACAGATATAGATGCAGCGAATGTTGTCGTACTCGCAGACTCGCCTGGGCCATAGCCACGTGGGAATTTCCACCACTGGATTTTACAACTGCTACTTCGTTTTTTTTTTTTGGGGGGGGGGGGCCGGTAAAGTCCGCTGAGCTGTTACGAGTTGTTTTTCAGAGGCAACCTGGCCACACGTGATAATAGCTCGTCGAATTGGCTTACATCATCATCACGTGTGGGAATATATAGGAGCAGCCATATAATCTAAACGCGTGTTTCTTATTGTGGAAAGAGGGGGGGGGGACCTCGAAGCAACCCAGAGAAAAATCTACTCTACCACCGCTGGGAGAGAGAGATTACGCGAACTCTAAATGTACAACAACAGGCATCGTCAGGGGTGGGGATTTAACCCACGGATTGCTGCATACCGGTCGAGGGAGATCACATCTCATCGCCACCGCGACGCCCCTATTCTGTAACCAGGAGGTGATCACCGCCTCTCACCGCGATTGTTTTGAGTGAGAAGCCCTCTCTTACGGCGACTGCCAAACAGCGGGGCCACCATGAGGTACGGCCCGTGGGGCCATTCGTTATTTATTGCCTAGCACCTCGCAGGGAGCCACACCTCGGCACGGTCAAGACTCTGAGGTCACGCTGTCACGCTGTTGATTTTGGTGGCACGTGTCGCTACACACCAGCACTTGCGATGGCCACGGCTGAAGGAACTAATTAAATAAAATGCGTTATCAATTGTATAGCACCCGTCGTGCAAGCATGCAGAACAAAATGCCACGTGACATTTGTGTGCGTGTGGTCAAGGGTTACCGGGTTGAAGCCATAATCAACTCACGGCACTCCAGAATCCCGGTTTAATCACGGGTGGCTGAAACCCAGATTTGAACCCAAGATTTGATCGCAGGAAAGTGCCAACTTTAGAAAGACTTTAAATAAAAAATTTGTCATGCAATTGTGATGATTGCGGTTATAAATTACATATTTAAAATCCAGACGTGAGTTAATCTCACTTGTGTCATCCACGTAGTTTTATTTGATTGCTTACTGGATTGCCGTTTAACAGAGTTCTGTTTTTCATTTATAAGTATATGTAGAACTTATTTCGCACCGTACGTAGCCAGCCGTGCAGCCCCTGTAAACCATCCCTTCCCATGTTGCGTGCTCGCTACTGTCGCATCAGCCGTCCTACGCAGCCCCCTTGTAGCCGACTCACCATCGAAAAAAAAAAAACAGAGCACCCTTGGCTCAAGGGGCCTTGCCCGAGAGAAACAGACTGAGGAAATGCCTTCAGCGGTGCCAAATCTCAGCGCCTCCGAGCCACCACCCGACATCACCTAATGGCCACGCATTTTCAGAGTTATTCATTCGTGATACCTTATTGAGCGCACAAAATAAAATAAAACAAAAAAAACACTGCACACACACACAACGAAATTATCGCCGACAAATGTTATTGTTTTGGTTTGGGGCGCTAAACTGTCATCATTTTACGCACGGTCCTGGAAACACAAAGAAGGAAAACATGCATTTCGCTATCTTTATAAATGTATATACATTTTTTTGGGGTGGATTCGGTCGCTCTGAAGACACTGCGCTCCCCGCAAGGCTCTCACCGCGTGTTTGCTCCACGTTGCCTACAATTACCGTGATTTGAGAAACGCACTGCTTCGTTTGTGCCCGCAGATTGGAGCTTTTGTGCATTTCTGTGAAATTTTCGCCTGCGGCCCCCGTGTCAAGTCAGTCGAAGGTGGTGGTGGAGGAGGGTGGTGGTGGTGGAGGGTGGTGGTGGTGGAGGGTGGTGGTGGTGGAGGAGTGTGGTGGTGGAGGAGGGTAGTGGTGGTGGAGGGAGGTGGTTGGGGAGGGTATTGATGGTGGGCACGGTATGTCGATGAATCAGGGATGTAATATAGATATAAATGATCGGTCTACCTGTCTTGATGAAGAGGAAATGCTCGTAAAAAAATAAATCACAGTGCTCACTGCCCACGTCACATTGATTCACATGCGTGGATTATTTTCGATCCGACTGCTGGAGTTCGATTGTTGTTACACCGATTTCTAATCGCTTCGTTTCATTATTTGCATTTCATTGATTTAGTCATTCCAGGCGATCCTGATCCCTCTTATAAATGAGACTTTTTCTTGGTCTCTGCAGATCGCTCCTGGTTCTCGTGCCGCTGAGACTCTGCTGCTGCAGCTGCGGTTACTGTTACCCGTAGTCAAGACATATGACCCATTTGTTTTCATGTGCATGGACCTAAAACATGTATATATAAATGTATATAGGATTTTCTAACACTTCTGAGAATTTGCAACAACACCACGTGACATGTGCCGCTGCCTCCGGGCTCTGGAGACCACCTGGAGAAGATTCCAGGCCACGTGTTGACAACGATGGCGAACAAGTGGAGACTCTTTGACTTTTTGAAGCTATTAACGTACATTTGTTATCATGTTACAGTGTGTTATCCGTTCTTTTTCCATTAAAAAAGTATAGTCCAATATAAGGGTTCACATTTTAAAACACCCAGTATATACACCAGGTAAGGCCCACTGAGCTGTATAGCTATTTTTCAGAAGCGACCTGGCCACAAATAATAGCTCAACGAAGTGGCTTATCATCATGTGGAAATGTCGAGCAGTCAAAAGTATCTAAACGCATGAGTAAATGTGGAGGGAGAAACCGGAGGAGCAGGAGAAAAATCCACGCGACCACGGGAAGAGAAAGACATGCAAACTCCAAATATAGAGACGACGTCAGGGTCGGGATCGAATCAGCAAGCCTCCTGCACACCAAGCGATGGAGTTAACATCTCGCCACCAAGTAAAACGTTTGTCATTTAGACGCGATACACATGTAAAATGTATTGCATTACTGTAATAAACAAAATAAACTTGAGGATTCTACCCCCTCCCTCCTCCTCCAAAAATAAAGAAACCCTGCGTTTGCAGCCCTTATAAATCCTGGCGCCAGAGTGATGGGCAGAGACGAAACGCCACCCCCACCCCCCACTCACACCGGAGCAGCTTTGAGCGGTCGGTTTACTCAGCGTGAACGCATCAACAGGGGTCACGCGGGCCGGAGAGATAGCGTCCTCTCCCGACGGAGCACTCGGACAGGCCGATCAGATGGACAGGCGAGATAGACGCGCGGGAGAATCTGTCACCGGTGGGAGAGAAAGAGACGAGCCCGAGGAAACGAAACACACACGCGCGTACCCGCGGGGGCAACGCGCTCCACTCGGTAAGGACACCCTAGGGCTTTCTTTTGCGTGCTATTCCGTGCCGCCAAAGATAAAGATCCCCCCTCCCCCACCCCTATAGCCTTCACAGGCTATCCACACCCCTACAGACTTCACAGGCTATAGGGGTGTGGATGAAGTGCCCCCAGCCCCCGCCGCATACCCCACGCAGTGTCCATCACGCTACAGCGGCTCCCCATGCAAGGTGCTGAGTCGACCCACAGGGCACCCACGTGTTATATAATTATTATTTTCGTGCACAGCCGGGAATCGAACGCAAACGGCAAGGATCGTTGGGCAGTGCGCGAACACTGACATCACTTCCTTCGCACAAAGACAAAGATCCCTCGTATAGCCTCAACTGACTGTTGGGGCAAGTACTATTAGCGAGTGGCGCCTCTGAAGGCTGGCACGGCGCACCGAAAGGGGTGGGTTGCCAGAACCACGCCCGGCCGCCTGCGTCTGCCGAGGGGCGATGTTTCACACACCGCACCGGGTACTACTTTTTGAGCCTCAGTCGATCTAGGGGAGGCCCAGAAGCCGTTCAAATAACGATAGCTGGTGTTGACCTGTGAGCGGGTATTCAACTCGGATCGCCGCTAACCGCTGCGCCACCGCTCTCCACGTGCCGCCCAACACACACGCACACGTGCTCAGGCCTATTGGGCCCTCTCTGTGGAACTTGACCTCCTGGAGAGAAGCACCTGTCTCCCGCAGAGCCGTCCTCTCTTCATCCCTGCTGCTGCTGCTGGTGCTGTCACGCATCACTCTCCATCCCCAAGAGTCTCCTCTAACCCCCTCCACTCCACCCCCGTCCCGGGGGGTAGCGTCATACTCGGTGACAGCGCAGCAGTCCCACGTGCCTCACGTCACACTGCACGAGACGTGCAGGATGTAGGGGGGGGGTAGAGGTAATCACGCACGTGTGTGTGTGTGTGTGCGCGGTGGAGAGCGGTGGGACAGCGGCTAGCGCGATTCGCTAGGAACCGGGCGACCTAGAATTCGATTCCCGCTCTTGTGAGGACAAACAAGGCGCACCCCCCCTCCTACCCCCCCCCCCACAATGCAATCCTCGGCCGCATCACCATTTCTATCGGACAGTAACTGACTGCCATACAGCTCTGTGTCAGAGAGGTTCGTGAAATAGAATTCGGACTCTCTGTATGGAACTTAAATAAACAGAATGACACAAACAGAGGCAGCTAACGTTTGTCGAGTGCTCGTTCATAAAACGGCATCTTTCAAGTGAAGGCGAGGGCTTCACTCAGTCCTGCGGCATTCAGTTCGAACGAGGCGGCTTTCTGTTCCTCGTTCTGTCTCATTTCCAGCCGAGGTCTTAGACGAGGCCGGCCACGTCCCCGACTTTCCTTCGGGGTCACCGCTCCTGCAAGTGGACCAGGCACTGATTTGGACCGAGTCTGCACGGACAGCCGTGACAGAAGGAAGAAGTTGGGGGAGTGAATCCAACACCGAGGGCGATGAAAGTTTCCTCCAAATGCCTTGGAGGCCACAGCTTTAGCACGCGCATTGGTGGCGGTGCGTGTGAACCCTAAATGGTGCGCCACAAACGATGCCCTGAGTCGTGTTGATCCCCGTGTCGCTTGATGTGAAGACTCGCGCGTTGCATCTTCTCCGATCGCACGATGCTCAGCAGCTCTATGGCAGACACGACCACAGCCCCGAGTTCCGTCTGCCAGTGGCGGCAGTGATAACTCATCGTAGGGCGGGGATGTGCAACAACTGCAAATTGGACCTTGGAAGCGAATCGAACTCGGGGAGTTGGGTTCGTAGCGCCGGACGCGAACCGCCGCACCACCGCTTTCCAACACACACAGACAGAAACAAAGATCCCCCGTATAGCCTTAACAGACGATAGGGGCAAGTGATGTTCAGCAAGCAGGCACGCGCACACACACACGCACGCACGCGCTGGTGGATGTCTGCGCGTGTTAGAGCCATCACCATGGGGTCCCGCGTTGTGGATAGAACCGCAATTTTAAAAAAAATATTTTTTGACAAACACATGAACTCGCACAGTTGGATAGCGACAGCTTAAATTGCTCCACGGGCATCACCGCCACACGTCTCTCCCCCCCCCCTCCACCCACTCCCCTAACCCCCCCCCCCCCATTCGCTCCTCCTCCCCACAGAATTCCACCGGTGCTGAAGGAGACGTCACCATTGAATTGACGGCAAGCGTGACATGCCAGGCTGCGGAGGCCTTCATCCAGTAGCGGATTGATCATGGCTGGCGATAATGATTTCTCCATGCTTCGTTGTGCAATTTTAAGCGCGTGTCAATGTGCCATGCTTATGATCTCTAAGGCAGGGCAAGTAACATTCTCGGATTGAAATAGCAATTTTTAAAATCTCAAAAAAATTCGAACGCCAACTTATAAAACCTATATTTCATCACAGTCCGCTTACAATAACTTCCCTATGTATATGCAATACGACGTGAACTCAGAGAACCAACATCGATTAATGGATCGCTGGCTGAGTGGTCCCACTCCTCGAGACATCGTAGCAAATTCTACCTGACATCGCCTGCATTATGCCTGTAATCTAGCACTCTGGGGGAAGTACCAAGGGTTGGTGGATCACCGCACAGATGTTGTGTAAAACTCCCTTCTTCCCGTGGGCGTCGCGGAGGTGCGATACCCAGCCAAGCCAGCAGATGGAAGTATAACAAACTGTGGACTTCACCTGTTCCGCCTGGACGGGATAGAGTGTTTCCCCCTCGCACGCGTGGTTTTTCTCCTGGTGCCCTGGGTTGCTCCCACTTGTGTCAAAACTTAGTAAATGGCCGATAACACCTTCATATACAAAGGACCGTAGAGCTTGGGCAGTTGATTGCTGCTCCTCCTCCTCTGAGTCGTCCCCTCTCTCACTCGTTCTATATCAGCGAGGAGCGGACACGATGTGGCAGTGCAGCGCTTACAAGTCGAGATTATTAATATTATTGAATTGATATTCAATAGAGAGAGGACGACTCAATAGGTGTTTTCTGCACTTCATTTCAGCAATAATAATTCAAGAAGGACAACCCAGAGGTCTTTGTAATTCACTCAAAGAAGCTTTTCAGTATAAATGCCAAAGAATAATTCATAGACTGGTGAACAAAGGGGATATGCTATTAGACGCAATTGCGTGTGAGTGTAGCGTTTTGATTGATGTGCATTTAACTCATGTTTAAATATATTGTTACTACTTGAAAGTCTATGCAACAAAGTGCGTGTGTATGGCTTCTTTGGTAATATTGCAAAGATGTAAACATTGACCTAATGCCACCGAGAATCCTCTATTCTTACAGCAATCACTAAACCTTGTTTCAGACTTAACGTCAGTGAATACAAAGATCCCCCGTATCGCCTTAACAGACTGTTGAGGCAAGTGCTGTAAGCAAGCACCTATGAAGGCCGATACGATACACAACGGGGTGGGTGACCAGCAGCACGCCTGGTGCCCTTTGTCTCCCAAGTGTCGATGTTGTTTACACATCGTACCAGGTACTCAGTTGAGGCTGAGTCGACCTAGGAGAAACCCAGCACCAGTTAAGATAATCGTCACTGGCATTGCTAATCGCACTCGGGTCGCCAGGTGAATCACGCAGCGCGCGAACCGCTGCACCACCGCTCCCCACACGCACAGACACAGACACACAGACACGCAGACACACAGACACACAGACACAAGGGACACAGACACACAGACACACAGACACAAGGAACACAGACACACAGACACACAGACACACAGACACAAGGGACACAGACACACAGACACAAGGGACACAGACACAGACACACAGATACACAGACACACAGACACAATGAACACAGACACACAGACACACAGACACACAGATACACACAGACACACAGACACACAGATACACAGACACAAGGGACACAGACACACAGACACACAGACACACAGATACACAGACACAAGGGACACAGACACACAGACACACAGACACGCAGACACACAGATACAATGGACACAGACACACAGACACAAGGGACACAGACACACAGACACGTAGACACACAGGTACACAGACACACAGGCACGCAGACACACAGACACGCAGACACACAGACACACAGACACGTAGACTCACAGGTACACAGACACACAGACACAAGGGACACAGACACACAGACACGCAGACACACAGGTACACAGACACACAGACACGCAGACACACAGACACGCAGACACACAGACACAGACACAAGGAACACAGACACACAGACACACAGATACACAGACACACAGGCACACAGATACACAGACACACAGACACACAGACGCACAGATACACAGACACACAGGCACACAGACACACAGACATACAGATACACATACACACAGACACACAGGCACACAGACACACAGACACACAGATACCCAGACACACAGATACACAGACACAGACACACATATACACAGACAAACAGACACACAAGGGACACACACGCACGCGTCCCTTTCAGCACCGTATCAGCGCAAACTAATACTGAACTTTGCTGTGATAAATAATACACAGATATTAAATAAATAAGGGTTCATGCCAAACCCCTGTTGCAAGCTCAGCAATTACTGTTTTAAAGCGCAAAGCCATTGCCTACGCGGGGACACACCCTGGCGATTTTCATGCAAATTAAATCTCTTTTCAGGTCATCTCTACCGGCTCAGGGGTTCTCTGCTGGGGGTCCAAAGACTCCCACCCCCCGCGGCGCTGCCGATATCATTAAGGGTCTGCGAAAAGGCCAAGAAGTTCGGCATGGGGGGGGGGGGGGGTTGGGAGGCGGTGGGGGGTGGAGGGCTCAGGTGGGGGTTTCTTCCATTGTCGAATTTGACCGATCGGACCACAACGTAGGGGAGTCCACATGCTAGGCACAGCGCAAATAAATAACCCCGGCATATCTCGTGGGAAAGAGGGTTACGCGCGAATGAACGCGTCTTGAGCGGTGCGTTATTACTGCGCAACCAGTCATGAACCGTGGGCGCCTCGTCCCCCTCTCGCCGTGCCTGATGCTGGCCGTGGCTCGGCACGGGCCGGCGCTAATCCCCGCGATTCGAATGCACTCCCAAAACCCCGCTGCTGCGGAGTGTGCGGAGGGCCTTTATGCGCTCACTCCCTCCCGTGTTCAGCCGATTAAACCTGGTGATAGCGTGCTGACCCGGGAGCGTTGTATCAAATCAGCCCGCCTAGCCCCCCCTCCACCCCCGGATAATAATTCCAACCTGTAACGCTGCGCAGCCGCGCGCTTTGGTAAAGAGACACAACACACGCACACATTTTGATTTAAAGCTTTCGTGACTGCAGTGATTCAATTTCTTGGTTCTTTCGGCAAAGTCACGTTGAAGGGAAACAATAAAATAATAAAATATATATAAAACAATAAAATTCTCACGACGTTTCGACTGTAGCACAAACAGTCATCATCACAGCCACGTGCACCGTAGCCACCACCGCCACCGCCACCACCGCCACCACTGCCACCACAACCAACACTGCAACCACCACCACCGCCAACACCACCGCAACCGCCACCACCACCACCGCTAGCACCGCCACCGCCACCACCACCACTGCCACCACAACCACTGCCACCACCACCGCCACCACCGCCACCACCGTCGCAACCGCCACCACCGCAGCCGCCACCACCGCCAGGTTAAAAACAAGGAACTACTCCAGTATCTGCAACGCCTCCACGGATCATTGCACACGGCCTTGCGGAACCGCTAGTAGTCCGTGGATCACAGGTATGGGACCCACTGGCATTGAGAACTGCAAATCTACACGTGCTGGATGACAGGCCACGTGCGTAAGTCCCCACCACCGCCAACGCCCTGATAGGGGCGCGACGTCCTGCACGTCCGACGAGCATGGTTGGCTTTCATACGGTGCGAAAAAAAGTTCAGGAGACATACAAGCAGGCAGACATACATATATAAGTCAGCGGGATTGACGGCGTTGCGCGAGATTCAAAAGTTGCGCTCGCGTTGCAAGAGCGAGCAGGCCCGCGTAAACGGTGCTCGCGGGACGGACATTTACGAGCGATCTTAACTTGGTTTCCATCAAACGATCCTACAGAGGGTGCTTCTTCGGATACCGGGACGTAGCGCGGCTTAATTCGGTGCGAGCGAGATTCGCGCGAGAGGAGGAGCGGCGGGAATCGATAGCGAGATTCATCATGGGGGCGAGAGAGCTCCCCTCCCAAACAGATGGGCTCTGCAGCTTCAATACACCATCAGCATTAGGGAGCTAATCACCTACACGCCATCAAGCTCATTAGCAGCCCGTAGCCCGCAGCCAGAGGGCGCGCGCGCACACACACGCGCACACACACACACGCGCACACACGCGCATACACACTCGCGCGCACACACACACGCGTACACATACACGCGCACCCACACTCGCGCGCACACGCCCACACACGCGTACACACACGCACGCATACACGCGCGAACACACGCGCGCACACGCACGCGCATACACACTCGCGCGCACACACACCCGCGGAAGCTCACTTACAGCACATTTAATTCAATCTGGTCGCACGCTCCCTCCTTCTCTCGCTCTCGATTGGAAATGCCACGAAAGTGGAACAACGTGGGCCCAAGACGGATTTGCTCTTCGAGATCGTTGCGTTTGACATTTCCGAGGTGTTTTATCGTCGTGCCGCGTGTCGTTTGGCACGCTGTCCGACGTTCCGCTCCACTTGCCGGGCTGGTGTTGCTGGCAACGCAGCGCGGTATAACCGAGGGAGAAATATTGAAGCCCTTGAATTCGGTTCCAGAAAAAAAAGTAACAACTCCCGAGCGCGTGGAAACGAAGCGTCGGACATCGCGCGTGCGGAACGGACAATCGAGCCCAACCCGGACAAACAACAAAAAATGAACACGGCAAATCCCCCGAGCCGTGTCGCGTCTTTAGCGGCCGCTCGCCAGACTTCGAGGTCAGCAGAGGCCAGAGAGCGATATCGCGTTGGGGGGCTGGGGGGGGGGCTAAAGCTGACGGTGACCCTCGAATAGCCACGCAAGGAGGTGACGCCGCTGTCCGGGGGGGGGGGGGTGGTGGTCGATCCGTGGTCCCGTGCCGAGCGGTCGCGAGTTGTTTCCGTTGAGCTGTCGTCTGTGACCGCGTCGATTCTGAAAAATACGTTGACACTCTACGTCGTCCGTGGGCATTATCTGGTTTAAAAAATAAAAATAGATACATATTTAGGTTTATTCGCGTATATTCTTTAAAGTGATTCGTTTACTTTTCTTCCTTTGCACTCCTATCGTACTGCTGCATTGTTTGTAGTTGTAACCGTCTGACCCGCCCCTTACTGGACATAAAAGCCCCCACTCCACGCCCCTCTCCACTCCCCCCCCCCCCCAATATATATGAAGGCCGACCTCAGGTTGCCTACCATGCATTCCTTCCCCGCACCTCGACAATGTTCGAGCGACAAACCACCCCCCAGTGCCCGCGGTTGTCCTGCACCCCTTCCCCAGAAACCATCGAGGCGTCGTATCGGCCTCTTGTGCGTTTACCACAAGAAAAAAAGACACATGAAAACAAGAAAAAATACCAAATCTGATTCTGATTCAGTGCTTGCCAGGGCTGTCGTTTTTTTGTTGCTGTACCAAACGCGCCCCCCCCCCCCCAGGGGTTCTCCGGTAGACCGTTGTTGCGCTGCAGCCATAGAGAATCTCTCACGCGCAATCGCCTCGGAACGTTCAGCTTCCAGGTCTGGCGGCTCGGCGTTTTTCATCCAGGACATGGCAGGGGGGGGGGGGGGCAGGGTTAGCCGGCAACCTGCGGCCGGCTCTAGTAGCCTCATGCGGCACTTCTTTATGCAGTACGGCTCTTGAAAATTCGAAAAATGTGGCGCTTCTTGTTATTTTGGTTACCGACCCCTGACCATGGAAGTCCAGTTCACCATGGGAGTCCAGTTCACCATGGAAGTCCAGTTTACCATGGGAGTTCAGCTCATCCATGGAAGTCTAGTTTACCATGGGATTCCAGTTCACCATGAAAGTCGAGTTTACCATGGGAGTCCAGCTCATCCATGGAAGTCTAGTTTACCATGGTATTCCAGTTCACCGTGAAAGTCGAGTTTACCATGGGAGTCCAATTTCAACATGGAAGTCCAGTTTACCATGGACAGGGGTCAGAAAACCTGCAACTCCAGAGCCGCATGCGGCTCATTAAGGGCTGCTACGTGACGTCACTTATTAAGGACCGCCCTCTCGTATTCACATTGCATTGCTGCTCTTGAAATATTATTTCTTACCGAATTCGAAAAACAGTGTCTCTTGTTGTTGTTGTTTTTTTTTTTGGTTGCCAACCCCTGATCCAGGATGGTTCCCAGCTGCGCTGGGGTCAAGGGTAAGAGAACGTGCGCGTGCCACTCGTAAGAGGTGGCGGGCACTTTCACCTCGATCATCGATCGATGATGCTGAACCGTTGGTTGGAAATTCCGTGTGCCCATGACGAGGGCCCTTATCGTTTACGTTACACACACATACACGCCGATGCCGTGTGTGTAGCGGTCATGCCAAAGGTGCAGCCCTGCAATTTGCGTATCACTGTTGGCGGAAAGGGGCTCAAGTATTAATAGCGCTCGAGAGAGCCGGTTATCTATGCACGGGGTAGTTTGGCCTACTCTTCCACGCTGGCCAGACGAAATAGCACGCAATTTATCTCATCATATCCGGCAGAGACATGAAGATAGTTGACGATGGCGGTAGTGACGGTGGTTATGTTGGCAGTGGCGAAGTGTATCCAGCATGACACAAGCGCCTTGGCGACTTCACCGCCACTTAGTGGTGAACGGCGGTTGTTGTTGGTGGTGGTGGTGAAGGTGGCGGCCGTGGGGATGTGTTGTTGTTGGTGGTGGTGGTGGTGACGGTGGTAGTGACGATGGTCGTAGCGGTGGTGACAGTGGTAGTAACGGTGGCGGCCGTAGGGATTTGTTGTTGATTTTGATGGTAGTGGTGTTGGTAGTGGTGGTGGTGACGGTGGCGATGGTGACGGTGGTAGTAACGCTGGCGGCCTTGGGAATTTGTTGTTGATGGTAGTGGTGTTGGTAGTGGCGGTGGTGACGGTGGCGGTGGTGACGGTGGTAGTAACGAATTTGTTGTTGTTGTTGTTGTTGGTAGTGGTGGCCGTGGGGAATCTGAGACGCGCGCGGCGGTGCCTGCCGCACTCCGCTCTATTCCGAGATGAGGCTCCGTGTGATGAGTGCCCGCGGATCGATGCGGGCGGGACCCCGGGTCAATGCGCGATTGCGATGCTGGCCCTCGGCTCCTCGAGACGCCCGCGCGCTCTCTCAATCATCTGTTTACCGTCGTCACCCCCGACACACAGCCCCCCCCCCCCTACGCCCCCCCCCCACCAATTTCCTTTTTGTTGTTCTCTCTCTCTCGTTGAATCCCGCGGCAATGGCCGTGTAATGGAAGCGAAGGAGTTGTAAATAAACAGCGAGTCACGCGGAGGCGGCAGAGGTGACCACGGGGCATCAACGCCGCCGTGGGATCTCGCGGCGGGGAGGGGGGGGGGCGGCGACTTAGGGTGATACTTGCCGCGGTTATCCCCTAAAACTGGGCATGACACGAGGCTTAGGGTCTGTTCGCGTCGAGGCGACGGCGTGGATTTACGCGGTTGCCGTGCGTGTGCACGGCTCTTTCCGGGTGCTGGTTGCGCGCGCGGGGGGGGGGGGGAGGGGAGGATTGGTGTGCCGCTTGCGTGCTGTTCACGCGCGATGTCCACGCGTGTTTTTTTTTTGTCACTCACGATTTCCCCGCGCAAGATCGCGCCGCTTTTCAGCGAAACGTCGGGCAGCGTGGCGAACGACAACACGTCGCGGGCGGTACAATGTTTTAAAAGACGCCACGAGAAGAGCAGCACAGCACTACATTGTGTACTGCTTGAGCAAACAAAAGTTTTGCTCGCTGGCTGGCTGCCTGGCTGAATGGACGGAGCGAGGGATAGTCCGGGCTGCTCGTTGTATATGTGAATATCTCGAGACAAATCAAATGTCTGAACCTTTGACGTTCCCGTCCGTCGCTGTAGGCAACGATGTGATGGCAGATGACTTCAAGAGGAGCGCCTTGTGAAGCCACGTGGGGAACGAGGTGGGGGGGGGGGGGTGTGGAGCGCTCGCGGCCCGGTCCTCCCTGACCCTGACCTGACATTGACCTCTTAAAAAAAAGTACGACCCCATAGTATTCATATTCGATGGGCGGTAAAAAAAACAACAACCACAATCTTGGGAAAGCACAGAAACATGGGGTCACGACGTCTGAACGAGCAGCAGGAGGTGTCTCCCCCTCTCCCCCCGCAAGCACGAGTTGGGATCTGGAAAACCAGAGAGGAACAGGCGGCAGTGGAGAGAGAGAAAGAGAGAGACGAAGAGGAAGAAGAGGAGATGGCAGAGAGAAAGGAGTGGCGGGTGGTCGGTACACAACGTGGTGTTGGGGTGGGTGGGGGGGTAAGGGGTCAGGAGATAGACAACACAAGGGCACCGGCTCTTCCTTGTAAACAATTAGCGAACCTCGGCCTACGACAGAACTCCGATGTGTGGAGATACGTCGCCGTGCGTCAGATGCGGCCAGTGCTCGTGAGCGGGGTTGGGTTCGCGAGTGGGGGAGCGGTGGTGCAGCAGTTATCGCGCTGCGCTACGAACCTGGCGAAGCAGGTTCGATTCCCTCTCACGGCAAACACCGGTGACGATTATCTGAGCTGATCCTGGGCCTCCCCTAGGTCGACTCAGCCTCAAATGAGTACCTGGTGCCGGTGTATAAACATCGCCCACTAGAGAGACAAAGGCGGCCCGGGCGTGGTGTTGGCCACCCACCCCCTCGCGTGCCGTGCCGTCCTTTATAAGTGCTCGCGAAAACCACTTGCCCCTACAGTCTGTCGAGGCTATATGGGGGGTCTAAGTCTTTGTCCGCCTCCCCACTGCGTCGACCGCACGAGGTGGTGCCGTTTTCCCCGCGTGGCGCTCGCTGCTCGAACCGTCACTGCAGGCCCACAGCTTAGGAGAGCCGTGCAAGGTTGTGTTTCAGGTCACGTGTTGCGATGGCAATGGTTAAAGGTGCAGCCCCTGCAAGATTGCCTGCGCACACCACTGCTGGCGGAAGGGCGCCAGATGGACCTCTGGCCTCGCGATTCCCAAACCTCGTTGTGGCCAGCGTACCTGCCTTGTTGAATGTTGTTTAAACCGAGTGGCCACTTTGCCTGACCCAGGCATATTAAACGTCAACATTTTAAGCAGTTTTTTTAACTTTGGTTCTTTCGGTAAAGTCACGTAGAATGAGAATAAAATAATAAAATCAAATAAGACAATGAAATTCTCACGACGTTTCGGCCACAACACAAGTAGCCTTCTTCAGGTGAAAGACCAGAACTGCCGGGACGACAGAGCTTGAATGAACGCTATTAAGATTCGTAGCGTGTTTCAAGCTCGGTGAGAAGCGTGGAGTGCCTTGACAAAGGAGTCTACCTATCAAAGCAGGAGAATTTAGCATTGAAATAGCTGAGGGAAATTTTAAGCAGTTGTCCATTGTTGTGAGGTATCCTAACTCGCGAGTAACTGCAAGCGAATACAAAAAAAGACATTGAGCGGGCGCTCTGCACGAACGACTTAATTTGTTCCCACTCGCTGGTTACTCTTGGTAACCACATTGTTTACGGTCAATGGGTTTAGAAAGGTCAATTATAGCGTTCTAGGTTCATAATATAAATTTAACATTCGATCGCAGTTATTTTATATTGCCAAACTAATACAACATGATTATTCACCAAATGACTCTCACGTACAATATACATTGCACGCATTTATAAATCACCTCACGTACCCCCAGGGGCGGAGCCAGGGGGGGTGACAGGGGGGGTGACATTCTGCGTGCAAGTGTACGACACTCGGTCTGGCGGACTCCGTGCAACTGCATTGTCAGAGTGTGTCGCCAACCGATGGCGTCTAGTTCAACAGCCTGACTCTCTAATCATTCTTGAAATTAACATTTGTTGAATGTCACCCCGGTTCTGAAATCCTGGCTCCGTCCCTGCGTACCCCCCGTGGGACATTGCCACTTAACCCCCAGGGGGGGGGGGGGGGGTCCACGTATCCCACGGTTGTTAACCACTGCTCTCGAGAGCACCCCATCAGCCATCGGAGTGTATTTTAGCCGAGTCTTCCACAAGTGGTAGCCTGGCGTGGTGGAAGATTCCCAAGTATTGTACCGTACCCACATTTACCCCATTCACGTTACCACCCCTCCCGCCACGCGCCGCATTACACCCAGCAGGGACGTGAAGATAATTCACGGAGTCTTCAAAAGAGAAGGAATCTGCGAACTGGACGTGGAAGCGCACAGATGGAGGCAATTAGAAACGGGATTGACTTTGTCTTCACGGGCAAATCCACAGATTGTCGGGGACGTGTACTCTCTCCTCAGCAAAGAAAAAAATAATCAACGCGGGGAAGCAATCAGAGGGTCTGGCATGATGCAAGTTGCACCTCCCCGTTGCCAAAGAGAGAGAGAGAGAACAACGCTGTCTGCAAGGTAATGCGCAAGGCAGCCAGAGGGATGGATAACGCGAGATGAAAATACCAACGAGACAGCGACAAAACAAACAAAACGACCCAATAACAGTCGAGCCATAATTGCAATAACGACCAGGGCGCATCGTGACACCTCTTCAAATCGTCCCCGTGGGGTGGAGAGGAAGCAGTGCATGGTTACACTGAACCCATTTTCTTCAGGGCGGCCCGCTCGTGACCTTTAGTGCGGCCCCTGACGTACGGTGCCCGGCAACACACAACATCTGAAAAACACATCCACATCATCGCGACTAAATTTCGATTCAAAGCTTTCGTGACTGCAAGGGTTCATCTTCTTTGGTTCTTTCGGTAAAGTCACGTAGAATGAGAATAAAGTAATAAATTAATAAAATAAAATAAGACAATAAAATTATCACGACGTTTTCGGCCACAACACAAGCCTTCTTCAGGTGAAAGGAACAGACCCGTCGGGACGACAGCCGCTTGTGTTGTGGCCGAAACGTCGTGAGAATTTTATTGTGTTATTTTATTTTATTAATTTATTATCTTATTCTCATTCTACGTGACTTTACCGAAAGAACCAAAGAAGATCATCGCGACTGTAAAACCCCAATGGTTTCAAATGTGTGGCTGATGATGTCTTATCGGCGAAAATGGCCCTCCCCCATCACCCCCTGAAAATTGGTTTAGAACACTGGCGCATTAAATGGTCGTACTGTCGCGTACAGCGTGACAACTGAACCCACCTCCCGCCTCCACCCACCCACGCCTCTTCCCTCCCCGCCGGGTACGTGGGTTTCCTTGCTCGGTGGATGGACACCCCAGGTAATGGTGCTGCCAAACCAATGGCCGTGCTTAGGACCCGACTGACAGTGCGCTTAAAAGGTCACACGCCGGGCGCTTCGTGTCGCTTCCACTAAGCGGCACGGAGTGAAAAATATCAGCGCCCCCTGCCCCCCCCCCCCAACCCTCTCAGCTACCCCGGCGCACCCACTCCCTCCCCCGCCCCGCCCTCCATCCCCCCCTCCACTCCCTCCCCCGCCCCGCCCTCCATCCCCCCCTCCACTCCCTCCCCCGCCCCGCCCTCCATCCCCCCTCCACCCCCGCCACGGTGGCGAGATGTTAACTACCTCGCCAGGTATGCACGATATCGTGGGTTCGATCCCGACCCTTACGCCTGCACATTTGGAGTTTGCGTGTTCTCCCCGTGGTGGCGTGACTTTTTTTTTTAGAAACATGCCTTTCGAGTATTTGGCTGCGACAAATGTCCTGTGGTGATCCACCAACCCTCGCTATTGCCTCCACGTTGCCGGATTACAGGCGGCCACGTGCACCATGGCCACCACCACCACCGCCACCACTCAGTGGATCCAGGCTGCAGCGAATGAGATGATGCGGAACAGGGACATTATCTTGTTGCTGTGTGGAGTTCGACCTCGGGGGGGCAAGCTGCCTTGGTGCCAAGCTCCGCTTTCATTAAACATAAGCAAACCGAAACGTCACGGGATGCTGCTATATCACAGTTGCTTGTAGCGGTCAGCTCATTGGACTTGCAGTCCAGAGGTCACCGGCACGATCCGAGCAACCCACGTCTTCCAGCATACATTTTTTTTTTATTGAAAACAAATTTATAAGTTGAAAACTCATTCCTTCAGAATTGCTTTTTGTGCCTAGTTTGTTGTCCTACTCAAGAGGTGTCCGGAGTAACTCAGAGGTCACTGCTGAGATTCAGGTTGCATGTATCCTCAGGGAGGAATCCGATTAACTATGAAGCTCTTTTATCCAGCTGCGTGGGGTCAGCAAGATTGTCAACCGGGTTACCTGAGTGTCTTGAGTTCATGGTCTCAGCACGGTCACCAATGACTGCAAAGGCAAAGACCCCCGTATAGCCTTAACAGACTGTAGGGGCAAGTGCTGTTAGCGATCACCTATTAATGCCGGAACGGTACACGAGGGGGTGGGTGGCCAGCACCACGCCAGAACGCCTTTGTCTCCCCATTTGCGATGTTTACACACCTCACCAGGTACTCATTTGAGGCTGAGTCGACCTAGGGGAGGCCCAGGACCGGTTCAGATAATCGTCACTGGTGTTGGCCGTGAGCGGAAATCGAACACGGGTCGCCAGGTTCACAGCGCAGCGCGCTAACCGCTACACCACCGCTCCACCCACACACACACAAACCCCATCGCATTAAATTTGGTGCTATACTTAATTCACATAAATTCAAGGTCTGATAGATTTAAAAAAAATTATCGTTTTGACTGTCACGCGACGAACAATGCTGTCGGTGGCACAGCAGGTGGCAAAGTACTGCCCCACGCTCGGTAGACCAGAGGTAATGATGATGACGACGGTGACGATCGCGGTGACGATGACGGTGACGACGACGATAACAACGACAACGTCATCACCATCATTATTACCACCGTGTCACGGGTGGCAGCTTGTTTCACCTCGCTACGGAGACAACTCCCATCGCTGCTCCTACCCCCATCCCCCCGCGCCCGTCGCAACCGCGCGTGTCCCCAACCTGTGTACCTCGCCAGCTGACGGCCAGGCCTGGCACGGCGCCCCAGGGCATCGTCTTCCGAGACCCTTCGTCAGGACAGATTTAAGGCTTCCCTGGGCAGCTAATGGGCTCCATCAGTCTTGCGACGGGGCTATTTTACGGCGCATTGCACACTTTCACTACCCCCACATTATTTTTTCCCCCCGTAAAATTTCTTCTTCTTCTTCCGTTGTCGTTGTTGTCTGCTATTTCAAACAAAATTACAAGGTGGATTTACCCTCAAGGATTACATTTTCTCATCTCCCCAAAGCATTACCTAAAGCCACTCGACTCATCGGCTCCCGTGTGTCGGTGAAGACGCAGCGGGGCGGTCGCGGTTATTTTATTTTTCGATTGGGGCCGGCCTAGCGAAGTGAGATGCTGACGATGAGAGACTTTAGTCTCGTGTTATTTTTTCTGTTCTAAGGACGAACAATAAATACATGAATTGAGAACGAAGTGAATCACTGCCCTATTTTTATGTTACGGGAGGGAACAAAAATAAACGATAATATGCAATTCAGTCTTGATGTTCGTTCAGAAATGACAGCGAACACATCGTACTTGGTCGAACAAATAACAGACCACAGCCCCATTAATCCACGGACTCGCCGAGTGTCATCCGTTAGAGGGCATTCAGATTCAGGGCATCAGAGGAAACAAAAACAATAAAACTCCACAACACTCATGCGGAAGGTCACAATGACACGCTGAGATTTATGAGTCGCATCATAGCGGGGAAAAAAAAAACAACAACGTAATAACTATAATCTAAAAAAAAAACCTCTAACGCAAGAAAGAATAAGGAGGCGAACAATAATACTAATACAAACCCATCTGCTTTCATAAAATAAAATAAAAAGCTATTATACCTAAGCAGGGGGGTGATGGTGGGGTGGGGGGGGGTGGTTGAGGTTGTCCTGATGCGGCAATGTTGCGCGCGTGCCTTGGATCTCCCTGCACCGCCAGCTCGGCGTGCGGCCGTGACGTTGAGCCCGCCTGAAAACAACGAAATAAACCTCCACGAATAGCGCACGGGAACTCTCTCCGGCGAGCGCGTTCGAGGACAACCCCTCTCCTGGACGTGCGTTGGAGCCGTGCATCACGACCTCTGTGAACCCTGAGAACCGCTATGTATGTGATGGATCGTAAACTAGATACGGTGCCTGCAACGGTACCGCAGACCACTTCCTGTTGGGCTCGAACGCGGCCAAGCGGTGACGCGTTGGCCGATTGTTGAAGAGGTTCACGGTTCAGTTATTGCGGCCGCCCCGATTAATACTGCGGGTGTGACCGTAACAAAAATACTCCAACCACGCGCCATCTGCTGCGCGGTGGAGCTTATAGACCCCCTGACGTCACTCGCAAGAGTAGTTCACCACAACTCCGCGGGGCACGGTTAGCTACGTACGGTGCGAAAGAAGTTCAACATACATACACTGTGTGCATGTATGTTGAGGCGCCAGGGTCCAAATGTGGCCAGTTTTGAATTGTAATTGCAGATTATTCAATTGGTATTATATATAACAATCATCGCCCCCCCCCCGCCCCCCCCCCCCGCTTCTGCTGGCAGACTAATAATTATTAAAATGGCCAGACTGATGCCACAGGGTATTCTTTTGCAACGGAGACTCATCCTGTTCGCTGGCATTCTCACCCGGTTACATGAAATAAAACTCGAACTTGAACGGATGGTCTGCACAACCACGAGCTGTGTGTGAACCACCGCAGGTGAATGAGTGTAGAGCCATAGATGGAACGGTACCTCGTACCGTCAGGGGAGGGGCTGCAGCGCCAGCCCAAGAGGGGAGGGGCTGCTGGGGGCTCAGGATCCCCAGACAGCTAAGCCCCTTGGCGCCCCCAACAGGGGGGGGGGGGGGCTGTGAGGTTTCTAGGATCCCTCGCAGCCCCACCCCTCAATGGGCAAGGGAAATAAAAGGGGACCTCCCCAGCCGATCTGGGACCAGTTGAAGACTGAAGCCGAAGACCAGCAGCAAGATAGGACCCTGGACCCCCTCGACCCGCTGTCCTTGTCAGGGCTGGGACGCTGTGCGGGCCAGTGGTGGGACTCTGGGCCAGTGGTGGGACTCTGGGCCAGTGGTGGGACTCTGTTTCAGTGGTGGGACTCTGGGCCAGTGGTGGGACTCTGGGCCAATGGTGAGACTCTGTGCCAGTGGTGGGACTCTGGGCCAGTGGTGGGACTCTGGGCCAGTGGTGGGACTCTGGGCCAATGGTGAGACTCTGTGCCAGTGGTGGGACTCTGTTTCAATGGTGGGACTCTGGGCCAGTGGTGGGACTCTGGGCCAGTGGTGGGACTCTGGGCTAGTGGTGGGACTCTGGGCCAGTGGTGAGACTCTGGGCCAGTGGTGGGACCCTGGGCCAGTGGTGGGACTCTGGGACTCCCGGCTCCACGCCCTTGTGAGGGCGAGGTCCGAGGAAGCCAGAGTCTGGACCCGCGCCTTGGTTGGGTCGGGTCAGGGGTAGCCTCCCCGAGGTAATTATAGCGGAGGACCCGAGAGCGTAGCCAGTGTCACGGCACGCTAGGAGTAGGCTGTGTCCCGAGGGCTGTAACAGTGTATCAGGACTGTTGGAGTGCTGTATTGTAATAAAGAAGTTACCTAGACGAAGTGTCTCCCGAACCCACGACATAAGTGCACACATCTGGATGGACGTGCAAACGCCAATAGAAGGCAGAGCGCTGGCACGCATATGGGCTGACCTTAACGTGAATTAGAGGGAGACCCTGAATGAACCTGTTAAACGCATCAGGGCACAAACCCGGAGCTTAAATGCACATGCATTAGATAACTTTACATTAACCTGTACACCCGGACAGACAAACATACCTGGACCGATCTTCAGATGCACACCTGGACTGGCAGGTGCGTCTGTTCGAGGGCACACTTGCACTATTATGTTGTATGCATCATAGAACGCACCTGGATGAAACTGCACTCATAGTTAGACTAAACATATCTCTATATATACACACACACACATGCATACGTTCTTATTTACTCAGGAAATCCTCACTGAGTCCATGTTTGACCAACCCAAGATACATTGTACTTTTTTTTTACTGCGGGAGAACAATCTGGGAAACTAGAAGAATCCCATGTGGAACAAGGGGAGGGCATATAAACTCCAGACAGAAGGATGCCCGAGTCAGGAATCGAACCCAGGAACTTCCCGCTGTGAGGCACAACAGTTACCACAACGTTGCCATTCTGCCACCCTCAACATATTAGAGAGGGCACGATAAGACTGATCTGCACGTGTTGTTGGAGAGCACACCTTGAATAACCTGCGTGAGAAGACAGCCCTTGCGCTGATTCGCAGATGTGTTCGAGAACGCACCTGGAATTAACTGCGTTAGAGGACAAACACTTGGCGTGTTCTTCAGACGCAATGAACTTTTGGAGCGGATACCTGCGTAGGCAGACAGGAACGCACATTTTGGAACGATCTGCAACCGTATTAGAGTAGACACCGGGAATGACCCGTATCCTGGCATCTGCTCATACCTGGTCTTTATCTCTACCGCGTCGCTTCGGCTTAACACGTCGATGATAAGAACTGATGCGCTGTCATTTCACTGTGAAGAGCAGCCAGATGTCAAACAGCACGGCCCAACCGTTCGTCTGAGTCGTTTGAGTTACCAGCGGCAACATTTTTACAACACAGATTTATTTTTGGTATCGTCGCAGGCAGGGGCTCCTACAAAAAGGCGCGTCCCCTATTTTAAAATATTTAGAGTCCAAATTATATATCAGATTGCAGAGCCCAAGTTTTATAAATACCGTGAATAAAACAATAACTGATTTTTGATTTGCTGATGCTGCTGCGTTGGCAGCGGTGCACATGCACAGCAACAAAATACACCGTGTAACAAATGTATTTATTTTTTGTTCCTGGGTAGTAAGTGCTTTTTTCCAACTGCTCATGCCTCAAAAGTACAGAAAATGGCTGTTATTCCTCACAAACTATGCTTTTGAAAATTTTCAAGGAGAAAACGTGTGCATTTGTGTCATCCCTTCACATAATGTCCTGGTCACAAAAGCAAAGTTTGTGGGGAATAAGAGCCATTTTCTATACTTTTGAGGCATAAGCAATTCGGAAATAACACTAAATACCCATGAACAAAAATCGTGTGACGTAGTTTTATCAACGCATTCGTCAATAACGCCGTGTGGCCTGTAAATAAATAAAAAATATAATGGGCGACGTTTCGGACAATGGGCCTTTTTCATAGCACATATACATTCCTGGCACTTAATTATGTGCCATGAAGGACATTGCCTAAAACGTTATATAACATATATTTTAAAGCCACACAGTGCTATTTGCGAATGTGTCGAGTTGTACATGTAAATAAATAAAGCGCTGCCGGTTGCAAGTTGATGTTGCTGGCAACAAAAACGCTGCGTAACCGAGTGAGAAAGTGACGCTGCTAAGTTCGGTTCCTGAAACAGCTCCCACAGCCAGGTGGAGCGAAACATCGGCCATCGAACACCACTCGGTACGACCGGAAAACAGAACGGACAGCTGCACCCAGCAGCATGAGCAGCAGCACAGCCGCGATAATAGAGCTGCACTTTATTTTTCTCTGCGCATTTCATCTGATTGTGATGGTCCCTGCTTATTTTCCCGCACCTCCGATGAGCACGGTTGCCTATGTACGGTGCGAGAGAAGTTCAACATACGCACATGAACGCTCGTACAGACGCACAGCATCGTGAAGATGCTTCGGAAATTGTACTTACACGCTAAATAGATTCAAATAATAATCATGATCACCATCACAATCGTCGCCACCGTTATAATTGTATGTACAATTATCTTTCAAAGCCAACGCGCTAATGTTTAATTGTAAGCGAGCGGGACATTCGAGGATCATTTGCATGCCTTGAAATGCAAATGCGTGGCCAAACTAATGGGGAGCGCTTCTTGGTCTCCGTGCGGCGAGGAGGGAACAAAAAAAACAGACCAGACTGCGAGAGCACTCTCCTCCACAACATTTCAGACACTTTAGCTCTTCGCAGACAAATTGTTCGTTTCTCGGAGCCACCATTCAAAATCCCAAGGCCAAGAGCATTGAACAATGCGGACCTTCACGTGGACACACGCACACATACACATCTGGGAGCGTGTGGCATCATTGTGAAGGACCTGGCCTTATTGAATTGAAGTTCCTGTGCCTCGAGTTGTGTGCACCACTGCGTCCATACTGGGACAAGAGGGCGCTATGCATGTGGTGTATGCTACTGTATGTGTGGTGCATGCTATGTGTGGTATATGCTATGCGAGCAGTGTATACTATGTGAGTAGTGTATTCTATGTGTGTATTTATGCCGTGTGAGTAGTGTATGCAATTTGTGTAGTGGATGATATATGTGCAATATATGCTTTGTGTGTAGTGTATGATATGTGTGTAGTGTATGCTATGTGAGTAATGTATGCTACGTGATTAGCGCATGCTATGTGTAGCATATGCTATATGTGTAGTGTATGATATGTGTGTAGTGTATGCTATGTCTGTAGTGTATGCTATGTGTGTAGTACTTGCTATGTATGTAGTGTGTGCTATGTGAGTACGTATGTTATGTGTAGTATATGCTATATGTGTCGTGTGAGTAAGCACCTTGTGTATTATCAGGTTAACATTCCCTTGTTGCGCATGATGGCAGCACCTCCGAATTAGCACGTTTGGCTACGTACGGTGCGAAGGAAGTCCAATATACATACAGCAGCAGCATCAATCTGTTCAAGAACTTGATACCAATGTCGAGGTCCTGCTGCTGCTGCCATGGGGAGAGGGCTACAGCGGAGAGAGATAAAGAGAGAGAGAGAGCGATGGTGATCTTCCTTATCCCCTTTGTTCGAGGACGCAAAGGCCACAGTGGGTTTTCTGTGCGGTCCAGAGTTTGGGTTGCACGTCCCGCAGAGTCGCGTGGGCGTGGCTTCTCTTTAATGGATCTCAATGATGTCTCGATGAGTGTTCACGTGTGGCTGTGTGTCTCTGCGTGCGTCTGTGGAGCCTCTGTACATTGACGTATTAAAGTGCGGGGAAACACTCCATCCCGTAGGGACGGAACAGGCGGAGTCCACGTTCTACTCGACCGCATTATCACGACCAGGCGAATGCACCAAGCAAAGGACACGCAATGCAATTGCAAAATGAAAAAAAAAACACTTGCAATGTAACGTATGATGCATCGTGCATCAATCCACGGATAAGAGACCCATCACTTATTTATGTACACTTCGTGCTCCTTTGTTTCCTTGAGTTTCCATCAAGGTGCAGACAAAACGATTGCACTCGGATTCATGAAGGGTCTGTACGCGACCGCGTTTGGTAAAAAAAACACGGCGCAGACATTGCGAGTATTTCCGCCGCGCAAAGAAGGCGGAGGAAACAGGTGCCGATCTTGTGCCTGGACTTGATGAGGGCAGCAGGGAGTTGCCTCCAGAGGAGGACATTGAGCGACCTCCCGCAGAGCGACGGTCGACTGGAGGCTTCCACAGCAGGCCTTGGCTGCTGGAGTGCAGTTTGCGGAGGGGAATAGAGCGGGATGAGAGGGGAGAGGTAGGAGAGTGCGTGGAGGGGGGGGGGGCGGGTAGAGTGAGATGAGAGGTAGGAGAGTGCGTGATGGGGGGGGGGGATGAGAAATAAGAGAGTGTGTGAAGGGGAGTAGAGTGAGATGAGAGGGGAGAGGTAGGAGAGTGCGTCGAGGGGAGTAGAGTGAGATGAGAGGGGAGAGGTAGGAGAGTGTGTGAAGGGGAGTAGAGTGAGATGAGAGGGGAGAGGTAGGAGAGTGCTTGATGGGGGGGGGGGGGGGGGGGAGAGTGAGATGAGAGGTAGGAGAGTGCGTGAGGGGGGTGGGGGGCAGAGTGATATGTGAGGTAGGTAGCGGCAAGTCCGCGGATAATCTTGAAAACGGTGAGGAGTGCGATATAAAAAAAATGATCCGTGATTGAATTGGGAGTCGGTCGAGCCATCGGAGTTTTGGGGTAACGTAGTTTCGTTTGGCATCACGGGAAAATTATTCATGCACGAGGCGCCCACGTGCAGTCGGCGTTCGTGCGATGCCGGAGGCGGGGGGGGGGTGAGGGATGGCGGGGGACCCCCCCCCCCATTCTCTAAGCCCGTTAATGAAGCATTAACCTTCTACACCTTTGCAGGCTCTCATTGCTAATTGCTTTGTGCCACAAAGGGAGCGCTCTTTTTCAAAACTTGATGTGAAGCCGAGTCTATAAATCAGTCGTGATTCGTGATGCACGGGGCGGGGAGGGGGGTGGGGGTGTGGGCATCGGTGGACGCAATCTCGCGGTCGTCTTATTCCGAGCGCGCCATTGGCATCGTGGCGTCGAGACGAAGGATCCGTGCGGGAGGGCACACCACGCGCAAAGCAGCGGCGAACCCCCCACCCCCCACCCCTCCTCGATCACGGTAGGGAACGGCCCACGGAAGGGGACATCAGAGAACTACATTTAGGATCCTTGAAGTATGGACTTCTGGTCCACGCTGGCTGGAGGGAGCAGCAGTTCCCCATCCCGCTTTGCTGCACGTCGTCTAACAGTTAAACCAATACTCTTAATTTATCCGAAATGGAATGTATCCAATGTGTAAAAATAATCAAGTGTAATACGATAGGGGTTTTAGCGTGTGTGTGTGTGCAGTCGTTATTGGTGACTGGGCCGGGATAATCAGGACGCGACACTTGAGAGCCCCGGGTTAATCACGGGCGTCTTAGAAACGGATTCGATTTGAGGCTCTCAGCGGCGCCGGCTCAGCGCTCTGACCTCTGAAGCCACCCGGACGCGGCTTCGTGGCTGCTTTGCTTTAACTCGTGTGCAGAAAAGGCGATGCCACGGTGGGCGAGATGTTGATTACCTCGCCTGGTGTACAGGAGGCCGTGGGTTCGATCCCGACCCTGACGCCTGCGGAATCTTTCTCCCCGTGGTCGTGTGGATTTTTCTCCGGATCTTTCGTTTTTTTTTTCCCCCTCCACATTTAGAATCAACGTGCGTGAAGAGCATTTCGCTGCTTATAACTTTCCACATGATGAGCTGCTTCGTTGAGCTATCACTTGTGATCAGATGTCTTCGGAAAAAAAAAACAGCCGAAAACCTCAGTGGGATTTAGCTAGTCAAATAAACGTTGTTTATTAGTTAAATGTGAAGTTTCCAACGCAGGCTCAAGCCCCACAGTGAAATGTGCCACTACATTTCTCGTTCGAGCTGAGAAACGCTTATTCGCTTTACGTTCATGTTAGCGGTTAAAGGCAAATGATGCCAGCTTTATGCTAGATCAAAGCTCCATGGGGCATCCCTGCAATGTCTTGCTCGTGCCGCTTATGGCGGAAGGACGCCCCTCGAGGGAGCTCTAGAAAGGGTGGTTTATTCTGCTCTTGCACGCTGGTGGTCAGATGTCCTGGATGAGGCGGTGGGAGTACCCACACTTTACCCCACCACAAGCGACCTGCCAATTGGCTAACTGTGGTTCGAACAATTTATATATCTGGGTGGATAAAGGCGGCGGTGGTGAGGAACTTTTGCATTTTTTCAATGGTCACGCCGGGAGGTGGAATCTAACCGGCGACCTCTGCGCTGCTGACCGTTACACCACAGCAAAATCACACACACACCGATGTATATGTTGTAGATCATCGGTTCATGTTAATCTCCGAGGGGTGGAGGGGGGGGTCGGGCAGAACGTTTCCATCACCGCACCAGCTGACGGCCTGTCGATCCCACGGCGTGCAGCGGCCACTGATTGCCCGCTTGCTCGCTCACCCGCTCACTCGGCCGCTCACTCGTTCACCTGCTCACTCGCCCCCATTCACTCGCCCTCTCACTCGCCCACCCGCTCACTCGGCCGCTCACTCGTCCATCCACTCACTCGCCCGCTTATCCGCTGACTTGCCCTCTCACTTGCCCATCCGCTCACTCTGCCGTTTGCCCAACCCCTCAATCGCCCGCTTGCCCACACGCTTCCTTGCCCAAACGCTCACTCTCCTGCTCTCTCACTCTCCTGATCACTCACTCTCCGGCTCACTCACTCGCACGCTCACCCACTCGCACGCTCCCCCACTCACCCGGCCGTTCGTCCGCCCGACCGCCACTCTACGCGCCGCGCGAAATCAAAGGAACTTGCCCTCTGGCAGAAAAAAGCGCTATTTATATGTAAATTGCTCTGTAATGAAAACGAAAGTACGATAGATTAATCTGCTTGTGGAACAAGAATTAAACAAAGACCCATTTATCACCGGTCAGGAGCGGAGGGAGCGCCCGGCTCGGGGAATCGCGGCGAGAAAAGTAAAGCGACAGGGAAATCGATATTGGAGAGGACACGCTTGCACGCGTGCGTGCGTGCATACAGAAGCGCCGACATGACAAACTTTCTCCGAGATTTGGGAGATGTATCCTTTCCTGGCCGTGCTTGAGTAAATATTGAAAGTTGAATAGGTCGATACGGTTCTCACTCGCTTGCTCTCTCGCTCTCTCTCTCTCGCTCTCTCTCGTCGCGACTTCCTTGCGAGACTTTGAGCGAGGAAGTTTAAAAGACCTTGAATCTTGCAGGGCGGTCACTAAACCCCCACCTGTGGGTAGAAGCCAGATATGAAGAAAACTCCGCAAATGTGATTAATTTTAGAAATAAAGAAATAAACCTACAGGTGGTATATATCATCAACTATGATCGGGATTTGATTTATGGAGTTGTCCGGGGCCGAGTTTCAGAAAAAAAATGTTTTCATCCCACCCCACCTCCCCCTTTCCCTCTAGTCGTTATTATCGTCATCACCATCATCAAGATCATCACTGTGCTACGATCATCCGGGATCCAAACACCTGGATCGCGCCCGATTTAATCAGATATCGGAAGCTGAGCACAATTTGGATGTGGGCGACCCACCATGCACAGCCGGTCTTTTAGTCTGCATGGTGGGCAGTGGTGGGCATTCGAGCAACAAATACATTGTTGTGCTGTACCGCTAACCAGCCACAATCATGCTCCCAGCAGGATAAAGTATGGTCAAACAACCCACACGACGTGGGAAGGAGACGCGTGATGGACGTCGCTGTCGCGATGCTGTTTGTGTCGACATGGACAAGGTGGCACGCGGCCGTGATTCAGCGCGTTGGGGTTGGCGGATCACGTGGAGATTCGATACCTCAAGAACCCTCCCGACTGGGCTGCGAGGACGTGCAAGTACAGCAAGTAGGATTGCGCGCACACGCGTTGCAGCCATTTGAACAGCATCGTCTCGAGTGCGTGGGATTTCTCGAGCCTCTCATCCGGCAGCGAAGCGGCCGCGGCTGAAGACGGCGCGAACGCACCGGAGTGGTTGCGACTGCTGCGGAGACGATGACGTCATCTTTGTCTGATTTCCCCTGTCTCACTTTCATCTCAGGCAATCAGTCGCCGCCCCCCCCAACCCCTCCTCCCTCCTTGAGGGGCGTCAATCCACCCGCTCGCAGCCCCCCCTCCCCGTCTCTCGCAATCACCGGGGGCGAACCTCCCCCCCCCAGCCCCTCCTCTAGCCCCCCCCCCTCCCATTGCTTTTCAATCACGCGCGATGCAAAACACCCCCCCCTCACCCCAACCAGCTCGCCCGCCCATGGTGGGTTCGTTGTAGCGCGTGGGGCGCGCGGTGCTGCCTCGCGGGGTCAAATCGCGCACCCCGAATCGTAAATTCCCGAGTGAGATGACAGACCGGAAGAGGTCCGAGATGAAGCGAGACGAGAGGAGACAGAAGGCAGAGAGATGATGAGACCCGTCGGAGCGAAATTACAGAGAGAGAGAGAGCGCGAGATGCGGCACAGGAGACACAGGCGGGAGTAGGATAAGTTACTTTGAACTGGTGTTGGTGGCCATGAGTGGGGATCGAACTGGGGCCGTCGGCTTCGTAGCGCCGGCCGCTGCATCACCCCTACCCAGAGAGGCGAGATACGGACGAGGTAGGACTGAGCTAGACGCATTGGCTTCTGTTGTCGTTGCGTTCATTCTAATTTGAATTTGAGATGCTATTTGGTTCGCTCCTATGCTTTATCGCAACACTGTGCATGCCAAGCGCCGCCGTCTGGGCGCTATAGTTTGACAGGTGGCGACGGTAAAGTCACGTAGGTAAAAAAAATAAAACGACAAAAATCACGACGTTTCGGCCACAACACAAGTGGCCTTCATCAGGTGAAGGGGCCAGACTGTCCTGTTGTTTTATTTTTTCACCTACGTGACTTTACCGAATAGAACCAAAGAGTATGGATCCTTGCAGTCACGAAAGCTTTAAATCTAGAAGTGGCGACGGGCCTGCGGAGGACTGCATCCAGCAGCGGATGGATCACGGCAGATTTAGGACGTCACGAGCATCGACTTTTATCATTCGAACCGTGCCTCCTATGCGGCGCAAAATGCGCCCCGCGGTGCTAAAACCACGAAGAGGCAAGCAAGGCGCTGGAATTCGACACGATGGGACAGCCAAACAAGATCACCGATCGGCGATGCAGCCAATATATGGAAGGAAGCAAGCGCTGTGTTGTCTGCGAGTCAAATCAATCACAGGATAATCGAGGGCTATAATCAATGCATCCATTCGTTGCCAAAGAATTAATGGATCGAGTGATCCCATTGCGTCTTGTTAACACGCCTACTTTTTGTGAATGGGGCAAATTTCCGCACGATCGGTGATTCGACGGCAGTCCCGTTGGTATTGTTTGTTGTTGTAGCGTTCTAACCCGCTCCTACTGGACTCCCTGTGAAAAAGAGCTTCGCAGCTCATCGGATTTCTCCGGTTCTAAATAAACGTTCTGATATCGCATCACAACGCTGCTTACTGCCCGCCGTGCTGTGATATCCCGCAGCTCACCACCGGGACTCACACATCCGAAAGGTCGCTAGTGCGGTTCAATTTCCCGGCGCGGCAATTGAAACAACGGGGGCGAGTTTCTTAAATCCCCGCGGCTGCATCCATACATCCCACAGCGTAGGTGGGGATAAGCCACAGGTACTCGAACGGCGGCAAGGAACACAAGTCGCGCGTGGTGGGGTAGAGTGTGTGGATACTCTCCCGACCTGGATCAATACGTCTCGCCAGTGCGGTACGGTGTTGGGCTAACTCCCTGTGCAGGGGCTACGCAGAGCAGTGGCGTGAGCGAGCGATTACAGGACTGCGCCTTTACCGTCTCCGTACTCGGCAAAGCGAGTCATTGCGAGACCGAACGCAATGTTCTAAAGCAATGCAGTTGCGTTGTTCATACATCCCGAATGAGAATAAACAAAATTAAAAAAAATCTGCAGTGTGCTCGAGTCTATCGAAAAAAAAAACAGAAGTGAGAGAGAGAGTGGGGGCAAAAACGTGCGGGTGGCTGAGCGCTCATCGGCAGAGGGAGATGAAAACGCACAGATACACAAACGCACCAGTGTCACCGATTCACAACAACAACAGCAACAACCGCCGTATGCCACTCAGTGGCACTGACGTCACCACAACGCGCTTGTGCCATGCCACGTGCACTCTGAGGCCAACGTGAAAGTGTCGAAGGTCCGCTGGCAGGAGGTCACGGAACAGACCCAGGTGCCATGACCGACTGAGATGACTGGCAGTTGCACCAACTGTGCTCACCAATGTGGCAACTTTCTGCGTTTTAGTCGCACTGCGCTCCGCTCGTTGTTGTGAGCGTCGCTCTTCTGCCCTCCGTTGTTGCTGGAGGGCGACTGCCCCCAACTCCCCAGTAGCAGCGTCCTTCACGAACCTCTTCCACAGAGGTCAAACTTGACGTCACTGGCACCGGTCATCTGCAAATCTTATCAGCTCCACGTCCACCTGTACAACATTTATTCTCTATTCCATGCCACGCCCGCTTAGCCACACCTATCTGACTGAGCATGTTGTGGCGGGACATGCGGGCTACATGCCCCCAACCAACCCAGCATCTCCTGCCGGAGGACCTCACCGATGGGACTGTGTTCAAATCTTTCAAGGATTTGATGAGCTCCTCACAAAATCCAGTCTGCTTCAACCCATGATGGATCGTTGGTAAGGATTACCTACACGCTTAAAACCTGCGCAGATATCCCTTTAGAGGGCTGCACGTTTCGTAAGTATAGAGAAGGGGCGGCACAGCTGTGAGGCTGAGTCGACCTCTGGGAGGCCCAGTTCAGATAATCGTCACTGGTGTGGGCCATGAGCGGGATCGAACTGCGGTGTCTGGAAATGTAGAGCAGCGCGCTAACATCTACGCTACCGCTCCCCACTGTTGGGGCAAGTACTGTTAGCGAGCACCTATGAAGACTAGAACGACATACGAGGGGGTGGGTGGCCAGCAACCACGCCCAGTCGCCTTTGTCTCCCTAGTGCAGATGTTTACGCTCCCCACCAGGTGCTCAATTGAGGCTGAGTCGACCTAGGGGAGGCCCAGAACTGTGCCAGATAATCGTCACTGGTGATGGCCGTGAGCGGGAATCGAACTCGGATCGCCGGTTTTCGTAGTGCAGCGCGCTAACAGCGACACAGAACACACACACACACACATATACACAGCCGCACAGAACACAGACAGACGCACATAGTTGCACAAACAAATACTTCCTCCTGTAGCCTTGTAGTCTGTTGGCGTTGCGATGTGGCTCAGAGACGGCACAGCGTCTTCGGACACTGAATTGAAGCTCCAGGTACGCGGAGCGAAACGTCGGGCATCGTGCCGGACAGCACGTAGCTGCGCATCCCAAATAAAAAAAGAAACGGTGAAGTGTTACGCAGCAGCACAAGGCCGACAACCTACGAATAAGAATTGCTCCCGTAATTGTTGTAATTATAATCATTCTTGCTCTACACCACGACCGTTTGCTCTTAGCTTTTGAATCATCTTCAATTCATGACGAGTCGTCGCTGGAAATGCATCAGTGATGAGACTGCTCCGCAATGCAACGGCGGCCACAGATGATGATGATGACGACGACGACGATGATAATGGCCTCACGAGGAGCTAGGAGCAATTGACGCCGCGTTTCTGTTGACTCTAATAATTATCGCGAATGCAGAATGCTATTTAGACGATTTTGCAGCGATAGCTCGAGGCGATGTCACAAAATGTCAAGTTACGCTCCAACTTGTGGCCCGCGAAAGGGGTGAAATTGACAAGGACGTGGGAGAACAAAAACATCAGCTAGCAAATGTGAAATTCGCGGTATACGTGACTGTCTATATGGTGCGGTAGATACGATTTGTACGGTAGTTACAAATGTATATGTACGGTTTTTAATCGTGGTGGGCACGAGAGGGTGGTGGAGCAAAATCAGTTGTACAATGCTCCTGTGCACGCACACACTGCATACGCTTCTCCGTCTCCAACATGCAACTCGCCGCAGAACCTTCGTGGTCAGGTATGTTCAAATGACCCCGGTGCGACCCACGCGTTGTGGGGAGGCCCTCATCCAGCAGTGGATTGAAAGACAGGCCATACCTTCGCGCGTGTATTCAAACCTTTTGCGGTCATCGGCCGAGAGCGTGCTGGTCCAGCGGTTGGCGCGCTGCACTACGAACCGACCATTTCGCGAGTTTGATTCCGGGGTCCCGGGACCAAGATGAAACGGCGAGCGGTATCGTCATCTTGCTATTGGGCCGCACTGACAGGCGTGGCGAAGTGTGGCTAAATAAGCCACACGACCCCCACGGTCACCGAGATGTCTTCTCACCGCAGATGAAATACGCGACGGGTGGAATTTTTTCGGTTCTTCTTCTTGGTTCTTTCGGTAAAGTCGCGTGGAAGGGAAATAATAAAATAATAAAAATAAAACATAATGAAATAAAATTATCACGACGTTTCGGCCACAACACAAGCAGCCGTCTTCGGTGTTGTGGCCGAAACGTCGTGATAATTTTATTTTATTACGTAAATTTTTATTATTTTATTATTTCCCTTCTACGCGACTTTACCGAAAGAACCCAGGAGATTAATACATGAAGTCACGAAAGCTTTAAATCGATATTTATTCGGTTCTTATATCCTCATCGGAGTCGACGCGTGGCTCAAGCGGGACCCACCCACGACCGGCAACAACAACAACACAGGGCGCGACGTGTCCACAATGTTTGTGGCCTTCGAGTGGTCCTCGGTTCTTGCCGGGTTGAGCTTTTTCCGGAGCCAATTCGGCGATTGGCCGGAGACGCAGAGGTGGATCGCGGGCAGCGGAGCAGGCGGCGAATCTATGGAACATCGCAGCCAGAAGCCTCGGGCGTGTCATTTCGATACATACACAACGGCAAAGTCCCGTCTCTCAAGACAAATTAGTCCTTTATTTCCCGGGGGGGTGGGGAGGGGGTGGGTGAGGGCGGGGTCTATTTTCTGAACATGAAATTAAGAAAATAAACCAGAATTACCATACAAACGCGAGGCACCCGGCCGTTTGACAACGATCCATTGCATTTCGCTAACTTCTTTAGCGACGAGACGACGGCGCTGTGCTCTAAGTTACTCGTGCGTGGCCACGTGGCGTTGCTTGCGGGTGCCCGCGTCGCCGTGGCCGCTGCTGTTGTTGTCGTTGTGTGTCTATTATGATGTCGCGCGTGCTGTGGCTGCCGATAATGAAGAGTGTGAAGGATATTTGTGTTTTGTTTTCCACATTGCGGAAGTCGCGGCCACAGAAAGCACAGAGAAGCAACCACCGCGTAGAGGAATTGCAGCTCAAGAGAACTCTGACATTTTTGTAGCCATGTAGATTCATTGGTGCCCGCTGAAGTTGTTGCTCTACCTTACGATGGGCACCAATATCTGCTCTGGCGCATGGGGCAGTAGGAAAGGAGGAGGAGGAGGCGAGACCTCAGTTTCGAACAAATCACAGCAGCTTCGTTTCAACGGGGCGGATGCTGCACGATACCTGAATGCGATTTGTGTGCGAGTACACAAAAAAAAATCGATGAGCCCTCTCTGCTCAAACAAACATTTGGGTGGCGGTCGCTTTCACCTTCACTGCCAGCCCTGAGCCAGCGATGTAAGTCCACATCCCCAGAGGTTGGGACTTTAACACGGGAGGGATTTTCGTGGGAGGGATGAGGAGCTGACCCCCGCCCACGCCCCTCACCCCACCTCCCCCACTCCCCCAGCCCCTGAGTGGGACTCAACTGACGACTCACGACCAAATGGCCATAGGATCCCGAATGCTGCCCTGTCTCGACAGATCTCGGAAGCGAACTAATTGTTGCGCCTGCTTGCAATGCAATTTAATGATACTCTGGGTGCACGTGGCGTCTAAATCCACGCAGCTGCGTCTCTAGTTAAACTTGGAGCCCTCTAAGGAGACAGTCAGACGCGAGTGTCTCACTTTCTCTGAGACGCCAGAACACCCCCTCCCCCCAGTGCCCCCAGACAAAGCATCACGTGGGCAGAGACACCCTTGATGAAACCGAGGCTGGTAATGTTCCGTGGGGTGGTTATGGCATGTACATTTTTTATTTTTTTTATTTTACCAGGTAAGTCCGACTGAGCTCTCATTCATAAGCGACGTGGCCACAAATGATTACGTGTAAATGTATATCAGAAGCCAAATACTCTAAACGCATGTTTCTAAATGTGGAAGGAGAAACCGCAGGACCCGGAGAAAAATCTACGCGACCACGGGGAGAACACGCAAACTCCAAATATACAATCGTTAGGGTCGAGATGGAACCCACGACCTCCTGTATACCAGGCGAGGTAGTTAATATCTCGCCACCGTGGCGCCCTGTGCATATCACCACGGTGCAGGAGGGATTCCAAACAGCAGTGGGTCCCCACGTGTGGCCCATGGCCCACGATGGACGGTCCTCACGGCCGTGAGAAGCGGGTTGCGGAGCAATTGCAGGCAATGTGACTACAATTACGTTCACAAAAGGCCAGATTTTTGTGCTTGAAATTACAGGGTACTATCGGCAGTGAGGTTCCAGATTCGATCTTCATTTGCCGAATGCCACCAACCAGTTTTGGGAGAAGGATGTTACTAAACTCTTCTTCTTTAGGGGATGTCCAAACAGAATCATGGATGGGTGACCACCATGCACAACAGGTTATTTTGTTGTTGCTGTTGTTGCATGTTCACCACAAGTACATGTGGTTAATGCAGACATGATTCCTTGCAAAAATATTTCAGTGTAGTGTTTTAACATCTTAATACCTGTTTGATTGCCAGAAAGGGTAAACCCTATTTTTATAGGTTCTCATAGGGTATTTCTTTGGGGTCGGGGGGTTACGCGGTCGACAGTAGAGCGCAGTGCATCAGCATCCTTTTGTTGTGCTGCACTTCTATGTTTCTCCGCCTTCACCAACAACTCACACTGACCAGAGTAGCGAAGTTTTGGTAATACAACCCGCACGACCCCCTCCGCATATCGTCACTGTAATACTCCCGATTGTGAGCCATGCGTTCCATGCAGATCGCCGATCCAGCTGTACGGGTGACCGTGTTTCGTGCTTGAACCGCGGCTGCCACGTGTGCAAGGCGAGCTACGCTCTGACTTTTGTGCGCTCGCTGCCGCCACGCCCGGTTCCTTCAGTCCGTCGTGGCCTCCGCCCCGCGCCTTAGACAAACACTCTCGTGAACCTTTATATACAATCAAACCGCATTAGCATCGCGCAGACAGCGAATTTGTACCGCATTAAATATGCATCGTGGGAATTACACAGTTACATCGTGTGGCTAATTAATATATCTGGGGCGCAGTCTCCAACCAATCCCCGTTGTTTGAGCCAATGATATGTAATTTAAATTAATTGTTCACTTTAACTTATTTTATCCGAGTAAATTACCCTTGTAATCGTCCTTTGATAACTCGAATTACAAGAGGGCTGAATGCAATTATATACGTGCACAAATATTAAGTTTATAGAGAAAGCATTTTAAAACAATTTACTCTGTAATTATGGAATTGTTTCGGCAAAAAAACACGAAACATTATTTAACGGTTGCACCTTACAATACATTTGTTTTGTTTTGCCATCAAAGTGTTAAAATAAATAATCGTTATGTATCCATCGTGAAAAGAAGAAAAACCCAACACTAATAGGGTATAAATTTAACCGTTAATGTGTAATTACGCACAACGCCAAAAAAAAGGATTTACGCGAGCGACGTGGCGAGGAGGGCTCTGTGGAAACTCCCGGAACGGAGCAGAGAACGGCAGGGAGCAGAGAACGGCAGGGAGCAGAGAACAACAGGGATCAGAGAACAACAGGGAGCAGAGAACAACAGGGAGCAGAGAACAACAGGGAGCAGAGAACGGCAGAAATCAGGGAACGGAACGGAGCTGAGAACGGCAGAGATCAGGCAACGGCAGAGATCAGGCAACGGCAGGAAGCTGGGAACGGCAGGGAGCTGGGAAGGGAAGGGAGCAGAGAACGGGATGGAGCAGAGAACGGCAGTGACGGCAGGGAGCTGGGAACGGCAGCGAGCAGAGAACGGGACGGAACAGGCAACGGCAGGGAGCAGAGAACGGCAGGGAGCAGGGAACAACAGGGAGCAGGGAACGGGACGGAACAGGCAACGGCAGGGAGCAGGGAACAACAGGGAGCAGGGAACGGGACGGAACATGCAACGGCAGGGAGCAGGGAAAAAACAGGGAGCAGGGAACGGGACGGAACAGGCAACGGCAGGGAGCAGGGAAAAACAGGGAGCAGAGAACGGCAGAAATCTGGGAACGGAACGGAGCAGAGAACGGGACGGAGCAGAGAACGGCCCCTTCCGTATCGCGACCACCGCGCCCTGGGCGAGATCATTCTAGAGCGAGACGCCTCATACGCCGAACGAATATCAGACTTGCTGGTTGACTGCTCTATTGGGAGGTGCGCGTGAACAACAATTCAGACGTGTGAACGTCGAGAAAAAAATAAATCGCTGTGCGCCACCAGTTGCACCTATTACACTGGTTGGGCGTCGGGGGTGAAAGTCAGGGCTGATGTGCGACGGTCTGATGCGTTGGGGACATGGTGGCGAGATTTTAACTATCTCGCCTGGTATATACAGTGAGGGAAAAAAGTATTTGATCCCCTGCGGATTTTGTACGTTTGCCCACTGACAAAGAAATGATCAGTCTATAATTTAAATGGTAGGTTTATTTGAACAGTGAGAGACAGAATAACAACAACAAAAATCCAGAAAAACGCATGTCAAAAATGTTATAAATTGATTTGCATTTTAATGAGGGAAATACGTAGATTTGAAGCTTTCGTGACTGCAAGGATTCATACTCTTTGTTTTTTTCGGTAAAGTCACGTAGGTAAAATAAAATAAAAGAAAACAACTAAATTAAATCACGACGTATCGGAGGCAACACAAGCTACCGTCTTCAGGTGGAACAGACACAGCAAAATTCGCTGTATCCACAAATGAACAGCTCTGGAATACCCGAGATTATATACAGGTTAAGGGGGGGGGGGGGGGGGCAGGAAGGGACGTGGGTGGGGAGGGGAGGGCAAAGTTAAGCCGCCTTTTGTTATGCTGCAGGGGGTTCGGGGGAGTGGTGGTGCACTGCAAGAAAGCGGGTAAAGCCCACCTTTTGTTATGCTGCAGGGGGTTCGGGGGTAGGGCGATGGCGTGCTGCACGAGCGCAGGCACCATCCTGGTATAAACGGCTGTACAATTATCAGCCAGCTAACGTTTAACTTGGTTGATGACATCTTTCCAAAAGTTGCTCAATTTGAAACCATCCTCTCGGTTGAAGTTGTGTCTATGTTTGTATATTTGGATGGCTTCATGAACAAATTTTTGGTAATAACCGGTAGGTTTGCATAGTACTTTGGTATCAGAGAAAACAATGTCATGAGAACCTGCTGTGTTGAAACAATGAGCAGCCACGGCCGAAGAATTCGTTCTGCCGTGTTTCAAATCTCATTTGTGCTCGCCCTCCCCTCCCCACCCACGTCCCTTCCTGGCAACCTCCCCCCCCCTTAACCTGTATATAATCTCGGGTATTCCAGAGCTGTTGATTTGTGGATACAGCGAATTTTGCTGTGTCTGTTCCACCTGAAGACGGAAGCTTGTGTTGCCTCCGAAACGTCGTGATTTAATTTAGTTGTTTTCTTTATTTTGTTTTACCTACGTGACTTTACCGAAAAAAACAAAGAGTTGGGAAATAAGTAAGTATTTGACCCCTCTGCAAAAAAACATGACTTAGTACTTGGTGGCAAAACCCTTGTTGGCAATCACAGAGGTCAGACGTTTCTTGTAGTTGGCCACCAGGTTTGCACACATCTCAGGAGGGATTTTGTCCCACTCCTTTTTGCAGATCTTCTCCAAGTCATTAAGGTTTCGAAACTGACGTTTGGCAACTCGAACCTTCAGCTCCTTCCACAGATTTTCTATGGGATTAAGGTCTGGAGACTGGCTAGGCCACTCCAGCACCTTAATGTGCTTCTTCTTGAGCCACTCCTTTGTTGCCTTGGCCGTGTGTTTTGGGTCATTGTCATGCTGGAATACCCATCCACGACCCATTTTCAATGCCCTGGCTGAGGGAAGGAGGTTCTCACCCAAGATTTGACGGTACATGGCCCCGTCCATCGTCCCTTTGATGCGGTGAAGTTGTCCTGTCCCCTTAGCAGAAAAACATCCCCAAAACATAATGTTTCCACCTCCATGTTTGATGGTGGGGATGGTGTTCTTGGGGTCATAGGCAGCATTCCTCCTCCTCCAAACACGGCGAGTTGAGTTGATGCCAAAGAGCTCCATTTTGGTCTCATCTGACCACAACACTTTCACCCAGTTGCCCTCTGAATCATTCAGATGTTCATTGGTAAACTTCAGACGGGCATGTATATGTGCTTTCTTGAGCAGGGGGACCTTGCGGGCGCTGCAAGATAGTAGTGTGTTACCAATTGTTTTCTTGGTGACTATGGTCCCAGCTGCCTTGAGATCATTGACAAGATCCTCCCGTGTAGTTCTGGGCTGATTTCTCACCGTTCTCATGATCATTGCAACTCCACGAGGTGAGATCTTGCATGGAGCCCCAGGCCGAGGGAGATTGACAGTTCTTTTGTGTTTCTTTCTTTTGCGAATAATCGCACCAACTGTTGTCACCTTCTCACCAAGCTGCTTGGCAATGGTCTTGTAGCCCATTCCAGCCTTGTGTAGGTCTACAATTTTGTCCCTGACATCCTTGGATAGCTCTTTGGTCTTGGCCATGGTGGAGAGTTTGGAATCTGATTGATTGATTGCTTCTGTGGACAGGTGTCTTTTATACAGGTAACAAGCTGAGATTAGAAGCACTCCCTTTAAGAGTGTGCTCCTAATCTCACCTCGTTACCTGTATAAAAGACACCTGGGAGCCAGAAATCTTTCTGATTGAGAGGGGGTCAAATACTTTTTTCCCTCATTAAAATTCAAATCAATTTATAACATTTTGACATGCGTTTTCTGGATTTTGTTGTTGTTATTCTGTCTCTCACTGTTCAAATAAACCTACCATTAAAATTATAGACTGATAATTTCTTTGTCAATGGGCAAACGTACAAAATCAGCAGGGGATCAAATACTTTTTCCCTCACTGTAGAAGGTCTTGGGTTCAATCTCGACCTTGTCGGCTGTATATTTGGAGTTTGTGGTGTTTCCCTCTCTGTGGTCGCGTGGATTTTTCTCCGGCTCCTCCGCTTGCTCCTTCCACATTTAAAATCGTCCTTTTAGAGTATTTAGCTGCTATACATTTGCACATGATAAGCCACTTCGTTGAGCCATCATTTGTGATAGCCAGGTTACTTCTAAAAAGAGCTACGTAGCTCCGTGGGCCTTACCTGGTAAACTACAAATAGTTGATCGTTGTATTTTTTCGAATAACCCTCGACTAAAAGCTAAAGGTGCAGCTCTCCAATGGCTCGCTCACGCCCACTGCTGGCACAGGGGGCCTCAAACTCAAGCGAGCTCTGTATAGAGCCCCCTCGAAAGGATATGTTGGCCTAATCTTCCACGCCGTCTAGACGTATCGCAAATGACGTGGGAGCGGCCCACACTTCATCCCACCGCACGCAACAACAACCCCGCCGATCGACTAATCGCAGTGTACAAATTTGTACCACTGGGTGGAATAGAGGCGGCGACTGGCGGGTAGGGGCAGATTTAAGAAGCTTGCATACGTGATTTTTCAACTGCAAAGTGTGGACTGATTGTAATCTTCCCTTTCAGTACGGGATACAGTGTCGCCCTCTACGCGGGTTCTTCTCCGGGTGCTCCGGTTTCCTCGCACCTGGGTAATGAACACTCACTAACTGGCTGAAAACATCTTCATATATCGAGAGCTGCGGAACAATCCGGCTCGCCTCTGCGGTTCATGCTCAGCGATTGTGAGATGCATTTCGCATTAACGACGGCAATGTGATACAAATGTAATCATTACATTGGATTATTTTGTACCTAACCATCGATCACTTGAATGCAATTCCTGTGAGTGGAAACCATTCCTACTGTGGTCTGCCAGCTCAATGGGCTTCATTGAAGTAAAACTTCTTACGCCGAATAATATGATGCTCAGGAAAGAGTCCCCGTCTTGTGTCTGCCACCGCGGAGAGCGGCGCCCTGATGGGAATTCTGGGGGGCCTCCACCCCTGCTTCACACAGGGATGGAATCCGCGAGGCGAGCACGCGCTGCGATCATTCGAGATCGCTTCTGCAAGGTGTCACGACTTTGTGGGCTTGAGGCCGCGGTGGTCTCTGGCCCACTGACACCGCCGCCACCGCCTCATTATAGCAGCCTCATTATTACGCTGCCCGTAAAAATAAAAAAAAAAGCCATTGGGAAATGTCCTTTGAATGTCCTTTGAATGTTGGGAAGTTTGAAGGGCGCCGTTCGAATGGGGTTTTTTCTTCTTCTTCTTCTTCTTCCGTGTGGGCTGAACGATCGGGGGAGGGGGCGGTCGCTTGCTCTCCCACCCCCTAGCATCCCACGGGGACGGGGGAGAGGGGCGAACGTCTGGGATCATATTAACCAAGAATTTACTCCACTGATCTGCAGGGAGACGAAACAAATCCCAGATGAGAGGATCAATGTTACCGCGTGACTCCACTTATCAGCAAAATGAAAAAAATAAACAAACACACCTGAATAACTTGAAGCCGTTCCACAGAACAGGACGAGGGGAAATCGCGGATAATCGAACGACCAGGGCCGCTGGGAATTGGATTTTGTTGTTGTTGAAGACCCTAAGCGTACCCACGGATAATAGTAACTGCGGGTAATAGGATGACAGACGAGTGGAGTTCCCCTGTAGTGTACACGAGACTTCCACAGATTTCCACAACAGCACGCGTGCCCGTTCCACACTCCCCACCCTTACTCCAGCCACTCCGACTTCCAAACATCCGAAACCCTCTCCCTCATCTCCAACCCTCTCCCAGCACCTGCACACTCACCGCCCTTCCCCTCGCTCGGGGCCAATTATCTCGGGCGTGTGAAGTGACAGGTGTGGGTCGTTAGCTGCTACAGAATCTCCGGTACGGCACGCAGAGAGCTCCGTCACAGACATCGCTCCATTGCAGGCACCCAATCCCCTCCTATCCCCTCCCTCCCTCCATCCCCAATCCCCTCCCCTACCCTGCCCGCCCATCTCCCACTGTCAGATTCACGTCGAAATAGCCCCCTCCCTTCTCCCTCCCCCCAGAGTAAATGGGTTTATTGCAAACAACGCGGTATTATTTATGTATATATTGTACCAAGACAGGAGTTCATATTCTTGGTTCTTATATATTCTTGATGATTGCTTGTGTTGCAGTCGAAACGTCGTGATAATTTTATTGTTTTATATTTTTATAATTTTATTGTTTCCCTTCTACGTGACTTTACCGAAAGAACCAAGAATATAAATCCCTTCAGTCGCGAAAGCTTTAAATAAAAAAAGACAAGGGTGTTGTTTTTTTTTACCGGGTATAACGCCGAGCTTGCAACATTCAACCAAGTTTCGCCGGCTCGCTTGGATCTACAGACGCGGCAGGGGGAAATAATGCGGCAAGTTTATTAAATAACCGCCCCCTCGCCCCGACCGCCTCTGCCTCCACGAGAGGGACATCTAGAGGGCCCCTCTAGAGGGAGTTTGGCCAGCTCTTCCAGGCTGGCTAGCCGTGCGACTAACGTGATTACCGTTTTACCATTAATACCCCGCTGGTTTGGACAGATGCGCTGTTGGGGAGATTTGAAAAACTTTCACCGTCTGTTTCAAATGCCGCGACGGGAGATCGAATCAAACCGGCGACTTCTGGATCGTAGTAAGTCCAGGGGCGCTGCTGACGGTTGCCACTGCTGTCTGTGAGTGGTGATAACCCCTCACTAACTCCAGTAGAGTTGACACGAGCAGCAAAACAAACACCAGCGTTTGTGCTTTGAGATTTGAATGTTGTGGAGAGATACCTTGAGGGACCTTCGCGAGACCTCTGGGAAAGGGTAGAGATCTCGACTGTTGTTGTGACAAGGACTGCGCCATGCACCAGGTCTCGGGAGATACTGCCATTAATATTTTGGTTTCCAGGGAGCCGGCAGGTTTGTGGCAGAGGGGGCGGTGGGGCAGTTGGGGGCAGGGTCGTCATGGCCGGTGGTGATGGTGGTGGCGGTGTGGGAGGTGGTGGGTGTGGTGGTGGGTGTGGTGGGGGGTTAGCGCACTGCGCTATGAACCCGGCGAACCTGAGTTCAATTCCCGCTCATGGCCAACACCAGTGACGATTATTTGAAGCGGTCCTGGACCTCCCCTAGGTCGACTCAGCCTCAAATTAGTTACTGTTGTGGTGTGTAAACATCGCCTCTCGGGAGACAAAGGCGGTCGGAAGCGGTACTGGCCACCCACCTCCTCGTGTACCGTTCGCTAACAGAACTTGCCCCCCACACAGTCTGTTAAGCCTATACGGGGGATCTTTGTCTTTGGTGGCGGCGGTGTTGGAGGTAGTCGTGGTGGGGGTGGCGGTGTGAGTGGTGGTGGTGGCGGCGTGGATGGTGGTGGCGTCGGTGTGGGAGGTGGTGGTGGCGGTGGTGATGAAGGGAGTTGTTTCGGGAGTTGGGATCAACGCTGAGAGCGGAGCCTCCGAGGCGTCCGTTTCATGGCACTGGTGCAGAACAACGTTTGCCAATTGGCAGCGTCGCTGCGCAGCCGCGCGGCATAGACATCACAACAGCACTGTGGTTGTCACCCACAGTGTGGTTGTCACCCACAGTGTGGTTGTCACCCACAGTGTGGTTGTTACCCACAGTGTGGTTGTCACCCACAGTGTGGTTGTCACCCACAGTGTGGTTGTCACCCACAGTGTGATTGTCACCCACAGTGTGGTTGTCACCCACAGTGTGGTTGTCACCCACAGTGTGGTTGTCACCCACAGTGTGGTTGTCACCCACAGTGTGGTTGTCACCCACAGTGTGGTTGTCACCCACAGTGTGGTTGTCACCCACAGTGTGGTTGTTACCCACAGTGTGGTTGTCACCCACAGTGTGGTTGTCACCCACAGTGTGGTTGTCACCCACAGTGTGGTTGTTACCCACAGTGTGGTTGATACCCACCAGTGTGATTGATACCCACAGTGTGGTTGTCACCCACAGTGTGGTTGTCACCCACAGTGTGGTTGTTATCCACAGTGTGGTTGATACCCACCAGTGTGATTGATACCCACAGTGTGGTTGTCACCCACAGTGTGGTTGTCACCCACAGTGTGGTTGTCACCCACAGTGTGGTTGTTACCCACAGTGTGGTTGTCACCCACAGTGTGGTTGTCACCCACAGTGTGGTTGTCACCCACAGTGTGTTTGATACCCACAGTGTGCATGATACAAAAGAGATAATAGCGGGCCAACTTAGGCCACGATGCACGGGCGTATGATTTCTGGCACGTTGCTATTTTCCACGTACCGTATGCTGCACAATAACGGTCCATATCACCTGAACACTGACCTCTGACATGATGTAAAAATACGTGGATTTGGCCAGCTGGATGAGTCCCTGAGACAGGAGGACGATGACGACTCGTGGTCAAATTTTCCGGCTTGCTCAGGGCGTCATCCAGCAGTGGATTGATCATGGTTGACGATCGGTATGACGTAGGCGGGCTGTCCGTAGGCAACACACAACGGAAGCAGACCCCAAACTTCCTCACTCCCTCGCATACGAGACCGGGCTCTCACATATGAATCTATCTTTCAACCCTGTGTTTATCTACTGCTGGATGAACGCCACCCTATGATGGGTTAAACAGATCCTAGACATTCCCCAATTCATATTCTTAGCTCTTTCGGTAAAGTCACGTTGAAGGGAAACAATAAAATATATGATGATGACCGTTTGTCATCATCACACCTGATGATGACCGTTTGCGTTATGGTCGAAACGTCGTGAGAATTTTTATTGTTTTATATATATATTATTATTTTATTGTTTCCCTTCAACGTGACTTTACCGAAAGAGCTAAGAATATGAATTACTGCAGTCACGAAAGCTTTACATAAAAAATTCCCCAATTCACCAATCCGCGCTGACCATAATAGTGAAGTATGGTTAACGTGCGCCCCCCCCCTCCCCCCATAATCGACACGGCCTCGGTCGACCTTCATCCAGTAGTAGTTAAAGGGCTGAAAATTATTTGAACGTTGTATTACCCACGGTATGTTTGCATTACATGAGTTAACATTATGCACGCGAGTCACCCAGCCACAATGTAAACTGACGCTCTCATCTCTCCCTCTGTCTTCCCTCAGTCCGAGACAAAAATTTTTTGTTGTTGTATGGGTACTCTTTCCATTCGATGAGCTTGCGCGTGATCACAGAGGCAGGAGAAATTCCAACGCACGCTCGGACTGTGTGCCACGATTGTTCCCCGGGCCAGGTTTACTCGGTGGATTAACTTTAGCAGCGTATGTCTGCTTCAGGGACCTCCACCCAAATATTGAGCCTGGATACTTCTTTGAATGGGTGACCAGCACGTGCACAAAGACAGGTGTTACAGAGTTTATAATACGATCGGAAGCAAGCAGTCTTCTTCACATGTCTGGCATATTGCCCTGATGAAGCTGGTTGTAATCACCAGCGAAACGTCGTACTCAAATTGTAAATGTTGTGGGTTGACTCCAATTGGCACTTTTTGTTTACTTGACAAACCGAAACAATTTGGCTCTGTTGGGTGAGATTGGCGGTGAGTAAACGACACACTTATATTGACGCGATCTAACCAATCAAGCCATTTCACTATTACGAATAATATTGATTGCGACAGCCTCCGTGCTAAAACGACTCTGAACAGCCTTGCAACTCAGATGCACCGGCGAAGAACGCAGTTTAGTTCAGTTTATTTTGGTATAGCCCTGTGAGCCATTCGGCTCTTGAATCGGGTGCAACCACAACAAACAAACAAACACGAATAAGAAAAACATCTTAAAGTGACTATGTGTGACTGTGCAAACAGAAAATCCATGGAAAAAACAGCAAAAATATTCCTGAAAAAAGCACCGTACACCAACGCGGTGTGCAAAAAATTCCAGTGGGATGCAAGTCAAACAACAACAACAACAACCCCAAAAACTTAGATTAAGGCCATCAGTCTAACTCCGTACTACAACAAAACAAACATGTCCAAACCAAAAAACGTTTTCCAAATCACCAAAAAATAGAGCCATAATTGCAACGTAACAGTGATCACAAGGACTATGACCGAATTTATTAAACAATAAACTACACAAATAACATGTAACACCAAATCCTAGAGCCATAGCTGGCTGCATGAGTTACTCCACAACAGCAGAAGCATCGGTCGGAGTATCACATTTTTCAATGCACCTTTAAGATCAGCACGCTAAATCAAAATACAGATAATACTTTGCAGCGTCATTCGGAGCGAAACGCAAGAAAGCTTCGCACGGCTGAGACCGAAAGCGAGCGGCTGCAGTGAAGTAGCCAGTGCAGTAGAGGGGGCTTCGCGCCCGTTCTCCGCAGGTGCCCCCACAAGACTCGAGCACTGGTCGTGTATGGCGGCGGTGGTGGTGGAGGATGGGGAGGCGGAGGAGATTTCTGAAACTACAACTCAACTACTTATTTACCAGTTGAGGCCCACAGAGTTATCTTGACAAATCTAAACTAATTGGCCCTGTCGGGTGGTAGTGGCGGTGGGTGAACTACACATTTATATTGACGCGATCTAACCCGTAAAACAATTTCCGTATTATGAATAATATTGGTCGCGACAGCCTACGTACTCAATCGACTCTTCAAAAGCCAACTGCTCGCAAATGATAGCTCCACGAAGTGGAATGATCATGGTGGGAATTTATAGTGTCAGCCAAATACTCTTAACGTGAATGGGAAAACTCGCAGGACCCCGGAGAAAGACACGCAAACTACAAATATACAACAGGAGTCAGGGTCGGGATCGATCCCACGACCTCCCTGTATACCAGGCGAAGTAGTTAACATCTCGCCACCGTGGCGCCCCAGATGCAGAGGTCTCTGAATTTCCCATTCGAGGGGACAATTGGGCCCCGCAGCCCGCCCACTGATTGCAATTACGAGCAGTGAGGGCCTGACACACTCTTAACGATCCCTCGTCGTTTTCCCATCCTGCTCACTGACCGTGACCGATCGCTGGTATGTGGATCGGCGGAGGGAGGCTCGTGATTGCCCGGGTCAAGAGAATATCTGAAAATGGTCGTTGCTTCCAGAAACCAACATTCGAGAATATTGTCCTCCCCGAATATTTGTACCCGCAAATATATATTTTGTTGGAACAAAGTAGCCCTGCCACCTAACCATAACCCCAACCAGAGGAAATGTTCACTGCTGAGAACAAATATGTATCGGCCCTTGCAACCAACCCCTCCTCCATCCTACACGAGACCTCCTACCAAGCGTAACCATAATTGCCTAATCGTATCTAAAATACTCACCTGTCAAGGCCTCTTCCGAACTTCTGTACCGCTTCTCCTGCCTTGCCACGGAATTCCTACACAGCGGTGCTCAAATGACAGAAACTTAGTTCGCGAGCTCCTTAGCTCCTGTCCAGCTCTCTGATCTATACAGTAACCGATCGAACCTCCTCAAAGACCCATCCCTGTACCTGATCTCATTCATCTTCTCTTCAAACGTGGTATCCGTTGCCCATTGGAAAAAAAAAAAAACTATCAAAAGTAGATTGCAAAGTGATCCACCTTTTTTGCTTTAAACATTGGATATCAACGTTTTTCCAGGGTAGCATCCATTGCGCATGCCGAGGTAAAGTCGCTGTACGATGAGTGATGATAATTTTTCTCGTGTGGCCCCAGGCTGTGGTATTTATTTCCGTTGGACATTCACTCTGCTGGCTTCCCCCTCCTTCTGGACGTCTGTGAAAAAGAGATTTATGTCGCATCGGACTCCATCAGTATAAATTAATATTCTGATTACCTGCTTCATTCAAATCACGCCTGAAGATGCAACTTCATTCTAAGGGCTTTTTTTATTTCCTGAATAAATTCATTTTTTTGGGTTGCATTTAATTCGTGTGAGCCTAGCTGCGTGTGTGTTGCACAGCGCCTTGTCGTGACCTTCCAGTGAACGGCGCTTTAGAAGTGTAAATTAAATAATAAGTATTATTAATAGGGTGTCACTCAAAATTCAAGTTTGTTATTTTCAAGGTCGCGCCTCCTGGTTGTATCCGCCTGCCATTAAACTGAAGCCACTGCGAGTTTAGAGAGAATCCCTAAATGTTTACTGGGAACTCGACGGAGATGCACGACAGCTAATACACATGGAGACACAGTGTAGAGAGGACGAGGAAGATGAGGAGTTGTAGGAGGGTGAGAAGGAGGAGGGTAGAGGAGGGGAGGAGGAAGGCGGCTGAGTAACCTGTAAATGTGAACAGATTAGAATGGCGCTGTCAGCTGTTTACTTTTACACCAGCGGTAAAAAAACTGAGAGGAGGGTGTGAATTCAGCAAACGGAAGGCAGCGTATTGAGTGGCACCTCAATCCCCTCAATTCATCATTGGTCTGGAGCTGTAAGCAGCAATAACTTGCCGTGTACGTGCGCGCAACAAAGATCCCCCGTGTAGCCTTAACAGACTGTAAGGGCAAGTGCTGTTAGCGAGCACCTATGAAGGCCGGAACGATACACGAGGGGGTGGGTGGCCAGCACCACGCCCGACCGCCTTTGTCTCTCCAGTGGCGATGTTTACACATCGCACCAGGTACTCATTTGAGGTTGAGTCGACCTAGGGGAGGCCCAGGAACGGTTCAGATAATCGTCACTGGTGTTAGTCGTGAGCGGGAATTGAACCCGGGTCGCCGGGTTCATAGCGCGCTGACCGCTACACTATCGCTCCCCACACAACAAAAACAACCGCCATTCGCCACTAAGTGGCGGTGACGTCACCACGACGCTTGTGCCAGGCTATGTGCACCCTGAGGCCACGTGAAGTGTCGAACGCCCGCTGGCAGGAGGTCACGGGGCAGACCCAGGTGCCACGGGTCGACTGACTGAGATGACTGGCTGATACACCACCTGTGCCCCCTAATGTGCAAACCTGCTGTGCTTTAGCCACCCGGCGCTCCGCTCGTTGTGCTGAGCGTCGCTCCTCCGCCCTTCGTTGTTCTTGGAGGGCGACTACCTCCAACTGCCCAGTAGCATCCTTCACGAGCCTCCTCCATAGAGGCCGATCTTGACACCGCTGACACCAGTCATCGGCAAGTCCACTCAGCTCCACGTCCTACTGTACCACATCACTCCATCTCTTCTCTAGCCCGAGCCGCGCCCGCTTAGCCCCCTCAATCCGGACGAACAAAAGCTGTTTTGGCATGCGGTGGCTGGGCATGCGGGCTACATGACCCAGCCATCGCAGCCTTGCCCGCCGGAGGGGCTCACCGATGGGACCTTGCCCAGATCTTTCAAGAATTTGTGAGCTCCTCACGCAATCCAGTCTGGTTAAACCCAGGATGGATCGTAGGCAGGCCAGCCTAAATGTTTCTAACCAGCGAAGATGTTCCATTAGGGGGGTCCACGTTTCGCAAGCGTAGAGAAGGGAGGGAATGACCGTGGCCGAGAAGACCTGAAGCTTAGTGCGGAGCGACAGACCAGGTAGCTTCCACACAGCGTTAAGCAAACCGATGAAAAGATATTGCCGCTCGACTGATTCGGAGTGAGACCTCTGCTGTTAAACTGGAGCCAGTCATAAGCACACTGCCCAGGTATGAGAAACTCTCCACTCTCTCCACAACTGCCCCATCACCGATTGGGAGTTGTGGGGGTGGAGTGTCCGATGGTACAAAATACCCAGGCAGGTGCTTAGTTTTGGTGGGGCTGATGGTAAGGCCCGACCTCTTAGTGGCACGCTCCAGTCTCAGCAGCAGCGTCTCCAACTCCTCCTCTGACTGAGCAGCTATTACCAAATCATCAGCATACATAACGTGGTTGAGCAATAGGGAGCCATCCCATGACCGCACCCGGGCATCGATCAGCCTCCCATTATATCTGTACCATATGGAGATTCACCCGGTACAGCTATTGAAGGCTTCACGAACTACGTGGTCAAAATAGATGTTAAATAATGTGGGAGCCAGAGGACATCCCTGTCGCACCCCAAGGTGTACAGGGAGTGGCTCTGACTCCCGGCCACGTAGTTTTACCCGGGCCCGCTCACCATCATGAAGGTCCTTAATGATCGTGAGCAGAGGGTCAGGTACTCCAAAAGCACGAAGAACAACCCAGAGCCCAGGCCTACTTATGGTATCATAGGCCTTGACCAGGTCAATAAAGCAGAGATGTAGGTCTTGTTGGAATTCCCTACACCTCTGCTGTAGCAGATGGACAGAAAATATGGCATCTGTGCAGGACCGCCCTTTCCTGAAACCGCATTGGGGCTCCGCAAGCCTCTCCTCAGCGTGCCTGGCAAGGCAATGCTGAATAACCCTTCCCAGGACCTTTCCCGGCACACTGAGGAGTGAGATGCCCCTATAGTTGTTACAGTCTGTGCGGCCTCTTCTTAAAGAGTACCCAAAGCAGCCATTGCAGCTGCATGAGTCACAGTCCTAAACCTCGCCCATTTACCCTCGACATCAGGCGGAGTCGGGGACGATGCCAATCCCAGCCGCAAGCGATGATGAAATCTCGCTTGCAACTTTCATCAGATAACTGAGACCAGGCCACTTTAGGTCGGAATAGGGTCCTGGGTGTACACCCACCACTGGAGTGGAAGAATGGCAGGCGCATCTTACAGATGACTAGTCGATGGTAAGAGGGCAGATCAGCTCCACGGTAGGTCCTGGTATCAAAGACATGGCCTTGCATCCGCTGGTCCGTCACTATGTAGTCCAGCAGATGTTCTTGCTTGGACCCGGCATGCATCCATGATGTTGTGTGGATGCGCTGATGCCGGAACAGCGTGTTGGTAATTACAAGCCAATGGGCTGCACAAAAATCTAGCAGCCTCCTACCGTTGTTATTGAGCTGATCTGGCCCATGCCCTCCAATCACTCCAGACCAGGTGCCAGTATCATGACCAACTCGGGCATTGAAGTCACCCAACATGATGACTCTATCCCTAGGGGCCACTTTAGCCAGCACCTGTGACAGGAGGCCATAGAAGGCATCTGACTCATCGGCTTTGCCTGCATCCCTCCACGGATGTTCATCTTCGGTGGGGGCATAAGTAACCACGACCACCATTCCTCGCCTCCGATTGATGGGAAGGCGAGCCCAAAGTAGCCTGGGGCTTACAGCTTCCCACACCTCACTGCCACGCTCCCACACCCCCTTCATTCTTTTGTTCAAAAGAAGAGCCACACCCTGTTGTTTGGCAGTCTGCTGCCCCGAGTAGAGGACTGTCCACCCATCATGGTGGCAGGAGCCAGAGCCGGTCCACTGGACCTCCTGAATGCCGCATAGATCCACCGGTACCGGTCCAGCTCCCGACAGAGGAGTGGCAGCCTCTCCTCCGCAGTGAGCGTTCGAACATTCCACCTGGCCACCCGTAGTGGCTTTTCGTTGTTTCTGGAGGAGCCCCGAGGGTGGATATTCAATCTCCTGGCTCCGCCAATTGGGGTTTGGCCAGGAGACGTCATAGACGCCTGGCCCCCCGGGGCCTCCGGCACAAGCTTATTAGTTACATATTTCAGCTTAACTCGTGGTCTCGAGGTAATTAATTGAAGGTGGAGGGGTTACCAGCCCCTCGCACCCGTCCAGAGCCCCCGTTTAGCCCCTGTGGTGGACACATATGCCATGAGGGTAGGAGCCAATCAATATTGGATCTCCCCCCACAGCACTCTCCACGACAGAGTTGCCCGTCCGGCACCGCGAGGAGGTAGGGGGTTGTTTTGCCGGACTCACACACACGCACGCACACACGTACAACAACAACAACCGCCATTCGCCACTAAGTGGCGGTGACGTCACCACGACACTTGTGGCAGACTATGTGCACCTTGAGGCCACGTGAAGTGTCGAACGCCCGCTGGCAGGAGGTCACCGGGCAGACCCAGGTGCCACGGGTCGACTGACTGAGATGAGTGGCTGATGCACTACCTGTTCCCCCTACTGTGCCAACTTGTTGTGCTTTAGCCACCCGGCGCTCCGCTCGTTGTTGTGAGCGTCGCTCCTCCGCCCTCCGTTGTTGTTGTTGGGCGACTGCCTCCAACTGCCCAGTAGCGTCTTTCACGAGCCACCTCCACAGAGGCCCATCTTGTCACCGCTGGTACCAGTCATCGGCAAGTCCACTCAGCTCCACATCCTCTTGTACCACGTCACTCCATCTCTTCTCTAGCCCATGCCACGCCCGTTTAGCCCCCTCAATCCGTACACACGCACACACACACACACCTACACAGCAGTCGTTATACTTTTATGATGTTTACTGCAGGGAACTTGCAGCAACATGGTCCTGACTTTTCGCAAGATATACCTCGCCTAAGAGGGCTCAGACTGTGCCATCGTATATATAAAACAGGTTACCATGGATGTTGACAGCGAGTGCGGGATATCTGGTTCCACCCCCCCCCCCCACCACCACCACCCCCTCGTGTTGACGAGTTCCATGCCTCGCTCGCGACGACATCCTCTGGAGACGGAGTGAGTCAACCGTCTCGTTCGAGTCGGGGAAAAAAATACGGATGAAAACCCATGCATACGCATGAATCTTGTAACGGGTTTCCAACACGCGTTTGTCTTCGGAAGTAATTAATGAGCACCAGTACGGAGCGCACGGGTAGCGGTGCACGGGCAAGATGCAATTCCATATTTTAAAAGAGTAATTTTTGGTTGCTTTTCGCGGTTTGCGTCTTCCAGGATTTTGTCTTTGTTTTTTGGGCAAACCATTTTGCCGGAACGGCAACGCAACTTCACACGAAAGTTTCCTTCGCATTGGGATCATCTTCCGCAAGCGGGTTTCAACCTTCGTGGAAGAAGCGTGGCAAATCGAGCTAGCGAGCGCAGATTCGGCGGAAGTCTTTCCCCGCGCCCTGTTACAAACAAACCGTGGTTGTTGATTGACAGTGAATGAGCTATGCATTAGCAGTCGCTCCTCATACCCCGCACGACTGATTTAACAAATTGTGCGGACGTTCAACGTGATGAGCGGTGTGGGCAGGGATGCGCTACGGATGGAGTTTTTAAAATCGTGGTTGCTGAGCACGCGCTTTAAAAAAATATGCCTCCAAAAACGCCAAGCGGCCGTTAATAAACAGCACTCGTGAATGTTGGAAAATAAGAATAGGTTTTAACCTTTTCTGGCAATAAAACAGGAGATGTTAAGATGTTTAAACACCGAATATATAACTTTCGTAAGGAATAAAGTCTGCATAAACCACACGTACTTGTGGTGAACATGCAAATGAATGTGCTCTGATAATGCATGGCATTGCATTTTAAACGGATTGGTCTGCACCAGAGAAAGCCTTCTTCATGGCATAGTCTCACCAGTGTTAGACCAGAGAACGCCAAAAGGCGGACAGTACAAAGACAATGCACTTATCACAGCAGCTACATCGCGAGAACTCTTTGCCAGTATCAAAATATGAAAAACAAGGATAGATTTTACCCTTTCTGAAGTTGCACTTTCAATGGCGCTATCACCGATTATTTGGTGATACCGCCGTTGGCAGTGGGTGCAACAAACACACATCTAATAACAACAACAACAACATTCAGCAGCACCGTGCAGGCAGCAACGAGGGTTGGTGGATCTCCACACAGACGCCGTGAAACTCCCTTGCCGTTTGCGTCGAACACGTGCGCAGTAGGAGCTGGTAGAGCAAAATGTAAGATTTATATAATCTGTCCAATATGCAATGGACAGAGAACCGCAGAGATTGGACAGGGAATTTGGCGGCGGCTGTCTGTGGTTCCTCCTCGCGCCCCTGAGCCGACCTCTCTGTTCGGGAGCGGACAAGTTCTTCTGTGGCGGCGGTGGCTCGTTACAATTTAAAGTTCTTCATTATTTATTCTCGGGTTATCTCGGTGCACCGGTTTGCTCGCGAGATTTCTTGCTCAGCGGGAGTGGAGTTCGAGGCCACCGTTTTAAAGACAGTGGTCGACTTTTAAATAAACTGAACTTACAGATATTTTTTTTATTTTACCAAGTGAGGCCCACTGAGCTATGTAGCTCTTTTTCAGAAGCGACCTGGCTATCACAAATGATAGCTCAACGACGTGGTTTATCACGTGGACATGCATAGCTGCCTCGAAACGTATTTGCCTAAATGTGGAGGGGAAACCCGGAGGACCTGAAGAAAAATCCACGCGACCACGGGGACAAAAGAACATGCAAACTCCAAATATACAACAGGCGTCAGGTGTCGGGATCAAACCCACCCCCTCCTGGATACCAGGCGAGGTAGTTAACACATCTGTGGTGCTGATGCTTCTGGCCTATTGCTGTAGGCGGAGCCTAAAGCAGAATTCGTTTTTCTGGGGTGCATCAATATAAGGTTACAAATCGCCTCGAGAAAGTGAAAGAGAGAAAGATGACAAAAGAGAGTTTGTGGCGAGATTAGCGAAATGTGAACAGCACATAGTCGCGTGTAATCAGACGAGAGAAGAGCGATGGCGACGAGAGAGAGATTCCGTGAGACGAGATGAGAGAGCCGCAGACACAATGGAGATGAGAGAGATTCATTTATTCCACGTTAATTGGTATCCCTATGTTAATCACGAATCTGGGCGAACCTTGGATCACTTGGGACGCTTCAGCAACGTGCTAAGTTTTGCTTACGCCTTGCGCCGCAATCGTCTTAACAACGCACGGGGGGGGGGGGGTGGCATCGAGGAGGTGGATGAGGTGAGAGGCGGCGATGGGGGCGATGAGGGCCCCGTTAATTAGGCGCTGCTCTCGAGGCCAGCATTGTCACTTCTCGTGCCGCTAATTAACCGCAGCCTTCAGGAGGTGACGCTCGGGCGCAAGGGGCCCCTGCACTCGTCGGCAAAACCTTTCTTTTTGTTTAAACATTCTCACCACACGAGAGTGCCTCTCGCGCGGAAGCGATAAAAGTCAACAAACAATCGGGTGGCGGCGGAGGCCTCTCTCGCTGCCCTTTGTTGGCACGGAGAAACAAGCCCGAGCGAGGTCTCGTCCGCTCCAGCGTTTTAAGCGTGAAGGGTAAAGGCGCAGCCCTGCGATGCCTTGCTCGCGTCATTGCCGCCGGGAATGGCCTTCACGAAAGGGAGCTTCAGAGAACCACCCCCCCTCCTCCTCCTCCCCCCGCAGTCCCCCCACATCTGGAGAGTATTTTTGTCAGAGTCGTCCACGCTGTCCAGACGTCCGGAAGGAGTTGGGAGATTACCCACACTTTACCCCCCCCCCCCCTTCTACGACACCTGCAGATCTACTGACTGCGGTGGCACATTTATTAACGCCTCCGTTGCTTCTGGGAAGGCATCCTATCAGCTGCTTTGGTTCAGTGCAAGCAAACTTGGGACCGGTTTTGGCATTCAGTATCTCATCAGCTTGCCTGACCCGATCCTGGTGAACTGCTCGATATACAAGTTTCCCGCGCTGTGCGCGGGTTTCGGTTTTTGCGATTTCGCGGAGATGCGGCTAACCTCTTGATATTCCAATATTCGCTGTATGCGGCTTACATTCACGCATATGCGGCGATGCGGTCGGTCGTGAGACAACGTTCGTTATGCGCTGTACATGTGCTACACTCGGCACGCAACTGTCACGTGCAGTTTCTCTTTGTGCGCCCTTGCTTTTGAGCGCATCTACGCATTATGTGTGCATGTCGAGCCTCTTTCGCACCCCACGTAGTCAACCGTGCTAATCGGAGGTGCGGAGGGAAGGACAGTCGTCGGTCCACTACAATGCGATTCTTTTTGATTTAAAGCTTTCGTGACTGCAGTGATTCATATTCTTGGTTCTTTCGGTAAAGTCACGTTGAAGGGAAACAATGCAATAATAAAATGTATATTTTATTTTAAAATATATTTTATTTTTAAATATATATGTCATTTTATTTTTTAATTGTTTCCCTTCAACGTGACTTTACCGAAATATATATTTTATTATTTTATTGTTTCCCTTCAACGTGACTTTACCGAAAGAACCAAGAATATTAATGCGATTCTTGACAATGTGAGTCCAATTACATCCACCGCATAAAGCGAGGGAAACCTGTTCTACTGTATTAAACACAATTTCACCACCACGGCTCACGAGCGGGTGGTGTTTGGTCAGCACCCCAGCCCCGGCTGCCTTTGTCTCCCCAGTGCTGGTGTTTACACACACGGCGCCAGTAACTCAATTGAGGCAAAGCCAATAGAGGGAGATTCGAGAATCGTTCTAGATATCACTCACCACTGACGTTAGCCGTGGACAGGGATCCAACCCGGGTCGCCCTGTTCGTTGCGGGAGCGCGCACACACCAACGCATACAATTGCACATTCTCCCCCAACCACATACACGTGACCCCCCCCTCCCCTCCCCATACCATCACAGGCCAGGGGTTTAACGGAACGAGCAAGTAAATAAAGAAAGAACGAATCGAGCTCACGAATGTGACTGGAAATAAATCACTAAATTGGTGAGAGACGAGGTGGATCGGGTGGGGGGTAATGAGTCTCTTGAGAGCGCCAATAATCTGCCGCGGTCCGTGATCACGGACAGCAACCGTAGCAACAGCGGTGGCAACGGCGGTGGCGGTGCTGAGCAACCGCAGGCCCCGTTACCATGGGAACGGAGGTGCGCCTCGCCAGCCAACTCACGATTCACGTGGGGTAGGGGGGGTGGGGGGCAACCCCGTCCATCGCTCAAGCCAGGCTTGGTTTTACTCTCCCATCAAAATCGCAATCGGATGCTAAGCTGTGGTCGATTTTTGATGAACATGATGATGAGTTCGTTTGTAGACTGGTTTGACACAGAGTATATATGAGCGTGTGTGTGTATGCAGGGTGGCCCAAAAGTCAGGACACAAAGGGCTACTTAATTAAATTTAACACTGACATTAGGACGATGTTAATTGATTATTCTTTAAAATAAAATCGTATCTGTTACCATAATTAATATCTAATTTTCTACTCTTTTCCCTGTTGGTGTCACCCAAAATTCTCCGTTTGCAAAACTCGACCAGGAACCTTGTATGAACTGAGACAATTAAAACGTAATTGATGATGAACGTTAAAAAAAATACACGGCTGTAATCGCATAACAACAAATACATTCGTTTAAAAAAGAAATTCACGCATCATATATTCATGTCGATGGAAGTCAGTTTGAACATTTATTAAATAACCCATGCGATTTGTTAAATTAAATAAAATAACCCGATGTGCCCTGACTTTTGGGACAACCAGAATATGTAAAATAGTCGTCTGTTTACATATTAGTTTGATATAGTTGCACTAAATCCGTTTGAAATAAATATTCTGTTGTGATTGCGTGCGCCACACAACCTCGGCACTCAGCTGCATTTTTTGCATACAAATATACTGAACGTGCAGTACATTCAATTATTGCTTGAGAATTCACAGCCTATTGCCAATCGCCAGCTGATAACATGTAGACGACTAGATACCTCTGATATGCAATGTGATAGGTATATATATTAGATTTATTAATGGATGTATGTCATTTGCATAATCCCTCGAGATGGAACTTATCGTTTTCAAGGTTGACTATGGTGTCGTATGACACGTAAACAGCGCACACATGATGGCACCGCGTATACAAACAGCTAAAATATATACCTTACACAGTATGCATTTATACAAAGCCAAATAAATTTACCGTACACAATCAACACTGTGCCACGAATACAAATAATACAGCCAAGGTAATGCACTTTGAACAAGACTCATTCTATCGATGAGACACGGAAGATCAACACTGGCCCTGACTTTGCTTGCTTAAACAGATGCTGCTGAATAATAGCAGTCCGGGAAGCCAATATAGGCTGACGGACTAACACGTCGTTTGTACGTACAGCGAGGTAACCGAGTGAAGCTCTGCTCGGATTTATTTGCATGTGGACGATGGCGACACGTGGTCTCAAGACCTCACTCAGTCTTGCCACTGTCACGCCACGACGAGGCAATCTCGAGGCAGTCCACGTGCGGGCGATGACAAACCCCAAATACATCTAATGATTCATTTTATATAGCATCTCACAATCGCTGAGATACCACAGGGAAAGCTGGAAGGTTGCCAGGTGGTGAGTCAGCGCGAACCACAATTGCTCTGCAGTTCTCTATATATTAAGATGTTTCCAGCCAATGAGTGAGTGTATATGAGGAAACCGGAGCACCGAGGGAAACCCCCATCCATACGAGGGGGCAGAAGGGATAGGTGGTATCAGTCCACACGTTGATTCACTGCGTTCTTCTGGCAGAGACAGGCTAATGGCCAACTTCCTCGATGGCCACGGGGAGGGAGTCTCACAACGTTTTGTAATTCGTGCGGTGATCCACCAAACCCCGCCCGATCCTCCCCCTCTCGTTACGAATCCTTCAGCGTCTGCATAACATTCACAATTTGAGTACTTACTCTCCAACACACCTACAGGCTGAAGCAGTAAGTAATTGGCGTTTTGTTTACGTGACAAATCCCTTACTAATTGGCTGTGTCGGGTGGTGGAGGGTTACGACACATTTATACTTACGCGATCTAACCCAAAAACCTTTATTAGCAATAATATTGGTCGCGAAAGCCTCCTGCGTGTTAAACTGCTACGGTGTTTATACGTTTAATTTAAAGAAATACGCGAAACACCCTGCAGTTGCTAATTACGCCGAAGGTAATGTGTGTAACTTGTTGCGTTCAAGAGGAAAGCTGCTTAACCCCCCCCCCCCCCCCCAAGCAGAGACGCATGGCTGCCTCGTTGCTCGCGCCTGTTAAACATTTGCCCCCCCTCTGTTGCGCGAAATTGGATTCACAGAGACAAAGATCACCCCCCCCCTCCCGTGTTAGCCCACACGCGCTCTTTGGAGCCCGTGTGCGGTTTGCGAGCAACTCTGACGGCTGGGGTGACACGCGAATGGGAGGTGGTGGTGTGGTGAGGATCACGCCCAGCTACCTTTGACTCCTCAGCGCTGATGTTTTACACACGTTCAAGGCTGAGTCGACCTCGGGGAGGCCCAGGGCCCGTTCAGATAATCGTCATTGTTGTTGGTGGCCGTGAGCGGGAATATAACTCGTGTGACGGAGTCCGTATCGCAGCACGCTGGACCAGTACATCAACACTCCCCCCCTCCACACACACACAAAGATGAACAACCCCCGTATAAATTTTGATTTAAAGCTTTCGTGACTGCAGTAATTCATATTCTTAGTTTTTTCGGTAAAGTCACGTTGAAGAGAAACAACAAAATAACAAAATATATATAAAACAATAAAAAATTCTCACGACGTTTCGACCATAACTCAAACGGTCATCATCAGGTGTGTCGGTTTGCATAAATTTATTTTGAAAACGGCATATTTATTTATATATATAAAAATAACGTTTGCGTCACGCGCAACGATGGCAGTTTGCCAGGACTAGTCCATCTATTTTTTGAAAAGAGGAGGGGGGAGACGAAATTTGTTTTTATGTAAGCTGTCTGAAAGGCACTGTAAGCGTGAACAATCAATCAAGAACTGAAATGATTTATCAAATCTTTCCAATGATTGCTAAGATAGAATCCATCTTCTCGGTTGAAATTGTCTCTGTGTTTGTATATGTGGATAGCCTCATGAACGAATCTCTCATGGAAGCCAGATGGCTTACAAAGAACCTCCGTCTTGGAAAAGTCAATGGCATGTGAGCCTACTGAATTAGAACAATGATCTGCTACGGCCGAGGTGTTGGTCCTACCGTGTTTAAGGTCTGCTTTATGTTCACGAATGCGGTCCGAGATATGGCGTTTGGTTTCTCCAATGTAACTACTACCACAGAGGCAACTTAGTTTGTAGACACCAGGGTATTGTATGTCCGGAATCACATCTTTTACAGACGGAACCAGATCACGGATTTTATGTAATGTGTTGAAACGGACCTGGATCTTGTGTTTATTCAAGATTTTGGAGATCTTTTTTGTGATCCCAGCAATGTAGGGTAAAGTGATGGTTTTGAAAGGCTCCTCAAGAGGGTTCTTCTTCATGGTTTGAGTGATAGCTTTGCGGATTGTATAGTCGGAGTAACCATTAGCCCTAAGAGCTTGGTGTACGTGCTTGAGTTCACTGCTTATGTGTTCCTGGTCGGATATGCATTGGGCTCTATGATACAGAGTCTTGATGAGAGAATTCTTCTGTGATGGATGGTGGTGGGAATCCGGTTTCAGATAAGCATCCGTATGGGTAGCTTTCCTGTAGACAGAGTGGCTCATTGAACCATCAGGTCTCTTTTTAATTAGGACATCCAAAAAAGGTATCTTGCCATCTATTTCGACTTCCATGGTAAATCTGATGGCTGGGTGTATGGAATTGATGTGGTCGAAGAATTTGTCTAGAGCAGGCCGGCCATGTGGCCAGATGACAAAAGTGTCATCCACGTACCTCTTCCATAAGGTTGGGCGCAGAGTGGCAGTCTGGATGGCGTCAGTCTCAAATTTCTCCATGAAAATGTTAGCTAACAGTTATAGCTAACATTTTCATGGAGAAATTTGAGACTGACGCCATCCAGACTGCCACTCTGCGCCCAACCTTATGGAAGAGGTACGTGGATGACACTTTTGTCATCTGGCCACATGGCCGGCCTGCTCTAGACAAATTCTTCGACCACATCAATTCCATACACCCAGCCATCAGATTTACCATGGAAGTCGAAATAGATGGCAAGATACCTTTTTTGGATGTCCTAATTAAAAAGAGACCTGATGGTTCAATGAGCCACTCTGTCTACAGGAAAGCTACCCATACGGATGCTTATCTGAAACCGGATTCCCACCACCATCCATCACAGAAGAATTCTCTCATCAAGACTCTGTATCATAGAGCCCAATGCATATCCGACCAGGAACACATAAGCAGTGAACTCAAGCACGTACACCAAGCTCTTAGGGCTAATGGTTACTCCGACTATACAATCCGCAAAGCTATCACTCAAACCATGAAGAAGAACCCTCTTGAGGAGCCTTTCAAAACCATCACTTTACCCTACATTGCTGGGATCACAAAAAAGATCTCCAAAATCTTGAATAAACACAAGATCCAGGTCCGTTTCAACACATTACATAAAATCCGTGATCTGGTTCCGTCTGTAAAAGATGTGATTCCGGACATACAATACCCTGGTGTCTACAAACTAAGTTGCCTCTGTGGTAGTAGTTACATTGGAGAAACCAAACGCCATATCTCGGACCGCATTCGTGAACATAAAGCAGACCTTAAACACGGTAGGACCAACACCTCGGCCGTAGCAGATCATTGTTCTAATTCAGTAGGCTCACATGCCATTGACTTTTCCAAGACGGAGGTTCTTTGTAAGCCATCTGGCTTCCATGAGAGATTCGTTCATGAGGCTATCCACATATACAAACACAGAGACAATTTCAACCGAGAAGATGGATTCTATCTTAGCAATCATTGGAAAGATTTGATAAATCATTTCAGTTCTTGATTGATTGTTCACGCTTACAGTGCCTTTCAGACAGCTTACATAAAAACAAATTTCGTCTCCCCCCTCCTCTTTTCAAAAAATAGATGGACTAGTCCTGGCAAACTGCCATCGTTGCGCGTGACGCAAACGTTATTTTTATATATATAAATAAATATGCCGTTTTCAAAATAAATTTATGCAAACCGACACACCTGATGATGACCGTTTGAGTTATGGTCGAAACGTCGTGAGAATTTTTTATTGTTTTATATATATTTTGTTATTTTGTTGTTTCTCTTCAACGTGACTTTACCGAAAAAACTAAGAATATGAACCCCCGTATAGTCTTAACATATTTTTAGAGCAAGTGGTGTTAGCGAGCGTGTGTGTATGTTGTCGTGGTTAGCCCGCCGAGTTAGATTCCCACTCACGGACAACACCGCTGAAGATTCTAGATTTAAAGCTTTCGTGACTGCAAGGATCCATACTCTTTGGTTCTATTCTACCTACGTGACTTTACCGAATAGAACCAAAGAGTACCGCTGAAGATCACCTGAAACGGTCCTTGGCCTACCCTAGATCGACTCAGCCTCAAGTGAGCACCTGGTGCTGTGCGTGAAAAAACATCGCCGCTGGCGGCCGGCAAAGCGCCGGCCACCGACTCCCTCGTGTGCCACAGTGCCGACCATCACAGCTGCTCTCTCACAGCACTGGCCCCAAAAGTCTGCTCAGGCTATGGGGTGGGTGTGGGTGGGGGGGTCTTTGTCTTGTCACACGCGCGCGCGACACATTTCCCTATCAGCATGTTTGGTTTGACAGGGTCCTTCATCCACCTCGCTTCGCCCGTTTCTATTTCACAACAAAATGCAATGGGAGGCGGTGGCGTGACGGGCTGATGCTCATCAGCGAGGAACCGCCGCCAAACCGGGCGCGAACACAGCGCGCCTCATCAACGTGGGAAAGCCACGCGACTAATAAAACATTCTCCCCTCCCCCCCACACGGTCCAGCTAGGAGGCACATGACCGTAGGTGTAAACAAAGGCTGCTTACTAGCCATGAAACAAAGGGAAGCGAAAATATCGGGGGATTTTGTGTGTGTGTGTTTGTCCTTTTCACAACTGAACCACAGTACCTCGCCTATCTCGTCGAGGAGCATAAAACCATCATCACGCCAACTGAGGTCATCCTCGCAGCGGCGGCTTTTGGCTGGCCGTCGAGCAAAGGCGGTCACCGCATCGCAGGCTTTCAGATGCGCTTTTCGGGGCCGTCTGGAACGCTCTCCTTTCCGATATTAAGAAGCCAATGGAGCAATGCACTTTTAAAATATGGTTTGAAAACGCATTTTTTAATAACTATTTTTTTATTTAGTTGGTTGCCCCCGCCCCCCGCACCCCCGATCAGCACGGTTGGCTACGTACGGTGCGAAAGAAGTTCAACATACATACGGAGGTGTTGAGTTGAGCCACACTTTGTTCCTCTCGCTGTGTGCATCAGCACTGGCCGCTCGTCGCGTCCTCACAGCTATGCGGTGCCATCCTCGTCGTCGAACAAAGGAAATGAGTTGAAGCCGAAGAATTTTGACTTTCATTTTGCCCTATTACACGGGTTGATGCTCTTTCGCCAGTTGCTCGGTTATTTTCCACGGGAGATCCGTGGTGCTTTGTGAGCAGCAGCAACAACAACATCAACAACATACAAAACAAACCCCCATCAATGTTGAAAAGAACGAGTGTAACGGTGGTCCTTAAGGAATATTGCACAACTCACAAACGAGCTATTTGATGGCCGCAAACGAGCACAGCACCACCGCTCTGGCGATGCGAGTCAGGTCCCCGAAATAGACTGCGCCATTTGTCACTCAGACAGCGCAACTGGTATATTAAAAAAAAGTTATTCTTATTATTATTTATTACCGTAGACGTATTTGCTAATTGCTAAAACACCCCGCAGCAGCTGCAGCAGCAGCAGCGGCAGCGGCAGCTGACACAGCAAATTTCCGACGTGTCCTGCTCTCTATTCGGATGCTCTAAGTGTATTATCACAATGTTTGATGCGTTTAGATTCGTGTCAAGCTCCGCGCTTGCGCTGCTATCGGATCTTTCGCAGCGCCCGATGTACGATCCGTCACGTTAAAAGCCCAATTAATCGATGGGCACGTCGCGGACACGTGCGGCAAAGTGTGGGTTCTCAGTTTTCCAAGACGTCTGCCCAGCGCGGTTGACTATGTAGGGCAATGTAGGTCTTAGAGAACTTCTCCAGAGCTCCTGCTTGCGGAGGACCTTTGGCCAAACAGCGACATTAGCAAGCAATTGCTGGGGCTGCACCTTTGCATTTTATATTCCTGATATATATATATGTATGAATTGTAATGCATAATTGGATCAGAATCAGAATATGTATTTATACTGGAGGAATCCGATGAGCTATAAAGCTCTCTTTTTTTACAGATTTCCATTCGGGGCGAGTAAGAACGTTACAACAACGAACAATACAAAAACACAATAGGAGTGCAAAGTATAGGAAAGGTAAACAAATAACTTAAAATATATACAAATAAAACTAAACTTAAAAAAAATATATTTCCAGGTAACGCCAATGAGCAATTGCTTTCTTTTTCAGAAGTGACCTTGCCATAAATTATAGCTCAACTAAGTGGCTTATCACGTGAACATGTACAGCAGCAACATATTCGACAAAATATAGACGCATGTTTCTAGAGGTGGGGGGGAAAAGACCGCGGAGAGCCACACGCAAACTTCAAATGTACAGCAGGGGTCAGGGTCGTGATCGCTACTCTCGTGTACTCAAGAGGCGCCTCATGACTCACTTTCAGTTTTCGCCGCTAAGGGGGACGATGTTCCCACGTTGCAATCCCAGTTGATCAACTCGCAAAGGTATTCTCTCAGCGTTGGGTGCGTTTGGTCGAACCCAGCTTCCATTGCACGGTTGTTGCATTGCTTTATTGTTTTCCACCGTGCGAGCGTATTACATTTTTTAGACGTTGGCACGTGTGTTGTTGGGTTGTGTGCTTTTTGTTGTTGTTACTTTTGTCTTCTCTATATATATATTTTAAATGCACAGGCGTTGGGATTCATCACGCGTGGAGGCACAAGTTATCTCGTTGTGCGGCTGATGGAAAGTGAAGGCTATTTCCCATCTCGTGAGCCAGCCCGCGCTCGGCTCAGACACAGCAGCCGTCCGGATTAACCCCTCCCGAGGCGAACGCGGCAGCGCTGTCGCTCACAGGCGCCTGTCGACTCGCGTGCCAAAAATCTAGCATCAAAAGGACAGGAACTCCGAGTTAGAATTCCTGACCAGCGAGTCCATTCGGGAAAGGAGCGCCTCAGTAGCGAGATGTTATGTCCCTCACCTGGTATGCAGGAGGTCGTGGGTTCGATCCGGAACCTTACGCCTATATATTTGGAGTTTGCATGTTCTCCCCGCGGTGGCATGGATTTTTCTCCAGGTCCTCCGGGTTTTTTTCCCCTCCGCGTTCAGAAACATACGTTAAGAGCATTTGTCTGATAAAATAATTTCCACACGATAGCCACGTCGTTGAGCTATCATTTGCGATAGCCAGCTCGTTTTGCTCAATGGGGCTTACCTGGTAAAATAAAAAAAAAATAGTTTATTTATAGCAAGAGGTGGTTAGCCGGGCAGTGGTGGCGCATGACTGTATTCCAGAATTGTTTGGTAGCGAGAGTCGATGGATCGCGCGAATGTTGCACGATTCACTAACAACTATCTGCGTGTGATAAAGTGTTGCTCCCCTGCCTGCGTTGAGTTTTCTCTGGGTTGTCTGGTTTCCTCCCACATGGAGAAACACTCGTTACGTGGCTAGAAACATCCTTATATAAATAAAGGGCCGCAGAGCTTGGGCAATTGTTGGCGCCGGCTCACCGTTTGGCTTGCTGCATTCCTTTGCGTGAACGAACGACGCTTTACACAAATGTGCATTATGATTACATTTCGTCAAAATTGCGGCCGCTTGGTCAGCAAGGAAGGGAGCGGTGACGCCGTCGTTGGCACAATGCCCTGTGCACTCGGTCACCGGAGTTTGACTCCCGGCCGTGGCTCACATCGGTGGTGAATCCAAGAGCGGCCTTACAGGTTAGGCAGGCCACAGATTGAGCATTCGTAATTTTAAGCTTTTAACGATGAAGATGCAGTCCATAACATTGGCTATGAAAATGCATCTTCTTTGGTTCTTTCGGTAAAGTCACGTAGATTGAGAAAGAAGATGAATCATTGCAGTCACGAAAGCTTTAAATCGATATGAAAATGCAGTCCAGAGCTTTGGCTTTGGCTATGTACTACATCTTCCGGAGTTGAGTCACTTCACATCCACACTTGTATTCGGAATGCTGCAATAATTAACGTGAGGGCCGACTTGGCCCCGCCCAGAGAAATGTGGCATTTCCACCAAATGGCTCACGGCTCTCTCAGAAGAAGACGAGCACTCTCCCTATTGCTCGTCGCCAGCAAGGAGACGCGTCTGACTATTTAAATGCCGATCGACTGGCTGCGTGACTCCAGCGGAGCGCGATTATTCCACCGCGCGAACCTTCCGAGCCTCGCCGGGCAAGGCGGCACATGGGCCCCATCGTTCATCACGCAGGCAGTCGCCCGGCGCGTCGCAGTGTCGGAGGGTGTTCATAGCATGAATGGGACGTTTATAGACAATCGAGATGCGCACCGACCTTTATCGTGGTAATTTATTTAATGACTTCGCACTTAACATTATGAGACCTCCTTTGCCAGAAACAAGATATAGGAATAGGTTTTACCCTTTTAACTGGCACAAAAACTGACACCTTTATTCAAGGCATCATGTTTGCAATGACCATAACACAAGCAGTCAAAATGCAAACAAAAAAGACAACTCTGATAATAATATGCACTGTCCTTGAATTTGATTGCTGTCTCGGGTGTGGACCAATCAAATTCAAGGACAGTGCATATTATTATCAGAGTTGTCTTTTTTGTTTGCATTTTGACTGCTTGTGTTGTGGTCATTGCAAACATGATGCCTTGAATAAAGGTGTCAGTTTTTGTGCCAGTTAAAAGGGTAAAACCTATTCCTATAGACTTCGCACTTGTTCGCCGAAGAGAATTTTTTTTTTAAACGCGATGCGAACTGAAATATAGCAAAACAATCAAGGCCCACGATTGCGCGGACCGAATGCATTGGGGAGAGCGGTGGAGCAGTGGTTAGCGCACCAGTTCGGCGACCATTTCCTCTTGACCTTTTCTACCCAGCCCATGCTGCTGAGAAGTCTTCGACACATGGCATGCCGGAATTTGTTTGAATTATTAGAGATTTATTTTATCCAAATTAGGTAATAATAAAAATTAAACTTAACGTCAAATTTCGGTGCAGTTATTGCTGACTAGGTTGAGATAATCAACTGCATACACTGGAGAAGCCAACTTACCTGCAAACCAAGCCTCTGGGTTTCTACGAGTCTATAAGTAAATCTGTAGGTATCTCTGTAATTCTGTGGGTCTCCATGGTAAGTCTGTGGGTATCCGTGGGAGTTTATGAGTCTATTGTGGTGACCGCACTTTGACCAATGTAACTCTTTCAAGCAATCTATGTAAATCTATATAAGGCAAGAATTGACAATCACTGGTAATCGACTGCTTGTATTGTGGGCAATTTTATTCGAGCCCTTTATAAAAAGGCGGACGAGCCGACGACGTCATGTCACCTCCTGAATGTGGGACCCCTCCCCCCCCCCTCCCCGGCCGTGACCCGTGCCCCAGAAAGCGTGGTGCTTGAACGCAGGCACGGGTGAGACGACACGGCCAGTCTGGATGGGCCCGAGTCCTCGGTACGGGATGGAGGAGGAATCAATCGGCGAGGAAGGGAGAGGGGGACGGCGCGAGCGTCCGCGGCCGAGTTTGGAGGACTCGCTTGGCTGGGGCGACACGGACAGACAAAGCGCCCGTGGGGCTTCCCAGGGTTAAAAATATAGAGCGCCAAACCCTTGGGCTCCCCCCCACCCCACCACTCCCCCCAACACATCCACCCAGCACCCCCCCCCGTCCCCCTCCCCGCATCCTGCCCCCCCCCTCGCTACCTACTCTCAAGCCCCCCCGCCTCTACCGGCCCATCTCTTTTTTAACGCAGTCTCAAGTGACAGGCAGTGACACACGCACTTTCTGAGCACATCCGCCCCCCACACCGCAATCCCCTTTGCCCCCCCCCCTCCACTTTCCACTCTTCCCCAAACAGCCGGGCTCAAAATTAGGTCTGTCGACGACATGTCAAGGAAATAAATAAATACAACGAAAAGCTTTGTCAGTCAGAAACTCGACACACGGTGTACGTGTGTTTGTGCATGTGTGCACGGCCCTCTGTCAATCCACTGCTGGATGAAGGCCTCCCCAATACCGTGTCGCGCACGGGGATTTTTTGGCCATACTTCACCATGGTGGCCAGCGTGAGGTTTGAGGGTATCACTCGCCACTGACGTTAGCCGTGCTGGAGATTCAAACTTGGGCAGTCCGGTTCCTGGCTCGTTGCGCTGATTGCAGCGCCACCGCTCCACACACCGCAACAAACTTCAATCCTTTTTTTTTGCGTGCGCACACGCGCAATTCTGGCAATGTCTTCATTCTAATTGGTGGAGTGGATGATGACTAGGCTCTGTCTCTCTCTCTCTCTCTGTTGATGCATCACGGCGATCCGTGAGAATCACATTGTTGAGGTGGCTGGGTGGCTCCGAGGTCAGAGACCACGATCCGGCACCCGCTGATATCATGGGTTCGAATTGACGCGGCCGCCTGTGATTAAAAACTTGGTTCTCAAGTGCAGTGAGTTGATGGCCACATCACAGTAAATTTCGTTCTGTACTTAATTTGGTTAGATTCCAACTCTGGATTCGACCTCTGCCATCAGTGGGGTAGAGAGTGTTGCCTTCCTTGCATGCGTTGGATTTCTTCCAGTCTTACGGCTTCCTCCCAAATGAATCGGCCGATAACACCTTGATAACACCTTCATATATAAAGGACCACGGAGCTTGGGCAATTGCTAGTAGCATCGGCTCACTGCCATGGTGGCACCTTCCCGCTTGTTTGTAGTTCGTCCTCGCGCCTCCGAGTCCATTCTTTGTCTTACTTGCTAACCCGCCCCTACTGGACGTCTGTTAAAAAAAAGGTTCATTGCTCATCTGAATCCTCCAGGATGAATAAAGGTTGAGATGTTTGAGAAAGTGGGCGAATACTGTGCAGTGGCGCATTACAAGTTGGAATGATAACTATTGTTTAGAAAAATAAATAAACTCGGTTTAAATGTCACGCGCAAGTTCCTAAAGTGCTGCCCCACACCGTGTGGATCAAAGATCACTTGAAAGGATCTCAGAGGTAGTTCTGTGGTATCCACTTCCGTGGGTCGTTCTCCAAGATGAAGGGTCGCACTGCTCTGCGACAGTTCCCGATTCATGGTCTGGTGACGCGATGTCGATAGCGCCATCGGGAAGACATTGACAGAAAATTGTAGTGTTGTTGTCGGGGGTAAGTCGGAGTCACTGTTTTGACAATTTTTGTATTAAACTTCACAGTAGTTTGTTGACAAAAAAACACCAAAAATTACACGTTGTAAGAAACACTTCGGTGTAAAGCTTACCATTTCTGCAGCTATATATGCATCTAAACACATGAAGATCCTCCATTTATCCAGTACCACAGTGAGCGGCATTTGTTTTTTTCCAGTGCTGATGTCCCGCAACTGCATGAAATAACTAATTTTACCCTTATACAACCTGAAGAAGACCAGACGAGGTTCAGGCAAAACTTGCCATTGGCATCGAGAAAGGTCAGGAATTGAACCTGGATGGCCAGGATGATTGCATGTTACAGGAACCAACACATCGCCCCGATACTTTTCTCTCCCCAATGCTGATGATTATAGACTGCACCAGGCACTTGTTTTTGGCTGAGTCGACCTAGGGGAGACCCAAGTCCGGTTCAGATATCCGTCATTGTTATTGGTCGTGAGCAGGATTCTAACTCGTGTCGCTGGGTTTGTAGCCCAGTGGATGAAATCACTGTGCAACTACTCAGAAGCAACCTAGCCACAAATGATACCCCAATGAAGTGACTTGTCAAGTGGAAATGTACAGCAGCCAAATACACTAAAACGTATGTTTTAAAATGTGGAGGGAAAAACCGGAGCATCCAGAGAATAATCCACGCAACCACGGGGTGAGAAAACATGCACACTCTAAATGTACAGGCGTCAGGTTCGAACTCATGGCCTCCTGCATACCAGGGGAGAGGGTTAATATCTCGCCACCGTGGCGCCCCAGATATCAACGCACATGGAAAAAAAAGTGACATCCATTTGTCGGTGAGTGCTGAAAGGTGCTGTCGCATGCTCTTAGGAAGGAACATCTGAGCCTATATTGGCGAGTCAGCTGCAGACGGACACAATTAATAACGTTTCCTCGCCAGGTCTCACTGAGCGAAGGCGCGCATGTGCCCGCCAGCCTTCGCTTTCCGCGGCTGGATTAACGCCGCGCACTCGGCCGATGATTTTCAGTATTCTGGAGACGCATTATCTATCATCGGGGCACATTTTTCAGTTGGGGGCGTAGCTAAATTAATTCTCTCGTGGAGCTAGAGAAGTACCTCCGCCGCAGTGACCATGCTCACGCATTCTGCAGCTGCGTAATTCATTTATGGATAAATAGATTACGGGAGCGGCTGTGAGAGTGTTACGGATTTATTACAATTCAACCAGCATATGTCCCATTAGTTATGTATCTGCTTTTAATACCCATAATTTTAATTCCAAAACCTATAATTGTGGGTGTCGCGGATAGTCCCCGATATTAAAATTGTATGAGCTGGCCTCTGCTTGTAAAAGTGAAAAATCTAATTACTGTAAAGAGAGGAAAATTTCTCAAGGCATGAAGCTGGAAATGCCAGAAATGAGAAAAGGCGCTGCTTGGGGCATCTTCTAGTGCCTGTGCCAGATGACTCAAAGGCAAAAGTGATAAGAGGCATTCTTCATGACCTGAACAGGTAATGAATATCCCATTCTTGGAAAATAAAACTATACACCATTTTTCGTCAACCTAATTCAATGTTAATAATTGACAATTTTTTTGTTAAATCAGCGCCAACAAAAAATCATCCAGTAATGTTTAAAAAATAAAGTCGAAGCGGTTCCATGGTGAAATGAGCATAGAGGCGGTGCTAATCTCTTGTTTTACATCCCTGGGTCAGTGATGGAAATTCTACATTCCTATGGTGGGGCAGGGTCCCTCCATACAATGATAATTGTTGACTACCCCATAAAGTGGTGCCTATTTCGACCCCAGAGTGATGATGGGCAGAAAGAGAGAGGCAATCGGTCAACCACTGTGTACTACTCCACGAGGTGGTGCCTAGTTTATCGACCCCAGAGTGATGATGGGCAGAACGAGAGAGGGAATCGGGCAACCACTGTGTACTACCCCACGAAGTGGTGCTTAGATTATCGACCCCAGAGTGATGATGGGCAGATAGAGAGTGGGAATCGGTGAACCACTGTGGACTACCCCACAAAGTGGTGCTCATTTTCTCGATCCCAGAGTGAGGATGGGCAGAGAGAGGGAACCGGCCACAACCGCCCCCCTCTCCACACCCCAGCCAGAATTTGAACTCTCAACGTTCCGACTGTTCCACCGCAGAGCCCCCCGATTAACTCAACCTCCTGCATGTGTACCTGCAAGCCAGGACGCGTGAAGTGAAAATCCGCGTGCGTGTTTTAAGGTTAAATGCGGGTGCAGTTTTGTCTAGCGCGCGACGTACTGCATGGTGCAGAAATCAATGTCTGCCCTCATAATGGCCCATTGCCCGACTCTCAGCCAAGCCCCCTATTGCATGCGTTTCAATTAATTAACTATACATTAATAAACATCACATTCTCAATGCACTGCACCATGAAGAATGCCCCCCCCCCCACACTATGGAATTCATAAAGCACTGTTTTGACCATACTTCACCTTTCTGGTCGGTGCGAATTAGTCAATGGGTTTAGCAGGAGGGCCCACCGGGTCGGATGTCGCAAACCACTGACGTCAGCTGTGGCCGGGTTCACAGGTGCAGTGTGCTAACCACTGCGCCACCACACAACCTCAGTCGCCAAAGTCACTTCGTGGGCCCTATATCAGTGTCTCTGCAGTGGTGCCATAGTGGGATAACCATAACGACACCACAATGATGCCAGCACGCCTGAAAGTTACTTCAGCACAGGTTGGCTACGGACGGTGCGAAATAATTTAACAAACATACGAAAGCCTTGAAATGGGTAACGAACGCAACATCCTCGGTGTATAACTACTGACCAAGAGCCACTTGCATAATCGTTTCGCGTCGTTTCATTCATGAGCACGTAAAATCGAAAACAACAATTTCACGCAAATCCAATCTGTCCGTTATCACGGTCGTCTACACATGGGCGCTACGGGAGCGGCCAGCGTCGCTTCGCCTTCCCAGCAGGACACGGGGTAGACGACGTCTCGCTCCATCATCACGGCCCACGCCGCGGACTGTCCTGCACTGCGCGCACTTCCACCCGGCACCAGTCAGCCGGTCCCACCGGGGCCGATAATGAAGCCAAGCAAGTCGCCTAAAGGATTTGGGGCAACGATCAGCAGCGGCGTTCAAGTCCACCCGCCTTCCCTCCCCCCACAGATTGCGTGCATGACTAACCCTTTATTCTGTTGTCCATTAAGGTTGGGTGACACAGAGAGAGAGAGTGCTGGCAGGGGGCGGAGGAGGAATGAAGATGATGAGCCGGGCGGGAAGGGAGGGAAGGTTACGATGAATGTAAGGGGGCATGGGAGGAGGGGGGGGGGGGGTGCTGACTGGCAGGGGAGGAGGGTATCAGACTCATCCTCTCGTGACCCCTGCTGAGCTCCATCCTACTCCACCGGCCGGCTCGCCACGGATGGACCCCACGTGGAGCATCCTTGGCGCTCGCCCGGCGAGCGCGATAATTGACGTGTCAGCTTCCGCGTGGCCCCTATTAATCGTGACCTACTCAGCCGAAGCGCCGAGTTTGCTGCTAAGGCTCCGACTGCTCACATCTGTCTGCGTGCAACCCACCCCCTCCCCTCGCCCCACAAAATTCCCCACACCCACACACCCCACTCCACAACCACCTTTTGCATATGCATCACTTGTGGCTTAGACGGAACCTTGTTAAAACACTAAGGGCCAATTCGTAGCAAATGTTCTCATTTAAAACCAGGTTCCACCTTTGCATACGAGCTCTTCTCGTCTCGGTGCGCTCTCGCCTTGCTCTTAAATAAAGGTCGCCTGCCTCGTCTTAAGGGAGCTGCTGCGGTGCAATGATTGGGCACCGAACTTGCGATCCGAAGGTTCCCCGAGTTCATTTTCCAATTCCCTGCTCGGCATTTGAAGCTAACGGTGCGGGTTCCTTAAATCCCCGCCGCCACCGCCTCCGTCCAACCCAAACGGTTCTAATTATTGGGTCGATCAAGGCGCTCGCGAGCGGTGGTGGGGTCAACGTGTGGGGGACATCCACCTCTTCCAAGCAAGTCTGGTCGACATAGAAGAGGGGACCAAAATACCCTCCCGATTTCGCTCAAGTGGCGTGAGCAAGCGATTGCAGTGCCGCGCCATCTCGTCCAAAGATATTGTGGCGATGCAGAGACACGAATGGGGGGGGGGGGGGGGGGGAAGTTCCCAGTGGCTTCAACGTTTCGTGCAATTTGTTTACATTTCCCTGTCTCTTATTAATATTCGTGGTTGTGAATGTGCCCAACTACAAAATCCACCCATAAAGCCTTCGACGGACTCTTAAGGCAACCGTTATTTGCAAAGCGCCTATGAAAGCCAAACACGGGCACACGAGGTAGCGGGTGGCCAGTACCACGCCCGGTCGCCTTTGTCTCCCGAGTAGCAAAGTCTACACGTCTTACCAGGCACTTATGGTTGAGTCGACTTCGGGGAGGCCCATGACCGTTTCAAAAATTATCCATTGGTGTTGGTGGCCGTGGGTTCGTAGCGCAGTGCTTAGCGGTGCGCTCCCGTAAAGCCCCAACAGACTGCTGGGGCAAGTGTTGTTAGCGAGCACCTATGAAGGCCGGCACGGCACACGAGGGGGGGGGGGTTGGTGACCAGCACCACGTGCGTCCGCCTTTGTCTCCCGTGTTGCGATGTTGACACACCACCGCGCCAGGTACTCATTTGAGGAGGCCGAGTCGACACTCAGACACGCACGCTTGATCTCTGTCGTCCATTCCCATTACCGATCCTGCTACGGGTGTGTCCCCCCCCCCTTCCTTCCCTTCACCGGCCTCGCAAATGTAGCCACCATCGTGTTAACACAGCCCAATTATCCTCACTGATCAGCGCCCTCACTGACCTACAGCTCACCTCGGGGAACGGGCGGGCTCCGAGCAGACTACGACGTCTCACTCGTACTAATTGGTGGGGCCTTTTAATTGGAGGGCCCAGCCCACACTCGGATAAATTGGGGGACGCGCGCCGATCCGTGCTCGGGTGAGGTAATTAGGCCATTCCCATTGTTGTGTACACACAGACCCAAGCAATTAAGGAATGGGGCACACACAAACAATGTCAGCGGATGATTTGTATTTTATTTTAGAATAAGCTGCTGCCATCATCAGCATAAAGGGGCCTCGTTAGTGCATTCTATTTGGCCTTTGATAGTTTATTATTTAATTATCGGGCAATTTGATTAATGCACTGGGAGATTTGTGAATGTGTGTCTGTTTTGTCGAATTTGGAGCGATGGCGCAGTGCTGAGCGCGCTGCGCTACGAACCCGGCGACAAGGAGTTCGATTCCCGATCACGGCCAACACCGGTGACGATTATCTGAACCAGTCATGGGCCTCCCCTAGGTCGACTAAGTCTCAAATGAGTACCTGGTGGGGTATGTAAACATCGCCACCCGGGAGACAAAGGCGTCCAGGCGTGGCGCTGGCCACCCACCCCCGAGTGTACCGTGCCGGCTTTCATAGGTGCTCGCTAACAGCACTTGCCCTAAACGTATCTTAAGGCTACACGGGGAGATCTTTGTCTTGCCGAGTTAACCCTCGCATTGACCCCGAGCGGGCCAATGGGTGTCCACTGTGGTGTCAAGGACGGGACAGCCCTTCCTCACACAACAACCCTCATCTAACAACTTCCCTAGCCTAGACCCACTCACGCTGCCTGATCACGCGGTGTGAGCAGTGGCGTTGCCCGTCATCTTACTCAGCCAACCCATGGCAGCTGGATCTGTACCGTGACCCTACAGCCAGAGCCTTCGACACTTCACCTTTACTCGAGGTGCACCCAGCCTGGCACAATCACTCTGGGGACATCACCGCCACAAAGTGGCGAACAGCGGTTGTTTTATTAACCGTAAAATATGCAACAACATCTGCTTCACAGTTAAATACACAACGGTCCGTATTTGCGACGTTACGTGCAAATTAGTTACTGGAGTAACCCCCATCTCGTCCTTCTCTTTAACAGCGCAAGGCCATCGTCGCTGTGCTTCAAAGGCAACGGGGCGCGGTAGCGTCGCGGCGCGGGGCGACGCCCCTCCGTGCTGTCCCGAACGAGTCGTTCACGGTGTGGTTTTTTATCATCGTCTTTCAAAATTGGCAAAATTTGGACCGCGTCGCCGGCACGTTATTGGCCTCGTCTTTCTCGTCTGATGTCGCGGCATCTTTAACGTGCGCCCTGATGCAGGCGGGCGCTATAGGAATTGCACAAGCATACCAACGCACAACGTGTATGCGTGCATGTTGAACGCCTGTCGCGACGTACGTAGTCAACCGTGCTAAACCGTGCTTGACGGGTTACAGTATTGTTATGATCCACGATGCTGCCCTGGTACAATGGGGTCGATCTCCCAACACGGAGATTGAAAAATATGAAAACGATGCAAGTTCCTTGTCCATGCTCCTCCAGCCGCCTCCGTCCACCCAGCGATATAAATGGAGGGCATGCAACCCAAACAATGGCCCACACAGTAAACCACTGTATTAGTCGACGCCCCGTTAACGGAGGAGGAATAGCAAAACCACCCTATCTCTCTCTCTCTCTCCTGAAGCCATCATCTCATGGCTAACGCGGCCGCAGTGGCATTTATCTCCCGAACACATTGACACCCTACGCGAGCACAGAATAGGGACAACCACGGTGAGCCCATCGGCAGGTCGCGTGTAGGGTGGGGCAAAGTGTGGGTAACCTAGACCGCTTCCGGAGAGGTCTGGCCCAGAGTGGAAGAGGAGGCCAACGTACGCTCGCGAGAGGGTCTCCCTAGAGCCCCGTCTATTGGAGGTCCCTTCAGCCTACATACAGCCTTGCGTGTAGAGTGTTTATTTATTAATTCCTCTCCCACCCCCGGGCCAGGTTTCCCTTGCTACAGCGCCCTCCACATCTCATCTCACGGTGCAGCCCTCACTTCATTATGAAATGCGACCCCCTCAATGAGGAGAAGTTGCCGTCATTCATTTCCATGCTGCCCCACACGAGCACGCACGCGCCGCCCCCGACGCCACGTGACAGCGCTTGTTAAACCACCCCAGCGTGTCCTTCGTGGTTCTTTCGGTAAAGTCACGTAGAATGAGAATAAAACAAAATAAGACGATAAAATTTTCACGACGTTTCGGCCACAACACAAGTAGCCTTCTTCAGGTGAAGGAACAGTTCTGTTCCTCCAGTTCTGTTCCTTCACCTGAAGAAGGCTACTTGTGTTGTGGCCGAAACGTCGTGAGAATTTTATTGTCTCCTTTTGTTTTATTGTTTCATTCTCATTCTACGTGACTTTACCGAAAGAACCAAGAAAATGAATCCTTGCAGTCACGAAAGCTTTAAATCGAAATTTAACCACCCCAGCGTGCTTTGCTTCTCTCCATCCATTTGCGCTGATTGGTCGAACCTCCCCCCCCCCCTCTCTCTTCTTTTTCCACCTCGAGCTCTGAACGTCGCATACATCCCCGCGCCCCGCTTCCCCTCCAAGTCCAACCCCACCCCTCTCCAAAAGATGCACTCTTCTCTCAGCATCAGCAGCAGCTGCAGCATCATATTCGTTAGGTGGCTGCTGCTGCTGTGGCTGCTGTTGTTGCATTGTTGTGCGGTTTGTCTGCAGAGCTGCGGTTAAGATTCGGCCCGCGCACCTGCTGGTGTCGGGAAATGACTCCTGTCTCTCTGTATCTGTCTCTCTGTGTCTTTCTGTGCCTGTGTGTGTCTCTCTTGGTCTATCTGTGTATCTCTCTCTGTCTCTCTCTATGTATCCCTGTCTGTCTGAGTCTCTCTCGGTTTCCGTTTCTGTGTCTGTCTCTGTGTCTGTCTATCTCTCTGTGTATCTCCCACCAGTACTTACACTGCCAGCGGCTCAAACCAATGTTCCGCCTTTTGGGGGGCATCTTCAGGAAACTGGGGGTACCCTTCTACAACAGCAGCTTCGTATATTGGGTGCCTTACCTGGCTAACAAGCGCCATAACCTCGCCAACTTCGCCTGTGCTCAGGCGCAGATGGCGGTGTACAGAACGAGAAAAAAGATGCTGGAAGGTGACACTGACGGCTGCTTTGTGGTGCTTCCAGTGTTCAGAGGCCTGCTTAAGGAGCGGCTCCGGCTGGAGCACGCATACTACACACGTGTCGGTGATGTGCACGTCTTCTTCGAACGCTGGGGAGACGGAAAAGCCCTCTGTACTAGCGTGGACGGCACCCTCGTGTTCACCTTCTGAAGCGCTCGCTCGTCAACGTGGTGTGCGCGAATGACCACCACAACCACGTGACTGTTCTTTCGCATGTTGTGCGCGGTGCTTTTTAGCGCCACAGCGCGTGGATTTGTAACGTTTATTTTCATTTGTTTGCTGGTGACTGTGTATTTCATATCGATATCGCCTCCAGCGCTTTTGCTGCTGGCGGCAATAAAAGTTGTTTAAAAGTAAAAAAAGTCTCTCTGTATCTCTCTCTGTATCCCTCTGTCTGTCTGAGTCTCTCTCTGTCTCTCTCGGTTTCTGTCTTTGTATCTGTCTCTCTGCGTCTCTCTCCTCTGTCGCTTGGCACACCGCAAGGAATCGAAGGTGGTAGCCGTGACATGGCCCACTCTGTTACGTGAGAAATCGCGACGAATGACATCAAGTCGGCGACCGCCGCACATCGATCATCGATCTCCCGGTCTCCAGAGCAACAACAACAACGCAAGCCACGCCAATGGCCCTCTTCAGGGCCAAACAACGCGCCAGAGAGGCTCCTGGCTCGACAACCTGAATGTGAAATTATAGTTGTTGTTGTTCTGCGTCTACATCAGCTGTACGAAAGAAGAGGCACCCTGCAAGAATGTTTTTTTTATTAGAACGCACGTTGTCTCATCATGGCAGTTCGACCACAAATTAGAGGAATCTCGCTGTGAAATTGGAAAAAAGTCATCCGAATGATGGTGCACGTCAGGTGTAGTTTATTTTACGGGAGTAATTTCAGAGTTCGTTTTGGACACTTACGCTTAACCGAACGCAGCATTACCTCCGATCCCACAGAGCGGATGGCAAAGCCTCCTCGTCCGAGTAACGTCCAACCGACACCACTCCTCGACATTTTTGGACAAAATAAATTATATCCGAATTTCAGCCCTAATTCGTTGAAATACCGATGCCCCGTTGGGAATAATTTTTTTTTTTATATCACTTCACTCGATGATTGCACACATCTTAAATATGTTGGAACTGCGCGTTCTAAAAACTATGCAACTAGCCATCAGTTAACTTTGCGGGATTTGATTCAATAACAAAAGACAACAATATCCATGAGCAGCAGCAAAAGCAGCGGCGCTGACCCAATGAAAAGCGGTGGCTTAATGCAGACCCCACTTCTGTGATGCTAACACTCATTTCAAGCACAATGCATATTTCAATTCGGAATGGCCCTTGAACTTCAGGAGAATTGAAGTACGAAAAGGTGTTATTTATTTCGCGAGCAGAATTTGTTTGGCCGGATCGGTTTACAAAAGGTATATATATATATACAATTCAATTTTTTTCAAGCCGCTGTAAACAATTCATTAGTTGAACAACAAAGTATGAGGGAAGGAGAGAAGGGAGCACGTTGTGGGGGGGAGAAGGAGAGTCCGGCGGGCGCGTGGAGGACTCACGTAGGGAAGAGAGAGAGATAGGAGGACGCAAGATTGATTCGCACAGTGTCAGTTCTTCACGCTGACTACTCGCCCATCCGCAAGAAGATGCTGCCGTAAAGATGGAGCCTCTCCGTCCGTCCGGTGGCGGAGCGGGGAGCGCAAAGCGGTGGCTGCGGTCTAGGATCGTCCTCCCCCCCCCCCTCCCACAGCTTCCTACGATGCACCAGGGGGACACGGGAGAGAAACAAACACGCAAAGCCCGGATGGGCAGCGCAAGGAAGCTTTAATGGAGATTGATAAAGCGGGAGAGACTGTGAATAATGTCCATGATTTCAATAAAAGGCAAGCAATCTGGTGAACATTAATCTTGCATTCCCTTTGGGAGCAGACCGACTCGGTGGTAGCGTGCGGGGCGATCAATCTTTCCTCTCCTAATCATTGTTCATTTAATTAAGTCCACGGTTTAACCTCTTTGCATTTGCACTTCTCCAAACTAATTTGTCACTGCGGCGGAGTTGAGAAGGGAGGGGCGCCTGCGTTCTCTCGATGATGTTTGCGGTGGCCCCGCGCCGGTTCCGAGACTCCGTCCGTCTCGTCTCGCGTGGAAAAAAAACACGTGTGTATGGCAGCCTGGCGGCGGGGGAGGGGAGCGGTGGCGCAGTGGTTAGCGGTTCAGTATTCTGAACTAGTGGCTCCGGGGATGATGAGACATCGTCAGAGTGAGGGGCGACAACACACATTTGAAACCATTGAGGGTTTGACAGCCATGAACGGGGCTGTTTTCGCATTTGTGTATTGTCTGGGACCGCCACTAAAGGCCACCAGGGGCCAGCCAGTGGCCCACGGGACTTGCGATGAAGAACGCTGGGTTAGTTCGATTGCCGCTCACCGGGCGACATCGGTGGCGAATATCTGAATCGGTCGTGGGCCTCCACTCGGGTCGACTCTGCCTTAAATGAGTACCTGGTGCGGCGTGTATATAATTTTCAGCACTGGGGAGACAAATCCAGCCACGTGCGGTATTAGTCACACAACCCCCCATAGCTTCGCTGTGCTGGCCTTCGTATGTGTTCTATAAACGCATTTTCACCAGCGGCATTTGTAGGTTACTTGCGCGGCTCGGGATATGTGCACGCATCTTTGTGTGTGACGTGGGAATGCCCCGTGTGGCTGGTGTGTGCACGTGCGTGTGTGTGCACGTGCGTGTGTGACACGGGGATACCGGTGCCTTGTGCGGTTGGTGTGGAAACGTTTGTGTGTGTGTGCGTGTGCACTCGCGTGTGTGTGTGTGCACACGCACACGCGGAGAGAGAGGTTTCTGTCACTTACGCGAAGGCCTGTAATACATCAACCGCGGCACACGACACTCCGAATAAAAAGAACCACAACTCAGGAACACCCAGGGAGAGATACGTCAATGCTCCGGCACACAAAGACGTAAACATAAACATTTGTTCGCTCACAACTTGAATTATTAAACGTAGCGTGCGGCAAATGCAAAATGATTCATATCCCGAGCTCGGATAATCTCGTTTGCGCAAGGGGTTGGATGTGCCAGTCAACGATGCCCCGTCTCGCCTGGGTCTTGGTATGTCATGCCCTCGTCGCGTTATATGCAGGCTTATGCGGCAATCAGAGCGGTGCAAATAGCCCATTCTTTTCTAAATTTCGCCTGACACACCTACCAGATAGCGTGATCGATTCGCGTCCCTGCTTTGCCTATAGTGTACGTGGCGGCTGAGGCTGAGTTTGGACGCGCATGTGCGTTTGTGCGCTGTGTTGCGTATTGCGTGGTGGGCACATTGGTGTGTGAGCGGGAGTGGGTGGATCGGTGAGTGAACGGATGTAGAATGAGTGAATGGGTGGGTGAGTGATGGAGTGAGTGAGTGAGTAAGTGAATGGGTGAGTGCGTGGGTGGGTGAGTGAATGAATGCGCGAGTGGGTGAGTGAGAGGGTGATTGAGTGATTGGGCAAGTAGGTGGGTGGGTGAATCAGTGGATGAGCGAGTACGTGGGTGAGTGATTGAGTGAGTGGGTGTGTGAGCAAAATGTTTGGGAAGCGGTAGTTCAGCGATTAGCGTGCAGCGCGACGAACCTGGCGACCGAGTTCGATTCCCGCTCACGGACAACACCAGTGACGATTATCTGAGCCGGTCCTGGGCATCCCCTAGGTCGACTCAGCCTCAAATATGTACCTGGTGTGGTGTGAACATATATGCACTCGGGAGACACAGGGGGTCGGGCGTGATGCGAGCCACCCACCCTCTCGCGTGACGTGTGGGCCTCAATAGTTGCTACTCTCTAACAGCACTTGCCCCAACAGTCTGTTGAGTCTATACGGGGGTGGGAGGGGGGGGTCTTTGTCTTTGTGAACGAGTGAGTGGTTACGTGAGGGTCCAGCAGCGGCCGCCAGCACAACTGTGCCGCTGAAAGCCGACCCAGTTTTAGTTTGTGTTACTTTACATCAGGACATAGGAATTAAATAAGCAATGTTGAAAGCACTCTGTCCGTGGCCTGGGAGGTATAGAGTCAGGGGTGTTATTGGCTATTGGCTGGGCTTGGGGCTGGTGGGAGACGCGGCCTCTATCCCGGTGGGACAATTACAATGCCATTCCACGGGCAGCTCGGCAGCAGCGGGGGGCGCGATGGGCGTACGCGCCACGCAAGGATGGAAAAATTTACGCCTACACGTGGATTATCATGCCAAGGCTCTGTCTTTGGGAAGTGTTTCACTGGCAGGACGGAAGCAATAGCAGCAGCATAGGGCTAAAAGCGTTCGTGTAGGCACTCGTGTATTTTGTTCCCAGAGTTGGGCAAGACTTGTTAGCAGAGTGTATAGCAGCAATAACCATTGTTGTGGTGTACTCTGATCCATCGTCTATGCTCCCCGCCTTCACCAACCTGCACTGAACAGCTTATATATACGTATGCATGAATTTCGCCGCGTTCGCGTTGGGGTAAACTCTCTGACAGCAACGGAGCTTCACGCCAAAGGGCTGTTTAGATAGAGGAACATCGTTACGGAAGTTGTATCGAGGCCCCCCGCCCATCCACTATCAGCACATACGGGCAGAGTTAACGTGCACACGCATTCGACGTGAGCGGGTAAAGTGTCAGAAAGGATGTGAAGGCGATGGTAAAAGGGTGCAGCGCTGCGAATTGTAACGCTCAACCCAACGGTGGCGTGCACGGGCCTCGATCACAGAGCCCCACGAGAGGGTACTGCGGTCGACCCTCCTATACGCTGGCCCAGACGTCGTGGAGCAGTTGTGAGCACACCACGCCTGCACGTGTCCTGCCGATCAGCATATTGGGGTGCGCACCCATGCATAGTGGTGGGTGGGCATAGGGGACGGTTGGGTAGGGGCGCAGGAGGACCCGTCTCACCTCTATCTTCTACCTATATGTAAAACAAGCAAAACGTTTCGATGTAAAGCTTTCGTGACTGCAAGGATTCATCTTCTTTGGTTCTTTCGGTAAAGTCACGTAGAATGAGAATAAAATTAGAAAATAACACAATAAAATTCTCACGACGTTTCGGCCACAACGCAAGACGGCCGCTTGCGTTGTGGCCGAAACGCCGTGAGAATTTTATTGTGTTAATTCATTATTTTATTCTCATTCTACGTGGTGACTTTACCGAAAGAACCAAAGAAGAAGTAAAACGTCTGTTTGTGGGTTTGTTTGTGTCTGTTCGCGCGCTTGCGAACAATTTGCCTCTCCAACGGTGGGGTTTACGTAAACAAAAAAATAGCCAGGTACCAAGCCGTAAGCCCGGCGGTGAGCAAGCGCTATTTCTTTTTCACATCCGTCAACTTAAAATATGTTTAATTAGCGATTTAGTGCCATTTGTGTGCGCTTTACTTTTATTTATTCATGACGCATGCACGAACATACCAACTCACGCGCCTTTGGTGGGGGAGGGGACGGCCCATGCCAAGTCGCACGCCTTCGGTGGGAGTGAGGGGGACATTTTCTTTTGCATAAAAAATGCAATAAAAAAGATACTAAACGCTCACGTTAATTATTCACTGTGTGATGTTCCCCCCCCCACCCCGATGTGTGCAGTTATTACTACTATACAGTCGCTACATGCTACCACTATAGGCCCTAGACATTACTGGAGACCGGCCGGGGAGATCGTGGCTGGGGTAGGGGGGGGGGGATTCAGGAGTAGCAGCCCAGCCCCAGCCTGCCAAGGTGCCACCTCGGCCGGCTGGACAATCTAGGCGAGGCCGGAGGCTCTGTACGGGACTAGGCCTCACCACACCACTGTCAGGTGAGTACTTTGCGCTGTAGAGTTGATACATACTGCGATAGAGTCAGCATGTACTACTGTAGTAATAGCAGGTACCACCACAGTCGGTATGCACTGCTGTAATCATAGCAGGTACCACCACAGTCAGCATGCACTGCTGTTAGATTTTTCAGAGTATGTTTGAAATCTTTTTTTAACCTGGGCAACGCTGGGTACTTCCCGCTAGTGAAATATAAAATATATATACGCACAAGTGAGAGGCGGAGATGAGACAATAAGCAAATCAAAAATGAACGCCCTTGTCACTTCGGATAGCTGTGGAGCCCGTGTGGGTGCCCTGTCGTGTACACTAAGGCTCTGAGTCTCACGCTGAGATAAAAAAAATATATATATATACCCTAAAGCAAAATCAAAACGCGCCGTCTCAGCTGACAACGAATGTTCCCGAAACAGAAGGGCGCGCCGACTGCCATCGGACATCAGTGCACCGTTCTTCACTCATTTTCAGGGGGGGTTGGGGGATTTGGGGGCACTTTCGCCGATAACACATCAGTGTGTGAGGGTCGCCACGCATTTGAAACCATTGGGGCTTTGACCGCAGTGCGATGACGATGGGCGGTGTTTTTCACGTTCCCGCGTTGTCTGGGCGGGCTGCACGTCATGGGCCACCACTAAAGGCCACCAGCGGCCGCCAGCGGCTCACGGGCCTTGCAACGAAGAACGCTGGCTGAGTTCGATTGCCGCTCACCGGGCAACATCGGTGACGAGTACCTGGTGCGGCGTGTATATGATGTCAGCACTGTGGAGACAAAGGCAGCCGGGTGTGGTATTAGCCACACAACCTCGTGAAGGTTCGCGTTGCTGGCCTTCGTATGTGTTCGCTAAACGCTCTTGCCCAACTAGCTTTTGTAGGTTACACAGTCTGTTACAGGCTATACGGGGGGGGATCTTTGTCTTTGTTTGTCAATTGACACCCCGCTACCCCCCCGTCGTCTGTTTACTTATGAGCACGATACCCACCCAGTATCTGTTTAAACACAACCCTGGGTGATTGTTGCTGCTGCGTTGGCAGTGGTGCACAAGCACAAATAACATGAACAAAACAAAGACATAACTCAACGCGTTCATCAATAACAACACTGTATGGCCTTACAAGAAAAAAACATATAAACAATAAATATATGATCGGCGACGTTTCGGGCAAACGAAGAAGAAGACGATGAAGAAGAAGACAAACAAGGAAGGAAGAAGAAGATGAAGAAGAAAACGAAGAAGAAGAGGGATAAGAAGAGGAGGACGAGGAAGAATAAGACGAAGATGAAAAAGAAGGAACATAGTTCCGTAATCTCCATCGAGAAGAAGCCAAACCAAACTGCAACACCCTTGGAGAGGGAGCAGAGTGGCTGAGTCGGGCTGTTCGAGCGTTGCAAGATCGGCCACCGAAGAGCTTGTGTCCAAGCACAGAACTGGGTTTTCCACCGGCAGACGCGGAAACCCGATGCACAAATGGAAAATTGAAAACTCCCATGATAACGAAAGGGCATAGACCAGAGATAGGTCTACAGAGCCCCTTTTAGAGGGTAATCTGACCTCCTCATCCACACTTGCCTGGCAAGCGAAATGGGGTTCAGAAGGACTCACAAACAAACACCGTTTGAATGACCCAATGTAGAAGATCCCTGGGTTTGACCTTCCACGAAGCTCATGGACCACCCTAAATCGCACCCCCACAAACCATGGCAGATGCGCACAGCTGATGCACGCATGGAACATTTAAAACTCTCCTGATGTTGCGACTGTGGTCACTCAGAACAGACCGTACAACGTATAACGATGAAATGACCCTATCCACAAATACGAAGGAGACATCACCGCGGCGATGATTACACTCCGCGACTGTTCCTGACACGCTTGCCTGGCCTTGACCACCTGCATGTGAAATTGTAGTTGTTGCTCTGCATATACATAATCAGCCGTACGAAAGAAGAAGAAGAAGAATGGCGACTTGCAAAGCCGAGCCAGAAGCAACACAATGTCGCGTTGGCCTGGGGGTCGAGCACGGCCAGTTGTTAAAGACTTTATGGCTGCGGTCACGCAGAACAAGAACCACGGAGGGTAAAACTTTTAGAGTCGTCGACTCTTAAACAACACACGGAGGGATATGCGTCACGGCGACTCACCGCTCTGCTACTCTCGAAGCCATTAACTGGCTCGACCACCTCAATGTACCATTATTGTTGTTCTAAAACCAACCGGGCCCCGTTCTAGGGACACGTCCCGCTTCTCAAGGGGCCCAAGCCACATGGGTCGTGCCGCTTGTGCAGGCGTGAGCACGGTCAGTTAGTTACCCAGCGGCTCTTCGAACGGGTGGCCGAGAGACAGGGGGAGGAAGGCAGACGTCGATATCTCCTCTTGAATGGACACAGTTCCCTCGCTCTCGGTGTGGACGTCCCATGGAGGATGTAAATTTAGTTTTTTTTAAAATGCGGCTTTAAAGGATATATCTCTCTCTTTGTGTGGTCTCGCTCGCTTTCTCTCTCGACTCATCTCTCTCTTTCTCACTCTCTCTTATCTCTCTCCCTGTCCCTCTCTATTTTTCATAGGTCTCTTATTTTCCCCGCGCTCTCTCTCTCAATATGTGATATTAAACACGGTGCAGCTTCGTGCTTTTATAACCTAAAACTGTATCAGTAGAATACTGTCTTGAAGTATTTAAAGTGCATAGTAACGTGGTTTTGTGCCCCTTGCAGTAAGAAAATAAATGGATTTAACGTCTCAATTTCCCTCTCTGTCTCTTCTGTCTTTCTCTCACGCCTCTCTCCTATATCTCTCTTCCACATTCCCTTCTCTCCTTCCCCTTCTCTCTCTCTCTCTGTCCTATCTCCCTTGTCTCTATATCACTCCCTTACTCTCCCTCTCGCCGTAAATATCCGTCTCCATATCCCTCTCTTTGCTCCCTCTCACACAAAATTCCCTCCCACTACCGCACCTCCGATTAGCGCGGTTGGCTACGTACGGTGCTAAAATAGTTTAAAAACCCCTACATCTTCCTATATATCTCCATAACCCTTCCTTTGCTCACTCCCTCTCTTCTCCACAATATTCTTACATCTACCTCTCTCTGTCGCCATATCCTTCTCCTTGCTCCATCCATCCGCTATATCTCTCCTTCCCTCGCTGTCCCTGGCTTGTCCACCGCTGTGTGTGTGTGACGGTGGAGAGACAGAGAGAGATTCCTGGCAGCGCTGGCGGTGCAGGGGGGTTCTGGGGAATGCAAGGAGACGGCTGTTCTAACTCATCACTTATTCATCAGAGGCTGTTTATCTCGGATAACCTAATTTTGAGAGTGAGAATCCCGGCCCACGACAGGGTTCCCAGGGTGCGATGCACCTACAACGGCTTCGCCAGTCGCAGCAGCGGCAGCAGTAAAAAAAAAACACGCACACAAAAACCCCAGCGATTTATTTACGCACTCACGCAACGGGGAATCATCTTCGCTGTTGATTTTGTCGTTTCCGCTAAATGTGTATTCGGTCACATCGTCGTCCTGTGTTCACTCGATCCACGCAGTCCTTTTTTTCACGTCAGCGGGCGTCTCGGTCAGTCAACTCAACGGCCACCTGGGTCTCTCACGTGACCTTCGGCCAGCAGTGAGCCTTCGACACCTCACCTAGCCTCAAGGTGCACCCAGGCTGGCACGAGCTGTTGCTATAATATATAGAGAGATAGTCGATGTGTACGCTGTGTAGTCCAGATTGTGTCATCCTGTCCACGAGCCACACAGCTCTGAGAACCGGCGGTGGCAGGCGGGCGATACCCCGGCCGATCTCAACACCAACAACATCAACAACAACAACAATACGAGATTCGTCAGACTCGAGCGCCGGGGGCTGGCGCCGTGACCCAGCCGGCGGCAATTTATCAACTGCGGCGTATTCGCCCCCACTCCTTCCAACTCCACTCTCTGCCTGGCCTGGAAAGATTAGAGCGACTGTTAGTTGCTTCTTGCCAATGGTTAAAGGTGCAGCCATGCAACTGCCCACTCACGCACCCTGCTGGCGAAAGTGCTGCCAGGAGACACAGAGAGAGAGAGGCAGGTTTGTACAGATTCTGAATCAGATATTTTGGCCAATGATTCTACGCAGGGCCCAGGCTTCCCTTGCTCTCGCCTCTGATGCTCAAGCCTGGTTTACAAGCATTAAATACCCCGTGTGGGAGTTGTGCAACATTCCTTAAGGACACCGTATTCGTTCCCTGCAACATGGATGTCTAAATTTCGTCTTTTTGTTATTGTGTCGTTGTTGTTGCTGCTGTGCTCACGTGCCACGGATCTCCCGTGTAAAATCACGAGAGAATTCGACGAACGGCATCGCACGTGCGACGAAGAAACTCGACTCAGTAGATAAGAGCGAATGCTTATATTGAATTGAGCGAGGTTATGAAAACGAAATATAGTTTTGTTAGATAATGATAATTATTATTATTACTCCTGTGGTAAGCGGAGAGAAGCCATTCCTCTGCTAACGAAAATAAGAGATGGCTGTCACTCAACGTTAATCCTCTTCTTACAATCCTCCTCCGCTCGGAGCACTACACGCAATGTGCTATTTTATGCAATGAAAAAATGGCAAGGTAATATGATAGTGACGGTTTTCATATCTATATATATCATCTCTTGGATTTAAAGAATATTCTGGCAAAAAATGAGCGTGCATAAAAGCACAAATCGAAAAGTTGGAGCAATTTTAAAGGAGCCGTGATCCCACCTCTTCAGTGTCGCTATCTAGTATTTGCTTATTTGCTGCACGGAAAACCCCGAGTAGCCAGCTACCCAGCTAGTTTCGGTGGCAACGGCCTGCAGCAGCCACTAACAACAACAGTTACCGTTGGTGTGGAGAGGAGCTCAGCCAAGCATTCAGCCAGGAAACTAGAGGCGTAGATTACAATATTTAAATAATAGTATGATTTACAAACCGTCGTCGATAAACTGTTGGATCAGGGTGACGTGGTCATAGACACTACAAAGGTGAACGGGGCAGCCCTGCAATAACTTACTCAGCCCATGCTGGCAGAAGGACCCCCCCAACTGAAGGAAAATCTGCGCAGGGCATTTTGGTCAGTTCCTGCACGCCGTGGCCAGACATCTGGGAAGAGGCGTGAGAGCACCCACGCTTGAACCCCACCACGCGCGCGCGCGCGATCGAACCGGCGACGTCCGTATCTCGAGTCGAGGGAGAGAGGCTCCACCCATTGGCCCACAGGGCAGCATCGGCCTGCTGGAGCTCGAGTCAAGAAAGTCGCCGACAAATAATTAAAACGCGGAACCGGGGAAAGCTCTCCGGCTGACGCGGTTTCATATTTCACGCTCGGATGAATACATTGGGGGCGGACAGACGAATGGATAAAGTGACGCCGACTCGCGTAGCACTACTTCGACGACGAGCATTGCCTAAATGAACTATCTCTCTCAAACGTACGACGTCACAAAGACGAGGACCAACAACCGTCGACATTTACTTTGCAGAACAGGCACGTGCCCAAGTGCGCGCGAACATCGTGAGCGCGTGACAGGTGAGTGGCTGCATACAGCCTGGGCTGGGGGATACCTGGCTGACACCAATGGGGGGGATGAACGGGGGTGGGGGGGGGGGGTGTCCAGAACCGGTTCAGATATCACTCGCAGACTCTGCAGGATGCACAGGATGCTTTCCCGGATTTGCGAGACCACATCTCTCCTGTTCTGCTGCTTGTGTTTGAGGCCCTATGAGTGATTGCTCCAAGTAATAATCACGAGCGAATTCAATATCATCACCCGTCAAGGTCTTTAAGATATGCCCCGATTGTCTCCTTTTATATGCACCTCGATCTCGGGTGAATTATTTGGGTGATTCAAAATATACTATGCTACTCCCCCAGGCCCCCCTTAGTGGTGAAACACTCTCCTGGTGCCCCTCCCCCCCGGTGGTAGAACTCTCTCCTGGTGCCCACCCACCCGAGTAGTGGAACTCCCAACTGGTGCCCTCCCCTCCACCCCTCCCTACTGGTGTAGATTGACCTCTTGGACGGTGTTGTTCTCTCTAAATGCCGACTAAAAACATCCGATTATTTGAACACCTTTCCTCGAATTGGCTTCGTCCCTCTCTGGCTCTCACCGTGCCTCCCGGTGCCCTGTTCATTATCTCTTTCCTCTTCACGTGCGGCGCCTGGAGCCTCCATTTGGTTAAATGCGCCTAATTCGTGCGGATGATCGCGATTGTTATAAGCATCGCTTGGTTGCACGAGAATCGAACTCACAAGTCAGGTGAGCGGGGTTCAATGTGCTAATCACTACGCCACCGCTCCACGCACCGTGGGACAAGCTTTAATTCCGGTGATGTGCGCACACGCGCGCGAATTCTTGGCAGTGTTCTAACATTAATATTGACGAATGTGTTGAGTTATTTTCGTTGTTAATTCGAATTGGTGGAGTGGGGGCAACGCTGCTGAATGAATCGTGTGTGTGTGTTGACTCTGATGTCTCACTCGCTGTGTGTGTGTAAATACATCCGTCAGAATAGCATTGTTTAGGAGGCCGGGTGGCACAGAGGTCAGAGGTCGTGAGCCGGAACCGCTAAGTACCTGGGTTCAAATCCCAGCACCCGACTGGTCTACATAAATGTCAGCTTATAAGAAAACCTACTGACAGCAACAAACTTTTCTTCCTATTCTAAAAGAATCAGCATTTGCTCACTTTAATTACAAATATATACGTGTAAATAACACGTGACACAGACACGACACCGGCACAATTAATTCTAGGGGACATTTGCAATAGAGCTCAGCGTTAAAATATCCTTCGCGAGAAGCTCTCTCCGCGGAAAAAAAAAACTGTCACCGTCCATCATTCAATCGTCCTCGGGATGAAATTAAATATATAAATGTTAATGCGTCAACGACAAAACGCTTCCTCGGCCGGGTCCACCTTCGCTCAGCAGGAAGGCTCTCGTCAAAGTCAAACTTCTGTTTAACGGGTGGCGTGCACGCGGTGGCCCACTCGAGAGCTGACCCGACATTCACAACGACAACAACGACAACAGCCGTCGTTCGCCGATGAACGTCACCTCGGCGCTTGTGCCAGGCTACGTGCACCTGGAGGCCATGTGAACTGCCGAAGGCACTGCTGTTGGAAGGAGCTCACGGTGCAGGCCCAGGTGCAGCGCGTTGACTGACTGCGATGACTGGCAGAAAACGGATGCAGGCGAAACACTTCGGGCACACAAAGATAAAGCCTCAAGAGACTTTGGAGGCAGGTGCTGTGAGCGAGTAACACCTATGAAGGCCGGCATGGCACACGAGGGGATGGGTGGCCAGCACCTCACCCAGCCGCCTTTGTCTCCCGAGTGGCGATCTTTACACCTCGCACCAGTTACTTATTTCAGGCCGAGTCGACCTAGGGGAGGCCCAAAAATGGTTCAAACAATCGTCACTGGTGTTGGCCGCGAGCGGGAATCGAACTTACGTCTCTGCCCGGATTCGCACGCACGCAGAGAAACCTCGGCGGCGAGCGCTGAAAGCCTTCACATGTTCCCCGAATTCCCTAGGAGTTCACGGTGTCTCACACGCACGGCTTCACCCCCTCCTTGTCTCGTTCGGTCCCCGGTTTGCAACGGGAATGCTGCAGATGTCGCCGTTTGAGACGCACGCTCCGTTTTGACGGAACCCCCCCCCCCCCCCACGCTGTGGGGGGCTAGGACGCGGAGGAAAGACGGAACGCATGCCAGGCAGAGAGCCGTGGGTTCCTTCGCTCGCTAACTCGCTCGCTCGATGCCTCGTTCCCTGTTTGTCTCAAATACGGCTGGTTGAATGAAGAACGACACATTTAAACGAAATGTCCCGAGGGGTGCTCTGGAAAAAAAGCCTAAAACTTGAGAACCCACGTTTAGAAAAGTTCATAGATATCCCGAGTATGGCTTGATTGATCAAGATCGAGGTCAAGATGTCATCGAGACCAAAGTTGTTGTTGCCGCCACCACCACGACCACACGTGGTCACCAACGCTTTCCACCTCCGAAGGAACCCGCAACAGCTGCTACACAGTCAACACTCGGCGACCTCCTAGATTTGCCCTGATAGTCTCCTACCATCTGCTCTTAGACTCACCTACAGACTCACGCAGAGACCCACCCACTCACACAGAGACCCACAGACTCACGCAGATACCTATATATTCACTCAGAGACCCACATACTCCAACAGAGACCCAGACACTCACGCAGAGACCCACCGACTCACACAGAGACCCACATACTCACGCAGAGGCCTATATATTCTCTCAGAGACCCACATACTCCAACAGAGACCCAGACACTCACGTAGAGACCCACCAACTCACACAGAGACCCACAGACTCACGCAGAGACCTATATATTCACTCAGAGACCCACATACTCCAACAGAGACACAGACACTCACGCAGAGACCCACAGACTCACACAGAGACCCACATACTCACGCAGAGGCCTATATATTCACTCATAGACCCACATACTCCAACAGAGACCCAGACACTCACGCAGAGACCCACCGACTCACACAGAGACCCACAGACTCATGCAGAGACCTATATATTCACTCAGAGACCCACATACTCCAACAGAGACACAGACACTCACGCAGAGACCCACCGACTCACACAGAGACCCACATACTCACGCAGAGGCGTATATATTCACTCAGAGACCCACATACTCCAACAGAGACCCAGACACTCACGCAGAGACCCACCGACTCACACAGAGACCCACAGACTCACCCAGAGACCTATATATTCACTCAGAGACCCACATACTCCAACAGAGACCCAGACACTCACATGGAGAGCCGCAGACGCACACAAAAGACCCAAAAACTTAAGCAGAGATCCCCAAACTCACGCAGAGACCCACAGACTCACGCAGACCCGTAAACTCATGCATAGACCCACAGTCTCATGCAGAGATCCACAGACTCACAGAGAGACCCAGGGACTCACAAAGGTACCAATAAATCTGACCTAACAGTCTCTCATCACCTGCCCTTTGTCACTGGGCTCGTGGAGACGACTACAATCACTGTCTCGGCAACAGGCGCTCCTATATCCGGGCACACAAGTCCCACCCACCATTGCTGCAGAACTCACCTGAGATATCCACTTCAGGGCATCTGGATTGCATTGAGGGAACCAACAGCATCCGTCTCAAATACACGAGTGTACGAATGTCAAGGCTTCATTACAACACGACAATTCGTATACGATAGCGTTTATTTGTATACTCTCCACACAGAGGGGCACACAGTGAACCTACTAAATTAGTCTGTCCACTTGATCCGCTTGCTCTTGACATGAGTACAACCATGCTACCTTCTGGACAGAGTGCATTTGTCAAGAACCGTATGGCATTAAAATATTTAAAATAAATATATATAATTGGCAATGTGTCTGGCAATCTCCGTTCTTTATAACACAGAATGGCCATTGCCCAAAACGTAATCTAATATATTATTTTATTTTAAGGCTGCAGCGTTATTGTCAAATGTGTAGAAGTTTCTTTGTGTGTGTGTTATTGTGCATTTGTTCACCGCTGCCAATGCAGCAGCATCACCAAGTAATTCGTTTACTGACGGGACTATTCAATGTTGTTGGCTATCCAATTTTTTTTCCCATACCCCCTCAAACTATCACTTAACGTACGATGGCCACTCTTTTCGTGACTTGAAGGCAGGCACCACAGGCAAACGAAACCATTCAACGTCCCAACCACTGCTCATGGGACACACACACACACACATTTCGGATGCTACCATGTCGCCTGGACACACCCGAGCATTCGGTCTCAGAATCACGCAACTTAAGTTCACCCCCGAACTGCTTTGTCCACATCCGTGCGGATAGCTTCGCAAAAATGATGTGTCTGGGCGTGGCTAAAAATCGTGTCTGGCCACGCCCACTGCATATGGCCCCACCCCTTTCTGGTTGGTTCCACCCCACCTCTCCCTTTCCCACTGACAGAAGGATTCTGACCACGCATTGACAGTTCTGAAATGTGCTGCGCGCGATGATGGAACACGTCGCTACAAATCTCTGCTAAGCAGATCGTCGCTTCATAGTCGAGTCCATATCTCTTGCCGGGAGCAACCGGTTGCGGATACGTCAACAAATAAGCGATTCACTCGAATGCGCAACCGAGTTGCGTTGCAATTAGCGATCAGTTGCACACGACCGAGCTGCGTGCAACCGATCGCCCAGGTGGGAACTCCATTGAAGCGGTTCAAGCGACGGATCACGGGGAGACGTTGGGATTGAACCCACCCCCACCCCCCCCCGGGAGGCTCCGTGTCATCCACTTCACGCGTGCCAGACCACTTATACCGCGAGGTCCGAGATGATTGAGCGCGCCCGTGAATTCATAAACTCCCTCTGCTCCGCTGTAAATCCGGCATGTCCAAGGACTCGGGCGCCACGTGCGTGTATCTTGCCCAGGATCGTTCCGGGAGGAGGTTACCCCATTCCGCCGGATTTGATCAGCCCCAAGGAGAGCTGAGTTACCGCCCCGTTTCAACATTTTAATCCGCTGTTGGAAAATTGCTGATGGTATCAAACGCGTCACGAGATAAAGGAATGGCAATTCAACATTTTGACAACACCAAAAAGCCGGGGGGGGGGGGGGGAAGAGAGAGGAGGTGACAGAAGCCGGAGAAAGACCGACGCGAAAATGGCATTCATAAAACTAATGTTGTAGCACATACGTCTGCCTGGGGGACATGTGTTGGGGTTGCGCTTGACGGCTGAAGGCTGCCGTGTGGCTTTCTTCTGAGTAACAGTTCCCACCAGCGGAAGGTCAAGATCGCAGACTGGAAGAGCAATCGTGTAAGGCCAGGGCTCCCGATGAATGCCGAGAGAGTGTTCATATCCACCACTCCTGCCTAGGGGGCTGGGACATTTCAACAACCCCACTGACCCCCCCCTCCCACTGACACTCCCCCCTGTCTCCCATCCTCCCACACCCACCGCACACGCCATCCTGCTCCCTCCCTGCCCCCAAGCCCCCCCCCCCCCCAGGCCCCTACACTGCACCAAGAGTTTTGATTGTTGAGAATTGGAGCGGCGATTTCGTTCAAGAGGGGAGGAAGTGGTGACGTGGTTAACACACCGTGCGGTGATGAACTTGCCGACCCGAGTTCGATTCCTGGTCTCGGGTAACATCAGCGGCGAGTGACATTTAAAACGGTCCTTGGTCGAAGTCGCACTTCGACAATCCCGCACTGACCAGTGTGGTGGTCAAGTAAGTATAGTGAAGTAAGTATTGTGAAGTAAGTATAGTGAAGTAAGTATAGTGAAGTAAGTATAGTGAAGTGAGTATAGTGAAGTAAGTATAGTGAAGTGAGTATAGTGAAGTGAGTATAGTGAAGTAAGTATAGTGAAGTAAGTATAGTGAAGTAAGTATAGTGAATTAAGTATAGTGAAGTAAGTATAGTGAAGTAAGTATAGTGAAGTGAGTATAGTGAAGTAAGTATAGTGAAGTGAGTATAGTGAAGTATAGTGAAGTAAGTATAGTGAAGTATAGTCAAGTAAGTATAGTGAAGTAAGTATAGTGAAGTAAGTATAGTGAAGTAAGTATTGTGAAGTAAGCATAGTGAAGTAAGTATAGTGAAGTAAGTATAGTGAAGTGAGTATAGTGAAGTAAGTATAGTGAAGTGAGTATAGGGAAGTGAGTATAGTGAAGTAAGTATAGTGAAGTAAGTATAGTGAAGTAAGTATAGTGAAGTAAGTATCGTGAAGTGAGTATAGTGAAGTAAGTATAGTGAAGTAAGTATAGTGAAGTATAGTGAAGTAAGTATAGTGAAGTAAGTATAGTGAAGTAAGTATAGTGAAGTAAGTATAGTGAAGTAAGTATAGTGAAGTAAGTATAGTGAAGTAAGTATAGTGAAGTGAGTATAGTGAAGTAAGTATAGTGAAGTGAGTATAGTGAAGTGAGTATAGTGAAGTAAGTATAGTGAAGTAAGTATAGTGAATTAAGTATAGTGAAGTAAGTATAGTGAAGTAAGTATAGTGAAGTAAGTATAGTGAAGTAAGTATAGTGAAGTGAGTATAGTGAAGTATAGTGAAGTAAGTATAGTGAAGTAAGTATAGTCAAGTAAGTATAGTGAAGTAAGTATAGTCAAGTAAGTATATTGAAGTAAGTATCGTGAAGTAAGTATAGTGAAGTAAGTATAGTGAAGTAAGTATAGTGAAGTAAGTATAGTCAAGTAAGTATAGTCATGTAAGTATTGTTAAGTAAGTATAGTGAAGTAAGTATAGTGAAGTAAGTATAGTCAAGTAAGTATCGTGAAGTAAGTATAGTCAAGTATAGTGAAGTAAGTATAGTGAAGTAAGTATAGTGAAGTGAGTATAGTGAAGTGAGTATAGTGAAGTAAGTATAGTCAAGTAAGTATAGTGAAGTAAGTATAGTGAAGTAAGTATAGTGAAGTAAGTATAGTCAAGTAAGTATAGTCAAGTGAGTATAGTGAAGTGAGTATAGTGAAGTGAGTATAGTGAAGTAAGTATAGTGAAGTAAGTATAGTGAAGTAAGTATAGTCAAGTAAGTATAGTCAAGTAAGTATAGTCAAGTAAGTATAGTGAAGTAAGTATAGTGAAGTAATATAGTGAAGTAAGTATAGTGAAGTAAGTATAGTCAAGTAAGTATAGTCAAGTAAGTATAGTGAAGTAAGTATAGTGAAGTAAGTATAGTGAAGTAAGTATAGTGAAGTAAGTATAGTCAAGTAAGTATAGTCAGGTAAGTATAGTCAAGTAAGTATAGTCAAGTATAGTCAAGTAAGTATATTGAAGTAAGTATCGTGAAGTAAGTATAGTGAAGTAAGTATAGTCAAGTAAGTATAGTCATGTAAGTATTGTTAAGTAAGTATAGTGAAGTAAGTATAGTGAAGTAAGTATAGTCAAGTAAGTATAGTTAAGTAAGTATAGTGAAGTATAGTGAAGTAAGTATAGTGAAGTAAGTATAGTCAAGTATAGTGAAGTGAGTAAAGTGAAGTGAGTATAGTGAAGTAAGTATAGTGAAGTAAGTATAGTGAAGTAAGTATAGTGAAGTAAGTATAGTGAAGTAAGTATAGTGAAGTAAGTATAGTGAAGTGAGTATAGTGAAGTAAGTATAGTGAAGTGAGTATAGTGAAGTGAGTATAGTGAAGTAAGTATAGTAAAGTAAGTATAGTGAATTAAGTATAGTGAAGTAAGTATAGTGAAGTAAGTATAGTGAAGTAAGTATAGTGAAGTGAGTATAGTGAAGTAAGTATAGTGAAGTGAGTATAGTGAAGTATAGTGAAGTAAGTATAGTGAAGTAAGTATAGTCAAGTAAGTATAGTGAAGTAAGTATAGTCAAGTAAGTATATTGAAGTAAGTATCGTGAAGTAAGTATAGTGAAGTAAGTATAGTGAAGTAAGTATAGTGAAGTAAGTATAGTCAAGTAAGTATTGTCATATAAGTATTGTTAAGTAAGTATAGTGAAGTAAGTATATTGAAGTAAGTATAGTCAAGTAAGTATAGTGAAGTAAGTATAGTCAAGTATAGTGAAGTAAGTATAGTGAAGTGAGTATAGTGAAGTGAGTATAGTGAAGTAAGTATAGTCAAGTAAGTATAGTGAAGTAAGTATAGTGAAGTAAGTATAGTGAAGTAAGTATAGTCAAGTAAGTATAGTCAAGTGAGTATAGTGAAGTGAGTATAGTCAAGTGAGTATAGTGAAGTAAGTGTAGTGAAGTAAGTATAGTGAAGTAAGTATAGTGAAGTAAGTATAGTGAAGTAAGTATAGTGAAGTAAGTATAGTCAAGTAAGTATAGTGAAGTAAGTATAGTGAAGTAATATAGTGAAGTAAGTATAGTGAAGTAAGTATAGTGAAGTAAGTATAGTGAAGTAAGTATAGTGAAGTAAGTATAGTGAAGTAAGTATAGTGAAGTAAGTATAGTGAAGTAAGTATAGTGAAGTAAGTATAGTCAAGTAAGTATAGTCAGGTAAGTATAGTCAAGTAAGTATAGTCAAGTATAGTCAAGTAAGTATATTGAAGTAAGTATCGTGAAGTAAGTATAGTGAAGTAAGTATAGTGAAGTAAGTATAGTGAAGTAAGTATAGTCAAGTAAGTATAGTCATGTAAGTATTGTTAAGTAAGTATAGTGAAGTAAGTATAGTGAAGTAAGTATAGTCAAGTAAGTATAGTGAAGTAAGTATAGTCAAGTATAGTGAAGTAAGTATAGTGAAGTAAGTGTAGTCAAGTAAGTATAGTGAAGTAAGTATAGTGAAGTAAGTATAGTGAAGTAAGTATAGTGAAGTAAGTATAGTCAAGTAGGTATAGTGAAGTAAGTATAGTGAAGTAAGTGTAGTCAAGTAAGTATAGTCAAGTAAGTATAGTGAAGTATAGTCGAACAAGGCTTTGGCGAATGGTAGCGCCTCTACTGGCTGCAGGGGTCACGTGAGACCCTTATAGACTTTGCAATCCTGATCATTTATAGAGCTTTGTCAATCTGCTGCCCGATGAAGGCCTCCCTATGGCGTATCAATAATGGAGCTATGTTTGACTATACTTCACCACGCCGGTCAGTGCAGGTTAGTGAAGAGTGGGTGGAGGAGGGGGGCAGGGAAGAGGGGGGGGCGAGCTGGGACGGGTCGCCGTTACCTCAGATTGATCTCATGAGCTCAAGTTGCTTGGTGTGCAAACCACTGAGTTACTACTCCACCCAGTACGCAGATATATACTGTACACGGTAAAATATTAATATATGGATTCTTGCACGTGGAATTTTGATGCATGTATCATAAGCTTAAAAAAATCTACATTAATCAATGGATCTGATCCATAGGTTCAGCCCTCCCGTGGGTTTAAAGGATCACTCAGATTTTCAATCAACATTTTCAACTGCTGCATTCCCGACAATAATGATAATACTTAGCACTTCTAAGGGCGCCTTTCACTCGGGGATCACAAGCCGCTGTGCAAAACAAAGACATGCAGGCAGGGCTCACACCGATCAGCTCCAACCCCAACACAAAAACAACAAAGGAATAAAAAATGAATAGAAAAAGCCCTTCAAAATAAGTTGCGTCTTAGGGTGTGATTTGAATTCAACGAGGGGGGCAGTCAGCATGAGCACACATCCAGTAGAAGTGATTTGGTGAAGCCAGGCTGACATGCAGTGGCATAGTAATTACATTGTAATCAGCTCAAGGGGTGCGGCATTTGGTCAGATGGAGCCCCGGAAAATATTTGTCTCGCACCTAGGCTATATATCGCGGCTCATCTTGGTTAATCACATCATTAAGAATTTAACAAAAGAAAATAAACCGCATTTTAAATACGTATTTGTTCTCTTCCACTGTTGAAAACATATATCTTGTTGGTTGTCAAAGGGGCCTCAACTTGTAGATTTGGCCACCAGGGGGGGCCAAGGCACCCCCCCTGGTGGAATGGCGATCCCCTCTCCAATAACAGCTGCCTTCGTAGCCCAGCCAACCTGTCCGGCGCAGTTGCGCCGCCTGCGCACTGGATAACCACGCCGCTGAGGTGGCGGAAACGTTTCTTATGAGCAGTGTTTGGTGGCTCAGCAGTAGAGCGAGAACATCGCGCTCGGAAGGTCATCCTTCCGGGGTCGATGAAATAGCTACCAAGTCACCAGTGGTTGTCCTGCAGATAGACTCATCCCCTGTCATAGGAAGGTGGCATTTCCACCACTGGCTGAGGGCTCAAAACAGAAGGATGAGCAGCAGTGCTTCAATGCTCAAAATTCACGCAGAGCTGAATCACAGAAAAGGGCCCAGACAGTGACACGTGGCAGGACCCTGTCAGACGCACGGCATTAATTCTGCAATCCGATTTTTCCCCCCCCCACCCCCCGCATTTTTGACGTGACAATGCCAACTGTATCCAAACGGTCCCACTTATTACCAATGACTTACAAACCGAGACGACTCCCTAAAGCTCTGCAAACACGTGAGTGGTACATTTTAATTTAGGGATTTAATCCCAACGAAATCTCATGCAAATGCGTTTTCGTCAAAGGCCTGCTGCTGCTACAGCGGCACATGGAATATTTACGGTGTGGGTGGGGGATATTTTAGCCGATAATTTACAAGATAAAGAAAGACAAGTTCAAACAGTTGCAGCTGAGACATGAAACAAAAACCTGGGTGGAAAAAAAAACAAAGATCGACGCATGAAAAGAAGATGTTTGACTTTCCCAGAAAGATTCGATGGCTCATATTCAGCCACCCCTATTGCTCGCTGCCAGAGAACAAAAAAGGGGGGCCTGCAGAAGTCCAAAAATCGCATCTAAGCCAAGCGTGAAGAAAATCCTCGCGAGAAAAGATAGAGAGAGAGAGCGGCACCGCGAATCCGTGAGGCTCCCCACACCCCCGCCCACCATCCCCCACCCACCAACCCCCAAACCCCATGCAGCCACCCACATCTTCCTCCCCCTTTCACCAGCAGCAGCAGCATCAACAAAAAGAGAATAAAAACTGATTTCAAAGCCCCGTGCTCCAAAGCCGCGTTTTAACGCCTCTGAGCCCCATAAAAATTGCGAAGACGGCCGATGCACAAAAGTCGGCAAATCTCTTCTTTAATGGCTTGAGCGGCCGCGACGATGGCAGTTCACGGCACGCAGTGGCGCGCGGGAGGCCCACCCCCCTCCACCACCGCTCTCTCAGAGCCCGCCCGCTCGCGACGCGGAACGCCCCGTCCGAGGGCCCAGCCACGCGTTGTCATCTCGCCAACAGACGAGGAGGCGTTCCAGGGATTAACCCCGCGCCGGCTCCCCTCCCCCTCCCCCCGTACATTCCCATTTCTTTTCGTGCCCTTTTCTTTTTGAAAGGGGTTTATTGTCCAAGATGATTTTGTTTTATTTCGCTTCATTATGTTTTATTGACTCACCTGCCTCGCTTTTCTTGGTATTTTTTTTTTGGCCTGTTTAATTCGTTGAATCATTTATGGGGAGTTTATTTTTTCATCACGTTCACCCGACGGACATTCGTACCATCTACAATTAACACCGTCCAAGCGAATCATCTACAGCTTCTTGCAGGCCAGGCAGATCTAGCGGTAGAGCGATATGCCCGTAATCAGAAGGTCTCGACTTCAATTCCTGTTTAAGGTTTGAACTCAGCTCATCTTCCTACCGGGGAGTGGGGGGTGGGGTCAATAGTTTGAGCACCATTTTTCGGTAAAGTCAGCGGGTGGTTGCCATATGGATCAACTCGTCCTCGCCATAGAAAAGTGGATTTTCCGCTACTGGCTCATGGCTGTAAAGGGGGAGATGAGCAACCGCTGAATCGATCGCTCGTTTGAGCGGAAAATCACTTGGACTTTGACTATCGCTCTCCGGTGTCGTGTTTGGGTTGTACCGCGTGCCGCTCGGCAGGATGTCCCACGTTTCGCTTTTACATTCCGGGAGCTTCTTCGACAACTCAGGAAAAGCGCATTGGACAGCGATACAGCTGGAGGTAAACCAACGCAGTCGTGCAAAGCCAATGCCCTCCCTTTATCGCAACTGCAGAGCATGTCCTCGTTGTGAGCCTACAGATAAAGTGCCGAGCCATGCGGCCTACAAAATGCCAAAGTTGTTGCCGCAAAAATGGCAAAGGTTTTTTTTAAGTGCAGGCCACGAGTCGTGTTCAGCAGTGACGACTCCAAACCCACTCCGAGAGGGAGACAAACTCGCGATAAATCTGAGCAAAGGTTAGCCAGCCAGTCCAAATAAACCTCGGCAGGTTGTGAAACACGGCAGGCGGTTACGAGGGCGGTAGACGACTTCTGACTTCAGTGCCAGCCCGCGGCGAACCACATGGCATACGCAAATACAGCGACCCACTTCCTCGTTCTCTCCTCACTCAGACCTCGACCACCGCTCGCCCTTCCATTATGAATTCACGGGATTAAAATTCAGGACGCGCCAGAAACGGTGCTCTCCTTGAAAAAAGACAACTTAGGCCCTTGTCTCTGTCAGGCGGACACACACGCACGTATATACCACATGGCCTGCATTGACAACCACGTCCTGCGGAGGAGGAGGAGGGCACTAACGACACCTCCCCTGCAGACTCTTGGGCTCCCGATGCCTCCAGCATCTCAATGACTCCTGCTCCTGCGCATATTTTCGCGGTTGTGCTCTATACATTTGTGAAACGACTGGACATCTCTCATCGAATTCCCCCAGTATAAATACACATTATGAGTCTCATTCTGATGTCAAGCTCTCTGTAGCCCGGGCGGCGGTGGTGGTGGCTACGCTGCACGTGGCTGCCTTCAAACCAGCGCTGTGGACGCAGCAGCGAGGATTGGTGGATCACACACAGACATATGTCGCGAAACTCCCTTCCCGTGTGGCGTCGAGGTGCCCATACTCTGGTTCACCACGAACAGCCTGTACGGTACAGCAAAGCACAGAGCGATATCATCCGTCCCCTTTGTATGTAGTAAAGTGTTGCCCCCTCGCACGGGGTTCTCCGGCTTCCTCCCACGTGTATACACACACTCATTAATTGGCTGATAAACATCCTCATATATCGAGGATTGCAGAGCTTGGTCACTTGTGTTTCGTCTGTTGTCCTCGTGTTTAGTTTATTGCCCTTCCCCCGCACCTCCGATTAGCTCGGTTTGCTACGTACGACGCGAAAGAAGTTCAACATACAGTAGCATGCAATTGGTGGTAACGTCGGCCCACCACCAACTCGTCTGTGGTTCTCGGCTCTTGTGAGATGCATTTTGCATGAAACGACGACGGAAAGGAAGCTGTTCAGAACGAGACATTGCTGCGAGCTTTCGGGTCGTAGTGCGAAGTTGTTCGGCATTGTGTCCGACGTTTTAGCTCTGCGTGCAGGGAGCTTCTTCAAGAAGCGAACGACAGGCGGTACGATCCGAAAACACATCACGTATAGCTGGCAATTATAATTTAAAGTGTCTGTGGTTGAATATTTATAACTTGGGACGTAAAGAGTCACCCCCGTCTCCCCGCGACACCCCCTCCCCACCATCGATTCGATGGAATTTCCGGATTAGTGGTCAATGTTGAATTCAAATTTGTAATACATTTTCGTTTCATTTTAAACATCTCGCTATTTTGTGTTATCTTTTCATTTGTTGTCATCAGTTTAACTCAATGAGCTGAAATGTAAGATCAGCATGCGACTGGCATATACTTTGTTCTCAAATTGCAAACAATTAATTCTCACAAACATCAATCATACTATATATAGTAAGGATGTAGTTTAACGAATTAATTAATTACTTTGCCATCGCACGCATATTCATGCAACTCAATAGGGAGATCAACTATGACGGATACTTTATCTTACAAAAAAAATCTAGAGAATAGTTAAATATTATTTGTATTTTGATTTAAAGCTTTCGTGACTGCAGTGATTCATTTTCTTGGTTCTTTCGGTAAAGTCACGTTGAAGGGAACGTGACTTTACCGAAAGAACCAAGAATATTATTTGTATTGTTTTTTACATCGCGGCGTCGTTAATGCAAATCACATCTCTCACAATCACCGAGGAACAAGCTGTAAGGCAGCAGCAGCAGCCAGTGCTGCCAACAATTGCCCGTGCTCTGCAATTCTCTGCATATGAAGGTGTTTTCAGCCAACGAACGAGTGATATATACGTCCATTGTATTTCCCGTGCATGAGATAATGGCTTCATTTTTCTCTTTTCCATTTTCTTACAAGTTTCAAGAGAATATCCTCCAGCCCCCGCCCCCCACAGCCCCCCCCCCGCCCCACATGCAATCAGATACGACCCAGGGCCCTACAACCGCAACGCTGCTACAGATGCCCCTTTATTGGTTAACCTGCACGATTCAACCGCCGCCCGTTGGACACAACAACCGAGACGACACAAAAAAGCCACTCAAAGAGTCGGCAACGAGAACGAACCGCTCCGAGCATCGCCAACGGACACGCGGTTGGCCAAACGTTAAACACCCCCCCCCCCCGCCGCCCCCACCGCCTCCCCCATCACCCTCAAGACGTCTGTGGCCCAAACGGGTCGACAAAAGAAGGATCAAGAGCTTAAACTCTTTATCCGGAGAGGCCCGTCACAGTGTGTTTGACCCGGGCGCGGGCAGCCGTCGTACACGCACTGAGCTGGCCGTCAGCGCCGCGGGTTTGGCTGGGGAGGGGAGGGGGCATGAGCTGGCCAGCTGGTACCTAGCCGCCCATGCTCGCACACACACACACAGGCAAAGATACCCCGCATAGCCTTCACGAATGTTTGGAGCAAGTGGTGTTCGCTAGTAACGCCGATGAAGGTCGGCACGGCACACGAGGGGGGGGGGGGGTGTGGTCAGTACCACGCCCGGCCGCCTTTGTCTCTGTCGTGGCGATCTTTACACATCGCACCGAGACCGTATTTTGAGGCTGAGTCGACCTAGGGGAGGCCCCGGACCGGTTCAGATAATCGTCACTGGTGTTGGTGGCTGTGAGCGGGAATCGAACTCGGGTCGCCAGGTTCGTAAAGCTCCACTACCTACACAGAGACACACACACACACACTTGGACACAGGGACACTGGGACAGGGGTTGTCTCTCCAGCTGCCTGCTGAGTTCTATGGTCGTGCCGAGTGCCGTCCGGCACGATGTCCGACGTTTCGCTCCGTTTGCTGGGAGCTGGACATAGAGCGGAACGTCGGGCAAAGCGCTGAAGGGACACGCGATGCATCCCGAAAACACAACGGAAAGAACAGCGGCGAAAGCTCTGTACTTAACAAAAACAAATATCGGATCGCTACCTATAAAGGTACAACTAGATGGAGGGCCTCTACTAGAGGGGGCTCAGTCGGGTCTCTCTAGAAGGTATGCCGGCCTACTTTTCCATCTAGCCAAGCGTGTGAATACCCACACTGGACCCCTCCACACGCTACCTGCCGGGGGGAGGTGACGGTGGAGCGAGTGGGGAGGGGGGCAAGTGAACAACAACAACAGCAGCCCGCGCAGTGTGGTCGGATGGGCCGTGACGGATCGCTCGAGCAGACAGCTGCGTAGCTCAGGCAGAGTTTCAAACAAAGCCGAGTCAAGGGTGAGGCTAGTGGAGAGAGGAGAGAAACTATTTCGGGGGTGTGGGATGGGGGTAGTGTTAGCAGTGAGGGGGGCGGGGGGGGGGTCAACCTTTCTCGTTAACTTTCAATCTAAATGCAGCCCTTCTCGAGAGAACGAGAGGCGACTCGGAGCGGTGGCCTCACTCCATCGCGCGGCCGTCGCACACACCGCCGAGACGCGCTGCGCTCATTTGGGAGGGTAACAAACCGTCTGTAAGAGAGCCAGAGCCACGGACAAACGCGCGCGTGTGTCTGCATGCACGCGAGTGCGCGCGTGTGTGTGTGTGGAGCGGTGGCGCTGTGGGTTAGCGCGGCGTTGCGCTACGAAACCCCGGCGACCCGAGTTCGATTCCCGCTCACGGTCACCATCAGGTGACGATCATCTGCACCGGTCCCGGGCCTTCTCCAAGGTTGACTCAGCCTCACACGAGCACCTGGCGCAGTGTGCAAGCATGAATACTGGAGAAACAAAGGTGGCCGGGCGATCTTCTGGCCACACCACTCCCTCTTGCGCCGTGCTCGCGTTCATCGGTGCTCCATTAGCATCACGTGCCCTAACAGTTCACGTGATCTTTTTGACCCGCTCCGGCTGGACATCTGTGAAAAAAAGAGCTTCACAGCTTATCGGATTCCTGCAGGATAAATAAATATCCTGACGATTCTTGAGTGTTTGTTTTTTTCCAGGCAGTGCACGATTCCGCATTCACGCTGCCTCGCAATGTCCCTGCGTAAAATGCCGAGGGGAGCTCAAAGGCAAAGCGCAAGAGCCAAGGGTCAGTGATCCGTTAAAGGGCCTCACACTTGGCAGTGGAAGTGCCTGAGCTCATAGACAGACGGAGGATGCAGCCGACAGCGGGAGCAGGTGAAAGAGATGCATGTAGGGAGGGGGTATGGGGTACGGGGGTTGGGGGGGGGGTCAAGGGGTGCAGAGAGTAGTGAGAGGAAGAGGGGGGGGGGATGCAAGAGGGGGGAGTGTGAAATATTTTGAAATAAACTTGCGGATAAGTATTATGCAGGAACGCTGCTGCTCTGGTGTAGCGGTCAGCAAACTGGACTTGCAATGCAGTGGTCACAGGTTCGACTCCATTTCCTGGCAAAGGAGTTTAAAGAATGGTGCAAGTGTCCTAAATCCGTCCTGGGTCCCCGATGGCCCCAATAACCCCCCGCCCCCCCCTGCGGCCTCTGTCCACCCAAAAAATCTAAAGAGGTACACGGCAGCATGTGGACAGGTCACCCGTGGTGGGGTAAAGTGTGGTCACTCCCACCTCTTCCTAGAAGTGTGGCCAAGTGTGGGAGAGCAGGCCAGAATATCATCGTTAACAAAGGCGTGAGCGCGCACTTGCAGGCTCGCCCCTTTGTGACTATTATCACTCTCGGCCCTTTGTCTACGAGGAGGTAAGGCGAGAGTTTGTGGCTGTCGCGTCCACGGTGCACGATTTGCAGGCGTTCGCCACCGACGCCCGGCAGAAATGGATTGCGAATCGCAACATCAGCTGCGAAAAGCTACGCGTTATGCTACGGGGAAAAGGGAAGCATGCAAAATCAAATGTCTGCGGAAGACATCCCCGGTGTAGCCTCTTAACAGACTGCTGGGGTCAAATTATTTGGTTCTTTCGGTAAAGTCACGTAGATAGAAAAAAAACCCACGACGTTTCGATCGCAACACAAGCGGCCGCCATCAGGAAAAGGGGGGAGGGTGTGAGGGGTTATGATGCTGTTAGCGAGCACCTTTGAAGAACGGCAGGGCAAACGATGGGGGGGGGGGCAGCACCGCGCCCGGCCGTCTTTGTCTCCCCAGTGCTAATGTTTAGCCACCACACGAGATAATCATTTAGGGCCGAGTCGCCCTACCAGGGAAGGCCCAGGACGCAGTGATTTGCAAGCAACAAAGACAAAGATCCCCCGTATAGTCTTCACCGACTGTTGGGGCAAGTGCTATTAGCGAGCACCTATGAACGCTGACACGGTACACAAGTCGGAGGGTGGCCAGCACCACACCCGGCCGCTTTTGTCTCCCCAGTGATGATGTTTACACCACCAGACCAGGCACTTATTTGAGGCTGAGTCCACCTAGGGGAGGCCCATGACCGCTATGAATAATCGTCACTGGTGTTGGCCGTGAGCGGGAATCGAACTCGGGGGGCCGGGTTCGTAGCGCAGCGCGCTAACCACTACACTACCGCTTCCCAATTCCGCAAGCTACACGCACGCGCACACTGAGATTACGGGGGGGGGGGGCGGGGGGTACATACTAAATAAATTATTAAAAAATAAATAAATAGACACATCACCTTGAGCCGCAAACAACAACTCGGGCTAATCAACGGAGAGTGATTGCCAGCAAACTAATGAAGCCGTTAGGGGAAGTCTCACTCGAGATGGGCATCGCTGGCTGCGTTTGACAGCGAAGCAATTTGCGACGATGAGTGTGCCCATTGTGTCCCCGTGTTTGCGCGAAGGCGACGGTCTGGGGGACGAAGGGACGACCCTGGGCAGGTCTGCGACCTTGGCGAGGCCTGCGTGTGTGTTTGACTTCGGTCTGGCGCGCGTCTGCGTTGGGGTGGCGTACAGAGCAAGGGGATAGCGCGCCGCGCTACGAGCCTGGCGACGCGGGGTTGACTCCTGCTTACGGCCACCAAAACCCGCGACGATTATCTGAACTGGTCCTGGGCCTCCTCTAGTTTGACTCAGGCTTCAAATGAGTTCCCGGTGCGATATATGTAAACATATCTTTTGGGGAGACAAAGGCGGACGGGCGTGGTGCTGGAAAACCCACTCCCTCGTGTGTCGTGTTGCTCTTCATAGATGCCTCATGACAGAACTTGCCCCAAAAGCCCGTTGAAGGTAACGGGGGTCTTTGTTTTTGGGCGTGCGTGAGTGAGCGAGTGAGTGGGTGAGTGTGTGAGTGAGTGCGTGGGTGAGTGAGTGAGTGGGTGAGTGAGTGTGAGTGCGTGGGTGAGTGAGTGAGTGGGTGAGTGTGTGAGTGATTGCGTGGGTGGGTGAGTGAGTGTGTGATTGAGTGCGTGGGTGAGTGAGTGGGTGAGTGAGTGAGTGCGTGAGTGAGTGCGTGGGTGAGTGCGTGGGTGAGTGAGTGCGTGTGTGGGTGAGTGAGTGAGAGCGTGCGTGGGTGAGTGAGTGCGTGCGTGAGTGGGTGGGTAAGTGAGTGAGTGTGTGAGTGCGTGGGTGAGTGAGTGCGTGGGTGAGTGAATGCGTAAGTGCGTGGGTGAGTGAGTGAGAACGTGCGTGCGTGCGTGGGTGGGTGAGTGAGTGCGTGATTGAGTGAGTGTGTGAGTGAGTGCGTGAGTGAGTGCGTGGGTGAGTGAGTGCGTGGGTGAGGGAGTGAGTGAGTGCGTGCGTGCGTGAGTGGGTGCGTGCGTGAGTGGGTGGGTAAATGAGCGCGTAGCACGGTATCAGCAGCATTACCCGGCTAGTCAGTCAGACAGGAGCAGAAGATTGCGGGTGCCAAAGACGCCCCGCGGTGTGAGTTTCCGTGTAGGAAGAAGGTGCGGCGTAAAGAGGAGAATGATGAACCTTGGTTGTGCACGCTTACCCCCCCCCCTACCAATGACGGACGTGTTAACTACCTCGCCCGGTATACAAGAGGTATTGAGTTTCATCCCGACCCTGACCCCTGCATATTTTGAGTTTGTATATCTCTCTCCGTGGTCGCGTACATTTTTCTCCGGGTCCTCCGGCTATTCCCTCCGCATTTAGAATCAACATCACGTGTTTAGGTATTTGGCTGCTATACATTTCCACGTGATAAGCCACTTGGTTAAGCTATAATTTGTGACCAGGTCGCTTCCGAATGAAATAGCTTTTCAGCTCAGTAAGTCTTAGACGGTACGTGAAAATTATTTAATAATGTACGTTACTTTTTTTGTTTGTTATATTCCCTCTGTAACTAAAACCCGACTTGTGAAACGTTGACTACTACAACGAGAAGTGCGAAAGCCATAAGCGAGGATTACATCACCAAACCCAATGTGTCAGGATTTAGAAAAATAATGAATTATGCATTCTTACGATGATATATATTATTTATTTTATCGGGATCGTGTCAAGAGACAAATATAATTCCATTCGGGACTCTCACAGCGAGCAGTGTACCACCCGGTGTTATAATATTGCCACACATAAGCACTTACAAATCACGGCTGTAGTGTCCTCTATCCACAGCCATGAAACATCATCAACGAACCCTGCAGAGAGTGATCCTGACGCGGTTAAGCAAGTATATATAAATATTCCCAGAGCTGTATTTAGCCAAATTAGATATCACCCAAAATTAAATGCGTTTTGTTGTTGTTATGTGTGCGGTCCATTTGTGCCCGTGCTGAAACCATCAACTCACTAAACACTCGAGAGGAAAAACGTCTTTAACCACGTGCCTCGGATACCCGGAGTCGAACACAGACGTCTCGGCCGCTGTTGCGAGCCAGTACCGGGACCCACGTCTGCCCGGGACGCTCCCGAAATTCACGACGAGCCACAAACCCGTCGACCCGATTCGGCGAAATAGGGAATGCGCAAAGGCATCTTCTGTATTCCGTGACACAACAACAACAACAAAAACATGAATTACCCTTCCACCGGTCCACTTCAGCCTGACTCTCGACATGCCCATCCGCTCGGTAAATCACCTGCAACGTTGCCTCGAGAAACTTTGAAATTCCGCGAAGAGCAGTGAATGGTGCATATATATGAATTAAAATGAACACGTGCGTTTATCATGCACGTGTGCATGCGCGTGCAGAAGGTGAAAGCACAGCGCTGCAATTGCTTGATCACGCCACTATCGGCGAAAGAGCCTCTATGAGAGCGAGTTCGACGTGGTATTTGGCCTACCCTTCCACGTTGTCCGTAATTTGTTGTAAGAGGCGGACGTACCCACACTTGACCCCACCATATGTGACCTGCCGATCCACTCTTGTTGTGCCCATTTACGCTGCTGGGGTAAACAATGGATTGGGATTCCAGCGTGGCCACCATTACACCACTGTGGCAACACCATGGCCTTGTCTATACATGTACACGTGTGTGTGTGTGAGGACTAGAGCCACCTTTGTCTCCCTCGTGGCCATGTTTAAACACCGCAACGATAAAGGCGGAGGGGCGTGGTGCTGGCCAGCCATCCCCCTCGTATGCCGTGCCGGCCTTCATAGGTGCTACTCGCTAACGGCACTTGCCTTAACACTCTGTTAAGGCTATAGAGATGGGGGTGGGGGTTGGATCTTTGTCCTTGGTTGAGAACCACACACAGGCATGGGGGACTCGCCCTCGCACCGTGCAGCCCGGCGGATTCAGGAGGAGGAGGAGGAGACTGCCAGCGCAAAATCCTCTTTGTCGAGATTATGATGAGACGTGTAAAAAAAACTAATAAAAATATAAAAAAATGCATGCATTAATAAATCAAGGCACAGACACCCCTGCTTACAACGAATGACAACGTGTCACCTGGGCTCATTACTTTGCCGCCCCCCCCCCACACAGACCCTGCATCACCTCGCTCGTCACCCTCGCAGCCCCCTGCCGTGCCCCTCTCGGGAGGAAGGCGGGAGGTGGGGAGGGGGGATTGTAGAGTGGTGGGGGGGGGGGGGTGGTTGGGTGGGGGTGGTGGGGTAGGGGGGGGGACGTCACCTTGTCAACATGCCAAATTAACGGCTGGGAAGGGTCACCTTGGCGGCTCAGGCCCATTTTCATTGAGTCGCTTTGCAAATGTCACGCTCTTGAACCGCCTCACCCGGCGCCACCAACGGCCGCCCTCCCACCGGCCGCCTGTGTCAGCGTCTGCGCCGTCTTTGAGCGTCGTATCCCTGGCGTCGACGCCACTGACGGCGGTCGGTATCGTATCATGTTCAGCTGGCACGACCCCCTTTACCTGTCCTCACCCCCACCACCATAACGAGGCGGCGGGACGCTGGGGGGGGGGGGGGGGTGCTGGTCTGGCTCGCCTGGCCCAAGGGGGCTGCTGAGACAGCGCTCAGAGGAGAGACACTCGAGGGCGTTCTCACGACGTGCGTCAGCTTGACCGCGGTGCGTGCCTCTGGGCAACAGCGGCGGAGCAGGGTAGTTCCACAATACCCGAGCCGAGCGCCCGCGTGGCTAAATCGCAGTCATCTCAGTCAGCCCATGGCACCTGCGTGGGTGGTCTGTTGCGTGACCTCCTGCCAGTGAGCCTTTCACATTTCACGCGGTCTTAAAATGAACCTAGCCTGGCGCAATCGACGTGCTGAAGTCATTGTCAGTTTTAGTAGCTAATGCATGCGTGTGTGATCACACTGCACTGGGAACCCTGCGGCAGCAGTTCGATTCCAGGCCATGGCCCACTCACATCGGTGGCGAATGATACTGCATTTTAGCGGGTTCTGTGCGTCCGCTAGCTTGGCTCAGCCTTAAATGAATGTCTGGCGCAGTGTGTTAACGCCTGTGGCCAGGCGTGGTGCTGGCCACTCCGTTCCCTCGAGTGGAGTGGCCAGTCTCTAATAGGTGCTCGCTAACAGCAGCGGCCCCAATAGCCGAGAAGGCAACATCTGATAACTTTTGACTTTTGGCGTGTAATTGCGTGAACACATAAATGAATAAACCGTAGCTGGTCAATTAAGTTTATTTTGTGAGTTTCATTTTCCAAGTGTGACCCGACACATTGATCTGCCAGTAGGGGGCGATGATTGCTGCTCCATTGAATCCCAATGGGCCAGTTCGCTGTGTTGTTCTTTAGAATTTGGCAAATATGGAGCCCTGACGCCGGCACACAACGGCCTACTCTTTGCGGAATGACGTCTCGGGATCTCTAACGTCCACGGCGAGTGAAGCAGACGGCTAATATCGGACTGCGGGATGAATCGAGGCGGCTACTGGGGTTCGAACCGTAAAACCTCGAACAACAAGTGGCGAACTCGCTACCTCGAGGCTACGTCACGCCACCCACCCCCATACATTCTAATTCATATTAAAACAATAATTACACTCGGTGTATGTACACCTGTTATATCTAATCAAGTGTGCTGTAATAAAGTTATGAAGAAACAAAATACAAAGATCGCGTAATGAAGAAATAAAATGTTACATTAACCGAAGTTACGCTTTGCTTTAATGTCATTTTATTTTAAAAACAACCTAATCACGCTAATAGCCGACACATTGATTAAACAATCAATATTTCAAAAGCCACCCCACGAAGATAATAATAACCTTCCTTTCATGTGTTTTAGTTAAAAATACAAAAAAATTATTCTGTGCACGCGTCAAATTGGCACTTATTATTAACACGCAACAGCGATGGGCATCTTTGTCTCGTTGCGAATTGCCCTTTCATTTATTGGACATTAATTACAGAGTGTCGCCCAAAGGATAGGCGCGTCTGGACAAACGTGCGTACATACGTCCACACTCACACGTAAGCCAGACATCCTCCGATAGGCAAACACATAACCCGCAACAAACCTAACATTTAAATTGCAAACAAACAAAAAACACCCCCACTAGCCTTAGGGTAACCCGGCACTCCTCAGCATTTGCCTCCACGCGCCTCGCACACTGCAAGGGAAACTTCGTCCGGCAGATACGTTTCGTTTGCGTACCACAATCACGGACAAACGCAACCACATTAGTCCCGACCGAGCAGCTGCCGCTCGTGATGCCGGTGAGTTCACTCCTCGTGCGCCGGTTACGTCCCCTAGTCACCCCTCCTCTAGCGTCACCGTGTCGTGTGAATGCGCCTAAACGGAGCGGTGCAAAGATCGGCGGCGATTGCCTTTGCGGCATTCGTTTCGCTTCGCGGAGGCCGCAACTGTTTTTTGTTCATTTCCTTTGCCACGTGAACTCATGTAAAAAAAAAAACGAGTCGCCTCAAATTTTCAAACCAAGTCGCCCTCTATTTCTCGTGCGTCTCGCAACCGCGCGGTTCTTGTTGTTGTTGCGCGCAACACGAGCAAGTGCACGCGCGCGCCACACCGCACCGGCAGCGTACTTTGAACCTAAAAGTCAAACAACAACAACAACAAGAAGAACATGTATAATAAAGATAGCGTTGGCCACACGATCACGTCGCGATTTGAAAGCGCAATAAAACTGTTTGCGATTGTGACATCAAAGAGTGTGGGTGGGGGGGGCGGACCTACGGTGTCAGCCCGAGAAGACGGGGAGAGGCACGCGGCTGATAACCGAGGGCTCGAAGTCGTCTCATGTTCCGACTTCAATCGCGTCGCGATGCCACGCTGGAACGCCAGGTTTTCAGGGACACGCTCTTTCAATCATCTCGACGCTTCGCAACCCGCTGCGATGTGGCCCCATTATTGGACCGGAGTTTGGGGGGGGGGGGTCGCGTTAGGGGGGGAGGGGAAGGGCAAAGTGGGGAAGAAGATGACTTAGAGGGCAACTTATCCATCCTGTCGCCCTCATCGCAACGGCGACTCTCTCACTCTTTCTCTCTCATTTGACATTGCCTCGGCGTGCGTGGCACACACGCGGCACACACACACACAAAGTAAAAAAAAATCAATCGGCGGAGGGAAGGTATCGCGGTGTTCACAAAGGTGGCTCGCAGCGCGTTTGTCCCTCGCGGAACCGTGCGCGCGATCGATGGCGATGTTTTGTGCACAGCCGCTCCCCGTTGAAGTCGGTCCCTAATTGATCTGATCGAGACGGCGGAGAAGTCATTGCCGCTATTCCGCTGTGGTCTTTTGGCGGAGATCGGTGTGCGACGTGCGCAGTGGATTTTAAATAAACCTTCGAGAAATGTTAATTTGTTTTTCTTATATATATATGTGTAAACGTATCCAGGTATTCCTTTCCGTGGAAATGTTGCGGTGCGGTGGCCTGCAGCAATCGCAGTGGGTACACTCCACGGAGGATCCTGCAAACAACAACGGAAACTCCAACAACATCAACAATATCATCATTAACATCGTTATCGACAACAACAACAACAACATTATCATTTTCATCATCAACAATATCAACTGCAAAGCATCAGCAAAACAACAACATGTGGCATGGCTAATAACAAAACATTATAATCGCCATTTTACGTCCCTATCTTTCAAAATAGTCTTGAAATTTAAATTCCATTCAGTGTGCTGGTGATTTTACTTTATTTTGTTTGTTTATTTCCACTTCTGTTCTTCTATTATTATCTTTTATTTATCTGCCCAGGAGTTCCTTTGCTGTTTCTCCCGGGCAGCTCCGAGGCCCACCACAGCAGCGGGGAGTGAAGTCCTAATGAGGTGGTGGCGTCTGATTGGCGTGAGACACAGAGGGAGAGAGTTCGGAGACCATCTCTCCCCTCTCTCTCTCCCCTCTCTCTCTCCCCTCTCTCTGCACTCTCTCTCTCCACTCTCTCTCTCCACCCTCTCCCCTCTCTCTCTCCTCTCTCTCCACTCTCCTCTCTCTCTCCCCTCTCCCACCCCTCTCTCTCCCCTCTCTCTCTCCCCCTCTCTCTCCACTCTCTCTCTCCACTCTCCCCTCTCTCTCTCCCCTCTCTCTCTCCCCCCTCTCTCCCCTCTCTCTCCACTCTCTCCCCTCTCTCTCCCCTCTCTCTCTCTCCACTCTCCCCTCTCTCTCTCCCCTCTCTCTCTCTCTCCTCTCTCTCTCCACTCTCTCTCTCCACTCTCTCCCCTCTCTCTCCCCTCTCTCTCTCCACTCTCTCTCCCCTCTCTCCACTCTCTCTCTCCACTCTCTCCCCTCTCTGTCTCCCCTCTCTGTCTCCCCTCTCTCTCTCCACTCTCTCCCCTCTCTCTCTCCGCTCTCCCACCCCTCTCTCCCCTCTCACTCTCCCCTCTCTCTCTCCACTCTCCTCTCTCTCTCCCCTCTCCCACCCCTCTCTCTCCCCTCTCTCTCTCTCTCCACTCTCTCTTCCCTCTCTCTTCCCTCTCTCTCCACTCTCTCCCCTCTCTGTCTCCCCTCTCTCTTCCCTCTCTATCCCCTCTCTCTCTCCACTCTCTCCCCTCTCTCTCTCCACTCTCTCCCCTCTCTCTCTCCCCTCTCTCTCTCCACTCTCTCCCCTCTCTCTCTCCCCTCTCTCTTCCCTCTCTATCCCCTCTCTCTCTCCACTCTCTCCACTCTCTCCCCTCTCTCTCTCCCCTCTCTCTCTCCACTCTCTCCCCTCTCTCTCTCCCCTCTCTCTCTCCCCTCTCCCACCCCTCTCTCTCCCCTCTCTCTTCCCTCTCTATCCCCTCGCTCTCTCCTGGCACGTTACTGGCGATGGCCTTTCTTCGTTTCCTGTGAGCGGCGTCCTTCCGAAAAAAAACAGGAGTGGGGGGGGGGGGGGTCCCTCTATCTTGCAGCACGCGCCCCCTGCACCGCACGCACGCCTGTCAGCCCATGTGTAATTGCATTTATCAGCACATAATTAACAGTCTAATGCCAATGTGGAAGGCTTTTGTTTGGGTTAATTAAGTTTACAAAACCCGCTCCAAACAGCATCCTTCTCAGCTCAAGGTCGGGTAATTATCGGTAAATTGACTCCTCTTGGTGGTTCCGCGATCCTCCCCAAGTTTGGCTTTGAAGTTCCGAGAGGGTTTTCCTCCGACACACAGGTGGCGCGGTTCGATCCCCACAATGGTGACATTGAAATTGAAAAGATAAACAGCTCTCTCGCTTCGCCTATCTCTCTCTCTGTCTGCTAAAATGTGGTGGAGTGGAATTCATAATTTCTCGCTGTTGACCCTGCGCCAGTAGTGGAAATTCCACATTTTAGAGGCGAGGGCCCAGTGCCTCTGAAAGGCAACAACCGGTTATTTATCCACTGTTGGATGAAATCCTTCCCGCAAACCGTTTCGCCATCTCGCGGTGTCGCGGGGGGCACGATCGATCCATGTGGCACTGGCGCGATATTGAACCTCGTAGATCCCAACTCGGTGGCCCACATTGGGGCTCCTTCCTTTGGTGGATGCTCCATCGTTATTCTCAACGGCCGGGCTATCAACCCGCTTTTTAGTAGACGCGCGCCTTGCCATTGCCCACTTGACTTTGCTTAATAAGTGAATCAATCAATCAAACTGTATTATTTCATATAGCTCGCTTCGTGATAATATTGTTGTCGCAAGGAGTGAAGTGCTCTAATCGCACCTCCCATAAGCACGGTTGGCTACGTACGGTGCGAAATAAGTTCAACATACATACAAACAAGTAATCAATACATTATGGGATACACAAAATAGTCAAAAGTATACAGTTTAAAAATACACAAAACAAAGCGACGAATCTTCTAGCCACATTTTTTTAAAACCGCTACATTTTCCTTTTTCAGACGGGGTTCATGATCAGTTTAAGGCGTAGGCGACCAATGTCATCCGTAACACAGGTCTTTTTTTGTTGTTGGGTGAAATCGCGTAAATATTTTATTACGGGGTTCATGATGCACTCCACGTGAGACGACAACACCAGGTCCCCACAAAACGTTGCCCCGGCGTTCTCGCATTCACCGCGACGCGTTTCGTCTCCCTTGCGTTGTGCACCTCCGCGCTAATTTTGACGCACTTCGGAGGAACCATTCGGGATTAAGGCAAAACGACGACTCATGCACGCGGTTCACCGCACGCCGCTTCCACTGCCGAAGGGCTCGTGCAAGCGCCTGAATGTTTTAATGACCGAAAACGGGCACATTTTTTTTCCGAACAAAAAATGTTAATCGACGATTATCGGATTTGGAAGAAAAAATAGAGAGAGAGAGAGAAATTCGGAGCTACGACCTGCAATGCAATGCGCAGTCACTTTGACGGGCATCACAATTGCGGGTCACCACAGATCCCCGTCGTCGCATGAGACGAACGCGAAGGCGATGTGGCATTCATCTATTGTTAATGTTGTTCGCAACGGGGGGGGGGGGGAGAAAAAAATAACTTTTTAAACTGTCCCTCATTTTTATAACTTGATTTTTCAATCAGTATTATTTATTTATTTATTCCTGTCAAAGCGCCGGCCTGATCAGATATATCACTGGCGTCTCATTTAGAGAGCTTCCCGCTTTTTTTTTTTTACATCAGCAATGAAACACACCGCCGCACACACTCATGAATATTAATGCGAGCCGAGTTTACAGTCCGCTTTGAGAGTTGAAACAGCTTTCAATCTGTAGCCGTTTCACCGTTTTTTGTTCGTGTGCTCAATTTTTTTTTAATCCTCAGCGAGGCTGTCAGTGTCCGAGAGAATATTATTAACTTTAAAAAAATCGCTCCACCACCCGCGTTGAGGACTCGGTCTACCAGACGGACGGTTTCATGTGATCCATCACACGGTGTTCAACCACCACCGCCGCCACCACCACCACCACCACTCACCCTCTCACTCGCTCATTTACCCACTCACTCACACACACATTGACCCACTCACTCATTAACTCACCCACCCTCTCACCCAGACTACATTCACTCACTCACTCACCCACTCACTCACCAAAATGCAGATCACACCAACACATGCAATCATCCACTCATTCACTCCCCCATCCACCCACTCACTAACTCACTCACCCACTGGCCACTTAGCACTTTGGGGCTTTGAGCCTGCGCTCAGCCACCGTGATTTATACAAAAAACATTGACCGCCCTAGACAATCAACTATTGGATGCAGGCCTCCCTTCTCGGTCATGCGTCGGTCAATGGAGTCATTTGTCCATACTTCACCACGCTGGGCCATGCGAATTGTCGAAGAAGAGTAGCTGCCCAGGAGCAGCTCGACTTCGGCTATCGCTCGACGCTGACGTTTGCTGTGCCTTGGAGCAACCCAACTCAAGTTGCCAACTTCATAGCGCAGTGCGTCCCCGAACCTATGATCCCCGGCACCTCCAATTAACACGGTTGGCTACGTACGGTACGAACGAAGTTCAACATACGTGCGTAATCCGTGCCACCCGCCGCTCACTCCGCGTATTTCAACCACATCCCCCCCCCCCACGCAGCCCTGTTAATGCCAGGGACATCATCGTGAAGCATCGAGCAACAACTGTATTACTTCTTCCGCACTGCGAGGTTGAATCCAGCGCGATCCACACCCGCCGTGGAAATGCCCCGAGAATTTTCCAAGCGAGCGAGGGAGTCCGTCCCGGCTGTTTTAATCGCTCAGCGTAACGAGCTTACTGGCTCCGCCAAACCAGCTCGCGCCGCGCGACGAAAAGTCAACTCCGAGACCTCGGAGCGAATTTTTGCCAATGAAGCAATCTCGGTCGATTTGAGCGTCGCCCGTTGAAACACATTTATCAGGGCGGTTGTGTAGAATGGGATTTCATGTTCGCGATATTACTCCGAGGCGTATGATTGATGAGCCCATTGGTCGAAGGTACACCTGTTTTTATTAAAGTGTCGAGAATATCACACTTAAGGTGGTTAAGTGGAACAAATTTGTCGCCACAGAGCACGGGGGCTAACTTAATTTGGCCGGGCCGATAGAGCAGAAGGGATGGCAGGCAGTGGTGGCAATTATTAATCTCGCCGCCATCACGACAGGCAGCCAAACAAATAAAAAGGCCGCGTGCCACCCGCTCGGGTTGCCCCTCGAACTGCGCAGGTGAGAAAGCGTCCGTCTGTTACATCGCAGACGACGTCGCGAAAACCTTGACAAGGAGCATAAACCCATCACGCGAACCTCGGTCATTCTCGCAGCAGCAGCAGCGGCTTTTGGCCACCGCATCGCGCGGCGCTTTCGGATGCGCTTCTGCGGCCGGTCGGAACGCTCTTTCTTGCGATGTTAGGAAACCAATGGAGCTATGCCCTTTTAAATGAGCTACATTTTAAAACTAATTTCTTTAAACCAGAACTTTGTCTCTAGTTCGTTGGCCTTCCCCCGCACCTCCAGTTAGCTCGGTTGGCTACGTACGGTGCAAAATAAGTTCAACATACACACATCAAAACAAACAATTGCATGGCACGGGCGAGTGAACGCGCGGCACCAACAGCGGACGACCTGCACAGCGATCAGCAATTGTCACGCGTAAACGATTAATCTGCTTCCTGCCCCCGTAGATAAACGGCGAGAAGCGATGCACATAGCTTCTCAAAGACGGCTCGAGGTTCGTGGCGGTGGTGCAGCTCTCCGACGAGGTTTTTTTTCGTCTACCGGCCGATTTCCGACGTTTCGCACGACGTGTTTTTTTTCTTTTTCCAGCAACACACTTTCACGGCATGCTATTGGGTGGGAGAAGGATGCAGGGAACGTGTAAACGACACGCGGCGGCGCAATCTGGATTCACATGGCATCGAAGTGCAACTTGGCAGTGCTGTGATTTCGTAAGTACATTTCAGACACGTTGAAGTCGTTGGGTATCCATCAGCAGGATCATGAAGCTGCGTTTTACTTGGGCACAGTGTGTCCACAAATCGGCACTCATTCGAAGTCAAAATAAATTTCCCCACCCTTTGCTTATGAATACTGCGGTAGGGGTCAGATGTACTCTGACCAATTGACTTGCTTTTATCCCCGCTGGGATAGTGGTGAGATGGTGGTGAGATGGTGATGAGATGGTGATGATATGACGGTGAGATGTTGGTGATATGGTGGTGAGATGGTGGTGAGGTGACGGTGAGATGGTGATGAGATGGTGGTGAGATGGTGGTGAGATGACGGTGAGATGGTGGTAAGATGACGGTGAGATGGTGATGAGATGACAGTGAGATTACTGTGAGATGGTGGTGAGATGACGGTGAGATGGTGGTGAGATGACGGTGAGATGGTGATGAGATGACGGTGAGATTACGGTGAGATGGTGGTGAGATGGTGGTGAGATGACGGTGAGATGGTGGTGAGATGGTGGTGAGATGGTGATGAGATGGTGGTGAGATGGTGGTGAGGTGATGGTGAGATGGTGATGAGATGGTGGTGAGATGGTGGTGAGATGACGGTGAGATGGTGGTAAGATGACGGTGAGATGGTGATGAGATGACAGTGAGATTACTGTGAGATGGTGGTGAGATGACGGTGAGATGGTGGTGAGATGACGGTGAGATGGTGATGAGATGACGGTGAGATTACGGTGAGATGGTGGTGAGATGGTGGTGAGATGACGGTGAGATGGTGGTGAGATGGTGGTGAGATGGTGATGAGATGGTGGTGAGTTGGTGGTGAGATGGTGGTGAGATGACGGTGAGATGGTGATGAGATGATGGTGAGATGGTGGTGAGATGGTGGTGAGATGGTGGTGAGATGGTGATGAGATTACGGTGAGATGATGGTGAGATGATGGTGAGATGATGGTGAGATGGTGGTGAGATGGTGATGAGATTACGGTGAGATGGTGGTGAGATGACGGTGATATGGTGAGATGGTGATGAGATTGTGGTGAGATGGTGGTGAGATGATGGTGAGATGGTGGTGAGATGGTGGTGAGATGGTGATGAGATGGTGGTGAGATGGTGGTGAGATGGTGGTGAGATGGTGATGAGATGGTGGTGAGATGACGGTGAGATGGTGGTGAGATGATGGTGAGATGGTGGTGAGATGGTGGTGAGATGATGGTGAGATGACGGTGGGATGGTGGTGAGATGGTGGTGAGATGATGGTGAGATGATGGTGAGATGACGGTGAGATGGTGATGAGATGACGGTGAGATTACGGTGAGATGGTGGTGAGATGGTGGTGAGATGACGGTGAGATGGTGGTGAGATGGTGATGAGATGGTGGTGAGATGGTGGTGAGATGGTGGTGAGATGACGGTGAGATGGTGATGAGATGATGGTGAGATGGTGGTGAGATGGTGGTGAGATGGTGGTGAGATGGTGATGAGATTACGGTGAGATGATGGTGAGATGATGGTGAGATGATGGTGAGATGGTGGTGAGATGGTGATGAGATTACGGTGAGATGGTGGTGAGATGGTGGTGAGATGACGGTGAGATGGTGATGAGATTGTGGTGAGATGGTGGTGAGATGATGGTGAGATGGTGGTGAGATGGTGGTGAGATGGTGATGAGATGGTGGTGAGATGGTGGTGAGATGGTGGTGAGATGGTGATGAGATGGTGGTGAGATGACGGTGAGATGGTGGTGAGATGATGGTGAGATGGTGGTGAGATGGTGGTGAGATGACGGTGAGATGACGGTGGGATGGTGGTGAGATGGTGGTGAGATGATGGTGAGATGATGGTGAGATTGTGGTGAGATGACGGTGAGATGGTGGTGAGATGGTGGTGAGATGGTGGTGAAATTATTTATCTTGAACTGATTTCGCACCGTATGAAGCCAACCAATCTAATTGGAGGTGAGATGATGGCATGATGATGTTTTCTGTTTCATGTATGTGACGTGGCATTTGACGTGGCACTTTTTTAAAGAAAGCCCCCTCGGACATCACATGGTTATTTGAGCGGCACCACAAAACCCATCCCACGAAACCCCAGCGCTGCCCGCGAGCCCTCAAACTCGCACTCTCCCCAAAACTTTTTCAAGAGAGACATCTGCGCGTTGGACGAAGAGACATCATTGTGATGCTGTGTGCGTGCCAGGCCAGGTGGCACGGTAATGTAATTGATAGGGGCAGAGCCGAGGTTGCTGACACAGCACACGTGGCAATGAATGCAGCCCCGGCTCAGTGTGACCAGCAGAACAGCGGCACGGACAGTGATTAAACACCTTGCTTCTCGCCGGCACCATAGCAATGGTTACAGATTAGCCTGTCATCATGTCATGCTCTCTCTCTCACTCTTGCCCGCCCTCTCTCTCGCTCTCTCTTTCTCGCTCTCACATGCACACACACACACGTACCGACTCACATACAAGCACGCTCGCACACTCAAACGTATACGAAGACAAATACCACCCCCCTCCCACCTCATAGCCTTAACAGACTGTTGGGGCAACCACTGTTAGCGAGCACCTATGAAGTCACGTCGGGGTGGGTGGCCAATATCACGCTAGGCCGCCTTTGTTTCCCCAAGTGCTGATGTTTTATACACACCGCACCAGGTACTCATTTGAGTTGACCCAGGGAAGTGCCACTGTTACTGTCTGAGCGGCAATTGAACTCCAGTAAGCGAGGTTTGTAGCCCAGGATACCTACCACTTCGCCACGACTCAAATATCCCCCGTATAGCCTTAACAGACCGTTGGTGCAGGTACTGATCGCGAGCAAACGGTGAAGGCCGGCAACAGCGCACGAGCGGGTGGAGAGGCAGCACCACGCCCGACCGCCTTTGTCTCCCCAATGGCGATGTTTTACACACCACACGAGGTACTCATTTGAGGCTGAGTCAGCCTAGGGGAGGCCGAGGACTGGTTAAGATAATCGTCACCGGGTGTTGGCAGTGCCGGATTAAGCTAGTACGGGGCCTGTATCATAAGGGCCCCTAAATAAATAAAAACATAAATATTAAAATACATTTTTTTACTTGCATTGTAAAGTAATTGTATTTTTTCATCTTTTTATACAGCCAAATAATACGACAAATCGCTAACCTTAAGCACTCGTTCATCAAAATTGAAGGCAGGATAGTAAGATCGTGCAGAATCACTGAACCTGAATTGATAGCTTGAAAGCATTTAGCGCGGGCCCTTTGAAAGTGCGGGGCCCGTGGCTTACGATACTATTTCTACTCGGATAATCCGGCACTGGGTGTTGGCCGTGAGCGGGAATCGAACTCGGGTGGCCGGGTTCGTAGTGCAGCGCGCCCTGACCGCCCCCTGCACACACACACGGAGACGCACGCGCGCACACACGCATACCCTTTACACACGCCCGCGCGCACGCATCCACTCTCAGTCATGCTCAGTGTCACACTAACCTCCCCCTCCTGCCTCGGCACGCTACACTCTCCTCCCACCCATTTGTGCGGCCCTCCTGCCCTCCAATCCATCTCCTCGCGGCCTCCCACGGCCCTTCTCTGATGACCAATTAGTCACTGTCAAACTACTTTTACAGTCACTCCCCTGATTGCCACAACGGCAACTATCTTCACAGAGCGTGGGTACGGCAGTTTGAAGGTGCAGCCCTGCAATTGGTTGCTCATGGCACTGCTGGCAAAATAACCTCCCGATAATAGGAGCTATGGAGTCCCCCTCTCTGGAGGCAACTTTTTGGCCTACTCTTCCACGTTCGTTGTCTTCGCATTCTATATTTGACCGCACCTCCGACGCGTTCTGTTTCGAGGTTGCACGTTCCTCCGTGCGGATCGCTCTGAAGTTGTTCTTAATCTGTCCTGATAGCACCGTTTTGCGTGACGTTAAAGTGACATCTCGCTCTGAATATTACACACACGCATTGAAGAAACAGCATTCAGGATGAGATGACTACCGTTAAAATACTTAAGATGCTTGCAAAATTTTGTTTAAGAGCAAAGGTCTTAGATTTTTTTGCTGTTTATTAAGAGCAACATTGCATACGGTCTTGGGTGGCTCAGAGGGTCGGAGCACTGAGTCAGTGTCGCTGGGATGCTGGGTTTAATTACGAGTTTGAGCGACCACCCTCATCTCTCCTGAGTTAAAGATGTCAGCTCCGTCACCAAATTAAAAAATAAACAATTTAGTTTAATGCTTTATTTGCAGTTAATTTGGCCTAAATTAACAGCTCTCATTAATTTAGTTTTACTTTCAATTGAACAAAAAATATTCTCATAGCAGAGTGAAAAGTGGATAGTTCGCCCCCTACAGTTTATAACATATAACTGTGTAAGGCTTACAAAAGCCACGTGAATGATATATTTTTTTGATTCTGGAGAAGCCCTGTGATATAAAACCATCCTTTCCCTCCGTCCATTCCCTGACACACGGTGCGCCACTTGCTACACGCGAGATTTCCGAATGGATTCTTCACCTCACGAGGTGCGCGACGCTGCCGGCAATGATTGTGACGAGGCTGCGACCAAACAAATGGATGGACGCATTCTTTGGGTCTTTCGGTAAAGTCACGCAGATGGTTCGAAGAAAATAATAAAAAAAACTACGATGTTTCGATCACAACACAAGCGATCGTCATCAGGATGAAAGAGGATGACGATTGCCGATGATGACGATCGCTTTGTGTTGTGATCGAAACGTCGTCGTTTTTTTTTTGTTATTTTTCCATGAACCTATCTACGTGACTTTACCGAAAGACCCAAAGAATATTAATTCCTGCAGTCGCGAAAGCTTTAAGTCAAGATTTAAATGGATGGACGACCAAAAAGGCAAAACGGCGATTGAACAAAAGCAGAGCGAGAGAGCTGGAGAGAGACAGAGAGCGGAGGGCCGACGCACCTCCATGCGGCCGTGGCGAGGCGCACGGTGGTCGATCGCGTCGGCATTTAAAGTGGACGCGAAAGGGATGGGGTTGGGGGGTATTGCGATAACAGCGGGGAGAGCGCACCGGAGAGACGAAGGAGAGGAGGAGGAGGAAGATGAGGGGAGAGAAGACATAACCCTGACAACAAAAAAAAACTTTATTTAATTTCAAGCGGACGTCCCCTTAGCCCAACCCTGGCCACCGCCCACCCTCCCACCACCACCACCAACTCGTGGCAGGCGTTTTCAACCTTTCAGATATTAGCATGCGTCTCATATACGGGGAGCGGAGCGGAGGTGGGTGGGTGCGTGGCGGGTGTTGTTCCCAGATTCATTTTACCACCATCATTCCTGACAAATTGAGAGCACAACAGAGAGCCGTGTCCAACACGCCGCCGGCTATTCTGTCGTTCGCGGCTGTTTTTATTTTTTATTATTATTTATTATTATTTGCGGGGAAGGGTGTGGAAGAAGTCCGTGTCTCGCAGGTGCTTTGCCGTGACCCCTCTCGGCCTCTTGCGCCTGCTCGCCGGCCCTTCGGCAAGAGGCCTGAGATTGCTCAGTATTTGTCAGGCGAGACGGTGGGGGCAGAGTGGTGGGGGTGTGAGAAGGAGGGGTGGCAAGGGGGATGGGGGGGGGAGAGAAAAAATTCAAACCGTAAATTAGAGGCGCCACTCCGCGAAGCCCATCCAAAACAAGCACATTAATCAGAAGGGCGGCCGGGCATCCGCTCGCCGGAGCCAGCGAGCGCATTTGCTTTGAAGCAATAAACGTTGTGAGCGCGTATTAAGAGAGCAAATATAAGTGGGGCCTGATTAAACATTTCACTTCTGCGATGAAGTGATTCTTTTTTTATTTAGCGAGAGCAGTTGCCCCTACTCTGGCGGGGGGGGGGGGGTGGTTTTTTTTATCTGTTCCATGATTTGTAATTTTGACATTCAACTTTCGTGAATGCAGACACAAATTAAAATGTTATATCCCCCCCCCCAAAAAAATATACAATAAAACAATTACGCTTTTGCGGTTATTACTCTAATACTTACGAGCAAGGAATAGAAGAATACAAAACATCTTGAGAGATTGTACTCTAGGGGCAACCCAGCAGTTGCTTGTTCACGCCCTTGATAACGAAAGGGCATAAACTCTTTAGAGGGTAATGTGACCTCCTCATCCACACTTGCTTGGGGAACGGAATGGGGTTCAGAAGAACTCACAAACAAACATCGTTTGAATTGCCCAATGTTGACGATCCCTGGGTTTGACATTCCACGAGGTTCATGGACCACCTTAAATCGCATCCCCACAAACCATGGCAGATGCGCAATTGGAAAATGTAAAACTTTCCTGTTGTTGCGACTGTGGTAATCCAGAACAGATCGTACAACGTATAACGACGCATTGCCCGATCCGCAAACACGAAGGAGACATCACAGCGATTACACTACTCCGCTACTCCCGACGCGCTAATCTGGCTTGACCACCTGAATGTGAAATTGTTGCTGTTGCTCTGCAGCTACATCAGCCGCACGAAAGGAGAAGAAGAAGAAGAAGATCCATACTGGCCAAACCTCCTTGGCCAGGAGTACCCACATTATGCCCCACGACACGTGACCTCCCAATCGACTTGACTAACATGTACCGATGTACATATCTGGGTGGACACAGGTGGGAGTTTAAAGTGGGAAAAACATCCCAATAGTTGTGCTGTACTCCTATGTTTCCGATCACACCTTACGGGGGTGGTGGTACAGCACAGAACGTTACAATGAACCCCTCCCCACGACGCAGGCGGTGATCAGAGGAACCTCATCCAGCAGCGGATCGACGGATGACATGTTCGTTCACGTGTACACGCGCGCGCGAACATTTCACGTTATGCCCCGTCAAGACCCTCTGTGGCGTGCGGGCGTTTAGCGGGCTGCTGATTAATGGGCCGCGCTGGGGGTGGGGGAGAAGGTGAGGGCGTCATCAGTTCAATCATTAACCACCCACCCGGTTTGGCCGCGTGGGATTTTCGGCTCGCCAACGTGTGGCACCGAAACTTTCAAAACAAGAAACAACCACGTGCCAGGATCGTTCGTGGTCTCGCAGGACCGAACGGCATCGGGACTTTCGAATCCAGGGTGCGAGTCACCGTGGAGGCGTCTGGATAGCATTAGGGCACCCGCTGTGCAGTAGCAGCACACAGAGGCTCGGGACTCAGTGTGCATCAGACGGAGCAGTCAGTCTGGGTAGATCATGGGTCAGCAAACTGCGGCTCCGGATCCGCATGGGGTAGCTCCTTGGCTTCCCACCCCCCTTGCGGGCAGTCGTTAAAAACCCAAAAAAATCTTAAATACATTTAAACGTAACGATACATTATTACATATGGCAGGGGAATGGGTCACAATGGAATATCTTGGTAGCAACAAAATGTACAACAGTAAAACTGTGTTGTGAAAGGATAACTAAGGGGTAAATAAAATACATAGACGCAATTCATAGCATCACCTATTTTGTTTATTTAATGACGAATTCGTTTGTCATCTGCTGTATACCCGCTGTGTTTGCGTACGCCGAGCTCTGCGAGTGATGCGGCTCTCGAACAATTTTGACCAAAGGCAACAGAAATGAAAGAATCCACCTCTTCTTCTTCTCCTCCTCCTCCTCCTCCTCTTCGGGAAGGTTTGCCGACCTCAAGCAACGTGGGTGAGGGGTGAAACAAGGAGCTGAAGTTCACGGGGACGGCAACCCATGTTTGGTCGTAGTTGTGACGCAGTGTAAACCAGCGCTGGGGGAAGCGGGCGGGTGGGGGGGGGGGGTGCAGTCGAGAGGTGGGGGGGGGCAGTTGGAGAGCACGGGGGTGGGGGCAATACGTTTATTCGCAACCGAGAAGCCACGGTGACACCAACATAAAACCACCCGAGGCTTGCTCGAGACGGGCGCTGTAGGGGGAGGTGGACAGAAAGGAAGGGGAAAAAACACGACTTGCCCTGAGGGCAACAGGTTCTGTTTGTTATGAGACACCTTATTCCCCTCCAGGCCACGCCAGTAATGTTTTCAGTTGCTTCACCAGCTACTTCTCCCCGCGGTCGGCGGGATCGTGCTGGTGCCCTCTGGAAATCGTTCTCCGAAGACCGGGATGCACGTCATCGAACGGCTTGCTGAGCTGACCTCGGAAATTTACCACCGTTGTGATGCTGCTGCAGTAGCAGCAGCAGCAGCAGGAAATCAAGGCTTAAAGTTCACGACGACATTTAAGGCGAAATTTAAATTCGTGCGCGGTGCAAATTGCATGGCGGTTGAGTGAGCGAAGGCGCACTCTCGCGCGTCTGACTCGGGTCATGTTTGACACGCGCACGCGCGTGTGTGTGTGTGTGTGACGCGCATCGTGTTGACACGCATGTCATATTTGAAGTCACACGCGTGTCGTATTTGACACGCGTGTGGAGAGAATGGCGCCTCTGGCTCCTACCCGCCGCCTCACGTGGGTGCTCTTCAACGTAAGCCTCACTCGTTCTCGTCTTCTCTCGAGCTCCGAAGTTTTGTGCGGGGCTCGCCGCGATGAGCACAGCGCGTTCGTCTTCAGCGGTTTGCGCGAGGCACGAGTCACGCTGAACAGAGGGATGCACCTAGCATCAGCTCGAAATCAGATTCTAAGGAACACAAATGGCAAGTAAGACGAGCATAGCTAACTCGTCTCTTTCTCACTCTCTCTCTCTCTCTGTCATCTGCGTCTCTTGTCTATAATTTCTTTAGAACAGTTTTTGTTTTGCGTGTGTATGATTAGTTTGTTGCCCTTCCCCCGCACCTCCGAGTAGCACGGTTGGCTTCGTCGGGTGCAAAAAATAGGTTCAACAAATGTGTCTCGTTTCTGTCCATCGGATCACCACCATTACCCAACTCAACACCAGGGCCAGATTCAGTTTGATGTCATCGGATCGAGAGCCGTATAGCTCATGGGAATCCAACAGTATACAGATAATTCTCAAATTAATTCTCTATGCTGTTTTAAATCCGCCCATACTCCATGGCCAAACACTAAATCGTATTCAGGTCTGGGTTTTAAATGCGATATTCGAATCGTTAAGCTAAATCAAACGTTAAGAGAAACAAATGATGTTCACGATGTTATTGGTGATGCTACTGCTATTGCGTTGGCCGTGGTGCACACGGACAATTAACTTAAAAACAACAACTCAACACCTTCGTCAATAAGTTCGTCGCCTTAAAATAAAGAAAGAAACTATTTAATATACAACGTTCTGGGAAATGGCCATTCATTATAAAACATAAAAATATGTTATTCTGCCCAGGCCCCATGGCGTAAATGTACGGTCTCCACGCCATATCTCTCGCCTCTCCAGGTACGTGCCATGAAGAATTGCAATGGCCTTAAAGGTCGCCTATCATATATATTATCTTTTAAGGCTGCAGTGTCATTGGCGAATGTTAGAGACAGACACATTTATTTAATTTCTTCACGAACGGCAGCAAAAAACACACCGTGATGCTGTGGTTTCCAGGATCAAAACGACAATACGTGAGTGGTCGCAGTGCTACAGGACTGCGTTTGAGACCCCCGCAATATCCAAGGTGCCTGGGGCTGCAGTCCCTACACGGCCCTTGCGTTTATCCGGCTCTGTTCACTCAACACACACAGAAAGACAAAGTTCCCCCGTATAGCCTGCACAGACTTTTGGGGAAAGCGCATTTATCCAATAGCAACCTATGACTACCGCAGCGGCACACGAAGGGGCGGGCGACCACCACCACGCCCGTTCGCCTCTGTTTCCCAGGTGGCGATGTTTACACACCGCTTATTTGAGGACGAGTCAACACGCACACGCACGCACGCACACACGTGCACAGAAACGCAACCATCCATAGCTGGCACAAACAATAACAAACAAAACATAATTTACGGAGAAGACCCGCTTACTTTGCCAGGTCAGTGTGCGTACACGCGCACGCCTGCCTCAGTGTTTTGTCGATACTCTCTCGGAAGGTCAGAGCCATTAAAGGGATTCTCTGCGGAGGCTGGGCGCCGTGAATTAAGAGGCCGGGAGCGGCAACAGAGCCCCCCCCCCCTCCTCCTCCTTGTCCCTCCACCCCAACCGCAAGGCCATTATTGGCGCGTACGCGGCACATTCCCTCACAGCCCATGAATGATGCATCCAAGGCCATCCTACAGGCCACCCTCTGGGAACCCCCCACTCCTCGACCTACTAAATGCTTGTCCAAAAAAATGACAAAGGGCGCGCGCTACAATGGCCGATTTCCTCGATGTTATTCATCACCCCCGGACAAGCGAATCGCATATTGTGGCAGCTCGCAATGCGTATAATGGCGCGGATATCTAAATAATTTACACGCGCCCGCGACACACATTGGGGGGAACGTGCGTCCGCGCGCGCACAGCCTCCCTGATTGTCCTCCTCCTCCTTCTTCTCCTCCTCCCCGCCGCTTCTGCGGTGGCGATGACGGATGCCGTGCGAACGGCGTCTCGCGCGTGTCACGCGCGATGCACGAGGCGAGACGATCCGCGTGACGGCCGCTCCTTTGTTGCCCGGTGCGGTTGGCTCGGTCAAGAGCATCAGCGGTAATGCTGCTTTACCGCTGAGACGCTCACAATGGGGAAGGTTGCGACTTTTTAAATCATGCATGGTTTTTGGGGGGAACGGCGGTGGGGGTGGGGGAGGCTGGAGGGGGGGGGGGGGCGTTGACTCATCATCCTATGGATAGACTCGTCCCCGCAATAAGAATGTGGAATTTACACCACTGAATTTCCACCACTGGCTCTCCGGGACTGTGAGCAAGAGAGGGGCGCCAATGCCTCGATTTAATTTGAGCGGAAAGTTACTTTTTTGATCCGTTTATTGAGGTCGCACACACTAGCAGGCCACGTGAAGAAGAAGCTGCTCTTGCTGCTGTTGTGTTCAGCTCAACGTTTATCACCGCCGTGTTAATTTCCGAAACGCGAAGGTGCGTGGCACCAACACGAATACATCGAGATGCATGGTCTCATTTTTACACCGAAGTTTCAACTCTTATAACCGGTTGCACACGTTTCCTTTGGTACTCGCAAAACGAACTAATTCGACAAATCCATGATGATGGGGACCTTCCCTGTTGGCCCGTGAATAAAATATTGACAGTTCCGTCACGGAGGCTCCACATTGCGCCTTTGCGAACCCGATCGCGGCTCTTGGAGGTCAGAAAGCAGGAGTCGTTTGTCACCGCGATGTGAATATCCCCGCTATTCGAATGCCAATGGCCATCCGTTAATGTTCCAAAGTGCTAATTCGCTCACACAAAACAAATGCCTAAAGCGTTCGGCCGTTTATCACAGCTCTTAAGGCCTGACAGGTGAAACAAAACAAAAATTAGTGCAGCGCTGCAATTCCCCACTCACTGCACTGCTGGTAGAAGGACCCTCCACGAAACGGAGCCCTAGAGAGCCGCTCTCCACACGGCATCTTGCATGACGTCCCGAATACGCTAGATCTCGTCGCTCAGCAGGAGTGTGGCATGGATAGAGCTAAGATGGGTGACCAGCGCGTATAAAACACGTTGTTGTAGGCTACTGCGGGGCTACGCTGTGGGCAAAGTAGAGACTTGTTAGCCCGCCAGATGCCTCGGGACGGGATGGAAGTACCCACACTGTGCCCAACCATACACCACCTGCTGATCAACTCACGCCGCTAGGCTGCTGCAAAGGGAACAGAGGTTGGCGGAGCGGAGCCGCGGTGGGGGGGAGGGGGGACCTTAATAACCTCTCCCCTATTGTTTCACCTGCCGCGCCGGGAAATCGAATCAAACCGGAGAACATTACACCACTGTGGCGGCAACATTCCAAAAGCCTAACAAACGACAGGATATTGAGTTTTCGGGTGGCAGAAGACAAGCGATGCGGTTCAGGCTCATTGGCATTTCAATATTTATAAGCTACAAGTCGATATTTGTAGTGCACGCGCCTGTTCCTTTCAATGTCTGATTGGCTTTGGCCCGTGTCCCAAAGACAATGAAATCAAATGGAGGTTTAAAAAGTGTCAACAGTGTGCGCCTTATCCGACATCTTTATCGACTTGCAGATAAACGCGCGCTCTAGGGCGAGAACGCCTCGGTTCTCCTGCATGAGTGTCACCTGGCAGTCTTCCTTCTGAATCGCTCACGCACCGGCAAAGGTGTTCCAGAAATCTCGCCGCATATATATATACACATTTTTTTCGTTCGCTTCTTGCCAGGGATGTGCCAGACACAACACGAAGCAAAACAAACCAAAACGTGTCGGAGAGCTGTGCGGCACAACTGCGGAGACCCGCACGATTGTACGGATGTGGCACAGACGTCACGTGTTGTATCGTAGCCCGCGTCCGCTGGGAATTATTGCAAGCGGCGCTTTTTAAATAATAAGATGGGGGGGCCCATATCAGCGATAGAGTTGTTATCGGCGCTTTGGTGCTGACAGCCGCCGGGTTAAATAACGTTTCGTCATTGCCCGCTCTTCATCGTTGTAGTAGCAATAATAATAATAACGTCAGCTAGAAATGTTCATGCAATAAAACAATTGGGAGAAACCCTGTTCGCCAAGATAATAAAATGAATGAAAAAAATGCGACAGTGGATCTCCGAGATCTGCCGATCGTTCTCGACTCAACGTGAGCCTGGGGTGACCACCACGGGTTTCTTTTTAATATTTACACGGCACCCAAGCTCTGGAGGTCCCTGCCCTTGGAGAGTAGCAACTCGCAGACGCTGGAGACAAAAGTCCCGGCTGCAGACCCCACCACCTGCCTCAGAAGGCTTCACCTCCCTCACTCTCTCCAGTACTCTACCTGGTCTCGCGAGTATCTCTGTCTCTCCGCGGTTGCATCTCACTTGCTTTCCTCCGTTGGAGGCGTGGCAGCTATGAGGTCCATTGTCGATGGGCGCCTTGTAGAAAGTGTGTTCTTGTTCGGAAAGTGGAAGGATACGGAAAGAAAGAAATATCTCAAAGGGAACGACTTGACGACAACAAAAGAGATTGGCGCAAAAAAGGACGTGGCACCACTTGATCATATTGGCACAAAGTTGAGGAAATTAAAAACGAGTGACGAAATCTGCAGTGGACACCGAGGGGCTATGTAACCCCACGGATCGTGATGATAATGATGATGTGAATCTGAATTGGGATTGGGTTAAATGATAACGTCACTGTGCTGCTCTATTTAAGACCGGGAGCAAGTGGAGGGCCTCACAATTCTGGCAATTTGCCCGATGATGCTGGATGCAATTACCAGAAAAACGTCGTACTCAAAATTGTAAATGATGTTGATTCACTCTTCAACACATGGGTGGGCTAAAGTAGTGAACTATTTGTCTTTTGTAAACGTGACACTTTTTTACTGTTTGGCCATGTCGGGTGGTGGAGGGTTACGACACATTTATAAATAACGCCATCTAACCCAAAAACCTTTATTACGAATCAATCTGAATTATTATTAATATTATTATTCCCCATATATCTGGGGGTCACCTGAGTGTGATTGATGAGTTCCCCGCCACGCCTGTCCCATCTCATTGACCGCCTTGCTCATTTGAACTCGTATTTATTTATTTATTTCCATCGTTCACGGCGACGAGATTGGAACGCGTCCGTGCGGTTTTACGTCCGCCGCGGAGATGGAGCGACGACGGCGCAATCGTTTCGCGCACTGGAGCCACGTGGTTTGATTCGTCATCGCGCGAGATGGCCGCGGCTCGCGGAGGCCTTCATACAGCAGTGGATTGACCATGGCCCATAATTGCGGCACGCACCCTGCACAATCTAGAATGAGATGAAAATATTGTTAATAACTCAACGCGTCAGTCCTATAAAAATACTATCATCAACGTCTCTCGTTCTGTCTGCTATGAATAAGAGCCATTGCTTAAAACGTTCACGATTACGTATCTATCTTCTTTTAAGCCCCAGTGTTATTGATGAACGACGCACCGACGTTGTTGCTTTTACGGGTGCTTGGGCATCATTGCCAATGCAGTGCCAAAGACAAACACAAAGATCCCCCGTATAACCTTAATAGGCGCTCGCTAACAGCAAGTGCTGTTAGCGACGAGCAAGTGCTGTTAGCGAGCGCCTATAAAAGCCGGCAAGGCACACGAGGGGGTGGGTGGCCAGCACAATGCTCCGGCCGCCTTTGTCTCCCCAGTGACGATGTTTACACATCGCACCATGTACACATGTGAGGTTGAGTCGACCGAGCGGTGGCCCAGAACCGCTTCAGATAATCGTAACCGGCTGTTGGCCGTGAGCGGAAATCGAACTCGGGGGTCACTGGAACACCGCTCACCCCGATGCGAGATCACTCGCACGCGCGCGCCCCCACGCAGACACAATTTAACGATATCACAGCCTTCGCCAACGTGGCGCGGCACGTGTGGCAGGTGCCCATTTGTCGACGTCCGCTGGCATTGTGCATCGAGCTCGAGCGCTATTAATTAGAGGCTTACACTGATGCCACGGCGTCACTCGTCGGTAATGAAGGTGGTCGTGGGAGCGCGCGGGGTGTGTGTGGGGGGGGGGGGGGTGCGAGCCGAGTCGTGATTAGTGCCAAGTGATGGACGGCTCTGGCTCCCGGCTAGGCCCCGAGTTAATTGAATGTTCTGATGAGTTGACTTTAGGAGGAGAAGGGGGGCGGTTGACTGACCTTCAGCTCTTAATAACGGCGTTAATGGCAGGGATAAAGAACTTGCGATCCGCACGATGCAAGGTCGCGTCGCTGGAGAGTAATCGGGCCGGTAAAATATCATCCTCGTGATCATCAGTCATTGTTAATCCACTGCTGGATGAAGGCCATCCCAAACCTGTTGCCATGCCTCATGGTCACGCGACCCAACGATCCACACAGCACCTGCAAACGATCTGATTGTTTCGCTCCGTCTCCCGGCTCGACGTGCTCTGAAATGTGTTACGTTCCTTGGCTGCCAATCCATCACTATTTTTGACCATCGGTCAAGACGATAAAACTATATATTTCATCATCACCACTCACAATGAATTCACTGCTGGATGAAGGCCATCCCTAACCCGTTGCCATATACCCGTGATACTCCACCCAGTACCTGTACATGAGCTGATTGTGTTGCTCCATCTCCTTGGAAGACGTACTCTTGGACGCGTCCCATTCCTTGCCAGCCACTCCATCATTATTCTTGACCATCCTGACCCCCAGTCAATAATTATGATTCTAAACGATATTAAACATGTAATCGTAATTATTTTAGACGATCAATCCACGGCTGGGTAAAGGTCTCCCCAAACCGTCTCCATCTCTTATAATCATGTCACGTAATCATCCACCAAGCATCCATCCATAAATAATCAACACAATAATAATGTTCCGTGATACATTGCGTCATCGTTCATGCTAATTGTAGCTCACCATCGCTGAGAACTAGAGGCGGCAGCAGCCAGGCGATGAGTCGGCGCCACCGACAATTGCCCACGCTCTGCGGTCCTCTATATATTAATATGTTTTCAGTCAATTAATGAGTTTTTTTTATAATGCGCGTGGGAGGAAACCGGAGCACCCAGACAAAAAAAATCCCCACAAGTGCGAGGGGGCAACACGCTATGCTTTACAGGAGGGACGGGTACTGTCGGTCTGCGATTTGCTGTACCGCATTCTCCTGGCGAGCCAGGGGTATGGCTCCTCCTCGACAACAACGGGAAGGGAGTTTCGCAACGTACTTGAGGTTATCCTCTAACCCCGGCTGTTGCCACCACATCGCTGGATTTACAGGCAGGTCACGAGCAGCAGCAGCGTGGACACCACCAGCACCGCCACCAAGCCGGTGGCTTACGCTAAAAAAAAATTGCGTGGTGTTTTGAAACAGTGCGTCGCTGTCTCGCGTGCGAAAGTAAACCCTGTGCAGGCGCAGCTCGGGCCGGGCCTTGTTGAGTAAAATAATAATATAAATAAATAAATGCGCCGACAAATTTTCCTCCCATTGATTTTCCATCTCCATTCTCACGCCACGTCGTATATCGCCTGCGACATCACAGCCATACCCCGGTGGCCTCTTGCCAGCTTCACCACACAAATTAGAGGGGCTTGCCATGCGGAGGCATTGTGTGTTGTTTCTTGCTCGCGAGAGTCCCGTGTGAAGGGTTCGAGTGTTGAGGCGAGATGAAGGCTTAATGCGCGAAGCGAGTTTCGCCAGGCGACAGGATTGGGCACCATCGCCCCCCCCCCCCTGCCCACTCCCCCCACACCCCCACCCCCCAACCCCCTCATCTACCCTCGCTTCACAATAGGTACGAGCGTAAAAATGACGACGGATTAAGAGCAATGTATGGCTGCTCACTCTGAAGCTGGTGAATTTGCTCTCTGTTGATATCGTCGTCGTCAGCATCATCGTCATCATCATGATCATCATAATCATCGTCATGATCATCACCATAATACAACGTGTTTTTTTTTATAATGATCACGATCATCATCATCATCATCCAATAATTTGCATAGTGGCTAGTGGCAGGTATGGGCTCATCATCATCATTACCATCATAATTATAAATTTAAGCATTGTCATTACTTCCCATTCATACAAGCGTCGAGAAGACAGTATGGCAATTTCATTATCACCATCATCTTAATACTGTCGCTATGACCGTGATATTGTTGATGATGATGATAATTATCATCATAACTGTTGCCAGCATCGTCCATACTCCAAGCGTAGCTGGGTGGCAGAGTGACGGTCTAGTAATTTTGCGCACACCCTCTGCCCTCTTAGTAAAGATGAGACTGGGAGTTTTGCGCGAGAATATGAGGTCTCGTCCGGTCTATATAATCTCCTACTCGACGACTGAATCCATTTACCCCGTCTTGTAATTTTCACATCAAGAAATGCGACCAAGAGTCGGAGGCATGAAGAGCATTAACGTTAAGCTCGCACGGAGGATATTTTAAACTTTTAAATGGATGTGATTTACTCGCTCTTTTGTCATTTGCATTGCTCCATACAAAATCAATTTGCATGCTTACTTTTTTTCGCTTCTCGTTCATTAAAAATCACAACGGGGAAAAGTGAAAAAAGGTGACATTTGTTTCAGAAGAAAAATGCACAATCACCACCACCTTCATCATCAATCATCCGTAATATAAAAAGGATGCTTATAAAACATGTATCATCATCATCATCACCACCGTCATTTATGTAATGTAAACAAACAGAATTATAAAACACATTGTAACTTTCAATCATTATCATCATCAATACAACAAAATTATGCGTTTTTAGAATAATACGTGCAGTCATCAGAGGCGGTGGATGGCTACGGTGGACAGGCCTCTGCTGATTTGCACGCAGCCGCTACGACGAATCCTCCCGTAGCCGAGTTCGCGGGGTCACGGCGAGCAGAGCACGCGGTGAGCTCGCACCGTCGGCGAGCCAAGGGCCGCTGGGCACTGTCACTCGACCACCATCGCATCCCCGGCCTGGCCCATCCTGTTGCTCCTGCCACCCACTGCCCGCCTTCTTCCCAGCTACGATCAGCCCTAGCCCAACCCATGTCACTATCACAACCCCTATCACTACCCCTATCACTACCCCTATCACTACCCCTAGATATACCACAATCCCTATCACTACCCCTATTACTATCACTACCCCAACCCATATCACTTCCTCTATCACTACCCCAACCCCTATGACTACTCCTATCTCTATCCCAACTCCTATCACTACCCCTATTACTACCCTAACCGCTATCACGACCCCTATCACTATGACTACCCCAACCCATATCACTACCCCTATCACTACCCCAACTCCTATCACTACCCCTATCACTACCCTAACCGCTATCACGACCCCTATCACTATATCTACCCCAACCCCTATAACTACCCCTATCACTATCACTACCCCTATCACTATCCCAATTCCTATCACTACCCCATCTCCTAACACGACCCCTATCACTATCACTACCGCAATCCCTGTCACTACCCCTACCCCCATCACCATACCTTTCATCACACCTACCCCTATCATTATTCCAACCCGTTCTTCACTACTCTCGCCTGTTCTCCTTTCACCATAACTACACCACCACTTTAAATAACCCGACTCTTGATTATCTCAACCACTAGCATCTCAGCGCCTTGAATGAAGGCGCTAAATACATATGTAGTGACGTATACAGTGAGGGAAAAAAGTATTTGATCCCCTGCTGATTTTGTACGTTTGCCCACTGATAAAGAAATGATCAGTCTATAATTTTAATGGTAGGTTTATTTGAACAGTGAGAGAGAATAACAACAAAAAAATCCAGAAAAACGCATGTCAAAAATGTTATAAGTTGATTTGCATTTTAATGAGGGAAAAAGTATTTGATCCCCTGCTGATTTTGTACGTTTACCCACTGACAAAGAAATGATCAGTCTATAATTTTAATGGTAGGTTTATTTGAACAGTGAGAGACAGAATAACAACAAAAAAATCCAGAAAGACGCATGTCAAAAATGTTATGAATTGATTTGCATTTTAATGAGGGAAAAAAGTATTTGATCCCCTGCTGATTTTGTACGTTTACCCACTGACAAAGAAATGATCAGTCTATAATTTTAATGGTAGGTTAATTTGAACAGTGAGAGACAGAATAACAACAAAAAAATCCAGAAAAACGCATGTCAAAATTTTAATAAATCGATTTGCATTTTAATGAGGGAAATAAGTATTTGATCCCTCTGCAAAACATGACTTAGTACTTGGTGGCAAAACCCTTGTTGGCAATCACAGAGGTCAGACGTTTCTTGTAGTTGGCCACCAGGTTTGTACACATCTCACGAGGGATTTTGTCCCACTCCTTTTTGCAGCTCTTCTCCAAGTACTTAAGGTTTCCAGGCTGACGTTTGGCAACTCGAACCTTCAGCTCCCTCCACAGATTTTCTATGGGATTAAGGTCTGGAGACTGGCTAGGCCACTCCATGACCTTAACGTGCTTCTTCTTGAGCCACTCCTTTGTTGCCTTGGCCGTGTGTTTTGGGTCATTGTCATGCTGGAATACCCATCCACGACCCATTTTCAATGCCCTGGCTGAGGGAAGGAGGTTCTCACCCAAGATTTGACGGCAAAAGGCCCTGTCCATCGTCCCTTTGATGTGGTGAAGTTGTCCTGTCCCCTTAGCAGAAAAACACCCCCAAAGCATAATGTTTCCACCTCCATGTTTGACGGTGAGGATGGTGTTCTTGGCGTCATAGGCAGCATTCCTCCTCCTCCAAACGCGGCGAGTTGAGCTGATGCCAAAGAGCTCCATTTTGGTCTCATCTGACCACAACACTTTGACCCAGTTGTCCTCTGAATCATTCAGATGTTCATTGGCAAACTTCAGACGGGCATGTATATGTGCTTTCTTGAGCGGGGGGACCTTGCGGGCGCTGCAGGATTTCAGTCCTTCACGGCGTAGTGTGTTACCATTCGTTTTCTTGGTGACTATGGTCCCAGCTGCTGAGATCATTGACAAGATCCTCCCGCGTAGTTCTGGACTGATTCCTCACCGTTCTCATGATCATTGCAACTCCACGAGGTGAGATCTTACGTGGAGCCCCAGGCCGAGGAAGATTGACAGTTCTTTTGTGTTTCTTCCATTTGCGGATAATCGCACCAACTGTTGTCATCTTCTCACCAAGCTGCTTGGCAATGGTCTTGTAGCCCATTCCAGCCTTGTGTAGGTCTACAATCTTGTCCCTGACATCCTTGGAGAGCTCTTTCGTCTTGGCCATGGTGGAGAGTTTGGAATCTGATTGATTGATTGCTTCTGTGGACAGGTGTCTTTTATACAGGTAACAAGCTGACATTAGGAGCACTCCCTTTAAGAGTGTGCTCCTAATCTCAGCTCCTTACCTGTATAAAAGACACCTGGGAGCCAGAAATCCTTCTGATTGAGAGGGGGTCAAATACTTATTTCCCTCACAAAAAATGCCAATCAACGTATAACATTTTTGACATGCGTTTTTCTGGATTTTTTTGTTGTTATTCAACAATACTTTCTGGATTTTTTTGTTGTTATTCAACAATACTTTTTTCCCTCACTGTATGCAGTTACCCTGTTGGGGTCTAGTTAACGTGGTTGTTACGTTTAAGTAGCAGCTATGTTGGGTCCTTGTAATGAACGTGTTGCCTCCCAGATCGAGTGTGTGCCTCCGTGGAACACACTACACATTTACATAAGATAAGAATAAGATAAAAAAACAAGCCTTGCGTGCACTCTCGTTTAATGCATGTTATTGCTATCATCAAAACGTCACATATTGCATTGTATAATCATTATCATCATCATCCATGAAGGGGAGCTCCGAACGTGTTTGTAAAAAAATAGTACGATCTAAATCATTGTCATCGTTGTCATGACGAAACTAAACATTGGCAAGGGAACACCTTCGAGATAAAAAAAAATCCGGTTTATTCTGGCTCTGCATCGCAAATCCATGCATATGAGTCACCTACAATCGGAGCCTCCGAGGCAATTTAAATACGCGTTTAATTAGCTTGGATCGCATCGAGCGTTGTTTCACGGAGAGGACCGCTGAAGTCGGGACTGCAGGTGGCATGCGTGCATGGAAGCGCGCGTGGGTATTGTGAAGCAAAATGAGCGCACAGCTCCCACTCCGCACTCCCGGGATCGATCGAGAGACTCGTGCTGAGCGACGCTGGGAGAGGAGGGGTTCGATGATGAGAACCAGCGCAAAGACGGAACAGTTTTTTTGTCGGTGTTCGTGAAACGCAACCCTCCAACCGCATCCATTCCCCCAAATCGCTCCCCCCCCCGACCCCCTCCTGTCCCCCTGCCCACTGCCAATCCCCCCAAAACATTTCACGCGGAAAACCCTCGCATCTCGCCCGACTCCCCTTGCTTTCCCACGGCCGATGCAGATGGAGAGCAATAACCACAATTTCACATTCAGGTGGTCAAGGCCAGACAACCGAGTCACGAGCAGCGGAGTGTGATCGCTGCGACGTCTCCGTCGAATTTGTGGACCGGGACATTGCATCCTTGTACGTTATGCGGGTCTGTTCTGGATGACCACAGTCGCACACAACTGGAGAGTTTTACATGTTCCATTTGTGCATCAAGCTATCCGCATCTGCTGCAGCCGCGGCTTGTGCAGTGGATGCGATTTAGGGTGAACCGTGAGCAAGCCCGGCGCCAATGTTGCCTCTCCGAGTGCTGGCGGAGACACGAAGCAGGAGGAGCAGGAGGAGGGATGGGAGAGGGGTAAGAACAAAAGGGGCCATTGCTCCGAGCAGCAGTTTATCAAAGAACATGATCACACTTCAGGGGCCGCACATTGCGCAGGGTTCCCTTAACGGAGTGTAATAGCATTTTGAAAAACCGCACGCTCCGGCATTGAAGTGGCAGTTACTCATTGCCGTATTGCCACACATATGGGTATAAAGAAGCATGGGGGCGGGAGGGGAGGGAAGAGCCGTAACAAGGATCTTAAATCCCACGTTATTACTGCAGCGCCACTGCAGAGGATGTCGCGGTGGCGCTGCTGTGCACGGCTCCCCGGCGTGCTTTCGGTTCGTGCCGCGCGTTGTTCGGCACGATGTCCGACGTTTCGCTCCACGCACTGGGAGCTTCTTCAGCGACGGGACGGAGGTCCTTAGACTCACAGCGCACAGATCCATCCTGCAATTCATCTCCTTGGCATTCCGCTGATGCTTTGATTTATGATGATCATGATGATGGTGATTAATGATGATGATGATGTCAGTGATGGTGATTGTACACGTTTTTCAAACATTCATATTTTCACTTTTTGGGTGACGACAACGATAATGATGACGATAATTCGCATCATAGGTGGCCGACAACGAAGCCCCCAGACACGTGGAGCGAAACGTCGGACACCGTGTCGAGCAACACGCGGGGACATCCTGAAAAAAAAAACCGCATCGGAGAGTTGTACGGAAGAACAAATTACGCAAAATCCACGGGGAAAAAGCCAACGAACTAACAAACCACCCAGTGACACCAATATCCACGGGACCGCGACGCTTGTTTACTTGCGACGCAGCAGCAGCGGCAGCCGAGTGCTTGTATTAATAAAGGCAAGCTTGGGAGGCGACGTAGAGGCGGGCATGAAAGACTGATCACAGTGGAACGCACTCAATATCGCCCGGGGCATGTCGCTTCTTCACTTAGAATTGCGTTTGGGAAATGCCCGTGACGTTCACGCGTAGCACACGCGCGCGCGCCCAAACGGACAAGGAGGCAATGCGCTTGCACGCGGCGTCCACCATTTTTTGACATTCGGCCGAGAAGCACTTCAACGTTGAGGCATCAAACGCTACCCGTCATCCTCCGCTCATTCACTCCGCCTGCTTCTTACACGGGTGCGGCCCTCTCGTCAGCGCGCGCGTCATGGACGAAGGAGTCCCAAGGTCGTTCGGCCGAAGCGGGGTTGATTGACCCTACTTCACCACGCTGGTCCGTGCAGGTTTGGTGAAGGGGTGGTGGGCCCCCAGGAATGGTTCAGATTTCACTCGCCGCTGAGGTTAGCTGCGGCCAAGAATAAGAAATCGGGTAGTCGGTTCCTATAGTGCAGTCCCCTAATTATTGCACCACCGCTCATTGCTTGCCCATCACAGAGTACCACAACACTGCTGCACGTGTTGTTGGCGTATACATTAGCGTGGCGTTTACTGTGTGTGTGTGGACTGGTGCGATGAGATGTGCGTGTGCCTGTGCGTGTGTGCGTGCGTGTATACAAAGCCCCACAAAAGGCGATTGTGTTGGCAGCTCGAACCATCGGGGGGGGGGTGAACATTTCCTTTTTAAAATTTCTACATTTGGTTTGTTCGCGGTATATGTATATATATATCCCATATCTCTTCTTCTTCAATGTAATCCACATCCTATTCTTTCTGTATAATAATATGAAAGCTTTGAAAATAATAATAATGCCACATGCCGACAGACACACACGCAGAGACACGCACATAAACCTGAGCATTCTGACACATCGGGCATTCATGTGCAAATCGTCCCGCCGTTATTTAAATGCCTTTAATGTGAAGCTATGCTCGGCCGTACACACAGGCGAAGATGAAAAAACCTGATGGCTCCACTCGAGGGAGCATCCTCCAACCGCCACTTCAATTGTCACCGCACCTCTCGCCGCCAGAGCCACCACCACCGCCGCCGCTCGTACGGAGAAACAAGCTCGCGGGGAAAGTGATGCCACTATCGGGGAGAGAGAGAGAACAGTGTTTGGGGAGGGAAGGGAGGGCTGAAATTGAAAAACACTTTTCGTTGCGTAGTTTTTTCCCTTTAATCTGTGACCTGGATAAACCCACCGGTGAAACATTTTTGAGCCAAATGATAAAAAAGAAACAACAGCCCCTTCACGACACAATTGGTCTTAAAGAAGACGGCAAACTCGACTAGAGCAGAGAGCCCCTCTGGGACACAATTCCTCTAAACCTTTTTTTAACTGTTAACTTTTCATACGTTTATTTTTCCATTCCTTTTGATGAATTGTATTTTTTTTTCACCATGATATACTTGGCAGGAAGCAATGGCTCAGCGGTTTGTGTGCACTCTGCACTTCACCTGACAAGTCAACACCCACAGCAACTGCATCGCAACACGATATAACTATTTAATTTGTTTTCAACCAGGTAAAGCCCACGGAGCTGCGTAGCTCTTTTCCAGAAGCGACCTGGCCAAGAAATTATAGCTCAAAGAAGTGGCTAATCACGTGAACATTTATCGCAGACAAAATCTCCAAACTCATGATCCTAAATGTGGAGGGAAAAAAAAACACAGAGGACCCCTAAAAAAAGACACACGACTACGGGTAGAAAGACACGCAAACTCCATACGTACGTGCGTCATGGTCGGGATCGAACCTACGCGCGCCTGTATACCAGGCGAGGTAGTTAACATCTCGCAACCGCGCCACACACGCCCACCATACAATCCCCGGTACTTCGACACGGCCAGGTAGGCGGCGATGATTCGACGATAAACCGCATTCAGGACATCGTACTGCAGATGAGCCATCTCTATTGGCTACTCTGCACGTTGCTCTCCTATGATCCATCACTGTGGAGGCAGCAGTGAGGTTCGGTGGGTCACGCAAACACATGTTGTGAGACTCACCTCCTCCACCTTTGACCGAAACGGCATGGGAATGCCTTCGTCCGGCAGTGAATTGCTAGAGGTTTGAATATTATTCATTATTATACACGCGCGCAATGTATTCAAGAGAAAGTCAGACATGGGATGACATTGCATCAGAGGTGTGTCAACTGACGATCACAATTAGGGTGCATTTGTATTACCAGTAATCATTTACAGCACTGTTACCAATTCACGGCCGGATGAATGCGTGTCAGCTGTAAGGGGTTGTTTGACCATACTTCACCACACCGGTCAGTTCGGGTTTGTGAACTGGGGTGGGGGGGAGCATCAGTTTGGATATCGCTCGCAGCTGACGTATGTTAGACACGCATTGGAACAAAACCCATCGTATGGGGTTCGTCACACAGCGCTTCGCCGCAACTCCCCGTGTGAACGAATGAACGCGCGCACATCCTAAAAAGTAACGTTAAATAGATGGCCTCTGCAATGTTTAAAATAATGTAACATCTTGGTCAGTATTCGATAAGTGCCCTGAGATGCATGCGTGTGCGTGTCCGTGTGTGTGCACGTGTGTGGGTGTGGGGGAGAGGTAGTTAGCTCGCTGCGCTATGAACTCATGGCCAACACCAGGGACGATTATCTGAACCGGTCATGGGCCTCCCCTACGTCGATTCAGCCTCAGCTCAGTACCTGGTGCCGTGTGTAAAACATCGCCACTAGGAAGACAAAGGCGGCCAGGCGTAGTGTTGGCCCCCCACCCCCTAATGTTCCGTGGCCGCCTTCACAGGTGCTCGCAAACAGCACTTGCCTCAACAGTCTGTGAAAGCTATAAGGGTGCTCGCAAACAGCACTTGCCCCAACAGTCTGTGAAAGCTATACGAGTGATTGTTGTCTTTATCTGTTTGTACAAAGAGGGAGAGAGCTTTCAGCGTGAGAGTGCACACAAGGCAGCTGCTTATTTTTATGTCAATGTTTAAACGAGCCCATTGGTGCATGTTTGTCATAAATTCACGTGCTGTGCTGTACAGGTGTTTATTATTGTTATTATTATTCATCGATACATATTTTAGCTCTTTGCACGGCTCAGCACCAGTACCGCGAGTTGGATGCCCGCGGCAATAATGAGTCTGTATATTCCACCACCGCGATTATCACAGAGCCAACATTACATCCTGCAGCGTTATTTTTGTGCCTTCAATTCTCCTTGTTATTTCCTCTCTAAGAGACGACAGCACTTCACAATGCACGGAAAGAGCAGACAGGGCAATCCGCGCCTCCGTCTGCCAACACGTCCACCACCACAGTGGGGATGTAACTCGCTGACCCGCCCACAACTGTGACATCTGTAGACAAAAGAGAGAGCTTCATAGCTCATCGGATTCCTCCAGTCCAAATAAAGATTCCGTATGAAGATTCTGATTCTGGGATGAGCAACCCTCGCTTAGATCACTGGACGCGACAGCGTTTTCAAACACGGGTACAAAACTATCGTCGTCGCAACCAACAACAACAGAAAGCTACGATAATTTGTATTCAAAAAATGGCATTCTAATTATTTTATTACTTATTTGTGCTTACTCATTATTTGTATTATTGTAAAATTTTGTTCACTGAAGAAGAAAAAAACACACAGACACGCGGGCATGCACCCCCCGCACGAACATCGTCTGGCGAGGCATCGATCTGCTCGCGACCCTGGCTTGGTGATGGAAGAGGGAGGGAGGGAGCGCCAGGGGTTGCGAGCTGCTGCCTGGATGCGTCCCGTCGAGGCGGATAGAGGCCTGGGCCACGCCACCGCGCCGCACGGCACCGCTGGCGCCGGTGTGGAACGGGACGCGTTCAACCTTAACGAGGATCGCGCAAGCCGGGTAAACACGGACCCGATGTGAATCTCTGTATCCAAGTTTAAAAATATATATATACTAATAATAACAGCCCAGGTGTATTCTCTACTCTGCTAAAGCGGAAGTGGATATTCCACATTTGTTTGGTGAGGTTAAGTCATTCCGTAAGTTCATTAAGTTAAAGTGGCGGTTATGAACAGTGGGCTGGTAGAGCAGCTCCACAGAGCTCCATAGAGCTCCCTCAAAACGCCCCTCCAGAGGGGCTCCATAGAGATCCGTCTAGGAGAGGCAAATCTTTCCTGCGAGCAGGGCATGAGCGAACAACTGCAGGGCTGCGATAAAAAAAATCTAATTTTGCAATGAATGTACCAAAAATAAGAATGTCAATAATGTAGAAATAGTTATAATTGATGAATATGAAAACTTTGGGTGCATCCAATCAGAGCTTGAATACTTGAGATGTCAAGTCTGGCATCATTAAATCGACAGCATGGAAACAAGCATCACCATTGTAAATGCACACAGTGAGCCCCCTAATTTGCAATTCAAATTATCATTCACTGTGAAGTTTAACGGGTGAAAAAATATCACAAACAACTAAAAAAAGGACGGAGAGAGAGAGATGAAAAAATATAAATGAGAAAGAGTCGGTTTTCTTTCTCCATTCCTTTTCACCAAGCAGTGACATCCGATCGAGGATTGCATGTCGACTGCAGCTGTCGAGGCCCCTTCCCGCTGATGGATATCACTTCACCAATTATTTGACGTCTCTCTGTAAATGGCTCGACCTTCAGCGTGCCGTCTGATCCGGCGACAAGATTGAGTGATGCGCTAAAGTGAGGCTGACGTGGCCTCAATTCTAAAAAAAATCTCTTTAACCTTTGGCTTTTAACTCGAACCTCCATTCAATCCTCGCCAGGTATTGATTTCTGACTTGGCTTGCGGTAACTAAACGCCGGCCGCCGCACAGACGCGGCACCCGACGCCTTTCCAGGCTCCAGACTTCTCCGGCCCGAGCGCCGGCGGGCTCCCCTGGACGGTGTCCGGGTGAGGCGCACGAGCGATAGCCACGGCGGCTGCGGCGCAGCGCCACGCCATTATTTTAGTGACCAACGTGGGGTTGACGTAACGGGGTTGTTTTCTTCTTCTTCTTCCTTTCCGGATCAGAATTATCGCGGCCCTACTTTGAGCAGAATTCACCGGCCTGGTGTGCCGGTGAAGGCAGGTACCGCCATCGAGATGTCGTTCGCCACTGATGTGAGCCGTCGTGGTGACATCGCACGTTGGGTCGCAGGGGGGAGGGGGGGGGGGTTCACAGCGCACTTTACTGAACCCACGGTTGCTGTCGCTGTGTGCGGCTCCCAGCCGGCTCAATGTTAATTCGCCGTTACTATTTTGGCGACGCCCACGGTTTTGCGATCAGCGAATTTTCATTTACGGCGCTGACATCGCGGGCAACGCCCGTAAATCTGCGTGGGCATTGAACCCGCCCGGGTTTTATTTGCCGAGCAATAAACCGTGTTACATTCCCGGGCGAGAAAATCACCGAAGCACACTTATTGCACCGCCGTACGAAAGGGAACGGAGGTACTTGAAAAATGTCACCATCTGCACACACGTTTGCACATTAGCTATCGACTGAAATAATGCGATGGGATTTTTTAAATATATATAATTGCTTTACCTCTAAAGCTCCCCAACACGGACGACGCGCCGAGCCCACGGGTTCGTGAACATCAGAATCAGAATCTTTATTTCGACTTGATGAGGAATCCGATGGAGATAAGAATGTTCTCCCACCCCCCCACTCGAAGATGCCCAATAGTGGCCGGGTGGTCAGTGAGTTACATTAACAAACAAAAACCGATAAGAGAGCAAGATAGAGAAAAGATGAGCAAGTCATGTTTTTTTCATGACGCGAAGAACCTGGCGAATTAGCTGTGTGGGGTTGTGGCACATTTATTTTCATATTTACTCGATCTAACCCCAAAGAAAAAGAAAAAAAAACCCTCTTAGAGATAATACTGGTCGCGAAAGGCTACGTGTTAAACTCAAGCAAGTAACTTCACGAAAATAAATAAATGCTAACTATAAAACAAGTGCTGTAAAGAAGTACACATTTGACAAAGCCCAGAAATGACTGCCGAGTACTAGGTGATTGACGCAAGCCGGTGAGTGATCGACGCGTCCCACACCGTGACAGGGAGCTTGTGAGATAACTTTGCAGCCGCGGCAAAAGTACCCTTGCCATGCCTTTTCATGGGAATGAAAGCATTGGTACGAGACTCATGCATGTTCTCGCGTACACAAAGATCCCCCAGATAGTGCTGTGAGCGAGCACCTTTGAAGGCCAGCACGGCACATGAGGGCATGGGGTGACCAGCACTACGCCCAACCGCCTTTGTCTCCCTAGTTGATGATATTTACACACCGTACCGGGTACTGTCGTCATTTGAGGCTGAGTTGACCAAGGGGAGGCCCAGGACCGGTTCAAATAATCGTCACTGGTGTTGACCGTGAGAAAGAATCGAACCCGGGTCGTTGGGTTTGAAGTGCAGCGTGGCTAACCGCTGCGTCACTCAAATACACACACACCACACGCACACCCACAAAGACAAAGACCGCTCGTATAGCCTACAGATGCCGTTGGGGCAAGTGCTGTTAGCGAACGCCTATGAAGGTCCGCACGGCACACGCGGAGGTGGATGACCAGCACCACATATACACACACCCTGTGATAAGAGTCTCCTGGGTTTGAAACCAGTTCTGGGTCTACACGTCATTTCCAGAAAGGACCCTGCATTGTCCTGCCTGCACGCTGAGACACGTCACGTTACCCGTGATCTCTGTACCCACACGGAGATAGGCAGAAGCCGCGCTCTGTGAGTACCGCAGAAAGAAGCAAATGCCAACGAGAGAGTGAGATAGAGAGGGAGTGAGAGAGAGAGAGAGGGAGAGAGAGGAGACGCACCGGTATAGATTGCTGTCTGCCTGTCTGTCTTTGTACTTGCCGAGCCCTTGGATTGTCGATTGCCCAGTAGGGTGAGAGAGGAGACAGTCGACAGCGAGCGACGAAGGCGCACAGCCAGTAGCGTAACGAGTGTGGGGGCAGGCAGGTGGCACCTTGCCCCCCCACTCCACCCCCCAGGATGCCAAAGCTACTAGTTGGGGCTCCCTTGACAACCACCATGAGACATATATTTTTTTCAACAACAGTATAAGAGAAGAACACACTTATTTAAAACGCGGTTTCAATAATAAAAAAAAACAATCCTGAAATTTATTTCATTTAATCGTGGCTACACAGAGACGGAGCGCCCCATACAGCGTTAAATATTCGAGACCGTCAGCGTAACGACGATACGATTGGACAAGAGGAGTCGCACTATATAATAGCCTAGGCGCGACCGCGCGAGACAAATCGAATATTGAGGGCCCCACCTAACCGATTGCCGCACTCCCCATGCTGATGATGTAGTCACGGCGCCACCGCGTACGGCTCCTCGCTCCCAGAAGGCCGTGCCGCCGATGGGCAGTGCAATGTATACTTGTGCGTTGTTTATGTGCAGAGATGGATTTGTACAGGAGATGTATTGCCTGTGCATTCGTTTTATTTATAGTCTCCATGACGACGCTCATGGTTGGTTAAAGTGACATCGTTGCTCACAGTCCGCTTTACAGCACACGTCAGAGAGAGTTTATTTGCAGCGTATCGTCACAGACCCGCAAAGCTAAGCACAGTTTTGAGCCTGGCCATTGCTTGGTGGCTGTGAGCACGCGCTATGTGACGGTTAGCGGAGGGCAGCGTGGGAAACAAACGATAATTGTGGCACTGCACTTCTAACATCACAATTTGTATGTTCCACACCTTAAAAAAAGCCGTGCTGACCAGCCTGGTGAAGTATGGTCAAATAGCCTTCACCCCGATACTATCCGCACGGTCTTGTGCAGGCCATCGTCCAGCGATGGATTAACATCGGGCTGCAACTGTAAAACAATGGCTTCATCATCGTCAGCGAATTATCTACCCACTACTGGATGATGGCCTCCCCACACACCCTCCCGCCCACAGCCCACTGCTGCTACCATTCATCTCACTCGTGCACGTGGATTGATCCCATCGCTCCATCTCCGCACCAGTCCGGTCGAGCAGCCTCCGCTTGTCCGACGTTCGCACTGCAGCGGCCCACGCCTGTGTACGTATGCACGCATGTATGTTGAACTTCTTTCGCGCCGTACCTTGGCCAACAGTGCTAAGCGGAGGTGTACCCGAGGCCTGGGTTCAGGCATCGCCCGCAGATTTAACCCGTGGTTCTAATGGCCCTGGTGGGAAAGCTTCCGCTGCTCGCAGGTCTCGTCTAAGCTGCAGCTGCAGCAGCTGCTGCTGCTGCTGTTGCTCGAAGTTGTTTGTGACATAAGTTATACTGGGGACACAGCCGAGATCAGGGGGGACGGGAAACCTTTGGGGAGAAATGCAACATTTGGGCCGGAGTGAGGAGGAAGAGGCAAGAAACTTGTGAATTTGCTAGAGGCAACAGAAAAAAGGGCTCCCGCAGAAGAAATTAATTAGGGGAGGAGGAGAATGATGCAGCAAATCAATTCCTGGAAGAGTCGCGCATAAATCAGCTGTCAGTCAGCGAATGCTAAACGGCGGGTAAATTATTCATTAAAAGCTGCGGGCGCTTTTGAGCGAGTATTAATCAACCCGCACAAGCAAACGGCACAATGTGTACCGGCAACCGGTGCCTCTCCTAAAAAAAATAAAAAGAACTTCTGCAAAAGCTCAAACATCTGTTTTTATATTTGTGAAGGGCGGGGAGTGGGGGGGCGTTCGCCTCTGCTGTATCAAAATCTCTCTCTAGCTCATGTCCGTTCTTTGGTTGCATGGTGACGTACCAACAATCCCTTTGCACGTGCGCCATTGTTTAAAGAATTGTGGAGCAACACAAACATTGTCGTCAACATTTGGGGTGGGAGAAGGTGGGGGTAGAAGGCGGTGAGGGGGGTGGGGGAGAAGAAGCGGCGGGGCAGGTTTGAGAAAGGCACACGCTGACCGCCACGAATTACTCAAAGCCGTTTATCTATTGAAGGCACACAGGGCCGAGATGGACTGCCGCATACAGGACTCTAGCTCAGGGCTTCCCAAGGTCACCCAAGAATTTCACATCAATTCTTGAAGTCGGCAGCTGCAGCGCTAAACAGCGGCCAGTCGCAGACTCGGGTTTAACCCCCCCAACCCCGCACCCACCCCGTCCCTCCCCCCGCTGGTTCATTGCATCTTCACCAAAGGGATTTTTTTTTGTTTGTTTCTTGCAAAAAAACATTCCGGCGACTTCGCAGCGGGAGAGACCGACGGTTTTTCTGAGCGTGGACGACGTTGCCAGCGGTCACCCCAAGCGCCCGCTCGCGAGGCAAGTCCAGGCCCTGCTGGAGGACATCGTCGCAATGAGTTCGTGACGATGCCTTCCTCCCGGTGTGTGCTATCTCGAAAGAGCCCACGCACTTGTGGGAGACGCGAGTTAATTCGTGGGCAAAGTGCGCGGCTCCCCAGAGGTCGGAAGCGCCGAGCTGGCACCGCTGAGATGATGGATTGGATTCGGGGCAACGAGCCCACCGGTGGTGATTCCACGAGATATTAAAAAAAAAAAACGTGTTGCGTTGATGGTGTCCAGCCTAGTCCAAGCGCACCAACAAGTGCAACCCTGTGTAAAGAGTAGAATAGCCACCCTCCAACACGCGGGGTTACTCCGCTGTGAGACTTTCCTAACGGTATTCTGCATCTCATTGACCTCTCGGCGACAGCGCAATCGGCAAACATATTTTTTTTTTATTAACAAGAGTGCCCGAGCGACTGCAATCGCCGCTCAGCTCTCGCGAGTGCTGACACGGGTCTGGTGGAAGGCACGTCCATCCGTCGGGCGCCCGCACCGGGCAGATAGGCAGGCGGGCGGGCGGGCGGGCAGGCGGGCGGGCGGACTGGCGTGTTTGCTCACCGCTGGAGGCATCCCCGACGCATATCGAGGGCGGATTTGTTAATTAATCCTGCGAGGGATGTAACCGGCCGCAGAGCAGCGATTCATCTGGCCGCCGGCGATCAATAGCCATCAGCCCGGCGTGTTTGAACACACGGCCCGCATTACCGGCGGGGCTGGGGGGGCTCAGCATCATCCAGCCCCGGAAATATGAGACGAATGCGGGGGGGGGGGGAATTAATGAAAAGTGGAGGGCCTCCAAAGGAGCTTTTGGGGGGGGGGTGTTTAGATCCCTCTTTATCAGCGTGTTGTTCCGCCAGGTTGCTGGCTGTGGCGGCGGTGCCGTCGTAAAGCGTGTTGTGCTCTCCTCCAACTCACAGACTCATTATGCGGCTGCGCGCAAGAGGAGAGACGGCAGCCTCTGTGTGCTTGCGCGAACATTTTCTTGTTACGTACGTGATAATAGTGCTTCTTGACTGTGCGGTTTCGCGGGGTGGCCGGATATCGTACGCGCGTGCGAACGCCAACGCGGCGACGTGATTGACGTCGCGTTTTACTCCAAATGCCAGAGAAATTACCATCCCCCTGCGATTTTAAGACCCGCAAAGTGAATCATAACGGCAACGATAAGACATTGTAACGCTCCTGAATGAGGCAATTTCCAAACGTCGTATACATAACTGCGAATGCGCTACGTAATGTAGACGCGCGTGGCTTAATTTAAGTCAGAGCTGTCCGGGGCTGAGCTCCTGGAAATATTTCACTGCCCCCAACAGCAGCTCGGAGGAATGGGTGTGGGGGTGGGCTGCAGAAACAATGCGAAATCTGAGCCCTGAATACGCGGAGCCACAAACCGGCCATGTCCTGGGCACATAACGGTGCCGGACTTTATTCATGCCACGGCCAGTTAAATATTTACACAAAGACACCGATTACGCCTTCAAGTGTTCTTGGAGAAGCCCGAATGCCCTCTCCGCACCAACCCTACACCCTCCCCTTGCCTCCCACCCCCTCTCTCCCCACAATCCTGTGGCGCAAACAAGAACCCGTTAAAAGTATCCGGAAAACTCGGCGCTATCGTAAATTGGACGGCCAATAATGACCGCCTCTCCCGCGAGTAAACGAGAATGGATTAGAGTTGCAAGTGGCGCACAGACAGTACGTCTTTGTAATGAGCTCACGGACAAGTTTAAAACAGCCGTTTTGGGCCAAAGGTTATGCAGAAATTAAATATAAAATATACTTCCGTGTGCGTGTGTGTTTTCTCCATCTTCAAATAAGTAAATATATCGATTGCATTGCCTCGTTGCTGAACAAGGAGGTAATTTTTTTCTCGAATGCCCTCGTTCTGTGGCGTGAACAGTCGCCGCTATTGAATGGTAAACGAAGAATTAGCCAACTCCTGGCAGTTGATTCAATAACACGAACGGTTGAGAGTGCCCTGGTTGGCTCAGAGTTCACAGCGCTGAGCTGGCACCGCTGAGACGCCGGGTTCAAATATTGGGCAAGCTGCCGACGATCAAAACAAGTGATAATATTGGGTTTAGGAAATATACTGAGCACGACCGAGCCTGATCTTCACCAGCACCGCCATGGCGTTGGTCTGCACTCGGCGTGGCGGCGACTGTTGGGTCGGGTCGCCTGTCTGGAAGCGTCCCGTGGGGACCGCGATGCTCCGAGAAGTGGCGTCGCGGTGGCGAAATGCCAACTACCTCGTCTGATAGACAGGAGGGCGTGGGTTCGATACCGACTCTGACGCCGGGATACTTGGAGTTTGCACGTTCTCCCCGTGGCCGCGTGGATTTTTCTCCGTGTCCTCTGGGTTTTTCCCTCCACATTTAGAAACATGCATTCATAGCATTTTGCTGCGAAACAATTACACGTGATAAGCCACTTCGTTGAGCTATCATTTGTGCCCTGGCCGCTTCTTAAAAAAGAGCTATATAGCTCAGTGGGCCTTACCTGCTAATATAAATAGTAAAATAGTTTATAGTTTAAGTTCGTGTCTGATGATGATGCTGATCTGAGTTGATGGTCTTAGCTCTATTAAAGACACCGCTTTCACTGTGCGTACGATGGGAATGACTCTGTGGAGCTGAGTGGGTGGGAGAGTGCTGGCCTCAAGTGTGAACAAGGGGTTACTCAGAGACTTCGCAGAAGCATTGTTCTGGCAAATTCCAGCGTCGCAGCGGTCGTTGTAATCCCCTATGAACATGGAACATCCTGAGTTCAATTCCAAGCCACGGCTTGTTGTCGGTGGTGAGTGGTATCCGAACGGATCCTCGGCCCCCTAATTGCACTGACCCCCACCCCCTCCCCCCCCCCCCCCCAAATTCCACTGACCCTCACCGAGCAGCACGGTCCGGTCAAGCAGCCCCACGACCGACACGGCATGGGGAGATATCTCTATCCAGCAGTGGATTGGCATCGCGCTGCGAATCATGATTAACAAATCATTAAATAAATAAGAATACACAAGTAAGAACTAAAGGCCTTGTCAAATTCATAGGTCATGGGGTTTGCATCAAACACCAAAAAAAGCAAAGGAAGCTTGACACTCACGGTGCAGTTGGGTGGGGGGGAGAGGAGATTGCCATCGTAAGCAAGAGCCGTTGCAGAAAGGTCTCTGGCACCAATCGTAGCAAATGAGACCTGGGTTCACCAGGGCAGAGTGGACATGAAGCAGGTGCACTCGTCGACTTGCTAACTCACTGCCGCCCACCTCAACCATCGAACCGCCATTCCTTTAGTTTATCTTGTCCATTGAAAAGCAATGCACCCACGCGTTTTGCAACGGGCCCCCCCTTCGCAGTGAATGCATACCGCGTAACACACACACATATCTTTCCATCGCGGTAACAAGAACCGTAACAGCTTGACAAATTTTGATTTAAAGCTTTAAAAAAAATATAGCTTCGTACATTCTAATTCATTTTAACCTCGCAAAATAAACAAGGAGAGAGCTAAAGAAAATAGCACGTGTTTAAAATAAAGTTAAAAAATACCGAAAAAAATTCGATGGTGCACGCCAGGGAGCCTCCCTCGTATTTAATGCAGCCTTGCTGTATCGGATGTCCTCGCTCACTCGGCTCCCACTGGCAAAGGATTCATACATTCTTTCTATCTGACTTCTGACGGGACCAGACATAATACATATTTGAGTGAGGGCTCATTGCTGGATTCCCAAGGGTTGTGGGTGTAGTTCCTGGGTCTTTATTCTGTAAGCCTGGGTCCTTCACGCCATTCCGATACAGAGAGAGAGAGAGAGCCACACTGAAAATCCTTTCAGAAAAAATCTAACATGTCCTCCCCCCCCGCGTCTCGCCCGCAACTCCCCCCAAACTCTACGTTACTCTCCCATCTCCGTTACCTCTCCGTTACTCTCCGATCTAATAAAACAATATCGATAGCGCCACGACGACGACGAGAAGTGGTGAAGAAGGCAAGCGAACACATTATCGCCGCCGAACTTTTACTTGGAAAAAAAATAAATAACAAAACAAAAGTATGTATTATTTGTTTTCAACAAACTTTATTTTAAATTATTACAATCAGTTTACAGCTGTACTGACGGCCCAAAGTAAGCACGGCCGCCACGGTGTTGATAGCGAGTAGCGAGCGGGGCAGGCAACGCGTACAGTATTCTCGTATGGCCCATGTATCGATCTTCCTCGCTCCGTCTCGGCAAAACCTGCTGCTGCTGCTATTACTTCTATGTTTTATTTTACCAGGTAAGGCCCACTGAGCTGCGAAGCTCTTTTTCAGAAGTGATCTGGCTATCGCGAATGACATCTCAACGAAGTGGCTTATCACGTGGACATTTATAGCAGCAGCCGGAGACTCTGAACGCACGTCGATTTTTCTAAACGTGGAGAGGGGAAAAGCGGAGGACCTGGAGAAAAAATCCACGCGACCACTGGGAGATGGACATGCTAACTCCAAAATATCCATGCTTCGATTCCTGACTCTGGCTCCTCTCTGTGCGGAGTTGTGGATGTTCTCTCCCCTTGTTGTGTATGGGTTTCCATCGGGTGCTCTGATTTCCTCCTCGCACGGCTAAAACCCCCCGCAATGTCATTGGTGATCGGTATGCATCACGATGTACGAGGAGCCTGCTGACAAGGATATGTATGTATGCTGAACTTATTTCGACACCATTCCTTGCCAACCGTGCTAACCGGAGTATTTAGACTCAGCGTGATTCTCCTGCGTTAATAACGAATTATTACAATTACTGTGTACGAGGAAAGGTTGCAACACCCCATGGTATAATTGTACCAATTTTGGCATTATATTATGATTTAATATTTTTTAAGGGGGGCTCAGCCTTCAGCAGGGGTGAATGAGCTGAGAATTTACTTGTAAGGGGGGAAGGGGGGTGGTTAACCCTTCAACAGCGGTGGAGGCGGGGGGGGGTCTCTCTACCCCGTCCCCCCAATTGCTACGAGGTCGCTTCCTGGCCACAAGCACACCCCCTTTAAGGCCGCAGTGTTGCACAGAGCGGAGCCCGTATGCCGATAATGCACCCAATGATGCCGGGAGGCAAGGGCATAAACAACGAAACTGGCGCTGACGTACAATATAACACGTAATACCCTGCAGACGTATTGGTCTTGTTAGCAATTTACACATTTAATATGACAAATGTGGCTGATTTAAAGTGTGTTCCTGCTGCTGTTGATTTCATTCGGCTTCGGGTCCCCGGGAATAACATTCGCGTCATTCCGCCGACTGAACTGACGACCGCTTTGTCAATCCACTGCTGGATGGATTCCTCATCCGTGCTGTGGTGACCGTGGTGGGTGGGGTGGGGTCATTTGGCCATACTTCGCCACGTCGGCTAGTTGCATATAGTTCAACATCCACTGAGATTGTCCGAATGCGCTGTTGTTATTGTTTGTCAGCGTGATTGGCAACATCTAGAAAATTACCGTAGCAGTTAAAGCCACCGGGTTAGACAAAGTATAATCGGAATTCGCTGTGCCTCAACATGTAAATACACACGTGTGTTTAGTCACATTGGGCTACTGGTTTTCCAGACCAGCGTTATCCAGCAGTATTTATTTGTGCTCGCAAACTCTGTCTCAGTTTTGACCTTCTGGTTCCATCAGCAGAATCCGGCTTGTTCAACAAAAGCTGCCGAGTTATCAAGATGTTATCGGCAAGAGCACTCCATCTTAACATTGAGACCCCTCATCCAAAACAGATTAACACACAGCAACCACGGAACTGTGCTGTCCACACCAGACCTCCAGATGTTCCGCTACTTCTCTGGCCAAGACTCTCTGTGCAGCGTTCACTCGCTCCGTTATCGTTCTCTCTCTCCTCCGTTCCTGATCATCGATCAAAGCGTTTTCTTCTCCGTGATTTAATTTCGGACCTAGCTCGCCATCGGCGTTAGCCTTGGCCAGGAATCAAACACGAGGACGCCGTGCTGTGCCACTCCATCACATCACATCAACACGTATACTTCTCCTGCTGCTTTTTCTTCTTCCCGAGCACCACTCCACTTTGTAATTCCCTTCCGTCCCCCCCCCCCCCCAAAGGACTTACAATAACCTTGCTCAATTCAAGAAACATGTGATCTCGTATCTATTGCACCTTCATTAATGCCCTGCGTTGCTGGCAGCTTGGTGTGATTTGTGCATTTTTGGGGCTGCGCTAAGCAAATCCTGATTTTAAAAAATATGTACAGTATTCAAAAAGGAGATGTCACTCATCGTGGCTAAAGCAGTGGATGCAACCACCACAACCAGAGCACCCGGTCAACGCTTTCCACTCTCCGCCAGATCCCGCAGCTGCTGGCCGGAAGCCCCGTGACCCCCACGCCGTGACCCCCACGCCGTGACCCCCACGCCGTGACCCCCACGCCGTGACCCCCACGCCGTGACCCCCACGCCGTGATCCCCCCGCCGTGACCCCCACGCCGTGACCCCCACGCCGTGACCCCCACGCCGTGACCCCCACGCCGTGACCCCCACGCCGTGACCCCCACGCCGTGACCCCCACGCCGTGACCCCCACGCCGTGCCCGTCCGGTCTCCCACCATCTGCTCTGAGGTCTTCCCTCGTGTAGACCGTTCCCACTCCTTGCTTGATGCTTTGGGCCCTGCTGCCTATCCTCAGCCACCATAATCATAATAAAAACAGGTGAATCGTATGTCACGGATGTCTCGCCGTGGCTAGGAATCGAACTCGTCTTACCGGGTTAGTTGGTGCAGTGCGTTAACCGGTTCTCCGCCACTGCCCCTGCCGCCGCTTTGACAAAGCACTGGCGGTAAGCGGCACTCGCACCTCCGATTCACCACGGTTGGCTACGTACGGTGCGAAAGAAGGTCAACATACGTACGTACACTTACACTCAAAGTTGACTCATCGTATGCCAAAGACGAGCAGTCGTCTGCAATTCCCCCCCCCCCCCCATCAGTGAGGAGGAGCGCGTGGCAGGTGTGGCGCGACTGGTGGCTTGAAGGACAAAGGAGGTGGGGGGGGCGGGGGGCGGGGGGCGGGGGGCGGGGGGCGGGGGGCGGGGGGCGGGGGGCGGGGGGCGGGGGTGGCGGAGGTGGTGGGGGGGGGGAAGAAGACGGAGCGTAATTTGTCTATTAAAATTCAGCCGGAATCCCACAATCAGCTCGTTTAGATTAGGCGGCTAATGACAGGCTCACCCGGCCTGACGGGACCGCCACACCTCCGAGCACGTGTCGAGAGGGAGAGAGGTGCCAGGTGGAGATTTCGCTGCAAGCGACGTCCGCGTGAGTTGTTTTTGGCTATCACTCGCCGAGGCGTCTCCCTCCTTCCACCCCGGCGCTGACAGCGGAGTGACGGAACTTATTTAGCGCTGGGGGAGGGAAGGGGGAGACGGCGGGGCTTCCGTAGAGGAGTGCGTTTGCACAGATTAAATTCACAACCCCCCCCCCAACACACACACACGCGCACACACACACAAAACTAATGATGTTTCTATCACCTGTGCATGGGGCTGTAACAGCTTCCAACCTAACAACACCCTTTTACACACAAACGGCACAAAGAGAAAGATCGTTCGCGTAGCCTTTAGCAGGCTTTTTTGGGGGCAAGTGCAGTTCGCGAGCGGCACCTATGAAGGCCGGAGCGGCACCTATGAAGGCCGGAACGGCACACAAGGAGAGTGGGTGCCCAACACCACGCCCAGCCGCCTTTGTATCCCCAGTGCTTATGTTGTTCACACACCGCACCGGGAACTTATTTGGAGCTCACGCGAGCTCAGGGAGGCTCAGAATGTGTCCACGCCATCGTCACCGGCCTTGGCTGTCCGTGCGCGGGCGATCGAACTCTGCAAAGACGACTCCGAGCTTATTGCGCAGTGATCATTTCGGGCAGCTTTCACACCGCTTTTACGGCAGCGTGCCATTCGTTCATTCGCAGGCTGCAAGGGGGGGGGGCGGGGGGGCGAGCGTAGAAGTACAGTACAACCATGGATTTTGCCTCGTTTGTCTCCTGCTTCTCCGCCAAGTAGTCTCGCCGCACGAGCAGCATCAGCAACGGCAGCCTATAGCAACCCGCGGTGCATCCACGGGTATTCGTCCATCCAAGAAAACAATCCAAACAAATCCCGTGTGATGAGGCGAGGCTAGAGGGGGGCTGAGTAACCCCTCCCCCGCCTAGCCCCGCCTCGCCCTTGCTCCCTCCCACTCACCTCGTTCCCCTGCTGAAGCTCAGCTCGCCTTTGAAATTCTCATAGCCTAGTCAAAGACTGTTGATACAATACGTACAGAGTGGTGAGAGACAGAGCAGAATGCATGATGTATATCGTTACTGTCTGTTTAGCATTTCTTTCAAGTTTGTTTAACATTGACTGCGTCGTATCTCCCCCCCGCCCCCCATCTTCACACCCCCCCCTCCCCAGAATTTGTGTAAGCCCCCCCCCCAACCCAACTCCGCTTCAAATAAGGACAAGACGACTCTGCCGGTTCAAGTGTGCTGCTCGGCTTCCGAGATCTGACGAGATCGGGCCGTGGGAGGCCCTCATCACACGCGGCGGGCAACAAAAACACAGACGGAATAACACAGACGGCATGGGGAAGCGTTCCCATGCGGCGATGTGATGTGATTGTGGGGTCACTGCGCACGTATCGTCGGGGGTTTGTTCCGCCGTGCTCATAGAACCGGCGAAAAATGAAACGCGGTGTAGCAGGTGCGCGGGCCAGGTGTGGCGAGCCAGGTGCGTGCGGGCAAGGTGTGTGTGTGTTGCCGCAATGAGGATTTGGCAAAAACACCAAAATCTTCGGGTGTGTTTGATAAGAGCACAGTGTGCCTGAATACGGCAACTTAACGTGCGTGCGCGCGCAGGGCCTGGGAGGGGGGAGAGGCGGTGCAGGGGAGTTGGTGGGGGTGGCGCTGTGCGTTTGTCATCGTCGGATGAAAATAAAGAAGGACACGGATAATGAAAAAATATTCAACATTTGAAGGCGGCAAACGAATATTCGAATGTTAATTTTCCAAAGCAATTGTTTTTTTTTTTGCAATGTGTTTTGTGGTGTGGAATCCTGCAAGCTAAAACAGTCACCATAAGCGCCAACATTAGACGTTTCAATTAGATCCTAATTGTGTTCATTGTGATTTGCTCGAAGTTGTGATTTGGAATGAATTTGCCACTGTGTCCATGATTAAAGTACGAACAACTACGCCACTGCTTCCCCCACTCAGCAAGATGCATGCAGACACAACATACATTTCATTTGAATTACTTGTATAATGCAATTGCTAGACCTCCCAGAAATAAATTTTCTTCCAAATTTACTTTGTCCACGATAACACATTAAATCTGCTGCTGATGCTGAATTGGGAAAGCTGCCCTACACAAGCAAACCAAACTAAACTTCACATAAATCATAACACTGTGGCCCTTTATTAAGTAAAAAAAAACAATAATTCGTGACGTTTTGGGCAATAGCCATTCTTCGTGGCACATAATGAGATTGTTTTGCGAAAAAGTAACATCTGCTTCACTTTAGCGCCAACCGTACAACAGGTCTGGGCCAGGGTGGAGAGGCATTCTCTCTCCATCGGAGCGAATCGCAACATCTCGATTGTGTTTGACATCAATTCAGCACGCGGGGAACGGCTGACCCATGAAGTATGGACAGAACATTTATAAACGAGTCCCGCTTCCATTACCCCACGATGTCTAACACCGCCACACAAAAGGGGAAATCAATAGCACCTTAATGCGGCAGAGTTTGAGAATGGAAAAAAATCAACGAATGCAGTAACAGTAATACAAAAATAAAGTAACGTAAGGAATTGCAAACCAATTCTAAAATTAAAAAAAAAATATTTAAACTAGGGATAGACGTTGGTTTATTGCAACACAAGTGTACACACACAAAATATAAAACAGGGACAAAGATCCCCTCCACGAATATCAAAGCTGTTGGGGTAAGTGCTCTATTAGCGAACTCATGAATGAAGGACAGCATGGTGGTTTGACCATGAGCACGCCAGGTCGCTCAGTCGACATACGGGGATTCCCAGGACCGGTTCAGATAATCTCCACTGATGTCACCCGTGGCTGGGAATCGAACTTAACCGGCCGGGGTTCGTGGTGCAGTCCAGCTAACCACTTACGCGCGCACACGCACCGCGCGCGCACAACTCACAATAAATCTCGCTGAAGTTCGCCCGATCGATTGCGCCTAATTAAAGGCTGCCAGTTCCCATGTCGATTCCGCAGTGGCGGCTCGTAGCAATCACCCCGAGAAAATCAAAGGCGAGGCGGGGGAAAGAGTGGCGGGCCACGGGAACTCGATAGCGGCGACGGCGGGGGAAGAAAAAAAAACATCTCCACGTTAACGAGTTAATTAGAGCAGTGGGCAAAAGTGACAACTCCCGACTCCGCTCCCGTCACGGACTCACTGCAACAGGCTCGAGCCGTGGGTGACGGCACGGGGAATTTAATTTCTCACCGAATGTTCGACTCGAGCGAGCTGGGTTGTGACTACGATAACGAGAGGTATAGTGGACGCGGTGTGCCGGATTCTCGGACATATTTAACGGACGCACGTGGCACGTAACTCGTCGTGGACACGGCCGTAGGGAGAGGTGCGCTGGATGTGGTGTGTGACGGAAGGGCAGACCCGGATGAAACTAATCGGTGGCAATACAGCGATGTATCTGCCCACTCGCTACTCAATCGGAACTTTTGTAAAACAACACGCAACCACTTACATGAACTTGTGTAGATTTATTCGCATCGTTACTTGACGCTGGGAGGCTATGGATAATTCATCCGATACTGCATATGATTGACAGATCTCAGAAGCTAAGCAGCCTCGGCAGTGCTTGGATGGGCGACCGCCAATGGCAACAGGTGCTATAGGCTGCAGTGCGGGTACCGATGCGGGCAAGCAAAGAGTGGGTCCGAACAACATCGATCGTTGAACCGTACTCCTATCCTCCAACGTCTACGCGTCCTGCGTTCACCAATATGCACTGACCAGCGTGGTGAAGTATGACAAAAAGGTACCCTCTAAGACCTACGAGGCAACGGGAGGCCGTCATCCAGCAGTGGAGCGACAAAGCGTCGTGCACGTACATACGGCGTCGGATACATTTCGGAGTCGAATTGTGCGCAAAACCAGTGCCATCCGTCTTTGCGAACGCAAAGCGACGAAGTGCCACATCCGGTATTGCCAGGAATGCATCACGCTGCACACCCGCGCGTGCATGAAATCAGCAGTGACTAACAAGGGGCTTGACGAATGCCCTTATTGACAAACAATGTAGATATTTCTATTGTTTTACATGCACACACACGCGCGCGCGCGCGCACGCGCCCACGCGCCCACGCGCCCACGCAAAGATGCCCCGGAGAGCCTACGAAGGTTTCTTGGGGCAAGTGCTGTAAGCGAGCTCATACGACGGCCAGCGCGAGCACGCAAGAAGGCGGGCGTCGTGGCCAGAAACCCGCCCGGCCACCTTTGTCCCCCCAGTAGTGGCGTTTACCACGCTGCACCTGGTACTCATTTCAGGCTGAGTTTACGTAGAGGAGGCCGATGACTGGTTCAGATAATCACTAACGATGTTGGCTGTGGTTGGGAATCGCACAACCTTTTAAAAACAAAGATTCGCCGTATAGCCTTAACACACACTTTTGGGGGCAAGTGCTGTTAGCGAGCACCTATGGAGATGGCCGAAAGGGCACATTCGGGGGTGGATGGCGAGCACCACGACCTTTTGTCTCCCAAGTGACGATATTTACACACAGCAATAGGTACTTACTCATTTGAGGCTGAGTTGACCTAAAGGAGGCCCAGGACCAGTTCAGATAATCATCGCTAGTGTTAGCCCTGGACATAAATCGCCGGTTCATAGGGCAACGCGCTAACTGCTGCGCCATCGCTCCCCACAGACGCACACACAGCCATAACAGAGCATTTGTGCACGCGGACAAAGAGCTACTGTTTACCCTTACAGGATGTATGGACAAGTGCTGTTTGTGAGCACCTATTAAGGATAGCATGGCACACAAGGGAGTACTGTGGCTTGCAGTATTGCCACGTGTGACCATCTCTCTCTCGCACCCGGGATGACGTTTAGCACAAATACCATTTTCTTCATACCATACGACACGCTTGTTTCTCTGCATCTTAAATCTTCTTAATCTTTTTTTTACGGAGGATATTTGACGTAGGGCAACAACTGTCGTTGGACAATGAGGTGGCTGAGCCAGATGATTGCGGAGCCAGGAGTAGCGGAGTGGTGAATGTCTGCTGTGACGATGCCTCCTATTCATTCTCCTCCATATTTGTGAGTCTGCCGTTAAGTCGTTCCACGTTCCACGGTTCTGTTTTGGGTGACCACACTGACCGGAGATTTATTTTACTTGCCAATTTTGCATCATAATCATCATCATCATCAATCATCATTAATTATAACCGCATCTGCTACTGCCACGGCTTATGTGCCGATGCGCTTTGGGGGTTGTGGCACACATTTTTATTCGCGGAAGATCGAAGCTGCAGCTCTTCTGTGTCGGGGTTCTTTTTGTTTTCTCTCACAAGGAGTTTGTGACTTCTTGTGAACTCCATTCAGCTGATGGGGACGCGCGCGTGTCTTTGTCACATTTGTCGAACTCATTCCCATCGGGCATAACGTTTTGCGGTGCGTGCAATAATCCGGAACCTCTTACCGTCCGGATAATACGGCACGAGTTTACGGGGCAAGTGTGATGGCACGCGTCTGCGATCCAGCGATTTGGAGGCACGGTTATGTGGACCACGTAGATGTCGTGATACTCCGAAGCCCAGCTAACGTGTTGAGGTGGTTTGGAGAAACTCCCTTCCCGTGGGCGTTGAGGGAAGTCATGCCATGGTTTGCCAGGAGAATATAGGTTTATTTGAACAGTGTTGTTGTTATTCTGTCTCTCACTGTTCAAATAAATCTACCATTAAAATTATAGACTGATCATTTCTTTGTCAGTGGGCAAACGTACAAAATCAGCAGGGGATCAAATACTTGTTTCCCTCACTGTATATCACACCTCCCATGCTGTACACCTTGAGGCGCCCTGTGGCAAGGACCCCCTGGTGGAACACAGCACTGGCCGGTGGGCATTAGTCCGCTAGTAGGGGACGTAGTTATTAATATTATGAACATTTATATTTTACTTATTTATCCAGGAAAGCCATGCCGAGTCGTACGACGCCTTTTGCAGGAAAATCCTGCATTTGGGTTTTTTTTTTACTTGAATTTGTTTCAAAACAATGAATGAGTGGAAATAACCTCGGAAGCGCCCAGAGAAATCCCAACGCATGCGAGTGGGCAGCGATGTGTCCCCGTGCAAATGTCGTTTAATTCTAGATTTAAAGCTTTCGTGACTGCAAGGATCCATACTCTCTGGTTCTATTGGGTAAAGTAACGTAGGTAAAAAAATAAAATAACACAAATCACGACGTTTCGGCCACAACACAAGCGGCCTTCATCAGGTGAAGGTACGAGACTGTCTGGAGGACAGCGCTGGAGTTTTTCACTCCAGTGGAGGACAGCGCTGGAGTTTTTTTCACTCCACTGGAGGACAGCGCTGGAGTTTTTCACTCCAGCGCTGTCCTCTAGACAGTCTCGTCCCTTCACCTGATGAAGGCCGCTTGTGTTGTGGCCGAAACGTCGTGATTTTTGTTATCTTATTTTTTACCTACGTGACTTTACCCAATAGAACTAAAGAGTATGGATCCTTGCAGTCACGAAAGCTTTAAATCTAGAATTGCCAGGAGAAGGCAGTAACAGCGAAATGTGGACTCCACCTGTTCCATCCGTATGGGACACAGTTTCCCCCCTAGCATGCGTGGGTTTTCTCCGGGTGCTCCGGTTTCTTCCCACAATTAAACATTCAATAATTGGATGGAAACGTATTAATATATATAAAGGACTGCAGAGCTTGCGCGATTAATGGTGCCAGCTCAATGTTTGGCTGCCTCTTCCGCTCGTCTGTCGTTCCTCCTCTCTCTTGGAGGGTGAGTGAATATTGTGCGGCGCGTTCTGTAAGTTATCATTATTACATCTAACTTTGCACAGCTTCGAACTCGATACATAAAGGCGCTGGAGGACATGTGACTCGGAACAGTCTCTCTCATTACAATTTAACCATGACAGAATGCCCCGCGCGCCTTTCGCGGCTGTCAGATGTGCTTTGTCACACACGGCTCAGATCGCGCGACGATGAATCTCAACGATGGCCGGGTTAGTGGAACAATGTTACGCGGACAAAGGGGAGAGCCAATTACTTTTCCCAGACGAGCCAGGGGAGCGAAGAGGCTGATGGGCGTGTAGGAGGGGGGGGGGGTTAATTAAGGAGGATCCGCTCCGAGACATGTGAGGACGATGTTTACCCATCGTTGCGCGAAACTAACCGAGCGACGCTTTCATTGCCCGCGCTCTGCCTCTCTCCGCTCGATCGTGACCGTGCGATTGAGCGGGGTGACTTATTAAGCGCCGTGTCTGCCCACGGCGTCGCCGCTGCCGCCCATCTCGCGAACGTGAGCGACTCGTGACAGCTCCTTGTGGGAGTCGTGGCTAACAAGTGACCCCGTGTCTCCGTGGCTCTGTGCCCCCGTGTCCCCGTGCCAACGTGTCCCCGTGTCCCCATGTCCCCATGTCCCCGTGTCCTCATGTGCCCGTGTCCCGGTGCCAACGTGTTCCCGTGTGGTCGTGTCCACGTGTGGCCGTGTCCCCATGTCCCCGTGTGAACGTGTCATCGTGTCCCCATGTGCCCGTGTTCCCGTGCCAACGTTTCCCTTCGGCCCCGTGCCCCTGTGTCCCCGTGCCACCGTATTCCTGTGCCCAAGTGCCATTGCGTCCCCATGCCACCGTGTTCCCGTGTCACCGTGTCCCGGTGTCCCCGTCCCATCGTGTCCCCGTGTCGTCACTGTGTCCCCCGTGTCACCGTGGCACAAGAATCGAGTCGCACTCAAGGCTGATCTTCAAACAATCACGGGCTCCGTGAACATGAGTAGAGCAAGGTCGCGGTGCAGCCCTGCTATTGTCACTGCTGGCGGTAGTGCCTCTATTAGAGTGAGCTCAGGAGATCCTTTCCCAAGGAGGGTGTTCTGGGTTGCTCTTTAATTTGGAGGCTACGGCAGACGTCTTGACCCCCCCCCTCCCCGCATGCCACCGGTGGGGTCGGCACATTTTTATAAACTCGTTTCTACTCACCGCGGTGGGGGAGTTCCAATCGACCGTCTCAGCAACGGCGTCCTGAGTACGGCGAAGCCCTGGAAGCCATCGTCACAGCGTCCGCGCCCCACGATACCCACCACATCTTCGGGGGGGGAGGGGGGGGGGGTGGTGGTCAGGTGGGGGGGGGGGGCACCATATCAGCCCGTCACTGGACCTCTTTCCTTGCCGGTTCTTAGGTGGCAGCTTCAGGGTCAGCAACCTCCGCCGGCCACTACACGTGCGAAGACGCGAGGAATCCCTGGGCAACTAATGGGCTACATCAGTCTTGCGACGCGCTATTTTACGGCACATTGCTCAGCCTTATCATGGGACGCGGCGTAATTACTGAGAACAGCCGAACCTGAAGCCCCCCCCCCCCCTCCACCACCTCCATGGCTCCCCAATCCCCCTCCCCCCTACCAACCCCTGCGGACACTTCTGGTCCACAGTGCAGTGCTGCCAATATACCGCTGGGCTGCACTTTTTCGGTATGAAAACTGAGCACTGACGCTGTGCCGGGGACATCCGCGAGCTGTCGTGCATACATATTGAGGTGTTTGGCCCGAGGCTGCGTGGCGCTAATGCGAGGGATTTTATTCTTTCATTTCGCGGGGGGGGGGGGGGGAGGAGGTCGTTGGGTAGTCAAGTTGCCAGGTGCGCTACCTGGCGAAGATGATTTGCTCCAAATCGCTGCGAAAGCCCCGTGCAGCTCGGCGGGAGGGCGGAGTGAGCGGCTCGTTGGGGGTTACGGGGGTGGGGGGGGGGGGGTGACTTTGAGTCACCAATCCCTCTGGGGTTGTTAAAATGAGAAAATGAGTAACCACCTCGTGGGAGGAGGGGGGGGGGATTTAGTAGTTGCTTTCCTCTAGGTCATGATTAGTTCTTAACCTTTTACTGCAGCCTGCGCCACTTTGGTTCTCAATCGTAAACAAACAAGTAAAATGTTAATTGTTAATAAATACGTAGGTTTGATGAAACAAATGAAGTTGTGCTCACGTGCCCGTGCGTTATTAGTTTTTTCGATGATTTACCTTCTAAAAATATCTGCCCATGTCCCGCACCTCGAGAAAGGACATCTCGTACCCCCAGTGGGTGCGTGCACCCCAGGCTAAGAACCATTGCTAGAAATTGTCTTACGTAGAGACTTACCCATGCCATAGCAATGTGGAATTTCCACCACTGGCTCTGCAAAGCTGTAGACAGGAGATGAGCACCAATGGCTCCCATGCTCACTTGAGCAGGAGATCACTCACGGCGTTTACTTATTCGACGCCACGGAAGGTGGACATCGCCCAAGCAAAGGGTCCTTCATTTCTGTGTTCAAACCGCGAGAACGATGATCCTTTTCGCGGCAAATTAATACATCTTACGAATTCATTAATTTGTGGAGTTTGTCAGACGTATTTTTTTTCATCACCACTCGGGAGCGTGCATCGATCGGGTGGCGAATTGTGCCCAACGTCGTCGATTCTATGGTGCGCAACTTGCTCGTTCATGCGAGACAACAACTAACATTCTCCGTAACAGACTGTTGGGGCAAGTGCTGTTAGCGAGTAGCACCTATGAAGGCCGGCACGGCACACGAGGGGGTGGGTGGCCAACACCACGCCCGGCCGCCCTTGTCTCCCTAGTGGCGATGTTTACACATCACACAAGGTACTTATTTAAGGCTGAGTCGACCTAAGGGAGGCCCAGAGGACCGGTTCAGATAATCGTCACTGGTGGTGGCCGTGAGCGGGGATCGAACGCGGAGTCCCGGGGTTTGACAAAAGGACAGCACGCAAACCACTCCCCACCTACACTACGACACATGACACAGACGCACACACGCACGCAAACCTTCCACACCACGTGAAATGCTCTCGTATCGTTAATTGAGCCACAACACCGTGTACACACGTAACGTGCTCATGTCGAAACAACCTCGACAGTCAGGGAGAGGGAGAGAGAGGGAGAACGGGAGAAAGCTCCTGCTGTTCCAATGAGTAATGGAGTTGTTGATTCCACTATGCAACACAATCTTGGTTCCTGGGTAGTAAGTGTTATTTCGTAATTGCTTATGCCTAAAAACTATAGGAAATGGCTATTATTCCCCACAAACTTTGCTTTTATGACAAGGACAGTGCTATTTTGAAACTGACCTATTTTCAACGAGACAACGGGCGAATTTGTGTTTTTTCGTTCACATCGAGTCAGAAAAAAACAATATATGAATGAAAATTAACATGTATTTATACTAAAGTAATACAAAATTACTACAACAGATTTAGAAGTGAGTAGTTTTTCAATATTTACGATTATACTGTAAATCAATTTCCCGAATCAGCCCCCAAATGTAGTCTCCCATCATATTCCCGTTGTACTGTCCTTGGTAGCGGCGTTCAAAGTCCAGTATATCCTGGTGGAAGCGCACGCCTTGCTCGTCCGACTACGCTCTCATGTTCTCCTTGAATTTATCAAGATGAGCATCAAGGATATGGACTTTGAGGGACATCCTACAGCCCATTGTGCCGTAGTTCTTCACCAGTCTCAACCAGCTCCACGTAGTTTTAGACCTTGTAATTGCCCAGGAAGCCACGAACCACTGCAACAAAGCTGTTCCAAGCCGCTGTCTCCTTACTAGTGATCTTCTTGGATAATTCATTGCACTCCAAGATATTCTTTATCTGTGGTACGACGAAGACACCGACTTTGACCTTTGCCTCAGACAGCTTAGGCATGAAGTTTGGAAGGCACTGGAACGCTGCCGACTCCTTATCTACAGCTCTGACAAATTGTTTCACAAGGACCAATTTGATGTGCAGTGGTGGCATCAGCACCCTCCGGGGGTCCACCAGTGGCTCCCGCTTGACGTTGTTCTTCCCCACAGAGAACTCGGTCCGCTATGACAAGTACTGCCTGTGGTAGTGCGCCTTGGTGTCCCTGCTGTCCCAAAGACAAATATAGTAGGGAAACTTGGTTAAACAGCATTGGAGACCCATCAGGAATGCCACCATGCTGAAGTCTCCGATGACCTCCCAGCCGTACTCATCATACTTAAAGGCGTCCAGCAAAGCCTTGATGCTGTTGTAATCCTCTTTGAGGTGCACCGAGTGAGCCAGGGGAAGAGACGGGTACTTGTTACCATTATGGAGCAGCACGGCTTTGATGCTCCTAGATGAACTGTCAATGAAGAGGCGCCACTCATTCTGGTTACAGGCGATTCCGATGGCCTCGAATAGACTGGTCACATTGTGGCAGAAGCAGAGCCCATCTTGACGGGTCAAGAAGCTGCAAAAAGGTTGGTGATGCTTCCTCTGATCTGCGACTTGCACATTTTAATCCAACAAGTATCATCCATACTCTTTGGTTCTATTCGGTAAAGTCACGTAGGTAAAAAATAAAACAACAAAAATCACGAAGTTTCGGCCACAACACAAGCGGCCTTCATCAGGTGAAGGGATCAGGCTGTCTCGAGGACAGCGCTGGAGTGAAACACAGCCACGCTCAGACCGCGGACCTTAAAGGTCAGCGGTCTGAGCGTGGCTGAGCGTGGCTGTGTTTCACTCCAGCGTTGTCCTCGAGACAGCCTGATCCCTTCACCTGATGAAGGCCGCTTGTGTTGTGGCCGAAAGGTCGTGATTTTTGTTGTTTTATTTTTTACCTACGTGACTTTACCGAATAGAACCAAAGAGTACGGATCCTTGCAGTCACGAAAGCTTTAAATCTAGAAGTGCCATCCAACAAGCCGAGACGTCAAAAGCTCGGCATTGGACTTGGTGAGACCAAGATCTCTGATCAAGTCGTTGAGGTATTTTTGGTTGGGGTAGTAGGGGTTTCTCTCCTCAGCTCCACCTCTGAAATTGTCATCTGGATCTACAACGTCTTCCTCGCTCTCTGACTTGCTGCTCTCTTCTAAAGACGACTGCTCTCTCTCTCCGGAGGAGTCGGTACGTGGAGCTAATGGCAGTCAGGCACTGGGGCGATGGATGAAGGAAGGTCTGGATACGTGATAGCAGGTGCATTCTTGCCAGTCCGACGTTTGGATAAGTCCACCATGTACAAGTAGCAGTTGCTTGAGTGGTCAGTGGGTTCCCGACAAATTCTTGGGATAGCGAACTTCATGCCTCTCTTTTCCGCTATGTACCATCCTACAAAAATACATTTATTTCACCCATGACTAATGTGTAAGAGATTCTCATAACATTTTTCATATATGATATATTTTTTCAATAACATTGAAAATTGTAAAAGATTTTAAAATTTAAAACTTTTCCAATAAAAAAAAATTGTAACAAATTTTATAACATAAAATTCCGAGCACCAATTGTCCATCTTACCTTCCAGAATTTTGTTTTGCATTGCTCGCAGGTGAAATGAGGTGCCCAGGGTTTGTCTTGATCCCTGACAGGCATGCCGAAATATGCCTTGTAGGCCTCACACATCTTAGCAGATGCTTCCACAGAGTACGTTTTCGCTTTTCTCTTGATAAATTGGCCGCAGACATCGCAAAATGCGTCTGCGGTTGCTTGCAGCCTCTTGATGCCATCTCAGAAAAAATGCAGATATGTATCCACTTAGGCAGCTGGAACTAAACTGAACGGGTGGGTTTAAGGCCCCTGAATTTATACTACTATTTATATTACCGGAAAGTTCTAGAATGTTCTAGAAGATACTCCAAGTTTACTCAGCACTGAATCTATCCGGAATGTTCTGGAAAATAGGTAAAATCTTAACTTAGATATTGACCTAAAGCTTCCGTGACTGCAGGAATTCATATTCTTAGGTAAATTACGTAAATAGGTACATTTAAAATATCCCTGTCCTAGTCACAAAAGCAAAGTTTGTGGGGATTAATAGCCATTTCATCTACCTTTGAGGCATAAGCAATTAGAAAATAACACTTACTACCCAGGAACAAAAACTAAATAATTAATTGTTACACAGTGTTCTCATCTTCTGTTTGCAGCCCTGAGCCATTGCCGGGCATTTCACGTTCATATGGCAGGACTGAGTCTATCAATTGGACTTCCCCACGACGCGGTAGTTATTTTCACGACCCTGGAGGGATGATGGGCCAGGTTACCCCAGCCCCATCGCGCCCAATTAGGATTATAACTCGCAACCTTGAAATCGTGAGCTGAGCCAACACGCGTTTAAACAAGTCTAACTTTGCACGTTAATTTACGTCTTATGTTTTTTTTTTATATAAAAAGGGGAAAGGAAATTACACAACCTGGTGACACAAATCGAACTGTCAATGAAAGTAAACGAAAGGTTTCCTGGGGAGAGGGACCGGCAACACTAAACGGGGAGCAGAAGGTTAATGAGGCAATGTGAGATTTATCAGCAGTTACTCGGCCAAAAGCTGCCATCTGCTCTCACAATAAACAAACCATTTACACTCCGCGTCTCAGGGCCTCACGGGGTCTCCCGCACGTGCATACGGCTCGCGGGGTTCGGCATCACCCGGCCCCTGCCATTGCCCTTGCATTGTTCCCCTTATAGCCCGTATCCACTTATCCCCCTCTTCAATGTCAGGCGGCAAAAAAAAAAAAAACCTCATCAGGGGCCCCACCGCTGCTCCTCGCGGCTCTCTGTTCTGCCAAGGAAGCTGTTGGTGGCACCATCGCCCACTGCTTCGGAACGGCGACCACTCGCTGCTGCTGCTGCTGCCCGCTGCTGCTGCTGCTGCTGCCCGCTGCTGCTACTATTTGTTGCTGCTACCCGCTTCTGCTGCTGCTTGCTGTTGCTGTTGCTGCTTCTTGCTGGCTGCTTGGTGCTGCTGCTACTTGCTGCTGCTGCTGCAGCTGCTTTCTGCTGCCTGCTGTTGCTTGTCGCTGCTGCTTGCTGGCTACTTCTTGCTGCTGCCTGCTGTTCAATTCTGCTGCCTGCTGCTTTGCTTGCTCCTGCTCGCTGTTGCATGTACCTCCTCCACAAGTGAGAAATTAAAGATGACCCCCTCCCCAACCCCCTCCCCCCCCCCCCCCTTCCAACAATGCGGTGAGTGCAGACAACCGAACCAACCAATATCCACGTACTGTACACATTCTTACATCAATCCCTCGCCAATCGCGGGGGTTATGTTGGAGAACCCGTGGTTGGTGAGGGTTTGCTGTTCTTAATTATCCAGAAAAGCTACACTGAGTCGTATAACTCTTTTTCTTTTCTAAAGGGCCCTACTACGTTTTGTTTTCAATTTAAGATATGTTTTCTTCAATAACACAGTTTGGGCTTAAATAAAAAAATGAGCAACGTTTTGGGCAATATCCCTTCTTCATAAGTCACCTTAAATAGAGAGGCGAGTGACACAGGTTGCGGTCTGCACGAGCTCTTTACACCGTGGGACCTGATTAGAATAAAATGTCGCATCAAGCTTGATGCAAAAAATGTCGCGTCAAGTGTGACGCTACTTTAAGAACTGCGTTTCGAATACCGCCGCGATACTTAACCTTCGTTCGTGAGGCCACGCTCGCGCTCGTCATTCGCGACGCCTCTGCTGCCGCCGCTGGTGCCTGCCGCCCGAGCCGCCCTTGGGAAAGATCCTCCGTGGGATTCTTGCTCGGACGAGACAAATGTCCGAGTTCAAGACCGTGACCGTTTGTGAGTGGGCGGCGGGACCATCCCCAGCCACTGCATGCGGCGTGGCGGGAACCTTTCAGTGGCGGAAAAGATCCAACTGCCTCTGAAGGACGCCTCCTCGTTGTCTCTGGGCAATGAGGAGGCGCCCTCGCCAGAGGCTGTCGACGCGGAGGCTTCTCAAATGGGACGCGGACGACGTGGGCGTCGTACGCGTCGGCTCCGTACGAACATTTCAGACTCTTTCCTGTGAGAGGTGCTACCCGCCCGGCATTTTCCTCACGTGTCGCCAAACGCTCACTTAAAGAGATTGATTGGACAACCGTTCCCATGCGGCAGGGCCTTCCTTAAAACAAAAAAAAAATATTAATTTGAATAGACGTGTTCTTGAAAAAACGATTGATTTAATCATTTGTTCCATTCGGTGATTGCGCCATTGGTAGAGCATAATGCTAGCATCGAGGTGCCGTGGTTCACAGGCACAGTCTGGAGTTGTTTCACTTTCGCTGTTGGGGCACGACGTTGCGACGCACAATCCCAATCGAGTCAATGGACGAGGTTGTACTTATTCAATGCTGGCAAATACAGTCCTCGCGGCCGGCACACGACAGTCGACTGCTTTTGAATGACGTGATGGGATCTTCGACGTGCGAGCGCATATTTCACGGCTAATAAACCGCAAGTGATAACCAGGGTGGCCTGCCCGCATTCGAAACCCCAGAACGGCTGCAACAAGCCGCTAGGGCATGTCACCACCAGCGGCCGTGTAGAAAGACTCTGTTATTATTATTAATCAGGAAGAAAGACACAAAGGTGTCACCTATACCCCAGCCAAAGGTGTGGGGGGGGGGGGGAGGGGCGGGGGGGGCAGTGTGGCCTGTTGTCAGGCTGCAGAGCACTGAATGCGTCGGCCAAGAAGAAGAAGAGAGAGGGTAGCACGTCCGTGCACCAGCCCCTCTCGCTCAGATCTTATTCATCACCCGCGCGCAATTTCGCGCGAGAGAGAAAGGTGAAGCTGTCCGCGGGGATGGGACACGGACGTGCCCCGCTTTGAACGCACGACCCCCCCGCGCCCCCTTCCACCCCTCCCACGTGCGTCGGTCGGCCCCCCTCTGTCCGCGTGAGCGGCCTTTAGCTGTGACCCCCCCCCCCCGCCCGGCCGGCTACTCCGCCAATGAGGCCACGCGGTGCCGCGTGTCCTCCCCCTCTCCCTCCCCACCTCGCCAACCCTCTCCCCCCCGGGTTCACCAACACGGGTTCCGTCGAGTCGTTCCGTTTCTCACGATGTCACCTCCCAGGTGCACGGATGAAACGATTCAATGTATCGCACCGACGTCTCCAGGGCGTACGCGGGCTGGGCTGTGGGGCAGCGAGAGGTCAGTGCGTTCGGCGTGAAAGCTCAATTAGTGTGACCCTTGCCCCCCCCCTCTACTCCCCGTTTCTCTGAATCCCACACCACGCACCCCCACTCCCTGCGACCCTCTTCACGCCCATCACGCGCCCCCCCCCCCCCCCCACCGACGCCCCACTCATCAAGCACAGTTCAGATTCAATCCTCCCAGTCACCCCGTGACCTCTTCCCCCCCCCTCCGCCCTCCACGATAATAACGCCATGCCAGCCATTCATGAATATTAAACAAACAAGAAGTCAACACCGCCCCCACATTAAAGAGCAATTTCACACTTACATCTCAGACGTGATTTTAAAAAACCATAGGGGATAGAGTGAGCGAAAGAGGGAGAGAGAGAGAGATTCGCATTAAGAAGAACTCAGCGTGCATAATTATTGTACGCAAAGTGGCAGAAATCTCTACCGCTCAGTGATTCTGCCAGATGTGACAGGGCCCCACGCGGCACGATGGCGCTGCGGCGTGAAAGGAGGTGAGGACAGAGACCCCCCCCCCCCCGGCTCACCCTGGAGGGTTGGATAAACGTTTGTGTGACCTTTGGACCTTCTAGGATGCACGCGCTGCTGAAGTGTGCACCGGTGTGTCCACGCTCACGGTACGCAAAGAAAGCTTCGCAGACTGCGAAATCGCCGCATCCCCAACATTGGTGCTCGGAAGAGCCCTCGTTTCGCGTGCACAGACTGTTGGGGGAAAGGGCAGGTAAGCGAGGAACTATTAAAAGCCGGTACGGCGCATGAGAGGGCGATGTGGATAGCACCTCGCCCGGCAAGCTTTGTCTCCTTAATGCTAAAATGTTTACCTAGGGGAGACTCAGACTTAAATTAGTATAAAGGTTCAAATATTCGTCACCAATGCTGGCTGTGAGCGGAAATCGAATTCTGGATGCTGGGTTTGTAGCACAGCACGCCAACCACTACACCTCAGCTCCACGAAGATAAAGATCCCCCGTATAGCCTCAACAGACTTTTGGGGCAAGTACCGTCAGCGATCACCTATGAAGGGCGGCGCAGCACACGATGGTGTGGGTGGCCAACACCACGTTCGGCCGCCTCTGTCTCCCCAGTGCCGATGCTTGAACACCACAACAGGTACTCATTTCAGGCTAAGCCTGCTTAGAGGAGGCCAAGCACCGGTTCAGATGTTCCTCACTGGTTTTGGTAGCTCTGAGCGGTAATCAAAGTCGGGTCGCTGGGGTCACAGCACGCTAACCGCCACCACTCCCACACACACACACCACGACGCACACAAATACGAACACAGCGTACATCTATCAACATTGCACGATTCGTGAAAGTATTCACACCCAACAAGATGGTCCCCTCGATCACAGTGAAGACATTGCCCATCGTCCGGCTCAGCCTGCACTCCTCGCTCGTGCCATGCGGCGCGACGGTTCTCCTGGTGCGCAACTCGAAACGTCGGACTGAACGCGCGCATCGCACCACGACTCAGCTCTACGCGCGAGAGCGCGGCAGCGTCACCTTACGCGGAGGTGTATTTGTTTTACAGATCAATGGAAATGTTGTTAAGAAAAATAAATAAATATACTAAGCAATCGCTGGCAAACTATTAACGAAAACAATCTCTGCAAAACAAGATGAACCGAAATCACAAACATATCGAACCGTGTGAATTGTAACGGCGAAGCAGGAGACTCTGAAAGCTGCCGATTGGGTTAAGCCACTTTTTGCGGTCGGTGTTCTGGGAATTGTATTTTTGTGTCAAAAGTTCTGAATTGTTTCATCTGTTTTTTTTTTCTTACAATAAAACCCAACACGCGCTCGTCAATAACACTCTGTGCCCTTAAGATAATAAAATATATAAAGCGGACGAAGTTTCAGGCAATGGCCCTTCTTCATGGCACATCAGGGCCATTTTCCGACGCGTTACATATTATATATGTAATCTATATATTCATTTTTGTGAAGTGTTATCGACGAATGTGTTATGTGTTTCATCATTAGACCTAATTTGCCAGTACCAAAATGTAATAATAGGGTTTTCCCCTTTTTTCTGGCAACAAAACTGAAACCTTTTTTACAAGGATTCATGTCTGTATTAACCACAATTACTGCAGTCAAAATGCAAACAAAAAAACATACTATGATAATATATGCATTGTCCTTGAAACTGATTGGTCCACACCAAGGGACAGCTTTCTTTTGAGCCTCGACCCAATTGGTGCTCGACCAGATGACGCCAAAAGGCGTACAGCTCAAAGACAATGCACTATCAAAGTAATGAGGGCTCGGGGTGAGCATCTACATCATTAGACCTCCTTTGCCAGCACCAAAATGTAATAATAGGGTTATGTGTTTGTTTGTTAATTTCGCTTGTGCACCACTGCCAATGCAGCAGCATCACCAGATAGCGTGCCTTTTACTAATGTACGTTCAGCAAATATGTAACATGAGCTTGGGTTGGCTTTCATCCAGCAGTGGATCGACAATGGACTATGATGATCACATAATAAAATATGAAAGCAGTGATCTGTAAAAGGTATGCATCGAGTTAATTAGCTTGCCTGCAAATAAACCTACGAGGTGGGTTTAATATTGACCACGTAATATTGAGTGTGAGCCAATCTTTTCAGATCTCTGAAGCTAAGCGGTCATGCCTTTTTTCGTGCTTGCCTCAAGTGTTCAAGAGGTCAGGTTGAGTCTCATTTGCCAGAGTGACCTGGAGCATTCGTCTGTCGGACCGGGGCAATGTTTGCTCTGTTTAATCCCAACTGAGTAATTTTACAGGGTCAATTTTCGAATTTGACAAATTTGCACCAAGACACCGGCACACAATGGTCTCCTCTTGCGAATTACGCCACGAAATGTTTGACATCCCTCCACTGTCGAGCGGAGGGCGGCGTAGTTTGTTTTGGAGTTATGACACACACCGCGGTATTAATCGGGGCTGCCAGTCGATTCGAACCGTGAAACTTTTGCAACAAGCGGCGAACGCGCTACCGCATGGCCACGTCTCCGCTCCCGCTTGATTGTTTGTGCTCGCCAGGGAGCTGCGGTGTCTCCTTCCCTGTGGGCGCGTGGATTGTTTCTTCTCAGGGTCCTTCTGTCTTTCCTTACACATTTCGAAACATGCATTCAGATTGTTTTGATTCGCTTATTCTGTTATACATTTCCATATGATAAGCCACTTCGTTGAGCTATGATTTATGGCCAGGTCGCTTCTGAAAAATAAGTTAATAACTCAGTGCACTTTACCTGGTATACTAATAATAATGTTTTTGTATTTGTTTAATAGATGTTTACCTTCCCTATACTTTGCACTCCTATCGTGTTTTTGTTTTGTTTGTTGTTGTTGTAACGTTTTGACCTGCCCCTACTGGACATCTTTGATAAAGAGCTGTAAAGCTCATCGGATTACTCCAGTATAAATACATATCCTGATTCTGATTCTGTTATATGGTTAGGGCTGAGAGGACCATACTTCACCAAACTTGTCATTGCAGATTGGGGAAGGGGCAACCCTAAATCGCTTCAGTTTCACTCACCTTGTGAGCCGCTGCTGGGTATTGAACTGGGATCACGAGGTCCGGTGTAAGCAGCGTCCAGCCTATTCGCTTCTCCCGCCTCGCGAATGGGATTTATTTTCACGACGGGGAGGGCCCTCGGAGAAGAAGACGAGGGGAATGAAAAAAGAGGTTGACTTCCTTTTGTGCAGGACGTTAAAGACCGCTGCACTCTTTCATCATAAACCCCAAAACCGGAGGAATGTTCAAAGCCAATTCTCAAATCATTAAATAATCATTCACGCTGGCCCCTCTCTCTCTCTCTTCTTCTTCTCCGCTCAACCCAGCGTGGATCGCGTTCGTTTTTTACTTTCATCGGAATTATTTTAATGATACGGCCCGCACCATCATCATCTTAGCGTGGCTAATTTAACAAACGCGCGTTCCGACCGCCTTCAAAGTCTGTATTACCCACGCCAACTGTGTGATTCTCATTCGGCCGCAACTCGTACGTTTCCGTGGCGATTGTTTTACCTCGAACTGGGCGAGATGATCATTTAAATAAGCGGCAAACTCTACGGATTATCGCTTCGATGGCTCGTGGGAGGAAATTGATGACGCCATCGGAATAATCGCCACGTCATGGCTTGTTAGGGGTTTCCTGCCTTCGTGAGGCAGGATGTGGGGGTAGCCAACGTATTTTTTTTAAAAGCCGGAGTAATTGACTTAACGAAAGAGGTAGTCGATTATTATTCTTAGGGGCCGTCCATAAACGACGTCACGCACCTGGGGGGGGGGGGGGGGGGGCAGACATTTGTGACGATGTGTGACGAGGGGGGGGGGGGGGTTGAGAAATGTGACGTCACATCAAAATAAATGTAGAATTGTTATAACAACACGAATTGTTATATTGTAGGAGTGTTGTTATAACAACACGAATTGTTATAACAACACTCCTACAACATCAGAGTGCAGCGCCACATTAAACACGCACTTCAATGACAATAGTTTGAAGCGATTTGAAGCATGTTTTATTTTCAAAATGGACATATGGTTTTCTTTTTTTTGGGGGGGTGGGGGGGCAGAGCTTTGTGACGTCATATTTGAGGGGGTCTGACTTTTTGTGACGCCGTGTGACGAGCGAGGGGGGGGGGGGTCAAAAATCGTCAAAAAACGCGTAACGTCATTTATGGACGGCCCCTTAGTCGATTAATAGACTATTCGATAGACTCTGATCGTCCCAGCTTAAACTTGAATGCAGCGAGATGCTGTGAATTGTTTTCATCGGTCCAACGTTTAAGAAAAAATAAATAACTGCCATAAGAAATGGGCAGGCATAGCCAGGCAGTGATGGAGGCTCCGCTGCACGTGGCCTGTGATCCAGCACTGTGGAAGCAGCGACGAGGGTCGTTGGATCACCAAACGTAGATGTTGCGAAACTTCGTTTGCGTGGGCATGGAAGTGCGCTACCCTGGCTCTCCAGGAAAAGGCAGTAGAACAAGTAGACCCATTGCCACTTGTTTCCATCTGTACGTACGCGTTGCGTTTTTTTCTTCACAGGGTGCTTCGGTTTCACCCCACGTGACAAAAAGCAAAATCGTTAAGTGGCTAAAAAAAACATATCTTGAAATAAAAACCCAATGCAGCGGCAGGACCCTCCTGAAAAATAGCCCTTGGACTCAGTTCTACTCTCCTGGATGAATACATAATAATAAGTATATTATCTCTGGTGACGTCCTCGACATCCGTAAACACTTTAATTCCAAGATGAGCAGTGAAAACTATCAAGGCTGTGGACAACAGTGTGGTGCTGAGAGACGCGAGAAGACGCAACGCGCAAGATTACGTAACGATCGCGTCGCGCAATTTGCACGGCGCGAGACGCAACTTATTGCCAATCGAGGCAATCGCGGCTCGTTGTGGGAATTCAATGCTAAATGAGACTCCCTAACAACGTGATAATTAAAAACAAATAATAAGGGGAAGGGTGGGGGGGTATAAAACAAAAACTGCCTTGCCAGTTCCACAGTTGACGCTCCAGCGATCGGTAAAGCTATTGAAATTACATGGTCGTGAGTGCCAAAGCCAGCGACGATGACACTATGATCAAGCGCCAAGCGCAACTGGACCGCTCAAGCGTCACGTGTCGCATCCCGCCATCGTTCGCTCGTTGCAAAGGATCTCGTTAAACTCAACTTGTAGCCCAATTTGCGAGGCATCTCGCTCCTCGCGCGCGCTTTTGTGCACGCCGCTGTCCTGCCGGAATGCTTTAGCCGGCGCCGCCGCTCCTCGCTAATAAGCAGCGGCAGCAGCAGCAGCCAGGGATAAGAAAGGCGTTCGAGAATCTCAAACACATTTCAAATCGTCGCAAGTCGGGAACCGCCGAACTTCTGCTCGCTTATTCTCCCGTTGATGCCAAAGTGAGAGTCATCTTTAATAGTGGCTTAACCCTTAACCCCCACCCCCCCTCACTCGAAAACGACACTCACACACACAAGGCAACATTGGAGCAACAACAACCACCGCCAACATTCTGAGAGACCAGATTTGATTCCTGGATGTGGTGGTAATAACCGTATGTGTGTTAAATCAGGGGCTGGGGTGGTAGTGCAGTGAACCCGACAACTCTGAGTTCGATTCCCGGGAAGGGTTAACATCGCTGGTGAGTGGTATCAGAACCGGTGCTGCCAACCATTCCACCTTCAACAACCTGCACCGATCAGCGCGGTAAAGTATGGTCAAAAAGAACCCCAAATGTCTGACACGGTGGGGTAGACCATTCGTGAAAGGGTGGATTAAGCACGGCTGAATTTTTATTTTACGTGTTACATATCATGATGTCTGAGATGTAGCGGATTGTTTTATTGTTTGCTTTGTACCAAGTCAATTGCTGCTGCCCTCTTGATGCACCGGACCTTAATAAATGCTCCCAGGGAGAGAGAGAGAGAGGCGGGGTGAGAGGAGACAGCTGCCACGTTGTCCTCTCCTCTAAGTTGCTGAATTCTGTTTCCAGAGAAAACAATAACATTGTAGTCGTAAAAAAAAATCGATGCTAAAGCGGTTGAGATCCGGCCAGGTGTGAGCGGTTTTGGTCGGGCACCCCGAGAGACGGGCAACGCTGACGTTTTCAGGCACGAGCGTTCGCGCGCTGCCAGCGATCGGGGAGCCGTCTCCCCACGTCGCTCCGCGCCACTGGCTCGACGACGAGCAGACGGAACGGCGAACGCTGCGGACGACGTTCAAATTTAATCGCCGTCCATTTTATGTTTAATTTATTTCATAGTACACCACGCGTTATACCGTCGCGACGACAAACGGCGCCGAGACCCCGCTCGGCGGCGACGGTGGTGACGACAAAAATCACCCCCGCAGCTAAAGAGATCAAACCTCGCGGAGCAAACAAGCCGCTCTTTGAGCCTGGATAAAAAAAATAACTGAACCCGGATGCACGGAGATATAAGTGGGGTGGGGACGTGAGTGCATAGCCCCCCACCCACCCCACCACTGCTCTCCACCGATAGTTGACGCCGTTCAGCTGATTGGTGATGACGCACGCTGAACTCGCGGATTCCCTCGTGGTTATTGACTCCGTTGCGGGCGGTGTTCAAAAAGACGGATTCGCTCGCTGGCTCGCTCGTTCGCTCGCTCCGGATATTTGGGCGTCGTGAGACGAGGGTCGCCCGAATCACGTCGGTACGAACCGTCCCTGCCGAGCAGGGTGTAGCCTGGGATAACGCTTGCATGCGTGAGCAGCGTGCACGCGCAACAGCAGTTGCCGTAGACTACCACAGAGCTACGTTGTCAGCAGGGCGCAGTGCCGCAACGCCCAACGTTGCCCTCCGCTTCTCTGCTCCCACGTCCGCGTTTCTCACCTTCAACTACCTGCACTGACCAATGCACGGCCAAGTATTTTCCCACGATCCCCATGGCGTGGGGAGGCCCTCGTCCAGCAGGGGATCGACACAAGGGATCTGCATGGACACACGTGGTGGTGGCTTCAGTCACCCGCACGTGTGGCTTTAACGCCGTCACATTTCCATGACCACTGGGGACCTATGCAGGGCTCAGTGCTGGAGCTTAGTTAGGTCCCAGGAGTCTCCGTATCTCACTGCAGACTGTACTCCGACGGACTCATCCTCAGGTGAACTCTGAACCCTGGGTCCACGGCGCGGTTCACTCGCCGTGCCACACGCACGCTAGTGTAGCGAAACTCCCCTGGCCCTGGGCGTCCAGGATGTGCCGAAGCCTGGCTCATCAAAGGTAGACGAGGAACGCCGAGGAACACGCGCGCGGTATAACCCACACACGCACAGCGGAGACAGATTGATGGGACAAATTTGCTTCCTTGGTAAAACACGCGTGCGGTGTGTGTGTTCCGGGGGGGGGGGTGTTAAACCTACTCTCCCTGAATGAAGACGAAGAAACAGGAATACATTATGATCACACTCGTTCGCCTGCCAAACTGACTGGGTATTTGCAGGTAGAGTGTTTTATCACTGCGAAGGAGATTGCTACCTACCCCCCTCACACGCTACGCCGGTTCCAATGGCTGCCCCCTCAAAATGGAATTTCGTGGGGCTCATTACAGTCCCGCGTGCCGTGTGTCATTAAGCGCCTCGAGTAAGCTGCACGGAGCCCGGGACTCAATCTCCCATCATCTCACCGGAACATGGACCTCTAATGCTGTAATCTGACCCGCCCCCTCCCCCCCACTTGCCCCCGAGCAACAATTAAAGTGCACGAGGAGGCTCTGAGTGAGTTGGTTGGCGTTGAGGCGGCGCTGAAGCGACGCGAGGGGATTGGACGGGACACAGCCTCCTTGGTGAGCTCCTGCACGAAATCGCTGCCGTGAGGTTTTTTTTGCGGGGGGGTTTGTTAAAAATCAGAGCAGGGGAGGGGGGGCAGCCGAGTGGCTCCGGTGTCAGAGGTCGTACGAGGTTTTCATCGTCCGGTTGTATGCAAAGGCCCATCGTCGACTTCCAGGTCCTGACGACGACGAGGACGATGTTGATGGTGGCGGTGCACGATGCTGAGCAAGCACAGCTGAGATCCTGGGATTTGAGTGTAGGCTTCAACTGCCCAATCGTGATTCGAGCGCGTTGATGGTCGCGGTCTGGTCACAGATGATTTACACAGCGACCCCATAGATAGTCTATAGATATCCATAGAGTTACACAGAAACCAACAGACTCGCGTAGAATGCGTTGTCTTTTAAAGACCACACTTTAGGAGAGGGCTGGGGGGGGGAATGATCTTTCTTTGCGTGCAAGCATGAGTGTGTGTGTGTGTGAGCGGACCCCGTGGAGGTGATGGAACGGTAATGTGCGTCGCACCCCTTCTCGTGTGCTGCTCAGCGTCGTGGGTGCTGAGCGGCTCTGCACGGGGGAATCCGAGGACACGTGATTTAACCTATAAGACGTTGAACACTCACTTCAGGCACGCCTGCGCACTCCCGCTTTACGGAGGGTGCTGGGTGGGGGTGGAGGGGTGATTCCTCGTCACAATTTTAAGGGGGGAGTAAGTTCCCTCAATACGTTTTTTTTATTCCATGTTGTTACGGGACGAGGCGTCAATTCGAGGCACTCGCAGCGCGGATAAGCGCACCCCAACCCCGTGTGTTAAGATTAACGGATGCCCCGCAGAAGGGGGTATCGAAGAACTTCTTCTGAGACGTGAATTATGAATTCATAGAGTTGTCAATCACACCCTGCTTGTTTCGAGAATGTCCCGCGGAAGGTGATGTCGCAGAACTGCTTCTGAACCCCCTTTAAGTAACCGTTGCGTTAACCCACACACTGGGGCAGGGGGGGGGGGACCCACACTCACACCACATGCCTCTCCCCCCAGCCCCCTAACGGCTGCAGAGAAATAGCCATCGAATGGCAGATACATTTCTATTTATAATGCTCAGAGTTGTCATTTCGCCAAATATGTGCAATTTATTGTTTAATGACTGACCAGGGTGAGATGATCAACTCACTGCACTTGAGAAGCTGGCGATGTTTACGCATCGCACTAGCCCATGACTGATCCAGACGATCATCGCCGGTGTTGGCCGTGAGCGGGAATCGAACTCGGCTCGCCAGGTTTTGTAGAGCAGCGCGCTCCACCGCTCCCCACTCACGCACGCGCACCGACGCAGGGAAATCGAGCGTTGACGCACGGACGCACCCTCGATCCCGCACCTCGAAGGACGAATTACGAATACGATCGTATTTATTTACATCCCACGACTTCCCCATTTGTTTGTTTTCCCTTCCTTCCGTCCTTCCTGCGGTTACTCTTCCCCCGAGCAAAAATGTCCCCGTCGGCGCAACTTTTGTCCTCTCGTGTGCCCCGCGCCATTGACCGTGAGACGGCAATTGTAGAGAAATAAAATAAAGCGACGGTGTGGAGAAACCCTCGGGCGAGTAACGAGCAGGCCGGCGTGACGGTGAGTGTCCTCCGCCACTGCCACCACCACAGCCACCACAACCACCGTCATCCACCGCCACCACCCACACCGCCATCAATACCACCCTCACCACCGACACCACCGCCACTCTCGCGACTGCGCAGGCGTCAGTCAAATTGTTTCGTGCACGCGCGTGGGGCCCTGTTGGGGATGAGCGCGGGGCCTACCGCTTCCACACTGCGCACGGTCTTTTGCGATTTAAAAAAAAACCACGAAGATAAAGGGGCTGGGGCACAATGAAAGTGGTTGCAACGCCAAAATCATTGTGGCAAAACAACCCCGGCGGCTCTTTTGGTTGGGGTGGGTGGGGGGGGGGCGAGGCGTTTTTGTTGTTATTTAACAGACGGCGTATTATGGTCAAAATAAAAAGCAGGTGGCATACGTCTAATCAGATAATATTGTGGTTTTTTTTTTATTTGTCGAGGCAATACGGCTCAATCGCATGAATGACAGCGCAGAACGTTCATCAGCAGACAATACGCGTGAGCTCTTGGCACGCGCGAGACCCTGCCGGTATATCCTCGTTCACATTTGTTTGAATAATTGAGCCCCACTCACACCCCACTCACACCCCACACCCTCAACCCCCTTAACCGGTAGAGGTCTCCTCGCAGGCAGACGTGGGTCCGGTGGCAGATGGCGGAGGGAGCGCCCGACGCGACGGGGACTTCCAGCGCTAGAGAGGCGAGGCGGAGGAGGGAGTCGAGGGAGGGGTACTCCTCAGGCGAAACCCACGGGAGCCGCCCCCCAAAGATGAAGATCCCCCGTGTAGCCTTCAACAGGCTGTAAGGGCAAGTGCGGTTAGCAAGTAGCAAACTATGAAGGCCGACACGGCACACATTCGGGGGTGGTTTTCCAACACCCCCTACCAGGCCACCTTTGTTTCCCCACAATTGATGCAATAACATGTAACGGGTCTTATTAAAATTCAAATTCTAATTATTATCAGCAACCTCTCAACCAATTGCTGGATGTCAACCTCCCCATGCTGCTTTAGTTACCGTCAAACAACCCGTTTGACCGTACTTCACCACGCTGGTCAATGGGGGTTGGTGAACGTTTGGGTGAGATGGGGGAGGGCAGTGGACCGGGCCAGATGTCACTCGCCGCGGTCAGCAGTCGAGCACAGGCGCGGCGGCGCAACGCGCTAACCAGAGCGCCACCACTCTCTCTCTGAATAAACAATAGCACTGTAACGTTGCGGCGTCTTGACACGACGCCTGGTAAGCCAGGCCGTGCTTGCGACAAGGCACCGGCCGATAACGACTCGACGATCCAACAACACATGCTTACACGTGTGCCGACATTGTCATTGTTGCCCACCGGATAACGACATTGTCATTGTTGCATACCGGGTACCCACGGCACAATGAGCAAACACAGAGGGCGGCACGCAGCAAGCAACAGCTACAGCGGCAGCGACGCAACAGATCTGCAACTCTCGCACCCCGCGACCCCACGTGTGTTACAAACAGCCCAACATCCTCCGACCCCTCCCCCTTCACCCCCAACCTCATCCCCCACCCTCTTCATTTCAACACAACGGCTCGGATAATAGCTGCAGAGAGGCGCAGCCTTCTCCTTTGTTGTTGTTGTCTGGGGTATCAATTAAACATTTTCTAAAAAAGAGAAAGGCCGAGAAAGTAGGCTCTCAGCTCCTGCGAACAGCGGCAGCGAGAAGAGCCGTCATGCACAGGGGGGGGGGGGGGGCATGGGGAGAGGAGGAGTGGGGGGGGAATTGGGGGGAGCGGTTCGGGCTTTAGAGAAGCCGGGATTTTCGCGATACCCCTGAATTTTGCACGATAAGGAACCCACCTTAAATATTTATGTCCCACTCCTGCAACTTTCAGCAGGGCCCCCGCCCACCTACCCCCCCCTCCCCCGCAACTGCATCCATCAGAGCGGGGGGGGGGGGAAGGGTGGGGTGCCAATCAGAGAGAATGTGACCCAGGGTGTGCTTATTCTACACTGGGTACATTTCCATAGCTCATTGCACGGGCTAATGATGTTGATTTTATTTGCTTGCTTCGTTCGGCTTATTTAATGTTTCCCCGTTTGTAGCGCTTGTGCATCTTGACGCTAATCTAATCACGTTAATATATAACGCCGGCTTTTCGCTTTTGAAAAAAAAAAAGTTATTCGAGCCGTAAATTATATTTGTGCGATGTTAATAATTCACGCATTATACCCCATCCTATATATTAAGAACTTTCTAAGTGTGCACGTGTGCGCTGGACCCACTTAATGCAAGAATGGATTATGGTAATGTGTTTCATTGTGGAGTGACTTACATGAATGCATTTCTTTCAGTTAAGCCCCAAACACTGAGCAACCGTGGAGCGGATGGTTAGCTCTGCCTGTCTAAGTAATTACTGCAAAAGATGGACGGAAAAAAAAAATCGCCATATGTTATTTGCCGTTTGATAATGCATGCATGCATATAGTGCTCATTATTAGTCTGGGTGGGGGGGTGTGCACTGATGTAGTGTTATCCGGCTGTGATTCCCGCTCAAGGCCAACACCGGTGCTGAGAGCCTCCACCTAGGTCGACTCAGCATTAAACGAGTTCCTGTGGGTGTTGTGCGTAAATATCAGCACTGTGGAGACAAAGGCGGCCATGGCGTGGTGCTGGCCACCGACCCCTACCTTGTGTGTGCCATGCTGGTCTTTATAGTTGCTCGCTAGCCACACTTGCCCCCACGGTCTATTGAGGCCTCCGAGGGGGATCTTTGTCTTTGTGTTTGTATTAGTCTGAGATTTGCAACAACACGAGAGTGATATTACGTTACACTCAGCAATTTAAGTATAGATAAGCGCTCAATATTTGATGTTGGATAATTTATAATAATAATTGCATTGATATTAATTTACAGCCCACTGCTGTATGAAGACCTCCACACTCCGTGTGAGTCACGGAAGTCGTTTGATCATGCTTCACTCGACTGACCAGTCAAGGTCACTAAAGAGGGATTTAGGGGGGGGAGGGCGAGCAAGACTGGTTCAAATATCGCTCGCCGCTGATGTTAGCCGTGACCGAGGGTTGAACTCTGGGTTTGTTATGCAACCCGATAACCACCACTCCCCACACCCCCAGTTGCCCAAGCGCTGTATCTTTGTATATGAAAGCGAGACAATTTTTGCAAGGGAAGCTTACACGACATTAGCCAATTGCTTTAAAAGGGGGCTCCCCAACCCCGCCGCCCCCCTACATTTGTTCTGAATCTGCAACAAAAAAAAATGCAATCCATCAAGGAAGATTATAGTGGGAAACTTCACGGGAGGGCAGAGACGGCACGTCGAGCAGCTACATCTCTGGCCCGAGCAGTCCCTCCAAATCATTAGCAGAGGAGCATTAACAAGGCGCTTGCTGACAGCTGCCCCAGCAGCCGCGGCAGAGGGAGATGAAATGAGGCACCACTCCCGGGGTGGATGGGACCGCATCTTTAATGACAGCTGGCGGAGATGGGAATTCTTGTGGTAAAACACAGGCGCGAGAAGACCTTCGAATTGTGGTGCAGGCTAGCTGTGTTGTAGGCTTTAGTTTTTTTTGTCATTTCGTGCTTGTTTACCCAAATAAATCTTCACCGAGCCTCGAGTACTTTTTCGGGAGGGGTCCTGCCAAGAGTTTGCAGTAGGAGTGGCGATGTTGCTGCTGCTGCTGTGATTGAGTCATCGGCATTGTGATTTCTTTTGAAGCATTGGGATTTTTTTTTCTTGGCGAGTACCAGTTGCATCGTGTGTCTTGTCGTTTAGCTATGGGAGGAGGAAACCAGAGAATCCGGAGGTAAGGCCATGCAGGGGGAGAACACACATACCCCACTCACTCACTCATAGACATTATGCAACAAGAAAGACGACCAAGTCAAGAAATGGACACACACATAACTATTGCTGCTTCGGCGGGCCGCGTTTCCACCGAAACTAGCTGGGAAACTACCTACGCACGAATTTCCGTGCAACAAATGCACGTTAACGTTCTTTATACGTTTAACAATGATAATAATAATACTAGTAGACATGGAGACAGAAGAAATGGGAGTAACGAACACAGAAGGATGACCACGCTTCATTTAAAATAGCTCTAACTTTTCAAGACGTGATCTTATTAATGCAACTCTTTCGCCAAAAATAATGTTTAAATCCGAAATAATATATATTTCAAAAATCTCACAATCCGTATTACTATCTCGGCATTTCATGGCTACGCAACACAAGCGAGGTGACTTTTAGCGCTCCGAGTACAAGGGAGCTTGTGAAAGGAGCATGAGAATGACAGCCAGCAAGAGCGAATCTTAATACCGCAATCCCATAGCCCAACGCAAAAAAAAATGAAAAACACCGTTGCCTTTATACCGGACGCCGTTTAAAGACCCACCGTAACGAGCGAGCGGGCAGCGCCGATTGAACTGTGCGGTTGACACGAGAGACAAATGCAGTGAGAGAGCGAGCAACGGTGAAGGGGCGACGCTCTGGGATTCCTCCTTCGCGCGGCCGGTGGGAGGGCCCCCCAGGGCAAACAACAGCGGGCACTGTAATCAGGAGATGATGAAAACAAAATCTGATATTTGATTGATGCGACCATCCTCACTCCCACCCCACTCCCCCCCTGCCCCCATGGACCATTTTATTGCTGTTAAAGCCGCAGGAAAAGAAAAAAAAACTGGGAAAACTGTCGAGACGTGTCAATCCAAATCGGGAGGTGGGGCGGGAGGGAGTGAAGGCGCACGAGAGGGCTTGCGATGGTACCTGCCGCGACAAGGTTGCAGTTTGTGTAGGCTTCAAGCGAGCTGATTGGCCTGTTAGTGATGTCTACACTTGACGTCATCTTCATCGCCCGTCAGCCGAGATTAAGGGGGAGGTGTTGAAGGGTAAATGTTTGGCGTCTACGCACTGGGGTGTCTTTGGTTTTTTTGTTTGTTGGCATCCCGAAATTTCACGTTTCAATGCTTGGGTTTGACGTGCGAACGGTGACTCTCACGCGATCACCGATCTGTCGCGTTGGTGAAAGAAGATTTTGTTCTGCTCTTTGATGGCCCGTCAAAACCGTGCTTCGCCGCGCCTGAGCTTCGCGGTTGCATGCGACTCCGTTACTTGCAACAGCTTTGCTTATATGTGGATAACTCTGCATAGCAAGTTGCTTGCAGTGGAGGCAGACTCGACGTTTCCAGCGTTTCGTCACCACGTGACACGGCTAAGGGGGGTGGGGGTAGCCAGCTTAACGTAATTATGATCGTATAGAGGAATACAAATATCTTAATTTTAATACATTTATAGATAATTAAGTAATGTCTAGATATATTATATGAGCTGTAACGGAACGATGGAGCGGTGGCAAAGTGGTTAGGGTGCTGATTACCAGCCACAGTGAACGTCAGTTGCGCGTGAATATCTGACCAGGTCCAATACCCCCCCCACCTTAGCCTTCACCAATCAGCATTGACCGGCGTGGTGAAGAGGGGTCAAACAATCTCCACGGCCGACACAGTTTGGGTAGACCGTCATCCATCCGTAGATTGACAAGGTTCTGGAAATACATTCGAAGTTGTGACTTTTGTACCGAGTTGTAAGCGAAACATCTTCAATAAAGCATCTCCAGGTGTACCACATCACTGGCGAAATTGATAAATACATTTATACTGTAATAGAAACAAATTACAGCCTCGCCACTTCTGGGTCTGTTTCGGCGTTTCTTTGACCATACTTCACCACACTGGTGAATAGGCGTTGAGGAAAGGGGGAGAGGGAGGGGAGAGGGCTCAGAACCGGTTCAGACGTCACTCACCTAATAATGTGAACTGTGGTTGAAAATCAAACCTCGGCCGATGGAGTTCCTGAGCACATAGTGCTAACAACTACACCACAGCTTACCCCCATATATACAGTACTGTATGTTTATCTTATATCCGTGGCAAGAAATGGACTACAGGTTGTCAGGATTATATAACTAACGACAAACAGTTCCCTGTGAACAAAGTACATGTATTTATATATAAACTGGATACAAATTTACGCTTTCTGACAAGTGCCCTTCCCACCCAGTGACTATGTTTAATTTGACGATTTCCCTTTCAGGGCCAACGAGTTCTGCCTACGCAAAGTATGGGAGAGACAAAATAATGTCCCCCCCGCCCCACCACTGTCACATTTAAAGTTACTCGCGGCATGCGTTTCCACTCTCGCGATATCCGTGCCTCCACGCCCCCGGGCCAACTCTCGCTCCACTTCCCAGACCTCGCGTATTCCTCACACACGGACGCACCGATGCATACGTGAAAGAAACACGCACGCACATGCGCGCACACACAACGCTAACGCGCGCTCCCTCCCACTCATTACATCTGTGCTGCTGTCGCTAAACTTCTCCTAACTCAAGCCAAGCAGACCCTTACCGAACTTGGGGTTGATTGGGCTCATTGTATTATCCGTGCCCACCTACGCCCTGCGTGAAGCATCGTACATCATTCCTTCTCCCCCCCCCCCCTCCCGAGGGCAAAGTCACTGTCAAAGTTATTTCCCTGCTCAAATGAGGGACGAGGAACGAGTCATTGGCGTTCATCCGCCCCTCTTTACAGCCCTGAGCCATTGGTGGGAAAATTTGTCATTCCTATGATGGAGGGAGCTGAGTTTGTCTATCTATATGACAAACCCTGTTGACTTCGCGCAAAAAAGTGGCACTTTATTTTAATCTGAGAATAGGGTTTTCCCCTTTTTTTCTGGCAACAAAACAGGTGTTAAGATGTTAAAACACCAAACTGGAACCTTTAACAAAGAATCATGTCTGCATTAACCACAATACTTGTCGTCATAATGCAAACAAAAAAACATACTCTGATAATATATGCATTGTCTTTGAAACTGATTGGTCCACACCAGAGACATCTTTATTTTGAGCCTCGTCTCAAAACGGTGTTAGACCAGAGGACAACACCAAAAGGCGTACTCTGATCTAACACCGTAAGGAGCTCCACACTGCTGATGCAATTAGGCACCATGAAAAAAACCTCAATTTTCTGAAGTTAGTGGCCCAGAATTTTTTTGTATCAATCTGTGTGGAGCTTTGGCCCACATATGTGTGGTGAGTTTATTCCAGGCGCTTTTCGAGTCCACATTAATGAACATAATTGAGCAGCAGCAACAAAATCCCAAAGTAGCAGGACTCTCCTGAAAAAGAAAACTATCTCGAGACTCAGTGACGATTTATTGATAACATTTCATTATTATTACAGAACACGCAGGCTTTCGCGACCAATATTGTGATGCATAATTGATGCCGGTGAATCGTCGGTGAAACGTCGGTACCCAATTGTACAATGCGTGTGCATTTTTTTTACGCACCAGAGTGTGGGAGCAGTTGCAACTGGCACATTAGTTGGATGCCATAGCTTTAAGAGTTGGTCGTGTTGGGTGGAGGAGGGCCTACGCCACACACATTACTCGCATAATCTGACCCCGAAACAATTAATTCCGGAGACATCATTTTCGCTAAATACGAATAATGTATTTAAAGCCGTGTCGGACAAAAGCAGCAAGGTCCAGCGTTTGAATTAAGATAACCTCTGCGAGACTGCAGATAACGTCTCCAAGTCTGATAAAAAGCGCTCTAATTCAATTACTGGGCAGGGGGCGCGGGGGAGGGGCTCCCCCGCGCAGAAGTGAACATCAGCCGGCCGCGCGACGCTAAAGGAATCACAAAGCGGCCTGCGATCCGCAAAGAACGCCGCTGGTGAACGGTTCACACGGCCCAGAGTCAGCACGGCGGAGCCACAAATCGCACGAACGAACACAGCCCCCCCAGCGTGCCTTCCTCGTCCTTCCCCCTCGTCCTCCCTACCTCATCCTGCCCCCCACCCCCTCCTCCCTTCCTCCTCCTCCTCCTCCGACCACGAACTTCTCATCAGCTCACAGCGTGCAAGCACTGCATCGCGAATTAACGTTGCGCGATCGCAGAACTGCTTACGCATAGAGCAGTGTTCCTCACTAATTTACACAGTGGAGGTGGTTGGAGGAGGGGGGGGGGTCACTTTTGCGGATAAGATATCATCAGTGTGTGAGGGCAGCTACGACATTTGAACCCATTGGGGTTTGACAGCACGACGATGATGATGTGTGTGGGGGGGGGGGGGGAGTGTTTTCACTATTTGCGTATTGACGGGGGCCGCGTGTCAGTCAGGGGCCGCACTAAAAGCCACCAGAGGCCGCCCGTGGCTCGCGGGCTTTGCAACGAAGAGCGCTGGCTTACAGAGAACGGGCGCGATTCCTGCAAGGAGACAATTCCATTGTGGCCTGGAGGGACATTGACACGCGCAGGACGTGTTCCTCGCATTATCTCCGGCTCTTACGCACTTCCAATTAGGCCCCCTTTGTTCACTCGTGCTTGATAAAAAAAGAACCCCCCCAAAAAAAACCGCCCGTGAATATATCTACACTCGAAAGGACAATCATTGTCGAGGAATAGCCAGAAGGAACAGTTTCGCGTTCGTGAGCTCAATAGAAATTGATTTTAATAATCGCATGATTAGCACATCAAATGAGCAGGAAGGCACGAGAGCAGTTGCTCACGCGCAGATGCGTCGCGCGACGGCGAGGTGCCGAGTGCCCAAGCATTCGGCGCAGAGAGAACGCTCCAGTGACAGATTTTCACGCAACAGCAAAGGCGCGCGATCCAAGGTAGACGTCGAGCGCCCGCGTGAGACCAATCGCCTCTGCGACCGTGGAGAGAAACCACACGGCGATGGTGCAAGCTGCCGACTTACACGGGACAAAGATCCCCCAGCCCCCGTATAGCCTCAACGGACTGGTGAAGCAAGTGCCGTGAGCGAGCACATGCGAAGGCCGGGCACGGCGCACGAGGGGGTGGGTGGCCAGCGCCTTAGCCGGCCGCCTTTGTCTCTCCAATGGCGATGTTTACACACCGTAATATGTAGACATTTGAGACTGAGTCGACCTAGTGGGTTGCCGAGGACCGATTCAGATAATCGTCACTGGTGTTGGCCGTGAGCGGGAATCGAATCCGGGGTTGCCAGGTTCGTAGCACAGCGCAGCGCGCTAACCGCTACACTACCGCTCACACACAGCAGTCTGAAACTGAAATGTTGCAAGTTCAATTCCTCGGTTGACTCGGCCTCGTCATCATCCTTCCCTTCGGGATCGATAAAACGAAGTACCGCTTATGGGGAAGTCAACAGTGGATGTCCTATGGATAGACTCGCCCCTGCCATAGTAACGAGGAATTCCCACCGCTGGTTGAGGGCTGTAAACGGGAGATGAGCACTGATATCTCAATTCTCAATTTAAGCAGCAAGCGCTAACTTTGATTGCACCACAATACAAATCCCAATAAATCGTAGTTATTTAAAGTGCGTCTCCAATCCACTGCTGGAGTAAGGCCACCACACGTCGCGTCAGAGAAACTGTCTTGATAATGATGATGACAGGGCGGGGGCGGGAGATAGTTAGCTAAATTCAGTTCCTGAAGAAGCTCCCAGCACGTGCAGCGAAACGTCGGATATCATGCCCGACAGCTCGAATTACGACACCAGAAAAACCCAATCCGAGAGCCGATCTGAAAGTAAAACTTCTCACACACCCCCCTCCCTCCCTCCCACTGTAACAAAAACAAACTCCTCCATCACCTCGGAGCGTCGCCGGGTCCCTGCAGGTGGCTCCACCGCGTTGGAAATTAGACGCGCGTCTCGCTACTGCGCACCTTGCCAGGAACGGCGGCGTAGAGATGGTCTGCAACATCACTGCCCACGGGCAACGCCATCCTCTCTCTGTCCCACACCTCAACTATCCAGTTAAGGGGGGGGGGGGGAGGGCCGGCGGAGATTGGGAAGGGGCGGCGGCGGCGGTGGGGGGGGGGGGGGTGCAGCACAGGTGGAGTTGGGGCGGGGGGGGGGGACCCGCTGATTTGTGGCTTCGGACTTTAAACCATGCGGACCTCATTGCACTCGCGTCGCCGCGGAGGGATCGCTGCAGCGATATGCGGCCGTCGCTGCCGCTGAGACCCACGTCTGTGCGCGCGGATTCATTTCTCCGCCTCACTCGGCGTTGTTCGCTGGCCATTATTTGTCGCTTTAAATAAAAAAAAACCGTCAAAGGAAACGATATCATCTCACCCGCTCGGTGTAATTGAGCAATTGCAAACGAAAAAAAACGCCGCGCGCTTGATCCGCAGCACGTGGCGACAAGTGGCCCCCTTTCATGCCGCCGCCTTCGCGCTCGAATTCTTTTTTATTTTATTCCGCAACGACGTCGAGGGGATTCGCGCGCGCGGTTATTCACGGCAAAACGTTCGCCGATGAGTCAGATGCGCCGAAGGGGCTGACCACATTCTACGACAACGTGACACGACCGCGCACCACCCCCCCCCCCCCCTTCGACGATTGATGTTCCTAGAGGAGGTACCGGAGCTTTGGCCCTCGCTGAATCAAAGAGTCTCTCTAGGGTACCGTGCGATGCTGAGATGCCGGGGACGAAAGAAAGCCACGAGATGAGATATGGCCTAGTGCAGAGGGCAGCGTCACCTTCGGTGATGGAGGTGGTGGTGAACCGGCTCTGTCGGGGGAACAAGGTCACGGGTCCTTCTGACCCGACGGGGGGGGGGGGGTGGCTGGGGGGGTCATCCTAGCGTCCTTTGCTCTCGCCTCGGCCGTCGCTACGAAATGCCATGTTCGCCGCGGGTTCCCCATTATTCCCCGCCGACGAAACGTATAAAATATTCAAGCTGAAGGAGCAGCTACAGGATTGATTTTCTCGCTGGTTTTCACGGAGAAAAAAAACGTCTGAAGCGCGCGTTCATTGTGCACTACGCTCTATGGGTGCTTTCCGGAGTTGATGTGCGTACGTTTGGCTGGTGAGATTTTTTTTGGCAAACGCCAGTTCTCACCACGGACCAACAGTTTTGGACGAGGTGTGAATTTTTTCAAATTCCGGACGCTGCCCGCAAAGCACAGGGAGATGTCAATTTGAATACAAGCCACTGGCTGCAGGCCACACCTTGGGGCTATCGGACGTGTTCCACTTCACGCGATGATGGGGACTGTGGTACGGTGCTCAGCACACTTGCGCTATGAAACCACGGCTAACATCAGTGGCTGTACCCATCAACCTGAACTGAGCAGTGTGTGGTGATGTATGATCAAACAATGCCAATGACTGACGCCACATTAGGAGGGCTTTGTCTGGCATTACATTGACAAAAGGCCGTAAAAAAAAAACAGTTAGCAAATTCAACAGGGAGCTACTGCACGCCATTATCACAGCTTAAATTACACAGCTGCAAAAAAAAACCGACGATGTAATTGTCCCTATTATTGATCCCGTTTAATACAATGTTTTTTTTACATGTAATATTTTACAGTACAGTACCCTCAATGCTGGGCAAAGGCATTGTTGCAAATGTTTGACCAAGAGTCACAGTGTCGGTGAGTCCGGATGGTTGGGGCTTGGACTATCACTCGCCGCCCATGTTAGCCGTGGCCAGCGATCGAACTCAGGTGGCCCGGGTTTCATAGCGCCGTGCGCTAACCCGCGTGTGCCTTCGCCCCATCCCTGTTGGTACATGAGTAAGTGACAAACGACGCCGCCGTGTGTCTAGCTTCGTGCTCCTTGTTCACAAGTGAACTACACGGTTTGAGTGAAAATCCACCAGCGCATGCCCGGCAATTAGGAGGACTATCATCCACCTCTGACATAAGCCGTGGCTGGGAATCGGACTCGGATGTTATTATTGCTGCTGGTTAAGGCCCCGTTGAGCCAAGCAGCTCTGCTGCAGGGACGACCTCAGCTCAAGACTGTCAGTAGTGTCGGCAGTTACAGGACACTGCAGTTACACAGATTTGCATAGTGACCCAACGAGTGTCATAGAGACCCAGAGAGTTATATCGAGACCCACAGAGCTTCATAGAGATGCATAGAGGTACGCATAGACTCATAGACCACAGCCCTGGACCGTCAGCAGTGCCGACAGTAACAGGGCATCGCAGGGAGGGAATGTGCAAATTAACAAAAACGAAGACTAAAATTGCATGCTTAACACCAATGAATGTCAGGTTTCGGCGTTCGTAATGCAGTGAACTAACCACTGCGCCAACGTCCCCCACCAATGGAAATGTGTTCAGAATTAAATTTTAAACATACAACAATGCAATGAATCCAGGAACAAGACAGACCGATCCTTTGCTGTTAACCCAGGTGACAATTCATTGAGGCTAAAAGTATTCTTCAATAGGAGAAAAGCCAGAATCCAGTTGTTTTTATTCATGACGTAAATGTAAATAATTTAGGTGGCAAAGTTGGTTAGGCGCAAAAATGCAGCGAAGGAAATATCTGTTCGCCAGGAACTGTCCAGGTATTTAATCTCACCTTGAATAACAATTCAATGCATCTGACTTTTGTTGTGTGTATGTAATGTTTTAAAAAAAAAATCACATTTAATTGAAAGTGAATTGTAACTGTCACGCAAGATTAAGGCAGTAAACTTGAGCCTGCCATCAACACCGGTGGAGAGAAACGTGCTTCACTAAGGATGATGAAATGCTGACTCTGATACGCCTCGGGAAGGGAATTGAGACCAGCTGAAACCTCATTTCAAACATGAATTGTATTCTTTTTTTCTCTCTTTCTTTTTCCCAAAATTCGGAGAGCACAGACTTTCTTATCTTTAAATCGTATCGCGGCTGAAAGGCTGCAGTTTGGGAATGATGTGGGGGTTTTACTTCTGCATTTAATGGCCTCAATTTTTAAAACTGAAGTTTTTCTCTCGTGGCAAGAGACGGGCCATCTCCTTTTGCCTTGCTATTGGCCAAGCCTATCATTTCTTCTCATACAGTATGCATTGCTTGTTTGATACTTTTAATAGACTTGTAACTTTAAAATTGATTTAAAAGCAGAGCAACCTATCCTGGTATTATTATTGTAAATTATATCATTTCCTTTATTTGTGTTCGCTTGGCCTCCATTTTACGGTGTGCATATTAAACTAGAACATTTTTTTTACTAGGTAAGGCCCAATGAGCTATACAGCTCTTTTTCAGAAGCGAACTGGCCACGAATTGTCACTCAAATAAGTGGCTTTTCACGTGGAAATTCGTAGCAGCCAAATTCTCTAAGCACACGTTTCTAAATGTGGAGAAAAAAAATCCACGCGACCACAGGGAGAGAGACATCCAAACTCCAAATATAAAGGCGTCGAGTTCGGCATCGAACCAACGACCTCCTGCATACCAGCGAGGGAGTTAACATCTCGCCACAGCGGCAGCACAATCACAAAAACAAATTAATGCAGCGGGGTAAACGAGGACCACCTCGTTCCAGTGGCCGGGATGGTGAAGTGGAAGAGAGGACAGACTGCTTGGATGCTAACGAGAAGTCTGGACCGATGACCCTGGCTTTTGGAAGTAATGGAGCATCGTGTATAGGGCAGTCGTGGAGCTAACGAGTCTCAAAGTTTAACAGCTGTGTTAAAAAAATACATACAAATGTAAGCTCTAAAAATCGTACAAATTACACATGTGGCTGCTGCCGTGGTTTGGAAAAATTGTCCGGCAAAAACAACACCCTACCTCCTCGTTGGTGCTGGACGGCAATGCTGTGGTGGGCCATGCCGTGGGGGGAGGGCCTATTAAAGATTGGCCTTTCCCTTCATGGCGTTTGTAACCACCACAGCGGCCAAATGGTGGCTCTGGATGGGTGCGAGAAGCTGGTAACCGCTCCACCTTCAATTAATTACCACCAAACCACGACTGAAAATGTAATAAATAAGCTTGTGCCGGAGGCCCCGGAGGGACAGGCGTCTATGACGTCTCCTAGCCAAACCCCATTTGGTGGAGTCAGGAGACTGAATCCTTATCCTCGGGGCTCCTCCAGAAACAATAAAAAATCACTACGGGTGGCCACGTGGAATGTTCGAACGCTCACTGCAGAGGAGAGGCTGCCACTCCTCTTTCGGGAGCTGGACCGGTACCGCCTGGATCTCTGTGATATTCAGGAGGTCCAGTGGACCGGCTCTGGCTCCTGCCACCATGAGGGGTGGACAGTCCTCTACTCGGGGCAGGAGACTGCCAAACAACAGATAGTGGATCTTCTTCTGAACAAAATAATAAAGGGGGCGTGGGAGCGTGGCGGTGAGGTGTGGGAAGCTGTAAGCCCCAGGCTACTTTGGGCTTGCTTTCCCATCAACCAAAGGCGAGGAGTGGTGGTTGTGATTACTTATGCCCCCACCGAAGACAAACGTCCGTGGAGGGATGCAGGCAAGGCCGATGAGTCAGATGCCTTCTATGACCTCCTGTCACAGGTGCGAGCTAAAGTGGCCCCTCGGGATAGAGTCATCTTGTTGGGTGACTTTAATGCCCGAGGTGGTCATGATGCTGGCACCTGGTCTGGAGTGATTGGAAGACATGGGCTAGATCAGCTCAATAACAACGGCAGGAGGCTGCTAGATTTTTGTGCAGCCCATGGGCTTGTAATTACCAACATGCTGTTCCGGCATCGATGCATCCACACAACATCATGGATGCATGCCGGGTCTAGCAAGAACATCTGCTGGACGACATAGTGACAGAACAGTGGATGCGGGCCCATGTCCTTGACACCAGGACCTACCGTGGAGCTGATCTGCCCACTGACCATCGACTTGTCATCTGAAGATGCGCCTGCCATTCTTACACTTCGGTGGTGCGTGTACACCCAGGACCCCATTCAAACCCATAGTGGCATGGTCACAGTTAGCTGATGAAAGTTGCAAGCGAGAATTTCTTCATGATGGTGAGTGGGCCCGGGTAAAACTACGTGGCCGGGAGTCGGAGCCATTGCCTATACACCTTGGGGTGTGACAGGAATGTCCTCTGGCTCCCACACTATTTAACATCTATTTCGACCACGTAGTTCGTGAAGCCTTCAATAGCTGTACCGGAGAAATTTCCATCCGGTACAGATACAATGGGAGGCTGATCGATGCCCGGGTGCGGTCAAGGAATGGCTCCCTATTGCTCAACCATATTATGTATGCCGATGATCTGGTTATTGCTGCTCACTCAGAGGAGGAGTTGGAGGCGTTGCTGATGAACCTGGAGCTTGTTACTAAGAGGTGGGTCCTTACCATCAGCTCCACCAAAACTAAGCACCTGCATGGGTATTTTGTACCATCGGATACTTCACCCCCACAACTCTCAATTGGTGATAGGGCAGTTGTGGAGAGTGGAGAGTTTCTCATACCTGGGCAGTGTGCTCATGACCGACTCCTGTTTGACAGCAGAGGTCTCACTCTGAATCAGTCGAGCGGCATTATATTTTCATCGGTTGCCTAACGCTGTGTGGAAGCTACCTGGTCTGTCGCTCTGCACGAAGCTTCAGGTTTTCTCGGCCACAGTCATTCCCTCCCTTCTCTATGCTTGCGAAACATGAACCCTCTTAATCGAACATCTTCACCGATAAAAAAACATTTAGGCTGGCCTGCCAACGATCCATCCTGGGTTTAACCAGGCTGGATTGTGTGAGGAGCTCACAAATCCTTGAAAGATCTGGACGAAGTACCATCGGGCAGCTCCTCCGGCAGGCAAGGCTGCGTTGGCTGGGTCATGTAGCCCACATGCCCAGCCATCGCATATCTAAACAGCTTTTGTTTGTCCGGATCGAGGAAGCTAAACGGGCGCGGCATGAGCTAGAGAAGAGATGGAGTGATGTGGTACAAGAGGATGCGGAGCTGAATGGGCTTGCCGATGACTGGTACCAACGGAGGCAAGATTGGCCTCTGTGGAGGAGGCTCGGTGAAGAACGCTGTTGCCGCTACTGGGCAGTTGGAGGCAGTCGTCCCTCCAACAACAACAACGGAGGGCGGAGGAGCAACGCTCACAACAACGTGCGGAGCGCCGGGTGGCTAAATCACAACAAGTTGGCACGTTAGTGGGCACACGTAGTGCATCAGCCACTCGTCTCAATCAGTCTCCCCGTGGCACCTGGGCCTGTCCCGTGACCTCGTGCCAGCGGGCGTTCGACACTTCACGTGGCCTCAACGTGCACATAGCCTGCCACAAGCGTCGTGGTGACGTCAGCGCCACTTAGCGGCGAATGGCGGTTGTTGTTGTAAAAAAAATGTTTTGGTTTTTGTAAACATTTGCATCAAATTATATGTGCCAATGTTACGTGGCTGTCTTTTATATCGTAGCAGGTCAGGTTTCAAAGGAAACAATTCGAATACCGCACGTGTATTTTTTTTTCTGCATAAACCAATTTCACGTCGAGAATGCGAGTACTGTATATATATTTATATAATAACAAAAACGTGCTGCAAATTTAAACGAGTATATTTGCTTTTATATACCATTCAACAATTACTGAGAGCACAATACCGCATTTAAATAGCGTTTCTTCTTCTTCAACCAATACGGTATTTACCTAATATTCTGCACAGGCCACCGCTTCCGGTGTTGGCATTGCCAAATAGTTAGGAGTGTATTGTGGTGCAGCAGGGCATCTCAGGAGATGATCCATGAGACCTTTGTGCGTCTCTTGTAAGCATACAATATCCTACTCCTCTGATATAACTGCCAGAATGTCAACGTTGGCCGGTGAGTATCCTTGAGTGTTAAATGAGAGGATTGAGAGTTCTGACTGTTTTTTTTTGTCCACGCTTTTCTTGCGTAGATATATATATGGTTGGTTTAGGAGTGGTTAATACATTTTGACTTCTGGGGATAACCCTCCAGAAGTTACCAGGATGCATCGCGAGGTGGTATCTTTCATTGAGCCTGATAACCAGCACTGAGGTGTACCAAAATGTATTTTCACAAAGCATTCATAATAATTATAATCTATTATCTGTCATAGCAGGTTATATCTAGTGATTTATTTTCGTGTTTATTTTTAACGAATGAATCACAAACGTGGAGACGAACTAATAAAATGCAACAAAAGATCAACAGCGCGCAAAGCAGACTTGGGAGGAAGATGCTTGGAATTAAACGGAGACGGGGAGAGGAGACCACGGGATTTAAAACAGAACATCAAAGTGGAGCCTGGGCAGAATGGGGGGGCACATCGTGAGAAGAGACGATGTCCGGTGTGCAGTGTCGGATGAAGCTAGTGCGGAGCCTGTAGCAAATGTTATAAACGGGCCCTTAAAAAAAAACAAATTTTAAAAACACAATTTTTAACTAGCACAGTAAAGTGATTGTATTTGTTCATTTGCTATACAGCCAGATAATACGCCAAAACGCTAACCTTAAACACCCAGTCGTTCATAAAAGTTGATGGCAGTATAGTTCTATGATAATAGAGCAAATGCAGAATCACTGAACCTGAATTGATATAGCTTGAAAGCATTCAGCGCGGGGCCCTTGAAAGTGCGGGGCCCGAAGCACGTGTAACCCGGCACCGCCGGTGTGACCGACGCGGCCGCCAACGATCATCGACCCCGGAGACGGAGCGATGCAATGGCCTCTCGTGCACGAGAAAGGTGGTGGACGGCGGGGCAACGCAAGACCGTGAGAGACGGCGACGGCGTTCAGCGTGGCCCCCATCCGGAAGTGGGTAACTCACGGCTCGCGACGATTAATACGTTTCACGTCCGACAAACAGCAGCGCAAACGAAGCGTTTTGCGAACTTGCGGCCAAGAAGCGGATTCAGCGCGAGGTTCTCTCTCCTGCCCTTGCGCAAGTTGTGCAGCAACAGCAGCAACGTGTGCAGGACCTACCTGCCCATGTCGAGGCGTGACAGCCACGACACGGGAGAGAGAGATGGAGAGGGCAATGGCTGGCCTTGTCAACGGCCTCACTGGCAAAAAGAGACCGCATCTCCGATTTGCACGGTTGGCTAAGTGCAGTGCGAAATAAGTTCAACACACGCGCACGCACACAACATGCATCCAACGTACACGTGAGGTTATTGCAGCCGAACGTGCACCTGTGGTGCGCCGCGCAAGGGATGTGGACGACATTCAACGTTTCGCGTCCGCACCGAGAGCGCGCAGGAGGGCCGTCTCCGTCCACTCCACTCACGGGGCGGGGGTGGGGGCCTTCCACCGTGGGGCGAAGGGCCACCACATCTCAGCAAGATGCATCCACACACCCATCACCGCCTCTGGTATATTAGTTCTACGCGCACACGCTCATTAAACAAAAACGTTCCCCCGCACTTTTTAATTGAGCTATAGTAAGTATATTCTTAGCTCTTTCGGTAAAGTCACGTTGAAGGGAAACAATAAAATATATAGGAATAGGTTTTACCCTTTTAACTGGCACAAAAACTGACACCTTTATTCAAGGCATCATGTTTGCAATAACCACAACACAAGCAGTCAAAATGCAAACAAAAAAGACAACTCTGATAATAATATGCATTGTCCTTGAATTTGATTGGTCCACACCCGAGACAGCTTTTCTTAGAGCCTAGTCTCCATTGGTGTTGGACCAGAAGACGCCAAAAGGCGTACAACTCAAAAAACAGCACACTATCAGAGTATTGAGGGCTTGGGGTGAGCATGTACATTATGAGACCTCATTTGCCAGTAACAAGATATAGGAATAGGTTTTACCCTTTTAACTGGCACAAAAACTGACACCTTGTACATGCTCACCCCGAGCCCTCAATACTCTGATAGTGTGCTGTTTTTTGAGTTGTACGCCTTTTGGCGTCTTCTGGTCCAACACCAATGGAGACTAGGCTCTAAGAAAAGCTGTCTCGGGTGTGGACCAATCAAATTCAAGGACAATGCATATTATTATCAGAGTTGTCTTTTTTGTTTGCATTTTGACTGCTTGTGTTGTGGTTATTGCAAACATGATGCCTTGAATAAAGGTGTCAGTTTTTGTGCCAGTTAAAAGGGTAAAACCTATTCCTATATCTTGTTACTGGCAAAGGAGGTCTCATAAAAATAAAATATATATTTTATTGAAGAGAAACAATAAAATATATTTTATTATTTTATTGTTTCCCTTCAACGTGACTTTACCAAAAGAGCTAAGAATATGAATTACTGCAGTCACGAAAGCTTTAAATCAAAATCTATAGTAAGTACTTTAATTGAGTTGTCTCTACTTTCTTGGGGGGGGGGAGTTTCAGCGAGATTGTTGAGTGAGATGCGTTTTTCTGTCTTTATTCACAGCATCACTTTTTATCGCCGAATCATGTTTTTTCACTACAGACATTTGTCATGAACACTGCCGAAGAATGATAAAATAATGCATTTCAATTAGGAGTTGAGCGGAGTTGCAGAGTTTGTTTAGTGAGCTGCACTGTGAGCCCGACGACCCGAGTTTGATAACACGGCTAACGTCAGTGGCCAGTGATATCTGACCCAGCCACCCCCCCCCTCTCACAACCTTCAACAACGTGCACTAACCCAGTGGTTCTCAACCAGGGGTACGCGGACCCCTGAGGGTTACGTGGCAATGTCCTAGAGGGGTACGTGATGTGATTTATAAATGTGTGAAATTATGTCATGCATGGGAGTCATTGGTGAAAATTCATGTATAAATCTGCCAATCTAAAATACCTGCGATTAAACGTTTTTTTTATTCATATGAAAACCTAGAACGATATTAAGCTCTTTTTCAACAAAATTATTGCTGTGGTTTTCGCACCTGACGATGATTGCTTGTGTTGCAATCGAAACGTCGTGAGCATTTTATTGTTTTATATTTTTATTATTTTATTATTTCCCTTCTACGTAACTTTACTGAAAGAACCAAGAATACGAATCCCTGCGGTCACGAAAGCATTAAAACGAAAGATATTAAATACCTTTATAAACTCATTGATCGTAAACAATGCGGATTTCCAAGAGTAACCAGCGAACGCTCACAAATTACGTCGCGTGTCCAAAGCATGCGTTGTATTATTTTAGTGCAGTTACGAGCTCGATGGGATACCTCACAAAATGGACAATTGGTTATAGCATTGACGTTCATTATACGTACACTTATTTTTAAGAACCATGTTGGCTCAGGCAAAGGGGGAGCACTCGGTTGAAACTAAATTCAACCAGGGGTATAGCAGCTAAAAAAAAAATGTTGAAAACCACTGCACTAACTGTCACTGTGAAGTATGGTCAAAGAACTATGACTAAGGGATGAAAATTATGATTGATCAGTCATATAATAGGCTGATGATTTTGAGCAGTTGCCTTCATACAGAACTGTCTCAAGATTTGACATTTAGGTAAAACATGTAATTATTCACGTGCCAGTTGATAAACCCATTCATCAGGAAATCGTTTTTTTTTTTCAAAGTAATTTTCATCAGGCCCCATGGTGTAAAGTGCAGTCTCCGACTCTCTCTCGCCTCTCATTTTATGTGCTCTGAATGAGGACCATTCGTAAGTGCGTGCGTGTGCGTGTTGAACTCATTTCGCGATTTACGTAGTCAACCGTGCGCATCGGAGGTGCAAGGAAAAGGACACCAAACCAAACACAAAACGCAATCCTAAGGAAAAGTCCATTCTCCGTAACATCACCTATAATATAGTTTTCCTTCTAAGGCCCCAATGTTATTATTGATGAATGTGTTGAGTTTTTTTAGTTTTTGTGCTTGTGCACCGCTGGCAAAAGCAGGATCACCAAATAATTTGTTTGATCTCTGGAGGATCGGATACCATTCCTTCTGAATAAGGCGACATTTCCCAAGGCGTCACCCTCATACAATTTTAACGACGAAAGTGGTGTTTTTTTTTTAATAAATCATGAGAAGAAGAGTTTCGCACGATTCCGAAAGAGGGGAGAACTACTTGTTAATGCATCATCTTGAGCGGTGGATTACTAACGCCACTGCAAACCGAGACTCTTTAATGTCCTGGGAAGACTCACAGATTTCCCAGGACAGCTCATCTAACAAGAGGTCCATCCTGCGAACACGAGGACGTATTCAGAATCAGAATATGCATTTATACCGGAGGAATCCGATGAGCTATGAAGCTCTTTTTTCCCACAGATGTCCAGTAGGACAGGTCGAGGGATCCCAAAGGTGTAACTGCAATGGGGCCCATGGGCAGGGAAGGGCCAAGGTACTGGGGAACGGAGAGGGGGGGGGACATCATAGAGAGATAGAGAGGGGGGGAGGCCCAATTTCAACCGTTACCACAGGGGCCGATGCCAACCATGTCACGCCACGCGTTGTGAACACCTATTAAAATAAAATCACCTAGGAGAGGACGAATCTGCGCTTCATGACAACGACAAAATACGTGATTCTCAAATTGATTCTGGCAAAGTGGGCTGAGGGGAAGGGGGTGGCGGGGGTGAGGGGGGGAAAGACATCGCCACTCTGTGTGCGCGTGTGGGAGGGTGTGCGCGTGTGGGAGGGTGTGCGCGTGTGGGAGGGTGTGCGCGTGTGTGAGGGTGTGCGCGTGTGGGAGGGTGTGAGAGGGTGTGCGTGGCGTGGCTCCGGCAGCCGGCGCTTCACGCGGCGAGAGCCTCGCTCAAAAGACGGCTCCATACCACGCGCAGCCACGTGTGAAACAGCTTCAGTAGCGCAGCAAGGGGGCGAGGGCGTGGGGGTGGACGAGGCTAACGCGAGCGCACGCACGAGGTGCGCACGTTAGTCGGGTCAGCTTGGTTTGTCTTCCTCTGCTGCCGGTTTGCTAAACACGAGTGGCGTACCCAGAATTTTTCTAAATTTTAATTATCTCTCTCGGCGTAATGTTCGGCACAATGTCCCGCGTTTCGCTCCGCCTGCTGATTCATGAAATTCGAAGTGACGTTTCGCTCCAAACTCTGGGAACTTTCTCGTCGGTATCTGAAGAAGCTTCCCAGCCGTCGCCGATTTCCTGCCAGACGAAGGGAATGACCAACGTCGGCCGGCCTGCATCAGCCACAGGCGCGCAAAGCAGTCTTCGATGCTGTTCGACCGAGGAAAGATGGCGAGCTCCTCAATTCACTTCCCGCAGAAGCTCCCAGCACTTGGGGAGTGACACGTCGGGCGTCGTTCCGAAACAGCACGCGGCACAACAATTCGGGCAACACGTCGGAGAGCTGTGCTGAAACACGGCCGCGAAAAATTACGCGGTCTAAAAAAAAAATGATAATGACAATGACAATAATCCGTCCCGGCGCAAATGAGGTGGTGGCAAATGAGGTGGTGGCATTGGCTGAAAGCGACGGAGAAAAAGAAAAACAGCTGGCCGTGTAACAAATTGGCAAATGTATCCAGGACACCATATTTATAATGCAATTAAGTTAATGCAGCCCACTAAGCACATCCCCCCCCACCACCACCACTGTCCACCGCCAACATCCCCCCTCCTCCATCCTCGACCCGCCCGTCCGCACGCCTAACCCCCCCTCCCCGTCCCATACATAGCGAGCCGTTTGGCTAATCAGACAGAGCAGCACATCAACGAGAAGCCATGTGTATGCTCACCCTCCCATGCCATCGCCACTAATGGGTGGGACGGAGGGCCAGATGCACCGCCACGCTCTGGCTCGTGATTATAATGAGGCCGTCGCCGCCACCGACGCTCATGAAGACGCACCGGGTCCGATCACACGCGCGCTTTGCCCGGGGAAGCGTTGCTGGGGAACGCGACATACCGACGGAGACATCGAGGAGAGGCGCGGACGCACGCGTGCGCGTGCCCGCGACAGTGGATGCGTGCGTGCCGGTTAAATATCGTCCGCCTAATAACGCCATACGTTAAGATGAATGCGGTTGATGTTTTCTCTTCAGCGAATGATACATCGTCGCGATGTGCACATTACACAGCGGAGTTTCACCGAAGCGTGTTCCGCGAGGTCCGCTAATGGATTTCCGAATGCTTAAATTACTGCAGCCGCACCGGGAAAACACTAATGCATTTCTCTTCGGGACAAAAATTAAGCGATATGGGTTTCCGAATTTGTATTTCATTACGGCCTTATTTGCCATGCAATGCATAGGGGTTTTTGTTTTGTTTGCCAGTTATTCGAATCTTCAATGTGACAGCAAGGACGAGTATGATTGCAATGGGACACATACATATATCAAATGCCTTGTGCAGAGGTTATATGTGTGTCGGCAACAACAAAAAAAACCACATCAATGGCTAGGAAGATCAAATTATACCTCTCAGAAGAATACAAAAAAATATGGTGCTCGTGTGATTGCAGTTGTGCCCTAGCAACGGTGTAATCAGTGCAGAGGGGACTCGGAATCGAGGGCTCGCGTCGTCCGCTGCCCTTGCTCTCTCTCTCTCTTCCACGCCGGCACCTGCTGGCATTTCACGCGAGCCGTCTCAGCAGGTGCCTCTCCCTCCTCTGGTCCGCCCGTCGGGAGATGGAGCTCCCATCCAAACCCCCCAAACCCCCCCCCCCCCCACTACTCCTGCTCCGCGGTGTGATAAACTTTTTTCCTTTTCGAGATAGTTTGCTCTGTATTTTTTTTTTTTACCAGGAGATGAAATACAGACCCGTTGAGACACAAGCAGCAGCATTGACTATTTTTGTAAGGGCGGCCCTGGGTTGCGTCGAGTCATTTTGAATACACACAACATTTAAGCGTGTTTTAAATTAAACAAGTTTTTCGCAAAAGTGAAGCACTGTAATTGCTGCATTATGAAAGTAACTGTCGTGACCACTGTGGAACCTTAATCCCTTTCGCGGCTTACAATTTCATCGACGCAACATTAAACCGCGATATTTAAAATGCAATGCTATTTGACGATCGCTTCTATTACCCAGAACCTTTGGAGGCTAACGGAATGCCAAGTGTGACGATACCCGATACGAAACCACCGGAGCAGTTATTAAGCAATCCGCAGGGCTATCTATATCAATCTCATTGCAATCGATTAGTCGTGCCCCATCTAAGAATGGTAGTACATGCGCAGCCCATTTTGTGACTCCACTGCTGGATGAATGCTTCTTCAGACATGTGCGGGTCATGACGGTTATTTGACTATACTTCAGCACCTTGGACAGTACTTTTGAGTGAAGGCGGGCAGCATAGATGTTGCAGCATAGCACGATACAACAATGGGTTTTGCTGATAATTAATAACGTCAAATAGAGCTATGCACCCTCGCTCACCACCGGAAATAGCCAAACAAATCAAGTTGGCACGTGGCCGAACGTGCCAATTTAATTACATTTTCAGAAACACCGCTTGCATTAAAAGCGAGGTACTATTTTAGGCCTCTTTGTTTTACGCGATGTTTCGCTGGAGATTACGCCCAGCATTGTCAAGTTGGTTGCTGCAAGAGCTCAGATCTATGCGAATTCGCTTCCCGAACTGGGACCCTCCTCTAAGTGGGGACAATAACGACATCAGCACTGCCAAGCATGTTTAACCGGTTCAATAATTATTAGGGTGGATTGCCGAATGGCTGATTGTAAATGATGGTGAGAGGCTTAAGGTGAAAGTCGTGGATTTTAGAGCCACTGCGACCGTCTGCCCGCAAACTAATCCCCCTGCAGCAGCCTGTAACCCGTCTTTATTCATGGTGGTCGCCCATCCAACTACTCTCCAGCGTCAACGCCTCCTTAGCTTCTGAGGGTCTGCCAAGATGAGGGCGCATTTCAGGCGATTTCGTCAATTAAGTATCGCAATAGCCACACACGCGCGCAAGCTCATATACTAATGGTCGCCACGATCATCATCCATGGTCAATCCACTGCTGGATGAACCCTCCCCAAAGCCGCCGCCACCGCCATCTGTCACAATCCTGCGAACGAAACGATCCACGGAGCACGAGTCGCATTAACGACTCCGTCTCCTCTCAGTGGACGGACTCTTTCGGGCGCGTTCGGAGAGCAAAGATTCGCTTCCATCGGATTCTCAGTTCGAACGTTTGCATTGCGCGCACGGGCGGACACATGTCGAATTCCGTCCGAGAAAAGAGCACGCAAGACGCTGCAATTTCATATTAATGATAAATATATAATGGATGGACCCACGACGGTGCATCGCACCCACAATGTAGCCTGCCGGCGGGTCCTGTCAATAAGTGTGAACCCGCGCCGCCTAAACATTGATCTCGGAACTTCAACAGGCTCCCGTACACTCACCTTCAACACGGAATTATGTCTCTCGCTCTCTCTCTCTCTATGTGCTCGCAAGAATTGTATTAAACTTTCATTCAAACTGCTGATTTGGCAACATTCTGAAAGGCCGAATGTAATCGTTGAAGGTTTTTTTTTTTTTTGCTCAAGTGGGTCAACGTCTTCTCAGCAAATATGGCCCACATACGACGGGTATACACGGAATCAGGCGCCCATGCCATTCCACTGCTGGAGGAGGGCATATTACATTCAGTGCAAATCATGGGGGTTGTTTGACCATACTTCATCATGCTGAAATGCAAATGACGGTAAGTACGTTATAGATAGACATTACCAGACGTACACGGCCTGTCCTAGGCAAGCATTCCCACCTTAAATTTGTGCGATAGAACAGTGCCCATTGATCTCCGTATGCTCTCGACCCTATGTGTCCCTGCTCCTGTCTCTCGGTGTAAATTCCGATCACGCATGTATGTTTGTACGTTTGTATGTATGTATGCATGTTGAAATTCTTCGCATCGTACGTAAAGTCGCTCCTGTGAGGATGAGCGAAGTTTGCCTGATGATGGTTCGTGCTCCTTTCACAAGACCAGCGAGGTGTTGTTGGTGGTTCATTTTTTGTTCAAATTTCTTCTCAACGTCAACAACGACGTTTACCCGAACCGTGTCGCAGCGGGCGACACGGGGAATCGTACGAAGATCATCAACGAGGTGCCGTGAGCTACCCTTGATGTGGTTATCAACGCTAACAAACGATAATAAATGAGCTGGTGCGAGTGGAACTCGCCGCGTGTCTGATCGCGTCGTCCATAATGGAGTAAACAACAGGAGGGAAGAATGACGACCTATGGGTTTGGCGAACATGCTCATCAATCAACCGAACAACATTTACCGGCAAGTTTTGACAGGGTGGGGGGGGGGGGTTGTGCGCCACTTCGGAGCAAAAAGCGAGGTCAGCTCCTGTTGTGTTCGTTTCTCCCCACGACGCGATGCTCCCATTGTGAAGGTGGGCATCGCTTGCAACGCCCTGGGGCTTTCGTCAGATCTCTGAAGCCGAGCAGGATTGGGCACGCGCCGTGTTCGGTCGGGCGAACACCATGCATACATACATGCACGCCGACCATTATTTTCTTATTTGTTATGCATAGAGCGCGTTTGCTCAAGGCGCCTACAACAGGTGTAATAGGCTACTGCAGAGCTGCATTGTCAGTCGAAGGATGTGCATCAATCAATACCCATCGGTTTGCTGTTCCACGCTCCCCGCGTCTACCAACCCCCATTGGCCAATATAGCAAAGAATGGTCATAAAGACACCCCCCCCTCTCCCCGGGAATCAAAATCAAGTTACCGGATTCAGATTCACAGTGGTCTAGGGCAACCGCTGCACCACCACTCCATCAACGCAATGTATACTCAGTATGCACTCTGTGTCTATACACATTCGGTTGAAGTGGCTTATTTTCTGACAGCACTTGCAATTCTGATGGCGGGAGGACTCTTAGCAACATCCGACGGACGGAGTTAATTTTTAACGATGCTTGTTAGGTATCATTAGACCTCCTTTGCCAGTACCAAAGTATAAGAATAGGGTTTTTCCCCTTGGTGTGGACCAATCAGTTTCAAGGACAATGCATATATTTTAGCAGTGGTTTTTTTTGGCATTTTGACCGCAAGTATTGTGGTTAATGTAGACATGATTCCACGTAAAAGGTTTCAGTTTTGTTGCCAGAAAAAAGGGGAAAAAACCCTATTCTGATGCTTGTTAGAGTCGCACCGAACTGACAATCAAGAGGTCGCCGGTTCAACTCGATCTTCCGGCGCGGTAGCTGAGACAGTGGTGCAAGTTTAACAAATCTACCCCCTCCTCTCCGCCCACCCAGCAGAATATACACATTGCTGTACCACAGTCGGTCGATCGGTAGGGTCACGTGCGGTGGGAGAAAGAGTGAGTGCTTCTCATCCATGGTTGCCCAGAGGCTTCTGGATGCCCAGGGCATCCTTAGTCCGGAGTTAGAAAAACCCCGACCCATTGTGGCGTGCCTTCCTTTGTGTGGGGCCCGGGATAATTTATTTTTCCCTCCCCCACGCCTCCCCCTACTAGGCAAGCCTGCTCCCACCTCTTCCAAGACGGCAGATCTGTTTAGAAAAGTAGACCAAATACTCTCGAGAAAGGGCTTTCTAAGAGCTTCCTCTAGTGGACGCCCATCCACCAGCAGTGGCACGATCAAGCAATCGCAGGTCTGCACCTTTAACTTGTAAAGAGAAAACTCCAGCAATGAGGAGGAGGAGGCAGTGGCGGGGGTGGGGGGGAGGTATTTACTGATGGTGCAGCGATTCCAAAAATGGGGGAAGAAACTCGTCAGGCTCGTTGGAAATGCGGCGTGAATTTTTCATGTCGGGATGATGCTTGTTAAGCACATCCCGCAGCTGCAGATGCTGTCGGGTGCTTCTTAAAAATGAAGGAGCTCAGCTGTGAATCTTCGTCCCGTCAGCAGCGGAGGAGGGCGTCTGGAGCGGGCGAGCGTCGCAGCAGCGATATGCAGCGACAGCCACCGAACCTCATGAGATGTTGTTACCCCGGAGGATCCAGCGCGCCAGTTCCCCATACCCTCGACCACCCCCCGCACCCTCACCCTTCCGCCGATGAATGCCATGTTAAACAAAAGTGACCGCAGTCAATTATTCACGCTGAAGTTTTAAGGAAATGGACAGCGAGCGACGTGGTGACACCGTACTTTTTTTTCTTGCTGCGAAAATGTCTCCAAACGTGGCCTTCGTGAAATGGCATCATTTTTTTTTCACACGTCCGTCGGAAATTGTTCGCGGGTATTAAGAATCCTAAACTGTCGTCATGAATGTCCGTCGGCAGTTATCGTTGGCATCGTTATTCTCACTGTCATCAACATCATCACAATAGTCATCATCATTCTCGTCATCATAAAAAAATATTGTCATCTTCGTAATTGTCATAATCGCCAAACTATGCTCGTCAGAATGCCTTTGCCGGGGATGATTCGCTTTAATCAAGAGCACAGCTGATGCCTCCATGGCGGCACTCATTCACAAAACGTTTGTTGCAAATGCGTTTTCTGTTCTAGGGAAGAAAAAAAAAACAAGCACCCCCCCACCTCTACCCATCACCAGTAAGGCAACATTATCCCAGTGAAAGAGCACGCACTAGTAGGTGTGTGTGTATGTGTGTCTGTATGTGTGTGTGTATGTGTCAGCCTCAAATGAGTACCTGGTGCGGTGTGTAAACATCGCCACTAGGGAGACAAAGGCGGTCGGGCGTGGTGCTGGCCACCCACCCCCTCGTGTACCGTTCCGGCCTTCATAGGTGCTCGCTAACAGCACTTGCCCCTACAGTCTGTTAAGGCTATATGGGGGATCTTTGTCTTTGTGTATGTGTAACCTGCAGCGCCACACCTATTACCATCATTAGGGGAAAAAACGGTGATCGAATCTCCGACCCCCAGGAACAGGTTTGCAGATTTGCTGAGCATTTCTGTGAGGTCCTGGGGGAGGGACAATCCCTCAGCCAGGAAAACATCGTGGCACAAAGTGAGGATGACCCTGCTGAGGCTGCGGTGCCTCAATTATTGGAAGAAGTCACCCCCTGTGAGTGGCTGGCTGAAGTGCCATCTGTTGAGGAAGTGCTGAAGGCGATCCGGAGTCTGAGACCAGGAGAGGCAGCGGGCAGAGATGATCTCCCAAGCGAAATGCTGAGGGAGGGTGGCGTTTGTGCACAGACTGCCCTATATGACATCATAACAACAGTCTGGACCACTGGACGGGTTCCGCAGGATTGGAAGGATGCCCTGGTGGTCCCCCTCTTTAAGAAGGGGGACCGCACAGACTGTAACAACTACAGGGGCATCTCACTCCTCAGTGTGCCGGGAAAGGTCCTGGCAAAGATTATTCAACATCGCCTTGCCAGGCACGCTGAGGAGAGACTTGCGGAGCCCCAATGCGGTTTCAGGAAAGGGCGGTCCTGCACAGATGCCATATTTTCTGTCCGTCTGCTACAGCAGAGGTGTAGGGAATTCCAGCAAGACCTACATCTCTGCTTTATTGACCTGGTCAAGGCCTATGATACCATCAGTAGGCCTGGGCTCTGGGTTGTTCTTCATGCTTTTGGAGTACCTGAACCTCTGCTCACGATCATTATGGACCTTCATGATGGTGAGCGCGCCCAGGTAAAACTACGTGGCCAGGAGTCAGAGCCATTCCCTATACACCTTGGGGTGCGACAGGGATGTCCTCTGGCTCCCACATTATTTAACATCTATTTTGACCACGTAGTTCGTGAAGCCTTCAATAGCTGTACCGAGGGAATCTGCATATGGTACAGATATAATGGGAGGCTGATCGATGCCCGGGTGCGGTCAAGGGATGGCTCCATATTGCTCAACCACGTTATGTATGCCGATGATTTGGTAATAGCTGCTCATTCAAAGGAGGAGTTGGAGACGCTGCTGCTGAGACTGGAGCGTGCCACTAAGAGATGGGGCCTTACCATCAGCCCCACCAAAACTAAGCACCTGCCTGGGTATTTTGTACCATCGGACACTCCACCCCCACAACTCCCAATCGGTGATAGGGCAGTTGTGGAGAGAGTGGAGAGTTTCCCATACCTGGGCAGTGTGCTTATGACCGGCTCCAGTTTAACAGCAGAGGTCTCACTCCGAATCAGTCGAGCGGCAATATCTTTTCATCGGTTGCGTAACGCTGTGTGGAAGCTACCTGGTCTGTCGCTCCGCACTAAGCTTCAGGTCTTCTCGGCCACGGTCATTCCCTCCCTTCTCTACGCTTGCGAAACGTGGACCACCCTAATGGAACATCTTCGCCGGTTAGAAACATTTAGGCTAGCCTGCCTACGATCCATCCTGGGTTTAACCAGGCTGGATTGTGTGAGGAGCTCACAAATCCTTGAAATATCTGGGAAAGGTCCCATCGGTGAGCTCCTCCGGCAGGCAAGGCTGCGTTGGCTGGGTCATGTAGCCCGCATGCCCAGCCACCGCATGCCGAAACAGCTTTTGTTCGGCCGGATCGAGGGGGATAAACGGGCGCGGCACGGGCTAGAGAAGAGATGGAGTGATGTGGTACAGGAGGACGTGGAGCTGAGTGGACTCGCCGATGACTGGTACCAGCGGTGTCAAGATCGGCCTCTGTGGAGGAGGCTCGTGAAGGACGCTACTGGGCAGTTGGAGGCAGTCGCCCTCCAACAACAACGGAGGACGGAGGAGCGACGCTCACAAGAACGAGCGGAGCGCCGAGTGGCTAAAGCACAGCAGGTTGGCACAGTAGGGGGCACAGGTGGTGCATCAGCCAGTCATCTCAGTCAGTCGACCCGTGGCACCTGGGTCTGCCCCGTGACCTCCTGCCAGCGGGCGTTGGACACTTCACGTGGCCTCAAGGTGCACATGGCCTGGCACAAGCGTCGTGGTTACGTCACCGCCACTTAGTGGCGAATGACGGTTGTTGTTGTGTATGTGTGGGGCAGTTGTGGAGAGAGTGGAGAGTTTCCCATACCTGGGCAGTGTGCTTAAAACCCGAGCGGAGCTCTTAGGCTCCGTCGTGGCATTCGTCACTAAAAAATGATGATGCCGCTTGTCGAACAATGTCACCAAAGCATGTCACCGCGTCACAGTGCGACGTTACATTTCGCATCAAGTCAAGAGCTTCTCGGGAGATGCAGCGTCAATCTCGGAGACAGTGTCAGGGTAGTAATTAGTCACGGTGCGACACAAGTCGTTCGCTCGGTGTTCCATTGGCCGAGGTTGTCCAGCCACGTGTGCACCGTGTCACGTGTGCACACGTGTAGAGACTCCTCGTGCGTCCGTGCCGCAGCGATGATGGCAGCCCTTCCGGGCTCTGTTAGCCCTGTCATGGACCACTGCGCTCGCGGACTGACGTCGCGTGAACGTTACCCACATCGAGCCACCGGTCGAAACAGCGACCCTTTCTGGAATCAGACGCATTGTGTGGTTGAGGCTGCTGCGCTGGCAGTGGTGCACAAGCACAGGTAACAAACTAAAATTAAACTATACCTCTCTGCCCTCTGTACGTGCCTTGCGAAGATGAGGATCGTTGCGTGAAACGTCGCCTGCTATTTAAATATCAATTTCATTTGAAGGCGACGCAGTGTTATTGACGAACGTGTCGTCTTTCTGGAATCAACACATTTGCTTCGACCAACTGGCCTCTACGCACATGGCCAATGTGGGGTCGCCACCTCGGCGGTGCAAACAAAAGCGGAACACAACACAGATAGAAGAGTATCAGATAATACCGGTAGGGGAGAGCACAACACGTGAATGCGTCATCTTGAGTTGTTATCGTCATCATCTGACAAATCCCAGGGCTATTAATAACCCCGGCAAGGCTTTTGCAAATATTGTTTTAAATGGTCATTAAGTTTCCCATTGAATCACGAGAAAGAGTCCAGCTCTCTCTAACTGCTTGCTCAAGGCTTTTGCCTCGCCGGGGTTTGATATAATTGCAAACCTGGCAAAATCCCCGGCTGATGCTGGACACATTTACCAGCGAAACGACGGACTCGTATTGTAAATGTTCTGGATTTACTTTCCTACACACCACGGTGAGCTGAAGTGGTAACTTAATTGCCACATTTTGTTTACGTGACAAACCTCACTGATTCGCGGTGTCGGGTTGTGGCAGGCTAACGGCAAACTTATGCTTGCGCGCTCTAGCCCAAAAAAGCCTTCATCATGAACCCGCAAAATGAGTAAAATCCTGGGAAAATTTTTTTTTAGGACAGGTGGCAACCCTAGGCCAATGGGAGGCACGTTCCATGAGAGAGCATGGCTTACTTTTGTTACAGGGCGCACAGCTGAAGCCTCCCGCAATCTCCGCGTGAGACTTAAATCGGCGCCGTGGCATTTGAGACCCTCGTTGTTAGACAAATCGTCGCGCTCGTGTGCGCCCGTGGGTGTGCACGTTACAGCGAGACGAAAAAAAAGAATGCATAATGAAAGAGCAATCAGAAAGCGCCGCATGTTGCTCGGGTTAGGAGCTTTCATAGAGACATTTTGTCTGCCACAGCTGTGAAGAGGCCCTGAGCTTCGCTGCTGGCATCTATCAGTGTGGGACGGGCATAGCTCACATTTACTCACTCCGCTGTAATTGAATGGCAGCGCAATCCTAATGGAGCCTAATTTTCTCGATGTGAATGAATTTGCAGAATAGGCGTCATTCTTCCATCCTACTCTGGCTGTAATGCAACTGGAGCCTATTTCTCTCTCCCCACCCCCTCTGCCATTACTTCCACACACTGAAGCAACTCTAAATGAATTTCTGCATTAAGAAGACAAGGCTTTTTGATGAATTACTCTATCGCCAGAGTATAATTCGTTTAAATCCTATTGCTGAATACATTAGCGAGAAAACACTTTGTAACGGAGATTACAGGGCCATTAAGTTGTTTTAATGCACACACGCGATCTGAAACTGAAAACTTCATGAACTGAAAAATACAAATAAAACCAACACAATTATTTTATTTACAGATTACGTTTCTCATTGAATCACGAGTTCGATTACTGGTCACGGCCAACATTCCACGGTGAGTGACATCTATCTGGGTTCAGAGCCACCCTCCTTACTCACCAACCTGCACTGCCCAGCGTGGTCAATTGTGGTCAATTAAAATCCCCATGGCTGACAACAGCATCGGGAGGCCGTGGTGCAGCAGTGCATTGACAAATAGTTAAGCAATTGATGATTTTCAACTCGAGAGAATGCTGGATTTGCATTGCTGAGAATCTAAGCATAGTGCATCTATGCCTGAAAATGTGTTTGTGAGTAAGCAAGTCTAACGTTGTCAATCCACAGCAATTCTCATTTGTATTCAACGCCAGAGTGACTCCCCGCTCAAACGAACATTGAGCTAGTGGTGCTCGTCTTCTGTTTACAGCTCTGAGTTAGTGGTGGAAATTCCACATTCCTGTGGCGTGGGAGGGGGGAGTAGAGTCTATGCAAGGACACCCGTTGTTGTCTTCTGCGCAGAGTGGTATTAAAAATATCAACCCCAGAGGAATGATGGGCTGAGTCAACCCCTAACCAGGATTTGAACTCACGACCTTCCGATTGCGAGCCACTCGCTCTACCGCTGAGACACCTTGCCGGCTGGTTACGACTGCTAATAGAGAGCCATTTCTTTGAAATATACTTGTTGTTAGGTGACAGCTCATTGTTAAGGGCTCTCATTTGCAAGGGGAGATATATATAAAGAATAGAACGCAGTGTACCGTGACTAATTAAAGAAAACATCAGATATACCGGGCTCGTGTGTACGAGGCGTTAACTGCATCATCGAAAATGTCTGGTCAGGTTAATTAAAAACTAAAATCAGAAATCTCCTTCTGCATTGAAGTTGAAAATGACACCTGATATCAAGGTCGAATGACTTCATACGAATCCACATAATAATTATTGTCAGGACTGGCTTTTGTTGTTGAACAGCTGCAGGGTGGAAATAATGTAATGCTCATGTTGATCGTTATTTCAGTAAAAAAAATAAAACCAGGATTGGATTCTCTCCCGTTACCCGGCTGAAACGGAGATCTCACTGCTTACGCACGGCGACATTATTGCAATCGATATACTGAAATTGTTATTGTTGGTGCTGCTCTTGTTATTGCTCCTGATCTACACGTTTCAAATGCAATGCAACCATAATTATATCGGTGTTTAGAAAAAACGAAAACAGGATTCTCTTTTACTCTATCCCCGGAAATGAAAGCTAGATATTTCAGCCCATTTCCCTTACCCAAGTCAATCGTCCTACCAAAGTATCCCACCAAAAGGAGTATCCTGCAAAACACAAATGGCAATGCTAGTTTAACGAAGCAGGGGCAGATGACGACCGGGAATAAAAACCAAACACGGACTGGTGGAGCGGAAGAGGAGGAACTAGAGCACAGAGGAATGCGGTGCCGCGGTGGCGAGACGTTAACTACCGCCCCTGGTATACAGGGAGTCGTGGGTTAGATCCCGACCCTGATGCCTGCACATTTGGAGTTTGCGTATGTCTCTCGCCCCGTGTTGGCGTGGACTTTTCTCCGGGTCTTCCAGCTGTTTTCTTTGCACATTTAGAAACGCGCGTTTAGAGTATTTGGCTGCAATACATTTCCACGTGATAAGCCACTTCATTGGGCTATCATTTGTGACCATGTCACTTCTGAAAAAGAGCTGCATTGCTCAGCCGGGCTTTACCTGGTCAAATGAAAGTAGAAGTCTTAGTTGAATCAGAAAGAATCAGAAAGGGTTTTATTCGCCATGAAAGTTAGCACAGACAAGGAATTTACTTTGGCAGGAAGGTGCATACATTCAACATATAGTAATCTTAAATCTAAAATAAGTGGTATACAAGTCTAACTATACTAAAGGTACAAAGTCTAACTAACACTAAGGGGCTAAAGTATAAATTTTGATTTAAAGCTTTCGTGACTGCAATTATTCATATTCTTGGTTCTTTCGGTAAAGTCACGTTGAAGGGAAACAATAAAATAATAATACATATAAAACAATAAAATTCTCACGACGTTTCGACAGTCATTGGTTTTCACACCTGATGATGACTGTTTGTGTTACAGTCGAAACGTCGTGAGAATTGTATTGTTTTATATATTGTTTTATTGCTGCCCTTCAACGTGACTTTACCGAAAGAACCAAGAATATGGGCTAAAGTATGTAAAATTTTGAATAGATATTGAATATAACGTAGCTATAAGGTACAATCTAAAAATACAAAAATACAAATAGGGTAACATAGTGTAAATATGGCAAGGTGTCATTTTGTAGATAAAATGTTAAAGTCAGTGTAAGCCCTTGGTCTTGTTCAAGAGGCCAGCAGCAGATGGGAAGAAACTGTTTTTGTGGCGTGAGGTTTTGGTCCTGATGGACCGCAGCCTTCTGCCGGAGGGGAGTAGCTGGAACAGAGAGTGTCCAGGGTGGGAGGAATCGGCCACAATCTTCCTCGCTCGCCTCATGGTCCTCGAGGTGTGCAGGTCCTCGAGGGTTGGTAGATTGCAGGCAATCACCTTCTCAGCGGTGTGGATGATACGCTGCAGTCTGCTCTTGTCCTTGGCAGTGGCAGCAGCGTACCAGACGGTTATGGAGGAAGTGAGAATGGATTCAATGATTGCTGTATAGAAGTGCACCATCATTGTCTTTGGCAGGTTGAATTTCTTCAGCTGCCGTAGGAAGTACATCCTCTGTTGAGCTCTCTTGGTGAGGGAGCTGATGTTCAGTTCCCACTTGAGGTCCCGGGAGAGAATAGTGCCCAGGAAGTGGAAGGACTCTACAGTTTTGACTGGGGAGTCGCACAGGGTGATGGGGGTGAGTGGGGCTGTATTCTTCCTGAAGTCCACAACCATCTCAACTGTATTCTTAGTTTTTTCGGTAAAGTCACGTTGAAGAGAAACAACAAAACAACAAAATATATATAAAACAATAAAAAATTCTCACGACGTTTCGACCATAACTCAAACGGTCATCATCAGGTGTGTCGGTTTGCAAACCGACACACCTGATGATGGTTTGCAAACCGACACACCTGATGATGACCGTTTGAGTTATGGTCGAAACGTCGTGAGAATTTTTTATTGTTTTATATATATTTTGTTGTTTTGTTGTTTCTCTTCAACGTGACTTTACCGAAAAAACTAAGAATATGAATTACTGCAGTCACGAAAGCTTTAAATCAAAATTTCATCTCAACTGTCTTTAGAGCATTTAGCTCTAAGTTGTTCTGGCTACACCAGGTCACCAGGTTGTCAGCTTCCCACCTATAGTCAGACTCATCCCCACCAGAGATCAGCCCAATGAGGGTGGTGTCATCGGCAAACTTCAAGAGTTTGACGGACAGATGATTGGAGGTGCAGCTGTTGGTGTACATGGAGAAGAGCATTGGGGAAAGGATGCAGCCCTGAGGAGTTCCGGTGCTGATGTACCTGGAGTCAGAGACTTGTGTTACCAGCTTAACGCACTGCTTCCTGTCAGACAGGAAGTCTGTGATCCACCTGCAGGTGGAGTCGGGCACGTTCAGCTGGAAGAGCTTGTCCTGAAGCAGGGCAGGGATGATGGTGTTGAAGGCAGAGCTGAAGTCCACAAACAGGATCCTGGCGTAGGATGCTGGGGAGTCCAGATGCTGTAGGGTGAAGTGGAGGGCCCTGTTAACTGCGTCGTCCATATACCTGTTGGCTCTGTAGGCAAACTGAAGGGGGTCCAGGAGAGGGTCTGTGATGGCTTTGAGGTGTGTCAGAACCAGGCGCTCAAAAGACTTTATTACCACAGAGGTAAGGGCGACCGGTCTATAATCATTTAGTGCTGTTGGCCTTAGCTTTTTGGGCACAGGGATGATGGTGGAGGACTTGAGACAGGCTGGTACATGGCATGTCTCCAGGGAGGTGTTAAAGATGTTGGTGAACACCGGAGACAGCTGGTCAGCGCAGTGCCTGAGGGTGGCTAGAGAGACAGAGTCTGACCCAGCGTGGGTTCTGCCTCTTGAAAAGTCTATTAACTTCTCCCTCCTGAAAGGAGAGAGTCGTCTCTGTAGTAGGGGTGGGGGATGGGGCCTCTTGGGTGGGAAGGGGTAGTTCAGGACAGTCCAATTGTCTTTGAAATCTGCAGTAGAACTCGTTCATGTCGTTCGCCAGGCGGGAGTCGTTAGTGATGTGGGGGGCTCTGGGCTTGTAGTTGGTGATCTGCCTGAGCCTTCTCCAGACAGAAGCAGTAGTTTAGTTTAGAATTGCACAGGGACATCATCGGCAGACAAGCGTGATGATCATGATAACAGTCGCCAACAGTGCAGGAGGACTGCTGCCGCCAAGATGGTTGTGGACCGAGTGGCATTTGTAAAGCAGCTGGATGGGAACAGAGAGGCGTTGTTTTATTGCCAACGGAGTGCAGAGGTAAATCCTTTAAAATCAATGTGATCCTCATTATTATTATTATTTTTCACATAACAGTACTCTTCTTGGTTCTTTCGGTAAAGTCACGTAGAAGGGAAATAATAAAACAATAAAAATAAAACATAATCAAATAAAATTCTAACGACGTTTTGGTCACAACACAAGTAGCCTTCCTCAGGTGAAGAAACAACTGTCGGAAAGACAGCGCTCCAATGAACACTGCTAAACTTGGCAGCATATTTTAAGCTGGGTGGGAGGAGCAGAGCGCCTTGACAAAGGAGTTTACATATCAACAGAAGAATTTAGCATTGAAGTAGCTGTGTTAATGTGATAGATTAGCATGATGTTAAAGTCAGAAATTAGCATGTAACTGGGAGATTAGCATGATGTTAGTGTGAGGGATTAGCATGTAACTGGTTACGGAAGTTGCTATGTTAAAGTCAGAGTTTACATATCAACAGAGGCATTTAGTATATTGACGCTAAATAACTGCATCTACCCAACTATCATACAATAAACCGAAGTGAAAGAACTAAATATAAACTACATCAATGTTATCAATAAACTATATATACTCTCCAATCAGCTGAGCTACTAACAATAAGTCGTTATTCATTACAATGCCATATGGCGAAAAAATTGGGTGGCGGTTTTTTCTTTTCAACGTTAGCACCACGGAAAGCGACGATCTTTGTTCAGACGGACGAGTCCATCTATGGTCAGAACGGAGGAGGGGGGAGAAACAGCCACGATGCGCTGCTCTGTCCTGTGTTGCATTACAACTATACTATAAACTAGACTACTATACATTACAATATTATACCTTCCAATCTAACTACATTGTATAATATCGTATACACAGCCCAATGTAAGCTCTAACATTATGCATTATATTGATATGCCTCCAACTAAACTGTTTTCTACATTACACGACTATACACCGTATTATACATTGCCATAGACAAACCCCACCATTGAATTATACAATGCGTTACTATACACTACCCTATACTTTAGACTATAAAAATATACTGATGTAAAAATATATTGATGTAGTTTATATTTTAGTTTTTTTATCAGTTTACTATATGGTATTCATTATATAGTGCAGTGTATACCCAGTTACTTTATGTTAATAGCTCAGCTTATTGGAGAATATATTAAGTACTTTGATTATATTGATGCAGTTTATATATAGTTCTTTCACATCGGTGTATTGCATGATAGTTGTGTAGTTGCAGTTATTTAGCGTCAATATACCAAATGCCTCTGTTGATATGTAAACTCTGACTTTAACATAGCTACTTCCGTGACCAGTTACATGCTAATCCCTCACACTAACATCATGCTAATCTCCCAGTTACATGCTAATTTCTGACTTTAACATCCTGCTAATCTATCACATTAACACAGCTACTTCAATGCTAAATTCTTCTGTTGATATGTAAACTCATTTGTCAAGGCGCTCTGCTCCTCCCACCCTGCTTAAAATATGCTGCCAAGCTCAGCAGTGTTCATTGAAGCGCTGTCGTCCCGACAGTTCTGTTTCTTCACCTGAGGAAGGCTACTTGTGCTGTGGCCGAAACGTCGAGAGAATTTTATTATGTTTTATTTTTATTATTTTATTATTTCCCTTCTACGTGACGTTACCGAAAGAACCAAGAAGATGAATCCATGCAGTCACGAAAGCTTTAAATCGAAAAGTAACAGTACTCTCTTCTACTGTACCGCCAACATGATTTCCCACCTGGCCTAATTCAAATGAATATTACTAAAAAAAATTAACACAATAAACCTGAACTATTATTATCATTAACTGCGATTCCCATTGCTCTGGGTCATCACGCAGCCCGTGCCATCTCTCCGGGCAGGGCCCGGACTCCCGAGAGCAGAGTCACGCTGCTGCCCAGCCCAGTGAGCCACGCGCTGCTGTCCCGTGGCATCTGTCTCAGCCAGCGGCGTGCCAGCGACGAGGTGGCGGCGGTGCCAGCGGGCGCGTCTGTCTGGGTGACCCGTCAGCCCAGACCCCTCCCGTGCCCGCCGCCCACCGACCCACCCCCGCCACAACTCCCTCGAGGGCACGGTGCTTATCTTACACTCGCCGCGGTGTCCTGCCCACCCCAAAACCTTGTCAAAACACATCGCGATCACAACCAAGATTCCATCCAACCCTCTGCCACCGCCCGAGTAACCGCGGTCGCCCACAGGCTGAGTCGACCTAGGTAGAGGCCCGGGACCGTGAGCGGGGAAATCGAACTCGTGTCGCCGCTCTGCACGACCGCTGCCCGCAATGCACACAAACACACAGCCACGCACAACGATCTTCCATGCTATCTGTTGCGGCATGGCTGGCACGGTACACAAGGGTTTGATGCAGGCTGTTCAGGCCTTTATATCCCCAGTGCTGATGCTTACACACCACACACGCACAGACGCACACACGCGGATACTCATTGAAGGGTGAGTCGACCTAGGGGGGCTCAAGGTCAGGAATCGAACTCAGGTAGCCGGGCTCGTAGCGCAGCACGCTAACAACTGCACTTCCGCTCTTTGTCTCTGACCCACACAAAGACACACAACAGCAACATATAGCCTTAACTGACTCTTGAGGCAAGTGCTGCTAGCGTGCACCTATGAATGCCGACGCGGCATACGAGGAGGTAGGTGGCCTGCACCGACCGCCTTTGTCTCCTCAGTGGCGATGTTTGCAACACCGCACGAGCTACTCATTTGAGGCTGAGTCGGCCTAGGGGAGGCCCAGGAACCGGTTCGGATAATCGTCACTGCTGTTGGCCGTGAGCGGGAATCGAACCTGGGTCGCCGGGTTCATAGCGCAGCGCGCTAACCGCTACACCACCGCTCCCCACGCAAAGAGGCGCACACGGGCGCACACGCGCGGCGCACCGCGGCTGCACAACGGCACCTACCCGGCGGGCATCGCCGTGCGCGAGCGTCCGCGCCGTGCCATTGCCCCGGGCGCCCTTTGCCTCCTGATCCGGACGATGATGTCAAGCAGATCATCAGCCTCTCCTCCACCTCGAGTGCCTTCCGCTGATACCACCACCACCACCACCACGACCGTGGGGTAGACATATGCGGCAGCCATTGTTGCGGGTGTTCACCCGTTAAATTTAGTGAGACCTATGTTAATCTGCATGCCGCCCCCCTACATCCTTGTTTAAAACTCAGCACAAACGCTACGCCGCCAGGAAGAGAGACTCCCTGCTTCCCAGCCGCCCTGGAGGATTGTAGACGGAGAGGGTCTCTTGATTAATCGGCCAGATGGCTCAGCGGTAGCGCAAGCGCTGGAGAGCCAAGTGGCTTCACGTTCGGAAGGTTGCAAGTTCAAAGCCTGGTGTGGGGGTTGACTCGGCCCATCACCCCTCCGGTGTCGATAAAATAAGTACCGCTGAATAGAGACGTCACCGGTGATTGTCCAATGGAGAGACTCGCCCATGCCATAGGGATGCAGAATTTCGACCACTCGGTCAGCAGGGAATCACTGACTTTGTTTAATCTAACTACGCAGGCAAGATCCTCTTGAACCGCGCCACCCTCTGTGTCACTACTGCCTTGATGTTGCCTTCTCGCTCCCTGCATGAGCTGCAACACGCACGCAAAAAAAAAACATTCATAGGCGATCACTCAGCCCGATAGACATGTGTCTGTTCATAGGCAGTGCTCATGTAGCAACGTGGCAACTTGGCAGCAGTTGTACCTGTGTCACTTGCAATTGCTGTTCGTATGCGTCCTTGTTTGTTTACATGTGAGTACTACCGTATAGTCAACCTACAGCTGTTTCATGTTTCGGTAGCTTAGTTTTGTAAGTTGTGCCGTGTTTAATCTGGAGGTAAATATGCCCGAGACGATTTGCGCTGCAGGGAATTTTAATATTTAGCGTTAACGTTGATTTATGTTGCAGACATTTTTGCTCAATTCTTCACGTGAAAGTTTTTTTTATCTTATTTTACATATTCTTTTTGCTCTGATTCGCTGTTCATTGCTGTACAGCGCTTTTGTTCATGCGTTTTGTCAATGTGGTGACACCGGGTCGCACTTGCAATTGGCACGCAAGCTGGTCTCTTGAGTTCTCATCTGGTCACACAAAGTAAATAACAATTTACGTCAACGCTGTGCCGCGCGTAAACTACGCAGTGGATGTTGCCGCGTTGTACCACGCGTCGTTTCGGCACAATGTCCGACGTTTCGCTCCAACGTGCTCGCTTAATTCCTGCTTCGTACGCATTTGGATGGGGAGATTGTGTGGGACAATATCAGGTGTTTCAGTTATCGGGCTGTTGAGTGGCCAGGAGATGCCGGTACAGACCTACATTCTTGAAGCTATCTCTGGAGTTATGAGTATCGTATGCGGGGTAGGATTTGTTCTTAGCACTCTAGCTTCCTCTCGCGCGAAGCCAAATATGCCCAATCATGGAATGTGCCACGCATCAAAATTTAGCACGACTCTTCCGAAAATAGTCTTGAGATTCTTGCAGGCTTTCTCGAGTAATGGGTAATATTATCATCATCATGCTGCGTCGGCAGTGGTGCACAAGCACAATTAACAACAACAACAACAAAAGCTCAAGACACTCGACAACACTGTGGCCTTGAAATAAAAACAAAAAAATTGGCGATTTTTCTGGGTATGACCCTTCCTCGTAGCACGTGAAGAAAGTCGTTGCCGAAGACTTTACTGTCCACCATATTACTTACCCAGTGTATTCCTACCCAGCTTATTACTACCCAGCTTATTGCAAAGCTGGGTCCACATCTGAACGATCCCATGCAGAACCAAATTACTCTCGAAATCGAGCAACTTAACCTTTCCGTCTGTGCTGTGAGCAACTGGTCGTGCAACCGCTCACAACCGGTTGCTTATACATCCACATATACGCGATTCAATTGCATGCAACCAAGTTGCTCGACTCGATTGCTCTGCTTGTGGACTTGGCTACATATACACGTGATTTTATACATTCTGGACAAAACAATGACTAAAGCAGTCATTTACCTCTGCACTCCGTAAGGGAGATATATATCTGGTTACCCGAGAGACAGAAGAGCTTTGCATTAGAGGTAATTACGTGGCTTTCCCCGACACACGTTGCACGAAGCATAGGTCACACTCTTTTGACAACACATTTGCTATTAATTAGACAGCGTGAATGTAGCACGCGACGAAGCGGTTTTGCCAGAAACTTGAAAAGATAATGTCATAAAGGTAATACGTTTATTTAATCATTATGAATGCATAATGAAAAAAAGTGCACCAGCAGCTAAGCTTTTGCAACGGTAGACCGACCATCTGTTGGGTTGTTGTTTAGGTTGAAAATTACATTACAACAAAAAAAGCAACGTCGCGTTGCGTTGCGAACGCCCTCGTGAAGTTCGCACGAATCGTAACGAACGGAATTTATGAAGCGCGCACCTCGGTTGAGCAATGCGTCAGTGGGAACGGTTTGCCCGGCACTACTTTGCTGCCACACTTCTCGACACAATGCGAGGCCTTACCATCGCTGCCCCGTCCCTGTTGTCATATCGGGAGGGTGGAGCGCCCGGTCCCCTGCATTACTTGAACTTGACATAATTATCCGTAAAGCAGTCAGGTTGATTGACAAAACAGCACTCGGTGATTCACTCCAGCTACTCGCTCTCTCACCGGCCGTCAGCCGCCTCCTTATTGCTCTGCTATCGCTACTGTCGTGGTTGATATTTCCTGTGAACTCGTCTCATTGGTTCCTCGGTGTTTCGCTTTCATCCAAGCTGTGTTCAATCACCAGCACCACCGCCGCCACCACGCTGTAGGCCACGGACAATTCCCTTTCTTTTCCTGCACTTCCCTGCCATCATCTCTTATCTCAAGTTCTTCTAATAACCTTGCAGAATTCTACAAATGCAATGAACTCTTATCTATCACACCTGTTCGTCGCCGGTCCTGTGCGTCGTGAGAACGATGAGAGAAAAAAAAAAACCGATGCCTGTCACCGCAATTCCCCTGCACCCCCCCCCCCCCCGACACAATCCCCCAACAGCCCCCACAAGCTGGCACAGTGATGCATGACAGATTATACGTGGCCACATTAAGCAGTGACATCCTTATTTAGAATTCCACTTCTGCTGCGGAAAACAGATGCTGCTGGGTATTTTTTTTTTTGGACGGGAAACGATGAATACGGATGAATCATGTGAGATAACTGCATCATGCCCACAGGGAAATAAATTATGACCGCGTGCAATACATGCCTCCGTCATTATGTTTTGCAATTCCGCAGCGCCGAGCCCAATTTTTTTATTTTATTTTACACCCGCCCAAAAGTGGAAGGGGCATCCAATTTGGACAGCGTGCACACCGTCCGCGGTGTTTAGTGCAACTCTGTTAGAACAACATTTGGTGTCTTGCGGGAAAATTGTTTTACTTTGGAATTCTAACGTTCATGGCGTGACCTCCACTCACACACCCATCCACCCACCTTCACCATCACCACTCCCCCCCCCCCCCAGTAAAAAAAAATGCTACTCTTCTGCAGAGACGCCACACGGTTCCATCGGCGCACCGTGCGCACAGCGTTTGAGCGTCGTTTATATTTTAAGGCAACACATTTTTTTGCCGCCTTCTTGAGCTGTCACCGCACTTTTTGTTAGAACGCTGATGATTCGTAAACGAGCGTCGGCGGCGCAACGTTCGCCACTGCGTCGTGACTTGCGGAGTGCGGACAGCGCAGCGATGAAGCGAGCGATGCGATTTGCCCTGCGATGCTTTGCGCTGTGCCACAGTTACGCCTCGAAGTGTCTTTTGACAGCCTGTAAATTAACGGGTCTCGGGTTAGGGGATACTTTCGTCAATAACACTGTGGCCTTGAAAATCAAATGTACGTAATAATAGGCGACGTTTCGGGCAACGGGCCTTCTTCACAACACGTAGACAGGCCAGATGAGCCGAGCGGGCATATGTATTTGTTTATATATTTATTACATTTTTAAGGAAGTGTAATTGATGATCGTGTCAAGTTTTATTTTTTATGCTTGTGCATCACTGTCAACGCAGCAGCAGCATCACTAAACACTGTGTTTAATGGGGGACACGTTGAGCTCTGCTCGGAACGCTGTGTGCTGAATGAGCGTCGCTTCTGGTGAAGGCACGCGACACTCGCCTACACATCCTTCTCCTGCTGTCTCTTCCAGCGGGAGACACACGAGCCCGTGACGTGACCAGCCTGGCAATGCACAGTGTCAGCAGTAGAGGCCGCTCCGGCACCATTAGGGCTTCATTAACAAACAAACAAAAAACCTCAAAGCCAAAGTGAACCACATTTCAAATTGACTTCGCCCACGAAACACACAAAGAGCAAAACAGATGCCACGCGAGTAGTATCGATCTTGAGACGACGAGAGACGATGAAAGTTGTTTTTATATATATTGTGGGATGTCTAGACGTTTCATATTCGTATGTTTTCCAAATGTTGAGCTATGACCACCCCCCTCCCCTTCCCCCCGCACTGTCTCTTCCTGTGTGAATTTCAGACCGAATATTCACCGTGTCGGTTTGTCGCGGTTGTGCCGTGCAATCTCTCTCTCTGATCCTTGTTGCTCGACACGATGTCCGACGTTTCGCTCCATATGTAGTGACGTATATTGGGTCACTACGGTGTTAGCGCCAGCGACTGACAGAAGAGTGGAACTTTGCGTGTTAGAGCCTCTCTCTGGCATCAGAAAATGTATAGCATGGAAGGGGGCCCGAGAGGGCATGGTTCTAGTGACTGTCAGAGAGAGGACAGTTGAGGACGTGACAGTCTGGGTGAACACGAGAGGGCACGTCACCATGACAGGATAATGAGGGGGGCCAAGAGGGGGCGAGAGGGACACGCGGTGTATGGCCCAGAACCTTCTGGTAGGATTTAGAAGGGGGCGTGGTCGAGGGCGGAGCCAGGCCACACTCAGGGGCATTAGAGGGAGGGCCCGTGAGCCGATCCCGGCTGTCTTCTGGAATAAACCCTGCCGTGCTACGTCTCTTCGATCTTCGGGCTTCGGTCATCACGTTCGGCGTCGTGGGTCAGGCAGTGTGTTACTGACCTGACCCGGTCATGTAGCTACCCCGTTGTGGTCTAGTTAACCGTGGTAGTTACTACCTATATTGTTAGCCTGTGTACTTTTATGTAGTTACCCCGTTGTGGTCTTAGAATAAACGTGTTGCCTCCAAAGTCAAGTGTGTGTCTCCAGTGAACCCACTACACATGTGCTGGAAGCTCCTTCTGAAACTAGATGTGGCTCAACATTTATCTTACGTGGCTCAGAATCTCCTCTGTTCAGCAATAAAACAGTGGATAAATAACATATATAATGCCTCCTTCCCATATTTGTATCCGCACATTAAAATAATACAAAAAAATGCTTTACAGAACCCACCAACTGCATGGTCTTCTGGCAGCAAATCTTATCAGCTCCACAGCCACAACGCAAACAAACCTTGGACTGATTGTGGCATTCAGCATCTCATCATCAGAGTCAAACCCACCTCGAACCAATGCTGGTGAGCCTGTCTATTCTTTGCCTATGATGACAATATGTTGAAGGAGCAAAATGCCAATGTCGATGTCTGCTAGCCGCGACGAGGGGGCTTCAGGAGAGAGTTCGTGGAATTTTTGCTGGCAGGCATGCCATGCTGTCGCGCGACACGCGCCTTGTTTGAGACCCACGCGCCGGGGAAAGTTGTCTGCTTGCTGCCTGCGTGAGGTTGTCCATCAATCCACACCATTTACTACCGTCATCCTCAAGCCAAGCTCAATCCACTGCTCGATGAATGCCTTGCCAAGGCCCTCCGTCCCCATATCTCACCATCCCGCGACCAAATGACGATCCACACAGCCACGGGACACGAGCTCGTTCCATTGTTCCATCTCCTTGTGTGAACATCCACCAGGGCACGTTACAATGTACAGCCCTTTGTCAATCCACTGCTGGATGGATGAAAGCTTCCCCACAAGCTTTTGATCATCGGCATATGTTGACTGAACATCAAGGAGATGACCATTCCTGGCTCTAAAGTCACTTCGCAACTGATGTTAGCCGTGACCGGGGAATCGAACTGGGGTCTCCTGGAATTTGTAGTGCAGTGCACGAACCACTCCTCTCCTACTCCATCTCCTACAGTGAGGGAAAAAGTATTTGATCCACTGCTCATTTTGTACGTTTGCCCACTGACGAAGAAATGATCAGTCTATAATTTTAATGGTAGGTTTATTTGAACAGTGAGAGACAATAACAACAACAAAAATCCAGAAAAACGCATGTCAAAAATGTTATGAATTGATTTGCATTTGAATGAGGGAAATAAGTATTTGACCCCTCTGCAAAACATGACTTAGTACTTGGTGGCAAAACCCTTGTTGGCAATCACAGAGGTCAGACGTTTCTTGTAGTTGGCCACCAGGTTTGCACACATCTCAGGAGGGATTTTGTCCCACTCCTCTTTTCAGATCTTCTCCAAGTCATTAAGGTTTCGAAGATGACGTTTGGCAACTCGAACCTTCAGCTCCCTCCACATATTTTCTATGGGATTAAGATCTGGAGACTGGCTAGGCCACTCTAGGACCTTAATGTGCTTCTTCTTGAGCCACTCCTTTGTTGCCTTGGCCGTGTGTTTTGGGTCAATATCATGCTGGAACACCCATCCACGACCCATTTTCAGTGCCCTGGCTGAGGGAAGGAGGTTCTCACCCAAGATTTGACGGTACATGGCCCCGTCCATCGTCCCTTTGATGCGGTGAAGTTGTCCTGTCCCCTTAGAAGAAAAACACCCCCAAAGCATCATATTTCCACCTCCATGTTTGACGGTGGGGATGGTGTTCTTGGGGTCATAGGCAGCATTCCTCCTCCAAACCCGGCGAGTTGAGTTGATGCCAAAGAGCTCCTTTTTGGTCTCATCTGACCACAACACTCACCCAGTTGTCCTCTGAATCATTCAGATGTTCATTGGAAAACTTCAGAAAGGCATGTATGTGCTTTATTGAGCAGGGGGACCTTGCGGGCGCTGCAGGATTTCAGTCCTTCACGGCGTAGTGTGTTACCAATTGTTTTCTTGGTGACTATGGTCCCAGCTGCCTTGAGATCATTGATAAGATCCTCACGTGTAGTTCTGGGCTGATTCCTCACCGTTCTCATGATCATTGCAACTCCACGAGGTGAGATCTTGCATGGAGCCCCAGGCCGAGGGAGATTGACAGTTCTTTTGTGCTTCTTCCATTTGCGAATAATCGCACCAACTGTTGTCACCTTCTCACTAAGCTGCTTGGCAATAATCTTGTAGCCCATTCCAGCCTTGTGTAGGTCTACAATCTTGTCCCTGACATCCTTGGAAAACTCTTTGGTCTTGGCCATGGTGGAGAGTTCGGAATATGATTGATGTATTGCTTCTGTGGACAGGTGTCTTTTATACAGGTAACAAGCTGACATTACGAGCACTCCCTTTAAGAGTGTGCTCCTAATCTCAGCTCGTTACCTGTATAAAAGACACCTGGGAGCCAGAAATCTTTCTGATTGAGAGGGGGTCAAATACTTATTTCCCTCATTAAATGCAAATCAATTTATAACATTTGTGACATGCATTTTTCTGGATTTTGTTGTTGTTATTCTGTCTCACTGTTCAAATAAACCTACCATTAAAATTATAGACTGATCATTTCTTTGTCAGTGGGCAAACGTACAAAATCAGCAGGGGATCAAACACTTTTTTCCCTCACTGTATACTCTGTACACATGTATACAATGAATACGTTAATTTCAGAATAAAAAAAATAAAATGTAGCAAGGCTAAGCTGTTGATGCTATAAACGGTGGCATCTCTGCTATTTACTGAGATTTCTAATCGATAATTATTATTTTTATTTTTATTCTTCTTCGCTTTGAATTCAAGTTTGAAATTGTTTTATCGACAGCCTCGACCAGGATTTAATTTCTCAACGGCAGTAACGAGCGTCGCGATCGCTCTGCCTCTCCAGCCCCGAGCTCCACTCCGTGAACTCGGAGACCGCTACAAACACGGCACTCTCGTCTCGCTACTGTCAAAAGTGAAAGACAGAGATCCCCTGTTTTGCCTTAACAGACTGTTGGGGCACTGTTGGTGCAAGTGCGTGAGCGAGCACCCATGAAGACCATAACGGCACACGAGAGGCTGGGTGACCAGCACCACGCCCGGCCGCCTTTGTCTCTCTAGTGGCATTTTTTTCATCGCAACAGGTACTCAATGGAGGCTGAGTCGACCTAGGGGACGCCCGGGGACCGGTTCACATATATCGTCACTAGTGTTGGCTGTGAACTCGACTTGCTTGGTTCATAGCGCAGCACGCTAAATTACTAGACTACCGTTCCCCACCATCACCACCACCATGGTTACGGTTCCCATAAACTTAGGTCCTCGATTCCCCCTTCCACCCGTGTTGAGGACTCGGTGTTCCCTGCCCGACCGTGCTGGATCTGTATCATCTCATCCTCCACACTGACGTGTTCAACCATCAGACGACTGCAGGCCACAACAACAATAAGACAGCCACTCGCTCACCCACCCCACCTGATCACTCACCTGTGCACTCAAGTATTAATGTACTCACCCACTCGCTCACCTACTCACACACCCACTCACCCACCTACGAACTCCTCAAGCACTCGCTCACCTACCCACTCATCTATCCACTCACTGACTCACTCGCCTACTCACTCACCCACCCACTCATTCACCTACCCACTCACTCCTGATACTGCAGGTCACCTCACGTCTCTTTCTGCTTCCCTTGGACTGCTCCACTTTGGCTTTCCCCCTCCAACCACCATCAGCATCGTCATCTAATTTCCCTAGGTTCTTATAATCCCTTTCATTAAAAACAATCCAACCTGTTTACTCCAATCTATTACACCCTCGAAAGTGATGTTTGTTGCTGGCCGCTTGGCGCTTTGGGCATGCGCCCAGCAACCGAGATATATATAAAAAGAAATACCCAGAGGAGGAGGAGTAGAGCCTTCGGTTGCAGCCACACAGCCACACAGAATCCAACGCGTTGCGATACAGTGCGAGTTGCGTGACCTTGACTCGCGGGGTCTCATGCGACAGCGCCACGCCAACAACAACAACAACAAAAGCTAAAAGAGCCCAGCAAAAGAGCGGGTGGCAGTAGCGGCTACGCTTCGACTCCACCGTGGGGATTGGCCCAGGAAGCCGCTGTCACAAAGCATCGGCCCAGGCGACGCGGCCTCTGTCGGAGGAGCTGAGCTGGCAGAATCGCCCACCCCTGCCAATGCGGATGAGGGTGACCCGTCGCTCAACATGAAGGGATGCGACGCGACAGTTGGTGTCGCGTGGAGTTTTGTGGGAGCGCGAAGGGTCAGAGTTTCAGGTGGGCGATGGGGAAGGTGACGTTGACGCTCCGGTCAAATTAAACTCTGGAGTTGCGCGACATTTGCCCCAGTTTCATCGCATTTTGGTCGTCCGTTATTTGTCACGTGGCTTTAGGGTGGAGCGGTGGTGGCGCCACGGCTTGCATTGCCCCACTTCTCCTACGAACCTGCTGACCCTGAGTTCAATTCCCGGTCACAACTAACATCGGCAGTGAGTGATGTTTGTAATCACCGTTCTCGGGCAGTGAGGCATTTGACAACTTCGAAACTAACCAGCGTGGGGTGAAGAATGGTCAAACACCCCTCCCCCCTCCTCCATGATAGGTTCTTGATTCAGCGTTGATTTAAAAAAGAGCGTTGTGAGATATTGTTTTTGTCAGACAGGCAAGGCATTTGAATAAACTGCAGAGGACGTTGGAATGTGTTGATCAATTATATGTTTTTGTTCATCATCACCAAATGAAGACGCTGAATTCTATCAGTAGTGCACCACGGTCATAATTGAACTGCAGTGCTATATGACTGACTAATAACATGAACATAACATCTTATATATATAGTCGTATGCTCACGTTCAGGCAGTGGTCATTTTGATTGATTTGTATAATGTCTTGCGTCTACAGTATGTACATTTGGCACGATGTTTTTTTGTTCATACCTATAACAATGACCACCCTACAATTAATGATTAACTACCGTCAAACAAATGCCCGAAACGTTGGACATGCGAACTAACGGGTAGAAAATGGATGTGTATGAAAATGTCAATTATGTAACACCTTCAAAGACATCGCTAAGCCAATGGTTGCAAGCGGCTACAATATGTTGCAGGAGCAGTGTCTATTTGCATATATCTCACCCCCCTCCCACCCCTTTTTTGTCTTCTCAATGACATTTAATTTTCAATACTAGGTTAATAAGAGTTGAAATCTTTTCTTTCCTCGGCATGCAGCATCGTCGAGCCGTTTTTTTTGTGTCCGGCATAATAAAATAAAAATGCCAAAATGTTTCGCTGGTGCGTCCGCCGTTTAAATAAATTATGCAGCGTACATTTCTTGTCTCTTAAAACTATTAGTACCGCCGAAGTAGGCTTCTTTTTTAGCGGGGGTGCGGGGAGGGGTGGTGGTGGACAGGCTGCAGTGCTATGTGTTACGAGCGTTTGGCACCAGTGTGCATTCGAACCGCGAGCGATCGCGAAAACCCGTCTCTGCAGCTGTATCTGCTGCTTTGTTTACCCCGGCAGACTGGGGCAAATGTGCCGGATGGAAGAGGCAGGTTACAGCAACTGGCACGAGCGGCACACACAGGTCAATGACCAAGGGGAAGACCAAAAGCAATATGGTGGGACACTCTGAGCCAAATTAAGTTTAGAGGGGGCCCGGGACTATTATAGTTTTTTTTTTGGGGGGGTGGGGGTGGGGGGCTGTTTGAATGATGGTGATGATGATGAATGTTCACAGTTGAAATTTGCGGCTATGATGGCAAATCTGCCCAATTTGATTTCATACATTGGATCTGCCGGGAACATGTGTTTGCTATTACATTCTTAAGCTACTCATTCTCATTTGCAATTCAATATGTATATCAACACATTACATAAAATGCGTGATCTGGTTCCGTCTGTAAAAGATGTGATTCCGAACATACAGTACCCTGGTGTCTACAAATTAAGTTGCCTCTGTGGTAGTAGTTACATTGAAGAAACCAAACGACATGTCTTTGACCGCATTCGTGAACACAAAGCAGACCTAAAACACGGTAGGCCCAACACCTCGGCCTTGGCAGATCACTGTTATAATTCAGTAGGCTCACATGACATTGACTTCTCCAAGACAGAGGTTCTTTGCAAGCCATCTGGCTACCATGAGAGATTCGTTCATGAGGCTATCCACATATACAAACAGAGAGACAATTTCAACCGAGAAGATGGATTCTGGCTTAGCAAGCATTGGAAGGATTCGATAAACCATTTCGGGTCTTAATTGATTCTTCACGCTTACGGTGGCTTTCAGACCGCATCCATTATTTTCGTCTCCCCCCTCCTCTTTTCCGAACATAGATGGACTCGTCTATCTGAATAACTGCCAAATTGCTCTCCGTGGTGCTAACGTAAAAAAAACGCCACCTTTTTCAATTTTTTTTGCTGTGGTTTTCACACCTAATGATGATTGCTTGTATTGCATTCGAAACGTCTAAATAATTTTATATTTTTATTATTTTATTGTTTCCCTTCTACGTGACTTTACCGAAAGAACCAAGAATATGTATATCATACTCAACCATCCGTTTAATTGATAAATGAAGTGGAGTCTCTATAACTATGCAGACACATCTTTTGTGCAAAATGAATGAGAGAAAAAGGCGAACGCCCATTTACATAATTTACCAGGATAGCATATAAATACGCCGTGTGCATGATATAAGATGTTCCATTATTCTATAGCCATGAAATAATTAACACGGCTCAACTAGTGGCATTTGGATGAAACGTAAAATGTGGGCCGGATAGCTTGCTGGCTGGCAGGCAGGCTATCCGGCACACGTGATGAAAAGTGAATGGGATGGATCAGTGGGAGGGAACGCATTTTTTCCTGTAGACCCATTTCCATAGAGCGCGCAGTTCCGTTATAGCAGGATAATTGACGTGTCACTTTCTCCGAGACTGCAACATTCCAAGAAATCTCATTATGCTGCCCCCCATCCCACACCATTTGCCTTTGAGAGATTGTGCCCATTGTGCCCGTTTTACATCAACACGTCTCTTGGTGACTTCCGACAAAATCACACGCAGATAATTGCGTTCCGAACTTTTCCTCGCTCTTTAGTCTCGTCTTCCACCTCCCCTTCATCGCTCCCGCTACCTTTCCAACTCCCTGCTGAAAGACAAAAAAATTGATAAACTCTGAACTTTGTCAAATTACAGCTGCCTGTTATCGGTGCGAGTGACATGTTTTAATTGGAATATAACACGTGTTTGTGTGTGTGTGTGTGTCCCGCAGCACGTGTTTTACACGCCGAGCCGAGACTGCATCGCATAATGAGAGAGGGGACCGCGCGCGGTGTTCGGTAGCAGGGACGCTAATTCGTATCGGCACGTGTCAGTAGTTCACGTACACGCAGAGTCTCTGCTGTGTCGTCCTCCCGCACGAAATTGGGGTTGTGGGGGGGCTTTTGAAATTAACCAGAACATCGTACATCCGCCTGGAATTCTACGACAGATTATCCAATACGCGTTCGTTTGTCGGAAATATATCATGACCGGCACGGAAGCCGCCTGGTTAGCAATCTGGGGGGGGGGGGGATGCGTTTGCAGCGTGTTTATCACCCTTCTACTGACCCAATGTTACAGACGGACGGACAGACCGACAGACCGATGGAGAGACTGGCGGACAGAGTTACTGCGTGAATGCTTTAAACCTTAGTCTGGAATCATTAGGAGATAAACATCCCACGAACCACGATGATTCCCATTTTCCTGAATTAACGGCAAGTGACTTTAACTGGGTTTAATATATATATATTTCTGCCATCTCATACTTCGCTAGAGCCTAGAGCGTGGGGTTATTTTGAACTTCCTGTAGTTCTGGCAGAGAACAATTTTACGAAAATAAGATCGGGGGATGGAGTGGTGGAGGGGCGGGGGGGGAGGTGGACTTGCATTTCAGATGTCCTGGGGTGCTATGGATTTTCACTGGTGTCGGGGGCCCTGACTCTGATTGATTATTTACAATTTCCAATGCCTCGGAGGTTCGGAGTCAATGTGATAGACTTCTTTATCCCCAGGCAGGTTCCAGACTATGTTTGGCTGTATCGCGGCAATGAGCTACCACTGGGATAGATATAAAAAACAAATAGGAATAGCTATAAGTACCCCGACCACACATGTAATCCTGACTTATTATTTGTGGGCAAAGCAACTTCACGATCGGATGGATGCCCCGTGATTGTTTTGTCGACTGCTAGATAACCGTCAGTGCAGCGTTGTCACAAATAGTAAAAAAATGCACGATGAGAAGGAAAGCGAAGGCCCTATCGATTAGGCCACTGTGGCATCAATATTCCGAGTGTACATATTACCAGTGTTATGTGCACGGCAGTCAAAAAACATTCATCACGGCCCATTAAACTTGTGCACGCACTTAAGAGTTCAGAGTGTTAATTTATCTCTCCGTTTAATCATCCCCGGTCTGAGCCTCCTCGTTCCGTAACGTGATTACGCACGAAGATATAATTGCTAAATAATCTCACTGCATTCTATCGAGTTTCTGAAACAAGCGTCCGCAAAAATTGTATCCCGTTCATCAATAGCGCTTGCTCAGCGTTCTGGTTCAATAAGCGTCGAATCCTGCGTTACATATGTTGCGCGCTATATAATGCATTGTGCGTGTGGAGCGGTTAGTGTACTGCGCTATGCCACCCGAGTTCGATTCCACTCACGGCCCAACACCGGTGATGATTATCTGAAGCGGTTCTGGGCCTCCCTTAGGTCGAATAGAGAGACAAAGGCAGCCGGACACGGGTGGTGATGGCCACCCACCCCCTCGTGTGCTGTGCCGGGCTTAATATGTGCTTGCTAACAGCACTTGCCACAATAGTCTGTTAAGGCTATACGGAGGATCTTTGTCTTTATATAGATACGTTTTATATATAGAGAGAGAGAGAGAGCGGTAGTTGCTTTTAACAAATATTTGAAAAATAAACTTGACACGCAGAGCCTAATTAGGTTTCCAATGCCTTAATTGACACGTAATTACTGTCAGTTTGGCAAGAATAAACACGGTTCTAATAGAGAGAAAGAGAGAGCCATGGGGACGCATTTGAGCCCTCCACTCGCGGAGACGTCGCGTTGCTTATTTGCCGAGAAGTCGCACAAAAGTCGGACGACGTCAAAAGAGGTCGGATTTAAAATTGGTCTCCGCCTTCGAGACCGTGTAAGTGGTGGGGGGTCGGGGGGGGGGGGAGAAGCGGGTGAGTGGGGGAGTGAGGAAGAGGCTGTTTTGTTCCAAAGCCACAATTTCAACAACAACAACAACAATTTGACACGAAACAATGTAAGAGACATGGCGGAGTCAGATCGCTCTCCGTTGCGCTTTCAGGTTGTAACGCACGTTGATTGACGCGATGTGCAGACCTTTCGCGTCAAGCACTGGAAGGTTATTTGGCAACTACATTGAGGAGCTCGCCTTATCCCCTTTGATTACGCGGTCTTGCCCGCCACTGCCGCTGCTGTCTGGCTGTCTCGCTGGCCGGGACTGAATCCAGTTCTGGAACAGGAAGTTCAAAGCCACGAGAGATAATCTCTGTGCCATATCTAGGTGAGCTGAATTCAGTTCACGATGATGAAGAAGAAGAAGCTCCCAGCGTGCGGTGCGAAACGTCGGACGTCGGCCGAACAACACGCGGTACAGTCGGGAATCACGTGGGAGAGCTAAACGGCGAAATCACGAAACCCCACGCTGTAGATTGTGCAGCCCGCACTTTGGGCGTTGGGGGTGTCCGACTAGCGAGCTGTTCCTGGCAGTTACTGTGTAGAGGTTCGCACCCCCCCCCCTCCTCCTCCTTCATCGAGGATAAGAAGAGTTCTACCGCACTGTGATCACATGACAGTCTGCGCAGCTCTTGCTGGCTACTGACTCAGTGCCGAGCGTCTGAGCCGGCTGCTGTGCGTACGCCGCTCTGTGTCGGCAGGTTCCGCCGTCAGCACCAGAAGCGTTCGCTTGACGTGGCATTGAAATACTACCATGGATTGGGTGTCTCTTAGCTACACCTGGTCATGTGGTGTGGGTGCGTCTCTCAGCCACACCCAGACATGTCGTGTGTGTGTCTGTCAACCACACCGAGACATGTCGTGTGTGTGTCTGTCAATCACACAGAGACATGTTGTGTGTGTGTGTGTCTCTCAGCCACACCGAGACATGTCGTGCGTGTGTGTGTGTTTGTCAGCGGTTAGCGCGCTGCGCTATGCACCTGGCGACCCGGTTTCGATTCCCGCTCACGGCCAACACCAGTGACGATTATCTGAACCGGTCCCGGGCCTCCCCTAGGTCGACTCAGCCTCAAATGAGTACCTGGTGCGGTGTGTAAACATTGCCACTAGGGAGACAAAGGCGGTCGGGCGTGGTGCTGGCCACCCACCCCCTCGTGTACCGTTCCGGCCTTCATAGGTGCTCACTAACAGCACTTGTCCCTACAGTCTGTTAAGGCTATATGGGGGATCTTTGTCAGCCACACATAGACATGTTGTGTGTGTGTGCGTCTGGACACCCACACGACAGCCACGGTGACTTGCGCCGCTGCTGCTGCGCTCGAGCGGTGGGAGGGCAAGGGCAGAGTCTCGTTGTCACGCGACAGGCCGGCACGTCCGGGCCCTCCGCTTGTGGGGTCTGGTTGCCACGCAGCGCGCTGCAGCCACGCGCTTTGTCCTCCTGGGGCTGCCGCCGGTTCCCCAGAGCCACGCGCTCGCGCCGAGCGGCACGCGGGAGCAGACAGAGGGGGGCTGTAAGGGTCTGCCTCGCTGTCACGACAAACGAAACGAAATAAAATAAAAATTGCGCTCTCGCGTTTCGAAGCGGGCTAACCGCAAAACAATTGGACCCGGTTATTTTCTGGCAAAGTAATAGAAGTCACTTTGTCACAATCCACAATCCACTCCTGTTGTTTTTTTTTCTGCTGGGTGGGGGGGGGTTATGTTTAAAACGTCCGTGGCCGTTACTTATTCGTGCTGACAGAAGCGGCCCATTCTTGTGTTTTTTTTTTGCGCAGCGGAAAGAAATGGGTCGCGACGCGGGTATCATTTCACACTCGCCGTATTTCTGTCGAGGGCAGCAATAGAAAAAAATAGAGGCGAATGGTGAAGTCAATAGGAGCGCTTGCGAGTGTTTAATCCATCTTTGGACGGGCGCTGCCTAGCCGTGGGTAACTGTGCAAACATGTTCCAATTAACAGCGATAATTGAGCTCAGCAGTGCATTGCACCTGTAGCACGGAAGGGCTGCTGGGGGTGCATAGCTGTGCCATTAATTGGACCCACCTTCCCGCGGTGAGATTAATTGGGTGGCCAGCCAGTTATCTCGCCACGGCTGCAATTAAGGACGACACTGCGCGTTGCCCGACGCAGCGGGCGGGTGGACCTAACCCCATGGAACCCCAAGATTTGGAAACAAACAGAGTTAATGAAGAACAAAAAAAAAACTTTGAATAAACATTAAAATCCCGCAACTTCCCATTGGGACTGAGGCGCGCGCGCGCCTCACGCCGGCACCATGCAGCGGTGCTCCCTTCCCTGCGGCCTGGGAAGAAGCTTGCGAGAAACAGCCGAGGGGGCCCCCCACCCACACCCCCCACCTCCCCACTTAGCCTTCCCTGCCTCCCAGGCCTCTCGACCCCACAGGAACCGCTGTGCAGTTTTAATTTAGTTGACGGTATCGGCGTGGATGCTACTCGTCGACCAGCGCGCTGCTGTTTTGATTTTAGGCTACGATTGCTGCGAGTGGACGAAATGTATCGTGACGACGACTATGACGACGATGATGACTATGACGACGACGATGATGACGACTATGAGGATGGCTACAACGACTATGACGACTATGATGACGACTATGACGACGACTTTGACGACTATGGCAATGACTATGAGGATGACTACGACAACTATGACGGTGACGACTATGAGGACCACTATGACGACGACTTTGGCAATGACTATGAACGACGACGTTGACGACTATGACAATGACTAACGACCATGATGACGGCAATGACAACTGTCAACTATGATAACGAATATGACGACTATGATGACTATGGCGACCATGAGGACGACGATGACAATGACTATGACGACTACTATGACAACTATGAGAATGAGGACGACAATGACGATGACTATGACGACTACTATGACAGCTATGAGTAAGAGGACGACAATTACGATGACTTTGAGGACGTCTGCTGCTGCCCACCAAGGACCCACGTGCAACCCACGACCGTGACGAGACGACGTTGCCGAGTCTGAAGGAAAACGCAGACTGAGTTTACCCAAGCAGCGTAATCGGAGACTGCAGTGCACCGAGGAAGAAAATGGGGATTGGCTTTACGATGTGTACAGAATAGGTTTTTACCGAGTTCACGGATTGACTGAACTGATGGTTTTATTCAAAGGAGTGGCGGGGGGGGGGGGTAATGTGCTCCCCGGTTCTCTAGGGGCTCCTTCACAAGTGTGTACAAAAATAATTTGTAATTCAGCAGACAATGCATGAGCCATGTGCATATTGCTCTTGTTGCAGTCAAATTTCCCAACAAAGTGGGAGCTCCATTCGCAGACAGAATTACCAGCGTGTTTAATGTTGCAGCCTTACTTGATTTTGCTCCTCATTTGTCCAAATGAACTTATTGAATGTAACGTATTCTTAATATGTATTACCTCCACGTGGGCCTCATTAATTTGAGATTACTTTTTCTCTCTCCTAAGTTATCCCAATTGCGCTTCTCGGCGTCGCACCACGAGACAAATAATCTCTCGCAGAGCAGCCCGACCCTCCGTGCTCAACAACGGCCCGCAGAAGTGGATATCGCAGAGCGACCACTGAGATTCCTTCCAATGTTCCATCCACAAAGTGGGTGGCACATCTCTCCCACCCGCCCTGCCACGGAGAGTAAATGTTTGTCGTATTACGGTCAACCCAATTCCCTTTTTGAATGATCAGACATGGAATTTTCCTCAAATTAAATGCTGAACCAAATTCACTGTGATGTGACCATCAACTCACTCCACTCTAGAACCCAGCTTTGAATCCCAGGCAGCTGCGTCAAATTCTGAAAAAAAATTCTGGAGGAATCCGATGAACTTAAAAGCTATTTTTTGATAACTGTCCAGTAGGGGCAACAAGGTCGTTACAACAACAAACAATACGAAAACACGATTGGAGTGCAGAGTATATGGAAGGTAATTGAATGACTTAAAAAATACACAAAACTGAATAAATTTTCATCTCATCAGGTAAAGCTCATTGAGCTATTAACTACATTTTTCAGAAGTAACCTGGCCACAAGTGATAGCTCGACAGAGTGGCTTATCTAAGCGGACATGTATGCCGGCAAAATAATCGAGACGCCCTCGATGGTTGACCTTAGCATCTCGGCGCTGATGACTTCCAAGCCACCTGCGTCCCCTGCACATTCGAGAGAGACTATTACCCCCATGACAAATGGCCTTGGTCGCATCATCATCATCGGCGGGCGGCTGCCATGGGCACAACCATCGGTGGGGCAGTTTGCGGTGCATGAATTACCGCACGCTGGCCGTCGTCGCCCCGCACGCCGGAGCTGCGGACTACCGCGGAAGAGCCGGGCAGTGGCACCTTAACTTATCAGTGGCCACCGAGGAGTCGTCGGCAAGCTTTGGAAGACGGAGAAGATCAATTTGTTTTTGTCTTTGACCAACATTGTTCGAGAGCCGCATCACACGCAGGGCTACTTGTACACAAACACAGCAGGTATACAGCGCGTGACAAACTCATCCTGACTTAAGTGAACAAAATAGACGGTGGAATACACCGCGCCTATTTAGTTTATTCCCCGTCCGTTATTTATTCTTGAACAATGCCGTTTGACTCTTGTACATGTTGTCGTCACCAAGACATTCCATTGCGACCCATTCCCTGACATAATGAATCAATCATAATAATATTGTTTGGGGGTCTTTCGGTAAAGTCACGTAGATATATTTTCTTGGTTCTTTCGGTAAAGTCACGTAGAATGGAAACAATAAAATAATAAAAATAAAAAATAATAAAAAATAATAAAAATATAAAATATATTTTTATTCTTTATATAATATATTTTACATATATTTTCATTATTTGTTGGCAGTGTCCGTGTGGATTTCAAGCAGCCCCCCCATCTACCCCCCCCCCCCCCCCCCCAGCCGTGTGTATACCAAGAGCCGTCGACAGCTGAAAATCCACAGAGAACAGTCACCAGGAGGGAAACAATAAAATAATAAAATAATACACATTTAAAATATATTTTTTATTATTGTATTGTTTCCCTTCTACGTGACTTTACCGAAAGAACCAAGAATATGAATCCCTGCAGTCACGAGAGCTTTAAATCACGTAGATATGTTGAAAGAAAATAACAAAAAAAAAATTACGAAAGTATTTTTTTGTTATTTTTTGTTATTTTTAACTAAAACTACGAATGTTTGTTTTGTTATTTTAACCTAAAACTACTAAAGTAGTTTTTTGGTTATTTTTTTAATTATTTTCATTCAACCTATCTACGCGACTTTACCGAAAGGCCCAAAGAATATGAGTTCCTGCAGTCACGAAAGCTTTAAGTCACAATTATAATAATTTTAGATTTAAGCAACAAAAAAAGACGGCTACCCGCAAGAGAGAGCGGGGGGGGGGTGCGTTGAGTCGGGAGCCAAAGAGTCACAGGGGGCTCACAGAGCCGCAGGTTGCTAACTCCTGGTGACTGCTCTCTGTGGATTTTCAGCTTTCGACGGCTCGTGGTATACACACGGCTGGGGGGGGGGGGGGGGGTAGGGGGGTAGGGGGGGGGCTGCTTGAAACCCACACGGACACTGCCAACACTCCCAACTTTTCAAACTCGAAGCGGCACTCGCTCACAAAACGTTTGTTGTAAATGCGCTTTCTTTTCTAGAGAAGTAAAAACAAAACAAGCAGCCAATCCCCCGCTCCCCCACCTCTACCCATCACCAGTAAGGCTCCATTATCCCGGTGAAAGAGCACACACTAGTAGGTGTGTGTGTATGTGTGCATGTGTGTGTGTGTATGTGTGCATGTGTGCATGTATGTGTGTGTATGTGTGTGTATGTGTGTCCTGGAAAGGATTATTCAACATCGCCTTGCCAGGCACGCTGAGCAGAGGCTTGCGGAGCCCCAATGTGGTTTCAGGAAAGGGCGGTCCTGCACAGATGCCATATTTTCTGTCTGTCTGCTACAGCAGAGGTGTAGTGAATTCCAACAAGACTTACATCTCTGCTTTATTGACCTGGTCAAGGCCAATGATACCATCAGTAAGCCTGGGCTCTGGGTTGTTCTTCGTGCTTTTGGAGTCCCTGACGATCATTAAGGACCTTCATAATGGTGAGGGGGCCCGGGTAAAACTACGTGGCCGGGAGTCAGAACCATTCCCTGTAAACCTTGGGGTGCGACAGAGATGTCCTCTGGCTCCGACATTATTTAACATCTATTTTGACCACGTAGTTCGTGAAGCCTTCAATAGCTGTACCGGGGGAATCTCCATTTGGTACAGATATAATGGGAGGCTGATCGATGCCCGGGTGCGGTCAAGGGATGGCTCCCTATTGCTTAACCACGTTATGTATGCCGATGATTTGGTAATAACTGCTCATTCAGAGGAGGAGTTGGAGACGCTGCTGCTGAGACTAGAGCGTGCCACTAAGAGATGGGGCCTTACAATCAACCCCACCAAAACTAAGCACCTGCCTGGGTATTTTGTACCATCGGACACTCCACCCCCACAACTCCCAATCGGTGATGGGGCAGTTGTGGAGAGAGTGGAGAGTTTCCCATACCTGGGCAGTGTGCTTATGACCGGCTCCAGTTTAACAGCAGAGGTCTCACTCCGAATCAGTCGAGCGGCAATATCTTTTCATCGGTTGCGTAACGCTGTGTGGAAGCTACCTGGTCTGTCGCTCCGCACTAAGCTTCAGGTCTTCTTGGCCACGGTCATTCCCTCCCTTCTCTACGCTTGCGAAACGTGGACCCCCTTAATGGAACATCTTCGCCTTTAAGAAACATTTAGGCTAGCCTGCCTACGATCCATCCTGGGTTTAACCAGGCTGGATTGTGTGAGGAGCTCACAAATCCTTGAAAGATCTGGGAAAGGTCCCATCGGTGAGCTCCTCCGGCAGGCAAGGCTGCGTTGGCTGGGTCATGTAGCCCGCATGCCCAGCCACCGCATGCCGAAACAGCTTTTGTTCGGCCGGATCGAGGGGGCTAAACGGACGCGCCACGGGCTAGAGAAGGGATGGAGTGATCTGGTAAAGGAGGACGTGGAGCTGAGTGGACTTGCCGATGACTGGTACCAGCGGTGTCAAGATCGGCCTCTGTGGAGGAGGCTCGTGAAGGACGCTACTGGGCAGTTGGAGGCAGTCACCCTCCAACAACAACGGAGGGCGGCGGAGCGACGCTCACAACAACGAGCGGAGCGCTGGGTGGCTAAAGCACAGCAGGTTGGCACAGTAGGGGGCACAGGTGGTGCATCAGACAGTCATTTTAGTCAGTCGACCCGTGGCACCTGGATCTGCCCCGTGACCTTCTGTCAGCGGGCGTTCGACGCTTCACGTGGCCTCAAGGTGCACATGGCCTGGCACAAGCGTCGTGGTGACGTCACCGCCACTTAGTGGCGAATGGCGGTTATTGTTGTTGTTGTGTGTGTATGCGTGTGTATGTGTGTGTGTATGTGTGTGTGTGTATGTGTGTGTGTATGGGTGTGTATGTGTGTGTCTTCGTCTTGGTATAATCGGCCCCAGCCGTCCTTCAGCCTGGCCTCGCTCGTGTTGCAGTGGGAGGGAGGGCACAGCGGGTGAACTTTCATCAGCCTTTGGAACAGCGCTGGTACAATAACCCATTCAAAACCCTCTCCTTTTGTCACAGCCCTAACCTTTACCACTTTGCACGACACCGCAGTACCTACAACAATAATCCCCGTGTACAAAAATAATGATAAAAAACAGTCCCCTGCGTCTTGTAAGGCTATGTGTGTCGCCCACCACTCAACCCGTATGTCGCGTTTTCCATTTCCCTCCAGAAGCGAGATAAAGAAGCCGGGGCACGGTTGGAGTCGGCGGTGAGGTGGGGGGGGGGGGGGCGTTGGGGGATGGTGGTGGTGGGGGGGTGATGGAGTTGCGAGCGATTCCCCGAAACTCGCAGTGTTTTGCTGCTGTGTACCGGTCAACAATGCCGCGGCTTCTCGGCAGTTGTGTTTACAGCCGCGACCCTTGTGCTCGCGCATTGTTTGCAGATCACTCCGCGCGCAAGAGAAGAGAAAAGGGAGAGGACAACTGCTCTGTATCGGAGCGTCGCTGAAGTCCGTCGCACGACAAGACCTTCACAAAAGAGCGGGCGCTGGCTAAATGTCTCCTCCCCTCCCACCACCCTTTTTTTGTCCACTGCCACCGAAGTCCTCGCCGGCCATGAAGTCCGCCACCATTAGCGCATTGTTTGTCGGCCCTCTTTCCGCTCTACTCACGCAAGCTTTGCGGCGGAGGGCGCGGCAATTTACGCAGCTACATTCGACTACCGACAGCACCCCACGGCACATCACGACGAGCATGCCAGCTCCAAATATTTGGAGACAGCTTTTTCTTTTTTTTGGGGGGGGGGGGGGGTGGGGGGGTAGATCTTCCCCCCCACCCCCACCCCACCCCACCCACCACTCGCCTTCTTTGTTCTGTATTTCGTGAGATTTTGTTTTCCTCTCCCAAGGCCCCCGGCTGCGCCGCCAATCAATATTCATTCTCTTACGCTTTGCATTAGCGGTCCGTGTGCTCCCAGATAAATCCGACCGATAAAGTAATTGAGGGGGGCTCTGTTGGGTTCGCAGCTGAGGTTTCCTACGCGGGAATTCCAGGAGTGCTTTTTCCGCGTGACCCCTTGCTGTCGGAGGTATCGCACAGAACAGAGGCTCTTACATTACGTGCGTGCGTGCGTGCGTGCGCGCGTGCGCGCTCCCGAACGCTGCGGACGCTGCGGCTTCACGTCGCGGCCCAGAGAAATTGCTGAAATTGCATGCGCCGTGGTGTTAGGTTCGCGTGAGGGTCACACCGTGCCAAAGCAGCGCATCGGAATGGATGGCTCGTCGCGCGCAACGAAAAAAAAGGGCCGATCGCTGACAACGTCGCGACGAATTTTCCCTGCTCTCCGTGGTTTCTTTTTTGTTTGTTTGCTGCAGCATGACTTCCCTCTGCCACTGCATTCAACCGCTGCCGATGCCGTCGCGCAGGTGGGCTGGCGTAACGTTGCACGGCTACCTCGATGCAGCCGGCTGGCTCCACGCAGCCAGATGGTTGACTATTAAAGAAACAGGCAAAAAACACGGACATTTCAATGGGAGATGCTGCATTTCCTAATTGAGATATCATGAATGAATAGAAGAATTGTGAACGTGAAAAATTACACAGCGTGATAACATTACCGGCAAAATGGCCAACTGTATCGCCAGGACTTCCGTGGCTAAATAGCTGCTCATTTTTTATTTATTAAACTTGGAAAGACTCAGCTGGATGACTCAACTTAGCCGGATGCCTCAAAGCAGCCGGGCGGCCGGATGGCTGGTTGTGTGTCCAGTAATTATCAGCTGCAGGATGAACCTTCACTCAAAGCTGCCGTGAAGACATGGGTGTATGAAGGAGACTTAATGTATGCTTCGCTATTTTCATATATTCTCCACAACGACGCGAATTACCATTTTGAGTTATGAATTACTCCGTTATTGTTGCGTTGAAATAGGACACCGTAGCGCCTGTAAGATGTGCTTCAAACAAGCCTGACTCGACTGATGAAAGAGATACTGTATGTCAAAATCGGTCCAGAGTTTTGCACGTATATAAACCAATGTTACTGAAATGATGTGCAATAAGAATAACGCTATATGTTTCCGTCAAACAGACGGGTATGACTAGATTCGAAGCTTTCGTGACTGCAGGAATTACTCGTTGGTTCTTTCGGTAAAGTCAAGTAGAATTAAAAATAATAATAATAATAATAGAACACGACGTTTCGATTGCAACCCAAGCAACCGTCATCAGGTAATAATGAATTAGAAAACCAAACATAGAAATACAATGCAATACAACACAGAGAGTCGGCTAACACAACAGTCAACACCCCACCTGGTTGATCATGTTCTTTCAAAGATTGCTAAATTTGAGAGAGGGAGAGAGAGAGAAAGAGAGAAAAAAACACAGACCCGGAGACACATAGACAGACACACATGCAGAGAGAGGCACACAGAGAAAGACACACACCAAAACAAAACAGAAAGACAATAAGACGGGTATGTGAAGGAGAGATATTTATGTGCGTCTTTATTTTTTTAATTAAAATTCTCCACAAGGACGCTGACAATTGTTTCGATCTGCAAGGCCCGCCTGCCCACCTTCGGCCACGCAGGAATGAGGATCCCTGAGAAAGGGAGGAAATCTAGCCGGCTCCACTGCCATTGTTGAGTCCCGCCATCGTCGTGAGGTCGACACGCAAAGACCGCCTCGTGTGTTTTTGCTAAGAGAAAACAAATATACATAATAGTATTCATAATAATAAGCACAGCGACTACAAATACAGCGGTGTTGTGATACAGCACGCGAGAGCGTCATCGCACAAATAACGCGCCATGTATGGAATACGGAATGATACGTTTCGGTGAATTCGTATTTTATATGCATCAGGGCAGCATTTACTCTTGTAGAAAATGTCATGTGTGCTGATGTCTCTGTGTGAATGTATTTCTCCCGCTATTGTAGCCCTACGTAATTGTTGTTTTGCTTTTGTATTTTATATTTGGGCTCTTTCTGCCATCGCTCGGTTTTTTTATTTTATTTTCTCCACCCAGACTTCCACCAGCCCAGTTTTAACCCGATTCCTAATCCGTGCTCTCAAATTCGGCCCCTTTACTCAACAAATGCGAACAATACGCAGCTGGGCACCGGTTTGTCCGGCCGTTTTCCAGGGATTTGGCATTTTTTTTTCTTTCCCAGGCTCTGTTTAATCGCTCAGACAGCCGAAAAGCACCGCGTAGCCTTGACTCCCGGCGAGTGGCCGCCTTTACCTCCCGGCCACTTCCTCGGCCGTCAAATTTACCGTTGCCATGGATGCAGCATCAGCCGAGATGGCCACTTGTTCGATCCGCGTTCACATCGTCGGTGTGCGTGGGGCGGTAGCTGCCCCCCCCCCCACCACCACCACCCCCCCCCCCATCGGGTTGCTCCTGCGTGCGTCCGACACAGCGCATTCACACGCAGATAAGCACAAAACTAAATCCGCGGCCCCTGCTTCAGCGCTCAGCTCAATCCGTCTTCCTCACCGCCGCTGTCGTGCGAGCCCGCTCCGTCGTCACGCCCCAGCGTTCTTTCTTTCTCGTCGGACTGCAAGCTCGGCGGGGTTCTGAAATCGCAACCGGAACTCGGGGCAGGATTAGCACGGGGGGCTTTAGTGGGGGGGCTGCAGCCCCCAGGGCCGTCGTTGGCTGCTTTAGAACGGTCGAGACGATAGCTGCTGCGGTGTCATTTGGAAATTTGAGCCGTAGCTTCACTGTGTGTATGACTACCAGTTACGTACTAAAATGTTTAATTGTTCGTTTTCACTTAGATTCAGTTTCATCATTCGTGTATCACGTACAAAAAAACAGGATGAACAACAATGGAAGTGTTGCGTGTCGTCGGACATGGGAGGCGGTGGTGGCGGAGGTGGTGACACAGTCAAGCGAAATAATCGAATATACGGAGAGGAATCCTCCACAAAATGTATAAGCCCTGTCCACCCCATCTAAATGTAGCCCTGCAAGATCAGCCAACCCCACAGCATTGGTATCCAACCGGACAGAGGTTACTGGAAGGCTGTCCCGGCCTCGCCACGGGCGACGGAGCCTGGGCGCTGTTGTGACTCGGCGTGTGGGAGGAATGTCACGGAGGAAAGGGGGTGGGGTGGGAGGATTGGAAGACTCTGCGGTATTCCCGTCGCACCAAGGGAATTGCGTTTGGGGAGGCAGTCGTGTAGTTAGGCCTAATTTTAGTCAACGCAAAAAAAAACTCTACAGTGGTAAACACGGGTCCTGAAATCCCCGTTGGTGGGTGATTGGTTGGAGGAGGTAGTGGGTTGTGGGAGGTTGGTTCGCAAGATTGGTGAAAGCCTTTCCAGGAAGGCAGGCCGCCTGGACGCACCCCGGATTCCACCGCCACAGATCTCGAGCAGCAGTTGTGCACTTTGCTTGGAGACGACTAATACCGTGACAAACGTGACTGTGGAAGTCAACATGCGTTAGAGAAAGACTAAGCGTACTACAATCTACTGTATAACAGCTGGAATAGGCTTTAATCTGTGACGAAAGAATGCATAATGTCTGGCAAAGCTGTCTGGGTTTTTTTTCTCAAATTCTATTTGAATGGCCAATTATTATTATAGCTTTTTCTAGAGCTCGTGAAAAAGTGTGGTTAGGTCTGCAGACGGCTATCAGTGCCTCCAATGTGTTACAAAATTTGCACCACCGCACCACGCAATCTTACGAAAATCTGACCGAACATTTTCACGTGCCCTCGATTTCACAAGCAAGGATAATTTTCCTATGAGCAAAGAAAAAAAGACGTGGCATTTTTACCTTTTTTTTTGCTTTCCACTCTCGTTTATAGCCTTGCACCTCCCCCTGAACGTAACCCTCCTGAACCCCCGAATAAGTGGCTCGCTTAAAGATTAAAAAAAGCACAAAGCAGGAGCTGTTGTGGGGTGGGGGTTGAAAGGGGGGGGGGCTGTGAACGCCGCCCTCTGACAAAATCCAAGGCTCTTACCCAAAGATGAGAACGCTGGTCACACCCCCACCCCCCCCCCATCTGTCTGTCCATCGTCCGCCTGCCTGGACCGATTCATCGCGCCGAATCAGCCTTTCAATCTTTCGCTCAACACACTTGCCCCGCTCGAACAATCTGCCACCGCAGCCTCGACTGGACGAATATCCCACCGCTTGATTCCACGCCCAGGTGTATTTGGGCCAGACTCGGGCTAGAGCCTGAATCAACGTGACCAGATGAGATGTGCAAGCACAAATACCTACGTACTAATACGAATGATGTTGAATACAACGTCAACCGTGGAGATGGAGCGATACATGCAGCTCGTATGCAGGTGCTCGGTGGGCGGATACGTGGCAGGTCTGGCAGGTAAAGAGGTTGCTTGGAAGAGGCCTTCATCCAGCAGTGGATTGATCATGGATGATGGTGACAACATTACAATGCGTAATTATATACGCGTGGCAATGTCTGCTTCGCAGCCAGAGCTGCCGTGCACTGTTAAAGGCGGGTTACTAGTGTGTACCGCTGCCATACAGTGCAGAGTCTTCGTTTCACTTAAGAATACAACCTGGATAAGATTCTCAATGAGATACCCTCAGGCTCGAGAGACTAAGTTTGCTGTGCAGTTGACACTCACTTTGCTATGCCTAGCAACGGTGCTGTGGAGATGCGGGCTGATATTCCACGCGGTTTGACACCAGGACCGGCTCACCTTCGCCAGGAGTCGTGGTGTTAATATTTGGGATGGACTATCGGACTTTCATTAAAGTAATCGATTACTATACCGATTATCAGTTGCGATTGCTCGGATATCACTAAGGTAAGTTGGGGGGGGGGGGGGTTGGCGGGGGAGATGCCCACGTGTACCGCTGGACAGGAGGTGGCGGGCGTGGCTACGTGACGTCATCGACAACATACGCTCGCTGGGCGGGGGTTGTAGGGGGTTTCCCAACTTCGGAAGCCATAATGTTGGGGGCTCGAGTTAGTCGTCCACAAAAAAAAACCTACTTGATTGACTAATCGTTGATTGATCGTCCCAACGTGGCGCCTGAACGTTTCGATGGAAATGGAACGAGGGTGAGAAACCGCGTCCAATAGGAAGTCTACCCTCGCAGCCCCGGAGATGTCGAAGCCACGCGGCGCAGAGGAGCGCGCGACGAGCCATCCCCCAGCTCGCATTGCGCCTTTGCAGCGCGATTCCAACACTACTCGCGTCATTAGAGGGACTTCACGGGCGTTACAATTCGCCCAGTGCTCCCGAGATTTCGTCCAAGCCTCGGCCGAGACGTGGAAAGCCGGCGCGCCGAGTTTGTCGCATTCGACCCACCGACGAGGCGAACACGACCTCTGCTTTAAACCGTTGAATGCTTTACTTCTCCGTTATATAAACAAGCAACGACAAAAAAAAACAACACGCACAAAAACCCAACGGCTCAAATGGAAGCACACCGTAACACCGGCGTGAAACAAAGGAACCTATTCCACACCTCCTCGTCGGTATCCCATTTGTCTGGGCACCCATTCTCAGCGTGCGATGAAACGCACTAACTGTGCGCACACACACGCGCGCGCTCACATACACGCGCACACACACGCGCACACACGCTTCGCACACACGCGCGCGCACCCACACGCGCGTTCGCACACACGCGCGCACACACACACGCGCGCTCACACATACTCGCGCACACACACAAACGTGCGCACACACACGCGCGCGGGCACACACGCGCACGCGCACACACACACGCACACACACACACGCGCGCACACACACGCGCACACACGCGCGCACACACACGCGCGTCCACACACACGCGCGCACACACACGCGGGCACACGCGCGCACACACACACGCGCGCACACACACACTCGCGCACACATACACACGCACACACACACACACGCGCACACAGACACACGCGCGCATGCTATGGGGGATCTCCCTGCGGAGAGGAAAGGGGTAACATACTTTTGGGATTACAGCAAAGAGGAGAACAAATTGGCCAATGTTTGTTCTCCTGCATAATAATGATAACAACTTCGAACTGTGTGCAACTTTTGTGAGAGAGAAACATTCCAGATAGAATCTACTTTTCTTAATTAAACATAATATCTCCCCTCCCCCCAATAAATGCAACCATTAGCATTCCACATTTGGATGAAGGGCCCCCCTATGCCATGTTGGTTATGGGCATCTCTTCCATACTTCACCACAATGGTCAGTGCGGGTTGGTTAAAGTGGCAGGGCAGGACAGGTGTTGATATCGCTCGCCACTGATGTTAGCCGTGGCCCGATTCGGACTCGGCTCACCTTGTTCCCGGTGCACTAACCACTGCATCACCGCTCCACCTCTTGTCCTCATTAACATCACTCAAAGTAATTAAGACAAAGACGGGGAGGTCATGGCCAAGAGATCATCGTGGGCGTGGACGTTAATGCCACCGCTCCTTGCCATCACATATTTTCCTCTGCTAGATCTCACCGTTGTTGGAAAGTCAAAAGCTGCCTTCCAAGGACGGCTCGTAAAGCCTCACCGCCATCTGGCTCGCCGTCTTCCCTCTGGTCGCCGACCTCTCGGTTGCCTCTCCATTTCCCCCACCACCCTGCACACATGTCGCACTTACCACAACCTAATTTGCTTGATTGCACCTACAATGCTTTCTCACCACCGTCTATAAACAACTTCCAAGTTGCTTGCACCATCACCCCATGAAAGGCCCCCCTCTCGTTCTCTGTGCATCACCTGAATTGAATGTATGGGGCGCTGGCGGTGGCGAGACGTTAACTACTTCGCCTGGTATACAGGAGGTTGTGGATTCGATTCTGACCCTGACGCCTACTCTATATTTGGAGTTTGCATGATCTCCCTGTGGTCGCGTAGATTTTTCTCCGGGTACTCCGGGTTTCCCCCCCCCCACATAAAGAAACAATGCGTAGAGAGCATTTGGCTGCTTTAGATATCCATGCGATGAGCCCACTTCGATGAGCTATCATTTGTGGCAAACAGGTCGCTTCGGACAAAAATATGTATAACCCAGTGGGACTTACCCGGCTAAAATTAAAATATAGTTTAAATAGTAGGTTTTTTTTTGTTTAAATTCGTTCACGCCACCTTTTTTAAACAACGTCAAAGTTGATTGCGCCATCCTGCCAGGACATGCGTGTGCCTCTCGATCTCCGTGTGCCACCTGCATTGAATGAGAAGAGGCTTCTGAATCTTCTTTGTTTTTTTTCGGTAAAGTCACGTAGAATGAGAATAAAATAATAAATTAATACAATAAAATAACACAATAATATTCTCACGACGTTTCGGCCACAACACAAGCGGCCTTCATCAGGTGAAGGGACGAGACTGTCTGGTAGGACAGCGCTGTCCTACCAGACAGTCTCTACCAGACAGTCTCGTCCTACCAGACAGTCTCGTCCCTTCACCTGATGAAGGCCGCTTGTGTTGTGGCCGAAACGTCGTGAGACAGTCTCGTCCCTTCACCTGATCAAGGCCGCTTGTGTTGTGGCCGAAACGTCGTGAGAATATTATTGTGTTATTTTATTTTATCAATTTATTATTTTATTCTCATTCTACGTGACTTTACCGAAAGAACCAAAGAAGATGAATCATTGCAGCCACGAAAGCTTTAAATCGAAATTTAGGCTTCTGAATGTTTTTCTCCCACCTTTTGGTTTCGTCGTCGAGGGTGTGAGCAGAGGACGGGTGTTTTTTTTTTATAAACTTTGCACCGTTGTTTCAACTTCGACGGCGGGAGATCGATTGCAAGCGGCGACCTCCAGATTGTAAGTCTGGCATGCCAACATTTACAGCAAGATGCCAGGGTGACAATTTAAGTTTGCCAGGTCAGAGGTAGTGCACAAGGAAAATGGGACCGACATTTTTTTTAAATTGTATTTTGCCAGGTAAAGCTCACTGAGCTTGGTAGCTCTTTTTTTAGAAGCGAGTTTGCCCCACAAATGATTGCTCAGCAAAGTGGCTTAACACGTGGAGATTTCATTGCAGCCAAATACTCTAGACGCACGTTTCCAAACGTGGAAGGAAACCCCGGAGGACTCAGAGAAAAATCCACGCGATCACGGGGAGAACATACAAATTCCAAATATGCAGCAGGCGTTAGGGTCCGGACCGATCCCACGACCTCCTATACAGTATACTAGGCGAGGTAGTTAACATCTCGCTACCGCCGGCGCAATGGTGAGAGTGGGGGTGCCTTGTGTTTGGGGGGGCTGGGGGCGGGGGACGTGGTGCCATGGGCAAACATTTTCAAAGAGAAATCCAAAAATACATTAAACAAAGACCTGGGCAGAGCTGAGGTGCGCCAGATAAGGAGCGGAGGTGTCAGCCGCTGTGCGGGCGTGCTGTGCTCATCCCTGACAAAGAGTGAGAAAGCAAGCGGAGAAAGTGTCAGAGGTGACTGTCGATCAGAGGGGACTCGGGGATTGATTTGCACAGCGGACCCCCCTCCCCCCCGGTCTACTGCGGGAGAGAAATGCCAGCGCAGCCCTGAAGATAAGCAACTATCTGCAGGGCCCCGAGTTTACCCAGGGATTAACGGAGACTGCCTAATCCCCAAAACGAACGGACACAGGCGCACAATCGCTGGGGGGGGGGGGGGGGGGGCAGAGGAGTGGGACGGGGGTTGAGGCTGGCGGGAGGAGGGGGGCGGGGGGTAATGGTGCAAAAAACACACAACTAAACATACATGTAGATATAACAACATACGTCAACATACGTCAACATGCGGTCTCGAAGTTTGCCCGGTGCCTCTAAAAGTTTCCGGAGAGATAAATGCTAATGCAGGTTGACAAAAGCTCAGCAGTTTCTGAATAATGTTCATTATTTTTTTATTAAAACAGGAGCAATCTGCTCGCCATTAATCATGGGAATACCTCAAGGGACCGTGCAAATTGGCGACTTCATTGGCGATCTGTCTTTTGCATCTTCATTCCTCCGGCACAAGTAATTACATTTTGTGGTCACGGGTTTTTTTTGTACACATGCACGAGATAGTGTATTGACGGGCGGGGGGGGGGGGTGTTGCGGAAAAAAAAACACTATGAAAAATGGCTTTCATTCCTAATATCCTCCTGCTACTGAAGAACATCTGACCTTTGACTTGTCCCATTGGAGTACAAGGTCCTTGTGCAAGTGCCGAAACATCAGAGGTAGGATGACAGCACGCATAACGCTGGATGCAGCAGCAGCAGCAACAATAACAACAACAATAAAAAAAAAACCTGACTCGGATTAACCCTCGGTGTCGGAAACATGTTGTGTTCCGCGATGATGTTCGCATCTAAATAATAATAATAATTTCAAACTCGGAATGCCGTGCCACGGCCGTCGCACAGTACTCGCTCGGTCGCTCGCAAAGAGACAGCGAGAGAGAGGGGACGACTCAAGAGGCACCAGGAAGGAAGAACCACAGACGAGCAGCAGCAGCAGCAGCCACGCGTTGAGGCGGCGGCACCAAATTATTTGCCCTGCGAGCTCTGCGGTCCTCTATACATGAAGGTGTTATGTACGAAGGTCTGTTGAACCTATTTCGCACCGTACTCAGCCAATCGTGATACTCGGAGGCGCGGGGCGATTGACAAGCAACGAAACACCAAACGCAGTTCTAAATTAAATATTTTTCAATCTAAATTTAAAAGTGTATAGCTCCAGTGTCTTCTTAATATCGGAAGGAAGAGCGTTTCAGACAGCCATTAAAGCACATTTGCAAGCACGCGATGCGGCGACCGTCTTTGTTCGATGGGCAGCTAAAAGCTGCTGCTGCTGCGAGGATGACCAGAGTTCGTGTGACGGTTTGTGCTCCTTGACGATATCAGCAAGGCGAAGTAGTTGTCGGCCTATTAATTCGTGTTTCCACGTGGTAGGAGAAAAAACAACAACGGAGCACCCGGACAAAACAGAAGCTTGCTATACCGCCTTCTCTCAGGAAGCACGGGGGGGGGGGGGTATGGCAACTCCTTGACCCCCACGGCGAAGGGAGTCTCACAACATACATGTGTGTGTGTGTGTGAGATCCACAATGGGGAGCGGTAGTGTAGGCGGTTAGCGCGCTGCGCTATGAGCCTGGCGAGCCGAGTTCGATTCTCGCTCACGGCCAACACCGCTGACGATTATCTCAAACGATTCTAGGCCTCCCCTAGGTCGACTCAGCCTCAAATGAGTACCTGGAACGATGTGTAAACATCGCCACTGGGGAGACGAAGGCGATCGGGCGTGGTGCTGGCCACCCACCCCCTCGTGTACCGTTCCGGCCTTCATAGGTGCTCGCTAACAGCACTTGCCCCTACAGTCTGTTGAGCCTATACGGGGGGAGGGGGAATCTTCGTCTTTGATCCACCCCAACCCTCGCTGCTGCCTCCACAGCGCTGCTAGAATACAGGCCACGTGCAGTGCAGCCACCACCGCCGCTGGCGTGCGTAGCTCGGCGCCTTTTGTAAACACGGTGCAGAGGTCAGAGAAGTTGCTGTGGAGGCATTTTCCCGACAGAAATTAAAGGTAGGGTTCACGGGGTCCGCATCTGTGATTGTCTCATCATAATTGTTGTTTTGGTCAGAAAAATTGAGCAATATTTCACCAATTGACAACGACGCTCGGGCTCGTTCTGCACGCGCGTCGGACCGCGCGTGCAGGATTCGACGCGCGTGATGCGCTCGAGCGGCCCCCTGCAGACACTAGAGGCCGCTACATTCACCACAACGTCAAATAAATATAATCGATTCATTAATCAAATCACAGACCTCCTCCCCCCCCCCGCCCACATTCCCATTTCAATGGGCGGCCACATCCGTTGTACGACCAGTGTTGACATTCATCAGAACGGTGCTCATTTCTTGCGGTAATATTTGGCCGAGCAGACTCCTGACCAGAAATGGAACTCATAACCCCTTATACGACTATGCCGCGTGTTGAGATCACCAACCACGGTGCCACCTTGCCGCGTGTGTAGTCTCTTACGGGCACACGAGCTGACAGGAACGGAGCGTGCGTGGAAACTTTTCTTGCTGCCGTGCATAGCGACGTTGTGCGTGAGTTGTTTTGTTTACCCATGCAGATGTTCTTTGTACCGCGTGCGTCGTTCTGATGGCTACCGGGACATTCGCGTTTGTATGCGTGGTGGAGGGGGGGGGGGAGGTTTGTGCCATCTCTCGCTGTCTCTGTCTCTCTCATGGTGTTCTGTGGGATTCTGTCGAAACTGCATCACGCAGGGAAAAAATCTACGTGAACCCGGCGACACATCATCGACTCACGTGTTGGGTGATCTCTGTTCAGTTCACATCTCTCATGCATCTCGGGCGGTGGATACGCACGCGGCCTCTGATCCAGGCCATTGGAGGCAGCGAGGGTTGGTGGCTCATCACGCAAATATTACAAAATTCCCTTCCTGTGGGTGTCGAGGAGGAGCCATACCCTGACTTGCTAGGAGCATGGAGACTAATATAATATTGTCCTTGTGCACGGGATAGTGTGTTGCCCCCTCGCATGTATGGGTTTTATTTGGTGCTTTGGTATCCTCCCAATGAATTGGTCGAAAACATCTTAATATAACGAGGACCGAAGAGCTTGGGTTATGCTTAGTAGCGCCGGCTCACTGCTGGGCTGCCTTCCAGCTTGTCTGTAGTTCCTCAGCGATCGTGATATGCTATTTGCGTAAATAATGACGCTATACAAAAAAAAACACACACACGCCCATCTCTCTGTGCACCCCAACTCTCCAAGCATTGGGAGATGGATTGCATTGAATTACGTTGAGAGAAAGGAAGAGGAACACGGATTAAAGAACACACGCAAGTTAGAGCCGTGACATTGATCTTCATCCAACAGTAGATATACCGTGGAGATGATAAAGAGAAAGCGTGCGGAGATGCATTCTTAGAATTACACTGAGAGACAGGAAGAGAAAGACGTGACTTGGAGAACACATGCAGATTTTAACATATCATTTGACTATTAAGGGAGCTTGGACAGGCCATGTCGCGAGAAGGGATTATGAGACGAACAAGGGAGTATCAGCCCAAGTACTGAATACAGCGAACACTGACATCCACCCCCGGAGATGCAGCGATGAAATGTGCTCGTGCGCGGGAGCGAGCTGGAAGGTTTTGTCGCATCGCAGAACGGGGACGACGGCGGCGGGAATTGTGTGCGACCTTCATCCAGCAGTGGATAGATAACACCGATGATATATTTATAAATCTCTCGACAGGACTCGCTCGAGGTGTCTCCGCGGGCAGGTTCGACGACGCACAGAGACGCGCCGTAGTGGGGGGAGGGGGGTGGGGGTGGAGGTGGAGACTCCAGCGCGGCAACGTTGGTGCCGGAGTGCACGACGCTCCTTTAAAAAATAACGCCGGGCTCAATCCGCAGCGCGGGCACAGCGGGAGCGCAGCACTAGCACAATTAACAAATGACAAAGGGGGGTGGGGAGTTTGGGGGGGGGGGTCGTCTAAATAAGCTGGTGTCAGGGGTCAGGCAATGAAGGTCACTGCAGGGGAAAGGATGTTGCAAAGCCACGACCGCAATTTTAATGATTCTCACAAAGAAAGCGGGCACGTGTTTCGTGACACCAATATATTGCGACGACCCAAAAAGGGGGCCTCTTTGTGTGTGTGTTTTTTCTTTCTTCCTCCGAAGAGGAAATTGTGCCCAACTTGTCCCGAGCGCATTATTATTGCCGCATTGGAGGTGAAGGGGCGAAGGTGCAGCCCTGAAATTTCCTTGCTCAGGACACTGCTGGTGGAAAGGCCTCCACCGGCTAGAGGGGGCGTTGGAGGGGTGGGGGATGCTCTACGGAACCCCTCTGGCGACAGAGTTGCTGGAGGGAAATCAGAATTAAAACATTTGTTGTGGATTTTGAGATGATGCCTGGTGGATTAATGTGTTTTTCTAGGTCGTAATGTTCGGATTTATAAACACGCACGGTTATCCATTGTTTCTTCAGCCAGTCTCAGTTCTATCATGAGTACACATTAAATATATATATCCCTTCTAAAATGCAATCCTGGGTGATGTGCCTCCCCACTCCATGCAGGCGACTAGGGGTCATCTGACCGCACTCTACCATGTTGGTTAGCGCGAGTTGGAGAAGGTGGGGGCAGCAGAGACGTGCAAGCGTAGTACAGTACAACAATTCGAGTTTGCAGCGCTGCTCTATTCTACCCATAATATATCTCCGAAACAGCCTACAGCACGCGTTATTCACTGTGGTTCCCCATCAAAGCACTATCCAGACTCAACCCCGTGCGTTTACTCTAAGTATTAAAATGTTGATTCTACCTCCCCGCGGCAATGAAAGGCACACGTTCAAGTTTTTCTTTTTGCGCGAAAACAAAAAATTGAAGAGATCGATTGGAACAGTTCCAATCAGATATAATACAAAAACAACTACAATCGGTTGATAATATTTCCTTTTTTTTTCCTGAAAATTTCCTGCAGGAAAAAACGGCAACCAGCAAATTTAGTGGGCGTGGGCTGTGCGCGGGATTATGGCGGGAGTCGTTTACAATGTTCGTCAGGTGGCAGGTCTCATATAAATCTTGCGGTCCCCAGAGAGCAATACTTATTAAATTGCACAAAGATGAATTATTCCAGAACGGACCATATTTTACCCCCATTGTCTTTGCGCAAAAAAAAAAAAAACACGGGTCGGGTCGCAAAATGAAATACGCCGCCCAGAACGGACCAACGAATGGACGAGAACCTGAGGAGGGAAACCGTAATATAAAGTGACATTCGAAGAAAAATAACAAAAAATATATATACATACATACGGAGAGAAAGACAACGCAATTTTAAGGACGCGCGTGGAATAAAAAAGTAAGATGGCAAATAAATAAATATGTAGCGACGGTGGGAATCTGTAAAGGTAACGCGGGGGACCGGGCATGCACAGTGGCGGCACCGATGTGGGCCGTTCCCCACGAGGAGAGTGAGTTTTGTAAACACACACACATGCGCAATTGGGTCAAGATTTACATATCGGAAATATGTAGCCTGGCGAGCATATCCCTCTAAACGCATCCCATCGATGCCGAAGTCACCTTGAGCATACGACGCGTTGTTTTCAACGCTGCGTGTGCATAGATTAATGCAGCGCATTAATATGGAGAGAATGCATTTTGTTTTACAGCCTCCGCGCGTTTCTTCGCAAACGATGTCTTCGGGCGGCGGTAATGGACACTTTTCAAAGTGTGAAAATGTGCGATTCGACGGGAAATTAAATACATAAACAACTGTGCGAAGTGCGTGAGGTGTGTGCAATTGTTTTCGCGGGAGGCGGGGGCTGCGAGATTGTTGGGGGCGCAGTGGCGGTGGATGGAATTTCTGCAACAAACAAAAAAAGGATAATAAACATTTCATAGTAATTCACGGAGAACGTGGCATGAAATATTAATGGACGATAAATCACCTACACGCGCATGGCAGCGTTACCAATTAGGGCTGCGAGGGAGATCTGGCAGGTGGTGCAGACGGACTCACCGAGCGGCGCGATGGACAGCGAGAGGCACTCGACCAATCGCGTCGACAACGCTCGACCAATCGCGTCGACAACACTCAACCAATCACGTCGACAACACTCGACCAATCACGTCGACAACACTCGACCAATCACGTCGACAACACTCGACCAATCACGTCGACAACGCTCGACCAATTGCGTCGACAATGCTCGACCAATCACGTCGACAACACTCGACCAATCACGTCGACAACAATCGACCAATCACATCGACAACGCTCGACCAATCGCGTCGACAACGCTCGACCAATCGCGTCGACAACGCTCGACCAATCGCGTCGACAACACTCGACCAATCGCGTCGACAACACTCGACCAATCGCGTCGACAACACTCAACCAATCACGTCGACAACACTCGACCAATCACGTCAACAACACTCGACCAATCACGTCGACAACACTCGACCAATCCCATCGACAACGCTCAACCATTCACGGCGACAACGCTCGACCAATCACGTCGACAACGCTCGACCAATCACGTCGACAATGCTCGACCAATCGCGTCGACGGCCCCAAGTGCAGCCAAGGCAACGGATGACAGTAAAAGGCGCAGCCCTGCAATTGCCCACTCACGACGTTGCTCAACGAAAAATCTCCACTACATGGAGCTCGAGAGGGGCAATTTTGAGGGTATTTTGGCCTACTCTTCCCCTGCTGGAAAGAACTTCGTTGAGCTTGTTGACGACGTCTACGCTGAGCTGTTGTCCAGTGACAAACAACAACGTTGCAATCGCAGTTCAGGATTATTCTAAATCACATGTTCTTATGTTAAAACAAATTTACGCCGGTTGGATAATCCTTCGTTATATCACGGGGGAGCTCGTTCCAATCATTGGCTGTACGTAACATACAGCAAGTAAATTTTGATTTAAAGCTTTCGTGCCTGCAGGGATTCATATTCTTGGTTCTTTCGGTAAAGTCACGTAGAAGGGAAACAATAAAATAATAAAAATATAAAACAATAAAATTATCACGACGTTTCGACTGCAACACAAAAAACGCCACTTTTTCAAATTTTCTTGCTGTGGTTTTCACACCTGATGATGATTGCTTGTGTTGCAGTCGAAAGGTCGTGAGAATTTTATTGTTTTATATTTTAATTATTTTATTGTTTCCTTCTACGTGACTTTACCGAAAGAACCAAGAATATGTACAGCAAGTAGCTTTGTGTATTCCAATGTATATGCGTTTAAATAACTATTTGCAAGTGGTAGTGAGTACTCACACTTTATCCCACGGCACGCTACTTAACTGTGGTGAGAACATTTATAGCGCTAGGTGGAAAGAGGTGGTGGTGGGGCATTTAAAAAAGAAACTCCCAACATCGTTTCCACCGGTGACCTCAATGCATCCATACAGAAGGGCGGAAACATTAATGTCTTCTTCTGCTGCTGCTATTCAGTGAAAAATTATTGTTACATCACAAATCACGCCGTAAGATTTTGTTACCCAATAAAACCGCATGCATGTGAACTCCACTCATGATAAATAAAATATAATTTTCCGAGGGAGGAAACTATAAATTTAGTATTTTGAGAAAAGAGCCAGTGAGTGCAGGAGCTACGCCCTTTCCTCCGGAGACACACGCACATTTCCGTGCATGGGAACAGTGGCGGGCGGGCGGGCGGGCGGGCGATGCAAAAAGCGCGATGCCATTTAAATACGAGTGACCGTCAAAACGTCCACAAGATGCCGAGCCGACGACAGCACTGAATTATTTTCCGGCTAAATGAAAAAAACGTAAATACAAAAACCTGCGACATGGAATTTTTATTTTATTTTATTTTTATTTGAAATTACTGTACCACGGCGCGCCACACACACACAAAAGTATTTCCTTCCGAGTGCCCAAGTAACGTGCGGTAATCCCAGGACGTGCCACAATCCATTCATTTGGTTTCCAGTAAATAGAGGCAGCCACTTGCCTCCCCGTTCTGTGACAAACCCAGCGAAACGGAATTAAATGGGTATGCATTTGTGTGTGTGTGAGCGCACGCACGCACGCGCGTGTTTCTCCGTACATGAGCACGCGTGTGCTTTGCAAGGACACGCTCCAGAAAGCACTGACATTTCCCAAGCAAACTAACAGCAGACGCTCGGTGCTATGGACCCGCGGCGTTTGCCGTGGAATCACCTGGGCATTCCGGGCCCGCTCTACCCGCGCAAAACTCCCTCTTCCGTCCACCTTGCGCGCCCGCCTCGAGCAACGCGCAAAAAAGCGAAACTGCGATGGCTTTATCGCTAATAGTGCCGATAACATTTTCGGCGAGCGCGGCTTTGAGCAGACGCCGGGGGTTAGCGAGAGGTAAGGAAAGGGTGGGCGCGCGTGCGCGCGCGCTCACGCACTCACGCACGCACGTGCGCAAGGGGGACACCGCGTATGCCAATTAGAGCACCGCCGGATTTGAACGCGTGGCTTTATCCTTAAGCGAGGGGCAGACGCGTCACCGTCTGGCCTCCATCGTCTCGATGGAACAAAAAAATAAAGGCGGAAGGAAAGGACGCAAAGGGAGGAGTGGGTGGGAGGGGAGGGGTGAAGAAGACGGTGACAAGAGGGGAGAGCTCGGATCTCGTGCTTTTGTAGCCGTGGCACGACGCTGGCCCCAGCGCCCTGACGGGCCGTCGTCACGCGGCACTCAACCGCTGAACAACCAACTGGACGCGCCGCCGATGTGCAGGAACTTCCAACAGCTTTTGGAATGGGTGTTTTTTATTTTTTATTTCTCTTCTTTTTAAAATAAATGTGCTATTGAGAAATGCGCACCAGGAAAAAAATGCAAGTGATGGTTATTGCCGCTCGGTGGGTCTATTTACATTGCTTAAATCGGGGTTCGTTCCACGAAGCTATGCACCGTCCTTCAGTAACGACGATGGTAAAGGGCGCAGCCCTGAAATTTCTCGCTCGCACCACTGCCGGTAGAGGAGACCTCCACTTGCCGAATATCTATAGAGCCACTCTGGAGGGAATTAGCTTACTTTACTTTCCACCCTGGCCAGACATCTCGGATGAGGTGGGAGAGCCCAAACTTTACCTCGCCATATGCAAACCTTTGATGCCCCCATTTACAATATACCGCTGGGCGGACAACGGTGTGTGTGTGTGTAGGAGGGGGGGCATTTAAGAAACTCGCACCATCGTTTCAACTGCCGCGCCGGGGAATTGAACTTTGACCTTGTGATTACAGACACGTAACGTGTTAAAATATCCAAAGTCTAAAACGTGTAAAATGCTCTGCAATGTTTTTTATTCTTTTTCCTTAATGTACATTCAATTGTTGTGTACAACCTACCACCGATGCAAATTATGGCATTGAAATCCCTCTTTTCTAAATTTGATTTCCCCCCTTCCGACCTCCCTCCCATAAACTACGCACTACTCTTCAATATTTTTCCGCTAAATCCATAAACAAACGTATTTATATTTTTTCATTTCGACCGGAATGATTTCCCCATAAAACTTGGCATTTCCATGCACCCCGAGAGGGCTGACGTGGCCTGCGATTGAGGCCCGCTGTGCCACGCTCGCCGCTGCTGCAAACCAGCAATATAAATTCAATCCCTGCCGCAAAAAAAAAAATTCTGCATTCCAAAAAACATCCCATCGAGGCGATGCAAAATAAGGCTCAGGCACAATCATTACAGGTGGGGGGGGGGGGGGGCGGGGTTGGAGGCAGTGGTGGCTTTCAAGAGACACTGGCATTTGAAATATTCCGTCGCACCGCCCGCCCGCGCAGATTGTGGCCACGGGACCGTGCCAGCATCAAGCAGACGAAGATCTGAAGACACTTACCTTCCGCTTACGTGCGAAATTGTTTGTAGATTGTGTTTGTTTGTTTTGTTTAAGTTACATCATGCTAAACAAAAGCCTGGTATGCAGCCATGATGGAATTAGTCCGCACACCACCCAACTTGCCATCGCAGAGGTCGCCGGGTTTTCGGTGTGATCTGTCGCCCGGTGCGGCGCAGTTGAATCAATTGGAGGCAAGCTTCTCGAATCCTCCCTTGGCACCGCCGCCACTTCCGGACACACAGCGGTTCGTCGATCCACAGGTCTCGTGTAGCGGGGTAAAGTGTGGGGAACTCCCACCTCTTCCGAGACGTGGAAGCGATAGGCCAATACACTCTCCTGGCGTCGCCTCTCGTGGATGACCTTCCACTTGCCGTGGTGCGAGCAAGACATTTCAGGTGTGGATCGTCGCCACGTGAAACAAAGGTTAAATCATCATCTAATTTATATCTATAGAGCGCCTTCACTCGAGGTGCTTGACACAGCTTCTTACATAAACGGCGACACAATGGAATGATGCAGTTGGCAGGTTGGCGTACAAGGAGTGAGGAATGGGAGACAGCGATAGAGGGGTACTTAGGGATCACGGAAGGGCAGGGGATGGACGGGAAGGAGTGGAGGGGCGAGGGGAGGGAAGATGAAGATAATGGGCAATGGAGAAGTGGTGAGGCTTTAAGAGAGGAATGGAGGGAGGTTAAGGAGGGGACGGCTTAATGTACAGGGGCAGTGTTGAGTCGATGGGCAGTGTTGAGTCTGTGGTCAGTGTTGAGTCTATGGGCAGTTTTGATTTAAAGCTTTCGTGACTGCAGGGATTCATATTCTTGGTTATTTCGGTAAAGTTAAGTAGAAGGGAAGCAATAAAATAATAAAAATATAAAACAATGGGCAGTGTTGTCTTTCGGAAGAGTAGTCTATAGGCAGTGGTGGGTATGGTCAATGTGGAGTCTATGGGCAGTATTGAGTCTATGGTGCAGTGTTGAGTCTATGGGCAGTGCTGCTCAATGTACAGGCGGAGTTGATTCCAGCGGAGGGGTACAAGAAGGGAGAAAGATCGGAAAGTTGATTGGGCACAGAGAGGAGAAGGAGGGACAAAGAGAGACAGAGATAATATTGGAAACGGAGAGGACAAGAGGAGGGGACATGGAAGGAGATGAGCGAACGTCATTGGCATAAGACCACGCTTTCATTTTACAAATTCTTCCGGACCATTCGCTCCGATCCACTCTGCTCCATTCCTCGTACATTTGGCGATCGCAACCGGACACGGGGAGGTTTCCACACACAGCCGCCACATAGCAAAATATCAACGGCTGCTCCGTCCCGTAATCCCAGTGGACGTCGCTGTGCTGGAAGTATTGACCACACAGTTCACGAACGAGCCCGGACGCCCGGGTCACACTCAGAGGTCACGGAACAATTAAAATTGTTCAGGGGGTGGTGGGGGCTGTGGAAGGGTGCCGGAGGGGAGTAGGGGGGCCTTATCGGATGGGTTTGGAGGGGATGATGTCTCGCTACACTCAGGGTCGTCTCAACGCGTACTGGGGGGACCTGTGCAGATGGAGAGAAGACAAGGCCGAGAGACACAGGGACACAAAGGGAGAGAGAGACATACGGGTTTGGGGTGCGAAGTTTCGCCAGTAATTACAACTACCTGCCGCCTGATGAAACTGGTTGTAATTACTGGCGAAACGTCGTTCTCAGATTGTAAATCTTGTGGCTTGGCTCTCCAACACGCCGGTGTGCTGTACTAGTGACAAAATTGGCATGTTTTGTTTACGTGACAACCCTTACTAGTTGGCTGTGTCGGGTGGTGGCGGGTTTTAACGACACATTTAGATATTTACGCGATCTAACCCAAAACACCCTCTATTATGGATGATATTGATCGCGAAAGTCTGCGTGTTAAACTGGGTTTGGGTTGATGAGGGCGATGTCCCACACTAAATATTATAGAAGGGGCCACATGGCCAGGCACAATTGTATTGTCTTCTGAACCGAAGGTGGAACCCGATCGCTTGCAGCCTCACCCATCATAACCTGCCCACGACTCGACCCCCCCTCACCCCACTCCACGGGGACCCCGCTACGGTCGGGGACCCCTTCTTGCCAAGCGAGCGAATGCTGCCGGGGACAAACAAACAAAAAAACAGCATTAAAAATTGAGCAAGCGTCCGTCACAGCTGTCGCGCGGAAGCTGCCTCCACGAGTGAAATTAATCGATATCGAAAATCAGAGAGGGCCTTTTTTGTCGTCGTATCGGGGGGGGGGAGGCACAGGTTTCTGTTGGAACACATGCAGAGGTAAATAAAAATTGCCTGTTACGCTCGCTGATGGTGGGCGGTGGCACGGGTTCGACTCGATCACCCGGCGCGCCGGTTGAAACAATGGGGAAGGTTTCTGTGATCTTCGGTTGGCTACGTAGGGTGCGAAGGAAGTTCAACATACATAGCATACAATCCTTCCACCCATCACAGCTATAGTCAGTCGATCAACAGGTTCTAGTGTGGTAATGGGGTAAAGTCTGAGTAGTGACGTCTGGCGAGCGTTAAAGAGTATGCCAAATATTAAATTTCCAATATTAGCCTTGCAGCGCGCTTTACGCCACACGCCCGAGCAAAAACCCTACGCAACGGGCTCCTTGACTGGATGCGCAATTACCACCGCGGTTCGTTGACGCGCCGCTGCCGAAGAGCGCTGTTTGTGTGTGCGTGTGCGGCGCATGGGTGGGTGTGAGAAATGTTCCAAGATGCACATTTTCACATCGCTACATCTGCTCACTTGCGCGGTTTAGGGGAGGGTTGGAGGGAGGGGCAAGAAAAAATCAGGCACTTAATTGCCTGCATCCAAACGTGGCATTACGCAAACTAATTATACGCTTTCAATAATTAATTAAATCCCCCCCCCTCCCAACTCCCCCACTCTCAGATGGTATTGACAAAGGTTGGCTAGGGCGGCGTGTGCAACATACTTGCGTTCGTGCAGGGTGCGGATATATTTTGCCGATTCGCCGACCCCATACAGATCTTGCACGAGCTCAGCCCTGTGCAAGGAGCGCTGGGTCGCAATGAGTCCCGTGAGGAATCTGCGGTGAGTCTAGGTGTCTATTTTGTGACAGAGGGTGAATCTCTTGTGTTCGTGCAGGGCTTACTTTCGCAACGAATCATGTCCAGGTCGCTGGTTAGACTGGAGTAGGTGGCAAGTGAATAATAATAATAATACTTATGACAACCATGGCCAACAGCGGGTGTTGTACTGGATGTGGTGTGTCGTGCCGCGTGTGTGCGCTGCACAGCTTGGTGGACAATGCCTTGACACGCGATAGCCACGGGACACGTGACATCCAAACCGACACGCGCGCACACGCTCCAAATGAAACCCTGGCCACTAACGAAAAAAATCCCTCAAACGAAAGTGTTTGCATCACCCAGAAAGAAAAAAAAAACCGGAGGATTGCACGGCGTAGGTGGTTTGGAGAATGGGTCCTCTGGGCTGTCCGACGGTCCCAACCGTGACACATGGCCTCCCTAATAATTGGGGCTTGACTTGCAAACAACGCGAATCTGCCAGGACGAACACTGATTTTTTTGACACCCAACAGAAAGGGCGCGTCCTGCGTAAGTTTATCACGACGCGCTGCCCAGTCTCTCTTTGTCTCTCTAGCACGACTGTCCGACGTTTCGCTCCACGTGCCATGAGCATAAGCTCGTACGAGAGATAGACTTTGTCAAAACATGTTCAGGCCATTCTTCGCAAAAGAAAACGGAATGGAAGCCACGGCGCAAAAGGAAATTCGTTTCTCGAATCGAGTCACAACCCTGAAATCTCGAAACGTATTACCTGCAATGATGTGAATCGGAAGCATTGTCATTTGGGAAAAAAAACACAATTTTTTAAAAAATATGAAAAGCTTAAAAATGCAGGAAGAAATGCGGAGAGGTACGCACTCAAAATTGCACAGTGAGATAGAAAGAGAATCATGTGGATTGGAGAAGACCATTGTTATAGTCATCGCAATGTATTAATATTTCTATTATAGCCACAAGGCGCCACACAAGGGTACCTTGAACCCCTGATATTTCATTACGTGCGCATATTCCGATGTTTGTAAATGTTTTTTTTTAATGCCGTACTTTGTCCCCTAAGGACAAATTTGCCAGCTCATATTTCGTTGTATTTGCTCGGCTTAGATTTGTTCTCCTTCCTGTGTGACCTCACGTTAATTTATTTTGCAAAGAGGAAAGAATGCTGAGATCATTAAATAGCCATGCTGCGGCGGTTAAACGCACTGCCCTTGTAGCAATGCTACGGAATCCAATAGAACATTTGTAGAAATGACCAACAAAAAAATATAAACGATGCCAATGTGATTGTGAGGTGGGTGACAGGGGTGGTTTGCGCACTGCACGATGAAATCCATTGATCTGGGTAAGATTTCAGGCCATGGATAACCTGAAACAACAACCATTTTTATTTTTTTATTTTACCAGGTAAGGCCCATTAAGTTATTAACTTACTTTTGAGAATCTACCTGGCTATCGCAAATTATAGCTCAACGAAGTGGCTTATCACGTGGAAATGTATATCAGCAACATTCTTTAATCGCAAGTTTCTAAGTGTGGAAGGAAAAACCGGAGGACCCGGAGAAAAATTCACACGACCACGGGGAGAAAGACACGGAATCTCTAAATGTGCAGGCGTCAGGATCGGGATCGAACGCACGACCTCATGCATACCAGGCGAGGGAGTTAACATCTCGCCCTGAACTTGGCCTGCCCCCCCCCCCTTCTTAATCCGACCCACACTGTCCAACACGGGGAAGTATGATCCGACGATCCTTACGACCGATACGACACAGCATAGAGAGAAGGACTTCTTCCAACGCTGGATTAACAAAGGAGCTGCATATTATGGGTTGTTTTTATTATTACTGCCACTGTTCATAATATTTGTTTCAATGTCTGTCATTGCATTTTATTTAAATGTTTAAATAGCCATCAATATGAGGTCGATTACTGTTAACATGATTCATTCTGGTTTTCCAAAGTGAAACCGAAGCCACAGCACATTAAGCAATGTGCCACTTAGGTTCGCCATTTTTCTTTCAAAAATAAAATCTTTGCAGTGGTTTAATAAATCTTCCAAATTATATCCCAAAAGCAGTGACACGCTATTAATAAATCTTTAATCTTGCCGGGCTAAAAATTACACATGATACCCGCACATCTATTAGCCGGCAAAAGTGATTGCTGAGAGCAAAACAGAGATTGCTCGTTAATTAATGACTGCAGTGATCAAAAATCACTTTCCGTCTTACACGCTGCAATCATAAACGATCCATTGCAGTGACAGAGACTGTCTGAGGAAACAAGGCCCCGGGGCTGATCGGCGCTCGGAATGTATTTTTTATTGTATTGTGTGTGCAAGACAGAACTAATTCCGGTCCAAAAATCTGCTCGCCTGCAGCTACCTTGGCGAGCGAGAGCTGTAACGGTACCATCCGGGCCCCTTGCGCGCGAGCAAGAAACGGGAATGGCAATGAGCGAGAGGCAAGAGAGAGGCAAGAGAGAGAGGGGGGAGGGGGTGCAGGCTGTGGCCAACCAGGGTTATGAGAGGTTAGATTTATTGTGGTACAGGTAAATAAATAAAGACTCATTTTCGATGGGGACTTGGTTAGTGAAACTGATTACAGCAAAAATAAAAACCAACATGAACAAACCAATCCGAACAACATATGTACACGGTCAAGTAAAGCAATGGCAAGGTCTTGCATCAACATCATGGCACAACCAGCACGCAGAAAGAAAGGCCACTAGAATGCATCACAAACACACGCAAAAGCATTTGGAACTTAAAGTCTGCAAGGCAGATCGATCAACTGCATGTCGACTGGAAAGGAAATATGAGGTCCAAAAGTGATTTAAAGTAGGACGCGCAGGGTAAGGATTTAATACGATAACATTTTGCTCGGTTATTCCAGAGATTAGGGGCCGCCACACGGTAGGATTTTAAACCGAGTTTGGATCTCAACAAGGGGACGAGGGGGGGGGGCGAGGGGGGGGGGGGTGGGGGTGTGTTTGGGGGATGCCTTGACTTCAACTTTGCGCGGATGCTCGGTGTCGTCCCCTGTTCCGGTTTCTGAGAAGTTACCTCTCCTACAAAACGAAACCGTCTCGTGCAACAATTGCTCGGCATGGTATCTACAGTACATGTGGCCGCATCTCAACATGCTGTCGAGGCACGGCTAGGGGCATTTGTAGTTTATCGAGGCAGTTAGTTCGCTCGTTAGTCCGGGGAAAAGACAAGAGGATGGTCTTGAGACTGGAAGAGGAGCACGGCGTCAATGGCACGGGCGGTTGGGGTAAGGGACTTCCAGACTTGGGGGCAGCAGAGGAGAGCAGGCGATGTCTCGGATGCCAAAGAATATCACGGACTCTGACACGAATGTTACAGATATGTCACATGTCTTTAGCATCTCCAGACAAATGTAGGAAGGAAATGCCAACGATCATGCTTTATTAGCAGTTATGACTTGTTTAAAATGTCATTTTGTGCAAACACGAATGGGAAACGCAAACTGAAGATGACACGCGCTTTCGTGCAAGAGATGGAGTTCGGAGCAGAAGTGATTTTTTTCTTTTTTTTACCGGTTAAGCATTCAGCCCAGACGTCGCATTGACTGTACGGAATGTACGTGGACTTGGGTAGATTAACAAACAACAATAACAACAAACCCAAACATTTGTTGATTGTTAAGTAATTGTGCTTGTGCGCACACTACTTACGGACCATTTCCAAATCATTTGGGTAGGACAGATCACCGGAGGGAATGCGTGCCAATGGACAAGACCGGTAACATAACGGCAGCCAAAGGTGATCACTGCACCGCAGAGATGGAGCGGTGACATTCGCTGATGTGCAGGAGTGAGATGGAATGAGATGGAGTGAGATGGATCGTGGAATCACATGAGGAACGTCAACACCATTGGGTTGGGAGGGTTTGATGCGGCAGTGGACTGATCACATCTCGATAATGACGACTCCGATGTAAACTAGCGCACAACAATAATCCGTAAACGCGGCATACGGTTGAATTTGATCCAAAGTTACGGAGGAATTATTAAAGCGCACTCACATCCAAACAATGAAACCCACGCACTTATCCTCTTCAGCGTATCCGAAACAACACCGCGATGACAAAGCACACGCGTGCATCATTCACGCGGCCGCCAGGCCAACATGGTTTGAACAACACACGCTGGCAATTTAAACTTCCTTTCCTTTTCTTCAGGGGAGTCTTGGGGCTATGATTTTTGTTGGGGGGAGCGGGGGGGCTGCAGTATCATTATCCGCGTACAAGACCCCCCCCCATCCCCTCCCCGGCGTCCCTCCACTATTCACTCCTGCCCTCCAGGAATCCCAGGAGGACAGTCAAAACTTTTGAGAGTGATGAGCCATTCATCTCGGCGGCTCCCCGCCGGAGTGAGACGCCGCTGACCTAATCCACAAACTGCGGCCTCTTCTTCGTCTCGAGCGCACGGCGCCTGGCACAGTGATCGCGATCTTTGCTACCTCGCGTCAGTCCGCTGTACCCCCCACCCCCCCCAAAATCACGTCACTCAATAAAAGACCACGTGGTTTTTTGTTTTGCCGCGGCCGGAACATTAAAAACCAAGGGGGTCGGCAGCCTGCGGTTTGGTAGCCGCACCCGGTTTTGAAATAGAGTTTTTTTTCTTTTTTAAATCCGAATTCGGAACAAATGGCTCTTGTTGTCATTTTGGTTGCCGACTCCCATTCATTAAACCAACCCATCGGCTATGCCCAACGTTTCTTTTTTAGTTTTTTCTTTCTGTTGAATATATGTGCATTATAGATAAAGGTCGTCGAACACAGGCCCAAAGAGCCGAAACGTCAAGCAGTCAGCAACAAACAGCACCGTGAACAAATTGTAATCGATAAGAGTTATCGCATTTCATGAACCGATCAAGGTTGTCAGGAACTTGGGAAAAAAAGAAAAAAAAAGATAATTGGAGAGAATTCCAAAAGGGAACATTGCGATGAAAAGGCGCCGTGGTGGGTGAGCTGACTGGGTGAGTGGGTGGTTGAGTGAGTGTGGGTGAATGGGTGAGCGCGTGAGTGAGAGGGTGAGTGAGTGCATGAGTGAGTAGGTTAGTGAGTGGATGAGGGAACGAGTAATTGAGTTGGTGAGTGGGTGGTTGGGTACATGAGTGAGTGAGTAATTGAGTGGGTGGGGGAGTGTGTGAGTGGGTGACCTGCATCATTGTGACCTGCAGTCTGGTGGCTGAACAACGTGCGTACGAGACGACACCTCTACTGCCAAGGCCTCGGGTGCCCCGAGGTGACGGGGTCAGCGCAGCGACGCGGCCTTGCTCGAGACAAACGACGGAGGGGCAACACAACCGAGGAAGACATCCGCCACAAAGACCGCGTGATGAAATTAGCTTGTTGCGCCGTTGCCAGACGGAACGAGATAGTGGTGAGCGCTTCGGAAGGGAGGCCTTCAGCCAGCAGTGGATTGATCATGGCCGATGACGATCGTGACCGGACGAAGACCTCTAACTCGCTACGCTTGTTAACCCAGTTTTTTTTTTAATCACAGGCGGCTGAAACTCGGATTCAAATTCAGGCCCACAGCGGTGCCAGCCCAAGCGAATCTGACTTCTGAGCCACCCGGCCATCTCGTCAGCATGGATTTTTGAGAGGCCTTCATCGGCACGTAGGAACGGTGGGGGTGGGGTGGGGCACCAACAATGAGCCTGTGTAACAAATAACACGGCAATAGACACGAAGTGCACTGTACACATGGCTCATTAGACACGTGCTGCTCCAACAAACCCCAGTAGGCCTCCTCGACAAACACGATGGTGGCTTAATCCACCTCGACCTACCGCCCCCCCCCCCACCCCACGCCGTAGCGCTTTTAGAAATATAACAAACCTGGAATGAATCCTGAGACTCAGAAGGAAGCGCATTAAGTTTTGTTGCTTGTTTGTTATTTATTCACGAAGAATGCGTGAAACCAATTTAAATTCGCTTTAAAAAAAGACCCTGTAGTGTAATGCAGGAGACAAAATGCGCCGTATTAATTTTTTTCACAATTACATTTTTCAGCTTTAGGGAAAAAAAATTACTGTACGCCGTTGACATTTATGCGTCACGTAAATATCAAACGGAATAACAATTCGGTCCACGGACGCATGAAATTTGTGGAATTAGGTGACAGCAATTGTCCGTGATTGCGCGGAATGTAGTCATCTGAATAATTTAATAACACTGCAAGGCGATTATATCTCAGCTGTCACTTCCCCAGGAAGCAAATAAATTACGCCGCATTATGCGCTGCTGCTCTCTTGGGCATGCAAAGCCAACGACTCCTTTATTTATCTGTCGCTGAGAGCAGGCGGCGTGCGGCCATTGCGGGGAACGGGGGGAAGGGGGTGCGGAAGAGCAGATAATGAAGCTCATCTGCAGAGAAGACGATGTACAGGCACGATCTCTCGCCGGTAGAGATCAGAATTCACGTGGGACAACAAAACAGAAGTGCAAGTGAAAGCTAACTAACTTTGTATTTTGCCAGGCACGATCCCACCGATGCAATATTGCTTCGCTTTCAGGAGCGACCTGGCCACAAATCATAGCCCAACGAAGCGGGTTACCACGTGGAAATGTAGAGCAGCAGCCAAATATGTGGAGGGGGAAACCAGACGACTTGGAGAAAATCCCACGCGACCACGAAGAGAGATACAAGCAAACTCCAATTGTACAGCAGGCATCTGGGTCGGGATCGAACCCACGAACTCCTGTATACCAGGTAAGGTAGTTAACATCTGGCCGCCGCATGCGCCATAAATATTGGCAAAGACACGCAGCATTTACGGAAATAAAAAAAAACACCTAAAACAAGTTACGACTTAAGGAAATCCGTGAAACCGACAGTCGGATCGCGATGCAGATTGGGGGTGTCGCATCCCCAAATTGGGTCGGTGCGCGCTGCCAAAATATTAAAAATCTAAATTACACCTATTAAACAGACAATCAGGATTCCGTGAAGCGATACGCGTAATAAGGTTACAGCGCTGGCACCGTGTGTATGTGTGTGGGGGGGGGGGGGGGGTTAGCAGGCAGAGGGGGGGGGGATGTGTGTTTTTTTCCTGCGTGCCCATCGCGGCTGCGTAACTTTTTAAAGCGGCGGCCCCGTTCTCTGGGTACAGCCGTACGAGCCGGTGGCTGCAGATCGGCTGGCCCAGATCTCGGCAAAGGAAAGTGCGAGCCATTTGCGCTCCCACGGGGGAAGGCAATGGCGGAATGAAACTCCTTAAATCTCGTACATTTAAGCTGCGCGTGTGTGCGCTGTGCATACGGTGTGTGTGTGTGTTTCAATTCCGAGCCGGTGACAAGCCAATACTGGGAAGTTACTTTTAGGAAAATGTTATACCTTCTATATATGTACAGACACAACTAGGCTTAGCCTTTGCCATGCTTCCCCCGTGCATTGATCCGCAGTGGCAACGCCTGACATACGGAGTGCTCACTGCTCCGAGCGCATAACACGCTCTGAATTAAAGCTCTTTAGAAAAAAAAAAACTTGCAGTAAGTGGGGCAATGTGCATGGAACCACAACCCCTTTTCTCTCTCTAGAAACATCCCAAGAGATCATCACCGTCACCACCACCATCATCATCATTATTATCATCACAAAGACGTGATCTATCTACAGCTGGATGAAGGCCTCCTCCATTCTCACGGTCTCGCGATGCAAGGATTCATCGGGGACCGTTGCACATGGGCCAAATCCGTCGCACGGTTTCTGTAGCAGGCATCCTCTCGGGAGTGTTCAACCCTTTTGGGTGCCTTGTGTCCCTTTCTCTGCCCTCTTTTTTCAAAGAATGCATCTCTTCCACGCTTTCTTGGTGAATTATTCAGCTATTGTTTCACTTTTCTCCGTCAATGTCCCACGTTTCTGAGGTACAAACACGCCGTTTGAAATTGTCCTTCTTCAGAAGCCCATTGCCAAAAGCACCACAATGGTGAATCGTGCTTGCCGGTTATATTTAATAATTATGATCCTGCGCCGCCTTGATTAAATCGTGCCAAGATAAGAGTACTGCAGAACTATTAATAGATTTAATAATCTGAACACTGGTGGTGTGGCTATCCGCGTGGGACATGAGGACACTTTACTTGTGATCTTTTAGTTTGTAGGCAGAGTAAAATTTGTGCACAATGCTAGAATGCAGCGGAATCGAAACTCAATTCGCACAGCATCAAAATGTAATTCTTGCTGGCCGTTATCGGGAACTGATCTGGGGTTGTTCGGGTCCCCAGGTTCATATCGTAGCGCGCTTTACCCCTAACTTACCGCTCTCCACGCAAACCCGGATAAGGGGAACAGCTCACGAACGGAGCTCACGGCAAATGTTTTCCCCTAGGGTGCTGAGGAGACGCTTATTAAAAACGTGTACAATCTGACCTTCGATAATTAATTTCCTCCCGCTTAAAACAAAAACAACATCTTCGTTTTAGCATCGCTTTAAATACAATTATTTAACTCAATGGCTCGAAACAACCGTTAGACAAACATTTTTACAACTGTAATGGAAATTTCCCCAAGCCATTAGAGAACAAATTGCATCCTATTAAACAAACGCTGATGTCTGCGCACACGCGAACAACATCTGTAGCCTCTACATTTGCACGGCTCAGAAGCAAGCGACCACACCATACTCATGTAGACAAATGTTGAAACTTAATTGTATAAGCACACAACAACATCATCAGCCATGGTCAATCCACTGCTGGATGAAGGCCTCCATACCAAAAGCGCAATTCCACCCGGAAACCTGCACACGAACTTATCCCATCGTTCCGTCTCTTCAGGGGACGTCATCTCAGACGCGTTCCATCCCTGGGCTGCCACTCCATTATTTGTCTCGACCATCGGACATCGTCCCTTCTCTCCGTGACGCATTCTGCCCGAGCCCCACTCACGTTCCGTGACAGTTTGAACGATTCCACGAACCTTTCGTGCGTTCGTTAATGAACGCGTCCCTCTCCCCTTTCTCTCATTGTGATTCCAAGCATGCGTCTCTCCACTTTTGTGTGCACACTTCTCTTGCTTTTGTTCCATATGTTTCACACATCACCGTGTTTCTGAAACACGAGTCACAGCAGTAAGTAACGCGCGACGATTAAAAATGTAAAAAATGTCGGAGCATTACTAAATTGCTTTTTATTATCAAGTTCAACTTTTTCCAAAAGCACTCCCAACCTGACTCTCCTTTGCCTATAGTAATAGGTTTTACCCTTTTAACTGGCACAAAAACCTATTACTATATCTTGTTACTGGCAAAGGAGGTCTCATAATGTAAATCTCCTTTACCTCTTTATTCCGTATATGCCTCTACCACCTCAGGCGTGTGCACAACGCCACTCTGTTCGCCAATTTTGTCCCCCGGCCAACGAAGTTTTCATACTCCATATATTTTTTTTAAGTGAATCGAGCGTGGTATTCGAGTGATTAACATGCTGACCCGCCTTACCTTATCTGGAACAGAGCGAGCCGGGCGGTTTATTTTCATTAGCAGCAACTGATAGGGTGAGAGGCGGGCGGGCGTGCGGGCGGGCGGGCGGGGCAGCTGGGGTGCTGTCTGTGGCCCTCGTTAGCCGGCACTGCGTGAGCGTGGCCAGACACCACGAGGGGCGATCTGCGATGCGACGCCTCCGTGACGCGACGGCAGTGGCGCCGGGCGAGTGATGGTGCAGACGCGGAGCGCATCTCCACCTCGATCATCGCAGCCCCCCGCGGAATTAACGCGGCTCTCAATAAAAGCGCGCCGTCAATGCGTCGGAGGGACCAGGCAACCGGCGAGGTTGCGGTCCAATTGTGGATGGGGTTTAAAAGAAGACGCAAACAATGCGCCTTGTTGTGAAAGACCCAACGCAGAAGATCCCTGGGTTTGATCTTCGGCGACGCTCGTGGGCCACCCTAAACCGAATCCACTGCGCAAACCATGGCAGCAGATGCGGATGACACCTGATGCACAAATTGAAAATGGAAAACTCTCCAGTAGTGTGCGACTGTGGCCATCCAGAACAGACCGTACAACGCATCACGACACAATGCTCAAACCACAAACACGAATGAGACACCACAGCGAATACACTCCGCTGGTCCCGGCGCGGTTATCTGGCTTGAACACCTCAATGTGAAGTTGTAGCAATTGGTCTGCATCTACATCAGCCTTACGTGAGAAGGAGAAGCTCAACGCGCATTTACTCGTCGAGTGTCCCCTGGGTGTGAACCAGTGGGTGGCGGGTTTAGGCGGACGATGATGGCAGGTATTCCAGACTAATGACGGAGTGGCAGCCAAAGGGGGCAACCTCGCCCACTAAGAAAATCCACCGGGGGAGATGGAGCGACGGAACTGGCTCGCGCGCGCGTGCTGAACGGATTCAGTCCTCCGATGCATTCCCTGGTTGTGCCGCGTATCGGCCGGCGCGATGTCCGACGTTTCGCTCGCCTTGCTGGGAGCTTCGTCAGTTACTGGGCTACCGCAGCCCAACCGTGCAAAACAACCGACGCAGTGCTCAATGAATTGTTTCATTCAACGACCAATGAGAGATGGGGACTGCCGGGGAGTTCCACGGTGGAGCAGCACGAGGGACGAAGCAGAGAGAGAGAGAGGGTGGGGGGGAGCGAGATGACCCGCAGTGTAGGGGTGGTTGAATACGGCGTGGATGAGACCAAACAGTCAATCTCGTTGATCGACTCCTGTTATTTTGGGCGTGAATGGATTAATGGGGTGCTGTTTCGCGGAGACAGTACATAACCACTCGCCCCTCCGATTAGCACCCTTGGCTACGTACGGTGCGAAAGAAGGGCAACATACACACGTGCGCACGGCCGTAGCAACGGGAAAAATGAGAGCGTTGAGGGGGAGGTGACTGATCGACGGTACGCAGAGTGACCGGCCGGAATGGATCAGCGAGCGCCGAATCGTCAATCGCCACGGCTACCGTGGATGCTGTCCGCACTCGCCCAGTGTCACGAGTGGACGCCAACTTCTTCATCCTCTTGCACTGCGACTTCAACAAGGGGAGCCTCACATCTCACGTGGCAATCGCGATGCAATGTGTATTCATATATTAGCGCTCAATCGCGACGCGCAACTCACGACGCTCAACGGAATCGAGGGACGTGCTCATTGTCGCGCGAAGAGAGAGAGAGAGAAACAATCACAAGCAGAGGACACGACCTGTGAACGTCGCAACTCCCCACCATACGGGAGGAGGAGGAGAATCTACAGAGGGGAGGGGACAACGGGGAAGGTCACGAGGCACGGAGTTGACAACAATCAGCCGCAGCCAACCCTCACAGTGTCCCCCACAATGCGCGGGCGTCATGGGTGCAGTCTGCTCTCCTATAGCGCGCGCGGTTTTTTCATAACGCGAAACGAGTGAACGGAACAGCGTCGCGCGAGTCGGATTGCGCGGTCGTGCGGTAGCCTCGGCGTAGCGCATCGCACAAGGCATTGGGATGCTGCCCGCTCATTCGACAAGTATTCCGCTCGTATTCATCTGCCGTGCAGCGGTACTATTTTCCCCTATACCCAACCATCCCCTCCTCCCCCAAAGTGTACTTTGGAACCCGTTTTAAGGGGTGTACGGAATCCTACGGCAAGGCGATACCTCGCACGCGTTAAAAAAAAAAAAAACCTTCCTCGTAATCATCCCCTTCATTGCCCACTACGCAGGGAAGGGGGACGCGCGTAATGAAACCACCGGAGCCCTCATTGCCAGCATCTGTTTGCTTGCCTTTCGCGCGCCTTATTTCTGCTCATTTCCAGACAGATAATAAAGATTTATCTGCGGCGGGGGGAACGTTCTGCGGCAGCCGCCGATAGTTCCTTACCTCTGTAATGAGGGTTGCTCCGTTCTCGCCGAGATGCATCTCGGCTACAATTTACACGCAAGGCTCGTTGTGTATAAGCCGTTCGGGGCGCACGGCTATCGGCGGTGCGTGTTCGGCCTGCCTGCTTAGGCACTTAAGTCTCTCCGCCGTAACACGAGAGACGTAATCGCGTCGAAGAGAGGGCTGGAGGAGGGGGGGGGGGGCATTAGCCTCGTTCCCGCGTTGGGAGGGAAGATTCCTGTAGCAAACAAACAAAGAAGGTTGGCACGGTGGGTACTTAGCGCCGAAGCATCAAACGACCCAAGGAGGAGTCTCCGCCTTTTATTATAATGCCGAGGAATTTATTGTTGCTTCCTTTGCAATCATTCACAGATTAATTGACTGGGGGGGGGGGGGGGGGTGTATCTGGAAGCAGCGGGCCCCAGCATAACCACCTTGATAGCCTCCCTCTCAGCGGGCGAACACATCCGATAGCATTTTTTACACATCGCCGGAGAGAAATTACTCCGTACGTCCGCTCCACATTTATCCGAAATCACGTAGCGTTATAGTCGTATCGGAGATCACGTGGCGTTTCCTCTTCCTCCACGCCTCCACTCCCGAGTGCTCACTGACAACAACAAAAAGTCCCAAATTGGCGCTGCCAAGGAGTGTTTGAGAAAACACTCCTTACACAAGGAGTGTTTGAGAAAACATTCCTTACACAAGGAGTGTTTGAGACAACACTCATGTTTGAGAAAACACTCCTTACATAAGGAGTGTTTGAGAAAACACTCCGTACACAAGGAGTGTTTGAGACAACACTCCTTACAAAGGAGTGTTTGAGAAAACACTCCTTACACAAGGAGTGTTTAAGAAAACACTCCTTACACAAGGAGTGTTTGAGAAAACAGAATTACACAAGAAGTGTTTGAGAAAACACTCCTTACACAAGGAGTGTTTGAGAAACCACTCCTGTTTGAGAAAACACTCCTTACATAAGGAGTGTTTGAGACAAAACTCCTTACAAAGGAGTGTTTGAGAAAACACTGCTTACACAAGGAGTGTTTGAGAAAACAGAATTAACGGGTTTTTGAGAAAACACTCCTCACACAAGGAGAGTTTAAGAAAACACTCCTTGGCGATCCTCGTTTTCTTGCCCCCGTGACCTCAACTCTGCAGGACCTCGCACCTCTCCATCTGTGCAACGTGTCCCCACCCCCACCTGACACTGACGTATTCTAGGTGCCACTGAGACCCTCGTACACGATCCCTACTCCTGTGACTCTGTCAACATGAATCTGCCAGACTCCTCACCTGCATCTGAAAACAAGAACACGTCAACCCATAACTGCAATCCCTTCACTGGCTCCCAATCCGACCCCGGATCAATTTCAAGATCGAACTCCTCGCTGTCTTCAAGATACTTCAGGAAATCGCCTCTCTCAGCTCACCTCACTTCTCTCCACGCACTCTCCTACCTCTCCCCTCTCATCTCAATCGACTCCCCTCCACACACTCTCATACCTCTCCCCTCTCATCTTACCGTGCCCACCTTCACGCACTCTCCTCCCTCTCATCTCACTCTACTCCCTTCCACACACTATCCTACCTCTCCCCTCTCATCTCACTCTACTCCCCTCCACACACTATCCCACCTCTCCCCTCTCATCTAACTAAATTCAACTCCAAGCACTATCCTATCTCTTCCATCTCACCTCACTCTGCCCACCTCCACGCGATCATCTCCCTCTCCTTTCCCATCTCGCACTACTCCCCTCTACGTACTTCTCTACCTCTCCCCGCTCATCTCATTCTACTCCACTTCCACGCACTCTCCCATTCTCATTGTCTGGAACCATCCTCCTCCAGCCGTCCGTGCTGTCTGGCTCAAAGGCTCTCCTCTTCCCCCTGTAATTGTGACGACCTCTTTGTAAGATGAACGTTGACCCACTCTTTCCTTGTAACATTTTGAGATTCAGTTGAATTGAGATCCCGAACAATGTATGCCCTGCAATGTGTGTGCGGAAAGAACACACGATTAATTGTTTATTGCTCTGTGCAAACCGTAGTTTTAATGAGAAAGCTTATTGAAATGCAAATTTGGCTTACAGTATGGCTTGCGGGAATTAATATAGTAACGCCATGAAACAAAATTATGTTCATGAACTGAACAAGGGGAGAAATAACTTTCTTTTTCAGTTTTTATTGTTCGCGATTTAACCTTCGGAAATTTACCTATTCAATTACTTGTGTAATTTTCCAAATTCACAATTTATTCACGCCGTAGGAGTTCCCCGGCCAGCTGGCTCCCCGTCAGCGCGAGCGGCTCTGCAGTCGAAAGATTACGAGTTCAAATCGTGGTTCGGGATTTGACGCAGCCCGTCAGCCCTGCGGGGTCAATACAAAATTGACACCGCTATGCGCGGAATTCAACAGCGGTTGTCCTATGGAGAGAGGTTCTCCCTCAACCATGGGAATGTGGAATTTCCACCACTAGCTCTGCAGGGCTCGAATTAGGACACTAGCACCAATGCCTCAATACGGATCATTTTGATTTAAAGCTTTCGTGACTGCAGGGATTCATGTTTTATATTTTTATTATTTTATTGTTTCTACTCTACGTGACTTTACCGAAAGAACCAAGAATACGGATCATTTGATCAGCAGACAATCGCTTTTGACCGCGACTACAAAAGTTGCGCTTCTCCTCTCCGCCTGTTGCGTAGGCACCAAAAAAAAAACGAACCTCACGCAGTTCATCTGCCCCGACGATGAATGACTCTCTTCACGGTTTCCTGTTTTTCCGCTTTCAAAGCATGTGTTCCCAATTTGAAGCCAAATGTCCCCCTGGGATTGAGGACATCCCAAAGCACAAAGAGAGCCCCCAGAGGAATCTCCAGCAGGGTTCTCTTTCGCGAGCGGGCCAGTAAGTGCGTAATGCATTGTGCCTCGGGCCGTTCTCTTGCGCCGTTCCATAAATAACAAATGCACTTCATGTTGCAGGAAAACAGCCGACACAAAAGTGCCTCCGGTGTTTCGGTTTGGCTCTTTCGGTTCTCGTTTGTCTGATCCGCAGTGGCCTCCGTGGTGACGCGCTTTTTTTTTTGGGGGGGGGGGCATCTGAAAACAACAGACTCGTCCATTCAAAGTTTTGGTGGCAGGGGTGACAGCGTTGGGGGTGAGCGCGGAGAGAGATGTACTTAAAAAAAAGGCCCGGCACGCCACCCACCTTCCTACAAACGCCTGGCACATGGTGCATTCCATACTGTGTACCACCACAGCCAAAACAACAACAGCATCACAGCACAGCCTGCGAAGAAGCAAGTGCCCAGTAAAGATGGAACGTTGGGCCAACAACATTGGTCCAACGGTTCCAACCACATGCCAACGTTGGCTCAACGTTGGCATGTTTACTGGGTGGACTCAGCACCGACAACAACAACAACAAAAGAGAGTGCCAGGGACAGCCGGAGCAGCCGGGACAACACCAACAATAAGTCCGAGGACTCGACGATAGGTTCAATCTAGATTTGAAGTTTTCGTGACTGCAGGGATCCATACTCTTTGAGTATCGACGATACGTCCACGGGAATCCTTTGGAGCGCCCGGACGCTCGAACGATTCGCATCCTCCGGCGAGATAAGTTCCGATAGCATTCCTCGGCGAGTCTCTGCAGACCTTCATCGGTTCATGGCGCAGCCTCGGAAGGGACTGCGGCTCATTCTCCACGCGTCAATGCAGGCCCACGGCCACCGTTGCCGTGTCACGCGTGGGCCTGCGGAATTAATGGAATGCGCCTTTCTCTCCTGTAGCCGGGTCCATTCAAGTTTTCCTGCCCCGCCCCCCCCCCCCCTCCTTGCGTGTGCAATTGGGCATCACTCAAACGGAACAGTCGCAAATTCGTCCCCGCGCGCAAACGCCACAGCCGTGGCGGGGGGGGGGGGGGAGGAAATGCGAAAACAATTTAATTTACATGCATTCGTGCACGTGAAATCTTGCGAGGCCTTTACTCCCGCTCCAGGTTGTAAGTTTTATCGACTCGGACGCAAACATTGCAGCACGCGCTCCATCTTCATATTCACGACCGCTTAGTGGCGCTTGCGAAAAAAATGCGAGTCGGAATACATTTACATTTGAGTCCATCAAGGCTGCCGGCAGCTTTTGTTCACGTCTTGACAAAAAGGCAATAAAATATCTGGAAACTCTTCCCACATCTCAATGTTCTCCACGACTCCTCAAACACCACCAAACAGCAAAGGCAGAGATCCGCCCTCTATAGCCTTAAACAGACTGTCGGGGCAAGTGCTGGAAGCGAGCGCCCCTTGTAAGGCTGGCACGGCACGCAAAGGGGGGAGGGTTGACAACACCACGCCTGGTCGCCTTTATCGCCCCAGTGCTGATGTTTACACATCGTACCAGCTACGTAATGATGGCTGAATCGACCTCGGAGAGGCTCAGGTCCGGTTAAAATATTCGCCACTGTTCATAATAATACAGTTTTTTGGGGGGTTAGATCGCGTTATTTATTAAAGTGTCTCAACCCTCCACCACCCGACACGGCCACTCAGTAAAAAAAAGTGTCACGTTGACAAAAGACAAATAGTTCACTACTTTAGCCCACCGGTGTGTTGAAGAGTGAATCACCAACATGTACAATTTTTGAGTACGACGTTTCGCTGGTAATTACATCCAGCATCATCGGGCGATTTGCCAGAATAGTGAAGCCCTCCACCTGATACTGGTCGTGAGTGGAAATTGCATTCAATTGGCCAGCTTCGCAGCGCAGTGCCATAACCGCTACACTACGGCCGCAGTTTTGCCACTGAGTGATGGTGACGTCCCCATGTGCGTTTGTGCCAGGCTCGGTGCACGTCGAGGTCATGTTCAGTTTGTGAAAGCTCGCTGCTTGCAGGAGGTCATTACTGAGATGACTCAGTCACTCAGTAGTAAACGCACACACATCGTGAACAGCTTTCACGTTTTACCGTTAAAAATTGTAAAAAAAAACTCCATATTCTTGATCCTTTGTAGGTAATACGCACTGATTGAAAACGTTCTTGTTCATGGACATTGATCTGTGGCTTTTGATGATCGAGTTCACGGGCACACAAAATAAAAAAAGTGCGCAAAAGAAGCATGGAGAGGTGAGTGCTTGGAATTACACTGGGGGACACAGAAAGAGCAACGCGTGGATCAGAGCAGTTGGATACATCACTGCGACTGTTAAGAACCCTAAGTGGGCTTGGGCAGGACACATATCGCCAGAGCAGAGATTATTTCTGGCGACCGACACGAACAACGGGAAGAGCAGCCAAAGGACATAACGTGTCTGAGAGGACGAACCACCGCAGAGATCGAGTGATGCAAGTCGCCTCGTGGGTCGGTGCTCGGTGAATCGTGGCATTGCAAAGACCGTGAGACGCGGCGACAGCCATGGGGGAAGCCTTCATCCAATAGCGGATAGATCACGACCGACGACAATGACGAAATCGCAAAACATTTTTTTTTGTTACGTTTGCTAAGCGCGATGCTTGCTCAACGCTCATTCCGGCCCCGGCCGCTGGATTTAAGCCTCACGTGGATCAGCGCGCGCGCCCTCGGTGAAGGTGGCCGCGTGTGGGAGGGAGGGAGGGGGGAAGGGGGAGGGGAGGAGGGAGCCCGGCGGCGGCAGATGGGAGGGGATGCAGATGGGAGACAGCCAACCACGGCACAGCTCGCCGGCACCTGGCAAATGCCGAAGGTGGCATTGGGACTGCGGCGCCGACTCGACGTCCTATCTCCAGCGCACAGCCCCCCCCCCCCCCCCCCCCTCGGCGTGTTAATTCCCCGTGTATTTAATTAAACTTTCTTTGGTTTTTGAAATATATATTTTGCGAACTGCGTGCCGAGATGGAGAGTCCACTAGGAAGTCCATTGGCCAGAGCAGGAGTTGGTACGGTACCACTTAAGTTAGCTAAACTTTAGTCGTATTGATTTCATATGTATGGATTATTTGATAACTCATTCATTTCAAGTGGTTTTCAGACAATGTACTGTCATTGGTCACATTAAAAAATCGGGAAGGCTAAAGTGACGCCACGTCGGGTGGTATCGACAAATTGAAACATTTAGGCTGGACTATCTCGCAGAACAGCCTGCGGAAGCAGCATTCACAGAACTGCGTCAGAAATTAATCAAAGGAAAATGTTGCATCTGCACGCTAGAGGGCGTCCTTTCTAACACAACCTGCAACAGCGATATTTTCATAACGTGACAGTCAATTAATTATCTGAGCTGGAGAATTATAAAAATTAAGTTACAAACCAAAGTAAAGATTACAGGTTTTTTTCTACATCATCGATGACTTGGTTGGGACAATCAACTGGCTACACTTTGAGAACCCAGTTTACTCACGGGTGGCTGAAACCTGGATTTTAACCCCGAATTCCACCTCGCTGGTATGCATTTTTTTAAAGAAATCACTGCCTTGAAACCAGCGGCATGTGCAATGTATGAAGGGGATATCTCACGTTCCGTCACAAGCGTAAAGACCCTGAACCTGTTAGGACCGAAGAGCATTTATCAAGTGGCATCAATATGCTGCCACGGACTGCATTGCATTGTGTAGGAAATGTTTTTAAATGCAGGCAAAATTTACTTCTAAATAACTAAAAGTAAAAATGTCGTAATGGGCAATGTCGTTGATTGCTGCCACGACTCGCCATTGCTGCCTTCCTTCTGCCAGATTTTGTGGTTGATATTCGTTTTTTATAATCACCACCGACGGACTTTAGATCTTCCCTTTGTTACACAGTCGAGTGAGCTGAAGCGCACATCTTACAGTCGCATCAGCGCCGCCACCATCACCTGGCTTGAGATATTTTTCTTCTTCGTGAGAGCGGTGACTCGGCGCAGTGGAAGCGTGTTCGCAGCGTGTTGTAGAGGTTCGAGTTGGAACCCAGCGGCCGCCCCGATTAATACCGCAGTAGGGTATTAACCATAACAATGCTCCGCGCCCTCTGCTTCAGTCACGGTAGATGTTAAAGATCCCCTGACGTTATTCGCGAGCGTAGGCCATCGTGTGAATACTTCAAGGTCCACATTTGCCAAATTCGAAAATGACACTGCAAATTTTACTCAATTGGGATTATAAACGCACAACGGCAATCATCGCCCCTCTCCTGGCGGACTAATGCCCTAGGTCACGGTTGCGAGTGAAACTGGCCACTTGACTTCTCGCCTGCTAAAAACAAAATCAAGTCGATAAACGTGAAACCTACACCTCGGTCTCAACCGACCCGTGCTGAGCACGCGCACGGCGCCCGCCACGGTAACCGAGCCGGCCTCCTCCATCCTGCGCCTCCACCTCGACCATCGACGACGTGCCCCCTGGTGACAATCGGTTAATTGAATGAAAATTAAATTTGAAAACAGGTAATGAGACGTGAACACCTCGAGCCGGATGCGGGCCCACGCTTTCTCTCAACGATGCGCGCCGCGCGACGCGGTGCGGCTGTTGCGGTGCGCGCAGCGAGTTAATTCTGGCCCCGTCTCCCGTCAAACGCCATCAGTCTAATTTCTCCGCTTGATGGTTGGAAAAAAAAAAGTGTCCGAGCCGAGTCCCCCCGCTACTCTTGTGCAGCGTGAAATACCGGCGGTGTCATAATTTATGATTTGGTGTTATTATGAAGGTAATTGTACAATGGCGGATAAAAGTGTCCCCGTGAACGAAATGGTTTTTGGAGACATTGATCAAATGCGCTCTCAAGACGGGAACAATACAAATGCTATTAGTCATGCTTTAAGTTGTCACTAAGTATGGATTTTAATAGAAAATAATCAATGTAATTGCACGCCGAGGTCTTTGAAATGACATGATAAAGTATCGCTATTTAAATACAATGCGCCCGGCAATTTTGAGGACGGAACGGCTATGGTTTTAAAGTAGGGGAATGGAAGGCGGCTCAAGGTCATTTGACGGTTGCTGGCATTCTTGCGGTGCACGGGATAGGTGAGTAGTGACAGAGGTCGAGGGAAGGGGCACAGAGGTCGAAGGAAGGTACGCAAGAGGGCGAGTGAGTGAGACACGGCGCAGTAGCGGGCTGGACAACCGCGAGCCAGGCATTGGTCATTAAAGTCGCGGGTCACCACCAGATCACTCGAAATGTGCCCGATCTTGCCAAATGTCGGAGGCCAAACATGTTTCAGCCTGCACAGCGCTTGATAGTGCTTAGATGGGCGACCGCCAAGCGTAAAGGCAGCGGCTGGATGTAAGCACAACTATTATAAGCACAGCTCTAAGATTACAGGAATATCAGCATACATTTTCCCGGTTCGTTTGAGGCGCATGGCAACTTTTGATACATGCACAATTGGGATATAATCACACGTGACCTTTATCTCGAGCGGGTGTGCTTATGCCATTGTTTGTATTGCATTGGTTCCTAGGTAGAACAAGCATTCGTTCCTGGAGGAACACATTCGGTTGAGAGAGAGAGAGGGAGGAGGGACATATATTATCTGACACGGGCTTCAGGCTAAGGTGGCAGGCAGGCAGGCACCATCCGGATCGGTCAGATAAGGCTACGCCGGTCTCGACCCAGTGCCCAGCGATGCTGAGTGAATTTGACCGACCGTCATTTTTGATTTAGGAGGCCCTCTCCACCTGGAGACACTGCGAATGCTGCACACGTCCGCGCGCGTTTGTTGAATAATTGCCGGGGGGTGCGCTAGCGCCGCGACGCTGGTGTGGTGCGGTGTGCGGAGGCCCCAGGTGTCTCGCTCTCTCGCAGCTGCCTTTTTGGTTATTCTCGCGCGCGTGGTGGCGCACACGCGCGCGCGCCCGCCCGCTCGCCCGCTCGCTCGCGCGCACGTGCGCGCGAGCGGGCGGGCGGCATTTGCCGCGAAAGCTTCTATTTAAGGGCGAGCATGTGTTTCTTGTGTTTAGCCTCGGGAGGCCGGTTCTTTTTGTAGCATGCCAGGAAAATAACAAGGGCCATCCAACAGTTGCCAGAGGTTTGTTCGGGATTTTTTTTTTGCATTCGGAACAAGGGCTTAATTTCTCATTTTTTTTCTCTTGTCGCCTGGCTCGACTGGACTAGGTGGCACATGACTAAGTAGTAGCCGCAGCCCAGTGCGATAGGTATACTAGATGTGGCGTGCCGGGTAAATATAGGTACTGCTTACGTAAGTGGATGGGAATCGAGCGAATCATTAATATTGGCTGCCCTACATCCAACGCCAGCAGCAGCTGGTGACTTTATATAATCGAGGGATGGGGGACGCGAGCTGCTTTACTCGGATCCGTGCTCCCAACATGTGCAGCGGAACGTCTCGCTCTACCAGACAGAACGCATCGCCTCATCCATGCTGTGTTCAACCACCACATTGCAGGTCACAACAACACACTCACTCACTCACACGTACACCTACCTCCTCACACACCCGAACCCACCCACCCACTCCCCCACCCACTAACTCGCTCACGACACTGCAGGTCAGCTCACTTCTCTATTCTGCTTCTTCCTGTGCGCTGCTCTACGTTGGAATTCCCCGACAGGTCCGTATCTTTCATGGTCGTTGACTGAAACAATCCGTTCAGGACCCGCGCAGGTTGCTTCGCGGTTGGGCTGCGTAGCTCAGGAACTGAAGAAGCTCCCAGCACGGCGAGCGAAACGTCGGACATCGTGCTGACTAATAAAACGATGTACAACCGTGAAACACATAGGAGAGGCGAGGTCGAGTGTTCCCGTTGTCTCACACCGCCGACAATAACCTTGCCTGGAAATGAGCCCGAATTTGGAGATTCGCGGTTGCGCGGTCTTCGGCGATGATTGCGGTGCCGCGACACTCACCGTCATCACGGCGCAATCACGGCGCACGGAGGCGCCGCGGGCCTCCTCCTCGCTCGCAGTCACTTTTTTTCCTATTTTAATCGTCCAGATTTTCGCGTTACCGCTCATTCTTTTGTTGTTGCTGTTGCCCCTTCGTCGGCGTCTTCAATGAAGATCGTTCAAATCGTGCGACGTCATCCCCTTCACGTCTCTCGCTCGCAGCGACGCGACGCTAATCTCATTACCTCCACGGCGCTTCGGTATGAAAAAAGAAAAATGAAAATCAAATCAGAACCGACCCGCGTGTAACCATGAATGAGACAAGAACAAATACAAGAAATGGCACAAATTATTAATTACTACCAGCACGTGCAGCTTTTACCCCCCACCCCCCTCTCTAGTACCTCCCACTGCTACCCCGACACGAGCGTCTTTCTCACCATAATCACGGCTGGCACAGCTGCAGTATTACACAAGGCATCGCAACTGATACCTTATATCACAGTAACATGTGTTCCTTGTCTTGATTCAATTACATGAAGGCAACTGCAACCTGCCGCTGCCTCAGCTCTATAGAGAATAAAGTGTCAATTTGTGCAGTTGGAATTTTTTATTTATTCCATTTACACACAGAATGCGGTTGGCCTTCCTCCATTATTTATTTCGCAAAGCCTTCACATCTGGGCAAGCAGCTGAAGGCGGCGAATGGCAAAGGTGAAAGGGTAAAGGCGCAGCCCTGCAATTGCTTGCTCGCAGCCGCTGCTGCCGGAAGGGCCTCGATGCAGTTCGAGAGAAGCCCCTCTTACAGGGTATTTGGCCTCCTCTTCCACGCCGGCCACCCGGTTAATTTGCAACGGTCAGGTCAACGTTGGCCAAACCTTTACATGGTAGCTGGGCAGACATCCCGCTGATATACTGACGGTGATGTACCCATTGATAGTGCTGTGGTGGACAGACGTGGCAGAGGGGCGATTTAATAAATTGTTTGCAGCGCCGCGCCAGGCAAAGGAATCAAACTGTCGACCACCCGATTTCATGTCCAGTGAACTAACCGTTACACAGCGGTAGCGATGACATATGCTCACATACTGCAATTTGCCATATCAGGATTTATCATTCCCCATGTGCCACATGGCCCTTCTAAATATATGCATATAATTGGAATCATATATTTTACAAAATCAAATGGAATGATGCACAGGGTTCCACATCAGATCAACATCAAAGATAAGGATTTTTTGTTGTTCTAGCGAGAAATGAGGTATTGCTCATCTAGCGGGACTAGTGGTGGAAATTCCACATTCCCACGACAGTCACCGGTTTATCCTATTGAACGATTACAGTAGAGTTCCCACGAAGCAGACCTGATTTTACTGACATACGGATGACTGGAGGGAGGAGATCAAATACATAACGTTAAATGAAGGAATTGCATTCGAAAAATCCATTGTTGTTCAAATGGATGGTGGAGAGCATAGGTGGAAAGTTAGCCAAAGGAGTGAATGGGCCCGCGAACACGGATTCTTGAAGCACCAGACCACGAGGCCGTCATTTAGCAGTGGATAGATCATGGCTGATGATGATGAGAAGGACAATGGGCTGAGTTGACGGGACTTTCATCTCGCAACCTTGTGAATGTGAAGAACAGTCTGACACAGCGATATAAATATCGCAGATTTACCTCCTATAGCGCTTCGCATATAGTTAAGGGTGACATTGGCTACCTTGGAAGCAGAGCTCGAAATACGACAACGGAGACCGAACCCTCGGTGAATGCACAAAAAGGTGCCCTGGGCATCTCCACAACAACAACAACGACCGCTGCTGCCCCTTCGTCCGTGTGCAAACCCGGGCCTAAGCCCCCCCCCCATCCCCCCACCCCATCGAAACCAACTTATATCCCATTTTTCCACAAGCTCTTCCCAGCCGAGTTACCGCAGGCCCTCTTTCGCATCGTACGGGTGTATTTCCCCACCGGGTATTTGCCAAGGCATGAACAAACACCGCGGCACGCTGGCCTCGCGAAACGTCTCTGAATCTGGCTCGGGTGCCAACGCAGGGCTCGGGATGCTGAGGAGGGGGGGGGGGGGTTCATCATTTACGTCGCCTCGGTCGGCGCGACTCATTGACGCAACGTCCAGCCGTCGCCCGTGATCTCAGTGGCAACGGCTCGGGTCGAGCAAGGGGGAAACACGCAACCTGCTCCCTCCTGAGCCTCGCCGGTGTAGCTCAGTACAGCCTCGGCACATGATCCGTTGTCGTATAGTGGAACAGAGGTAATATAGGTAGCTTAAATCGTAGGTTGTCAGAGCCTATGTAATGATCCATATTTGCTTTAGGGTTTGGCCACGCGGTTCGTGTTTTATGCCAAAATCATTGCCATTAACCCTCCAACACCTGACAAGATTGCCCCATTTAAAAACATTATTTATACGTGGAATATGGTCTGAAAAGGGTGCGGAATATAACCCCTGCATGTCCTGCTATTGCAAACTTAGGCTCAAGCCCCTTTTCTGAGCTCGTCATACAACCAAAAGAGCAAAGCTCGAGCACAAATGTCTTAGGACTCAGCTCGGGTCTTGCTCACGTGAGCCGGCTCAAAGCCACTTTGAACTTGAGCCAGCTCTGAGCATGGTCCCAGCCATGCTCAGTGTACTAACCAGCACCACTCCGCACTTTCTATACACAGATTCAACGTGGAGCCTTTAGCAGACTGTTGTGGCAGCAAGTGCTGTTAGAGAGCACGTTCGAAGGCGGAGAGCCAGCACCACATCCAACGGTGATGTTTACACACTGCGCAAGGTACTCATTTAAGGTTGAGTCGACCCAGGGAAGGCCCAAGGCCACTTGAGACATTCATCCCCGATGTTGACCTTGAGCGGGATTCAAACTCGGCTGGTCGGTTTCACCGTGCAGCGCAGCACTAACCACTGCTCCACTGCTCCCCACTTCATAAACAGACAACCTATTCACACCTAAACAGACCCTTTATTCGCACCTATAACAGACACATCATCAGTCACAGCCGGAAACGAGGATGGTTGGGGAATAAGCGTGTTGCTACCCAATTTCTGAAGCTTGTTGTCACGCCAAATGGAACTGAAGACGACATGATTCATTAAGCGACGATTCCTAAACAACTGACAAAAAATATTTTCAATGATTAATATTTTTTTTTCTCCCAAAAGCGCTCCATTCAGCTCTCACTCGCCTCTTTTCATTGAATCATTTTGACCCGGATATGCTTTCAACAATTGAACCTCGGCAATGTGCTTGACGGAAAAAAAAACATTGAAACCTGAGCAAAAAATATATTTGTCATCTCCGACGCGCGGATCAAACACGCTGGGGACACTTGATGAAAGACAACGGGGGGTGAAAGTTCGCCAAAGAGACGCGTGCATGTTGAACTTCTTTCGTATCGTACGACAACAACCGTGCTAATCGGAGGTGCGGGCAAAGACGATAAAACACACACACACTCACACACACAAATCAGTCCTAACGAGATGAGTGTTTGAATCTAGATTTAAGAGTGCACGGCTCTCCATTGACTTCCTAATATCGGAGGGAAGAGAGACGCACGCTCGACATTAGACTTAGAGACAAGAGAGAGGAACACACGCAGCTGAGTAGAACCACGGATCCTGCAGAAAATTACGGCGATCACGACGATGATGATGATGATGACTAACTAACACTGCTGTACACTCTGTGCCTGTGAATGATGACACGGGCATTTATTACTGACAATATGGTATGTTTCGATTTTTTTTTCTGTACAAGTGCTCACAATTCCGAGGACAAATGACGGCACACGGCACGACCATATGCTCATGTTGCCGAATTTAAATTTGCCAGAGTTTGCGCATTTTTTGCTTAAATACGGGGGAGGCCAAAAAAAGGTGGTTTTTAAATGTACCGAGATTACGAATTAAGACCGTCTGTTTAAAAAATTACGTGCTTTAAGCCGAATGCATTTTAATGATGTACAGAAAGAGATGGCACACGCGTACTCGAGGATAATTATGCTTTTTGTAAGTATCGTGATGTGTTTTAATGTGCTCTTGTTACATGATTACTTTTGCTGAGAGTGCATCATCTATGCAGCGTGACGCACAACTGACCTATCTCTGTGCATAAATCAGCTTGAGCCTTCCGTAAATCACGTGACGTGAGTGTGAGAACCCCACGTGACGTGAGTGTGGGAACCCCCGCTCTAACCAGCCCCTCCTCTCCGTGCCTCTTCCTCCTCCCTCTCCTCATCTCTCCTGACCCCTGTGCTCCAGTTTCTCTGTTCCTTCTCCATACCTTTCCTCTTATGTATTACCTCGCGGTGGCTGAGAGATGTTAACTGCCTCGCCTGGTATACATGAGGTCGTGGGTTCGATCCTGACCCTGACGCCTGTTGTTGTATATTTGGAGTTTGCGGTGTCTCTCTCCTCTCGGTCGCGTGGATTTTTCTCTGGGTCCTCCGGTTTTTCCCTCCACATTTAGAAACGTGCGTTCAGAGTGTTTGGGCTGCGATACGTTTCCAAATGATACGCCACTTCGATGAGCTATCATTTGTAGCCAGATCGCTTCCAAAAAAGAGATACACAGATCAGTGGGCCTTACCTGGTAAAACAGGTAAGGTCCACTGAGCTCTGCTCATATTAACAATGCATTGTTCGTATTTAAGCAACTATTATGTAACTTGTGATAACGTAAACAGAATGGGAAATCAACATTTTTTTACTATTTTTTTAAATATTTGACCAGGCAAAGCCCACTGAGCTATTAGCTTCCGTGTCAGAAACCACTTGGCCACAAATGTCAGCTCAACGAAGTGTCTTATCATGTGGACATTTATTTCAGTTAATCTAAATAATCTAAACGCATGTTTGTCAATGAAATCTAATACAATCCAAAATTTATATTATTATTATTATTGCAGGACTTTCGGTGTGGTGGGTCAACTGTGAACACGCACAAATGTGCTCCACACAGCCTGCAATTCTGAGCATATGTTTCAAATGGATTTTATCAGCAGCAGCCATAACCTATCAACTGTTGGATGAAGCCTACCCCAAACCATGCCCATCACCCATCATTCGCGGCTCCTACGAGGCCGAATCGATCTCGCTCCCGCACAAGCCTACATCCCTCCATCTCCCCAGCGGCCGAGCTCGTGAGAGGCTGCCACTCCCTCGGCGCCCTCGACCCATGGCCATGGGAACTCTACAAGCCCCCCGACTTCCCTGACCAAATCAATAGTTCTAAAACATTTATTTAAAGAATATTTATAATTTAAAAAAGAAGAGTAGTCAAAACGGATGTCTTGCTCAAATAAACATTGAGACGGTTCTCATTTCCTGTCTATTGCCCTGAACGAGTGGTGGAAATTCCCCATTGCTCTGGTGGGGACTTATGTATGTTGAACGTCATTTTGCACCGTACGTAGCCAACCGTGCTGATCGGAGGTGCGGGATAAGTCTATCCATAGGACAGCCACTGTTAACAATCAATACGACGTCTCTGCTTTGTGTTTTTCTTCTGATTTTTTTTTCTCCGACGCACGCGTTCCTCTTCCTGTCATATCGTATCGGACAAATAATTGCCTTGCAGGGATTTTTTTGTCTCTTAATTTAATTGATTATTTGATTCCCCCTACCCTGATCGAATGCACCATCCGTGTGGGTTACGGCCTTGTTATCGCCTTTATAGTTAGCACAGTGAGCCGCGCTAACCCCAGTGGCCTCCTGCGAACACCTTCCGCTTCAAGCGAATGGACGCGATGAGAGGTTACGGGCGGCCAGTGACGAAGCAGCTTCTGAGGATACGGTCTTAGTCGCCAAATGACGAGTAGATTTGGTGTTTGCGAGGGTATCACAACGGTGCTGCTGTGTTTCACAAACATATTCTTTACATCATGTGGCCTGATGAGAATTACATTTTTTTATGTTTTTTCTCTAACCAGTTTTTTTTTAATTGGTAGATTCGTAATTTCGCACTAGTAACCAATAAAACAAAAAACGACCATCAGATTTGCTTTTGTAATAATGATAATAATGTGATTCTCAACAGGCCCAATAGTGCAAAGTGCAGCCTCCAACGTCGATTATGCACTCCATCTCTCTGGCCTATTTCTATCTCTGTGCTTTGAAGGGCCATTTGCCAAAAAACGTCACCTATTATGTATATAAACCAAAAATCAGCAAGTGTTATTTACGAATGTGTTTTGTTGTTTTGACTTAAACTATAGATATATTAACTTATTTATTTTAATGATTATTTTTTTTTATTAATGGCCAGCCCTGTAAAATCTCCACACAATGAGCTCTGTAAATAAGGACGCGCACGACCTGTGACGATGGACCGCATGCTCATTGTTGGAATGTACCATGCGTCGGGAATGTGAATGAAGAACATTTATAGAAAAAAAAATACGTATTCTTTGGGAACATTGTCAATATTGTGACGTTGTGGTTTGCCAAATACGTGAAAACTCTCCGATCGGCTGAGCAAAATGTGTTTTCACCCGCTAGCTCTGCCTGTGTTGACTCAGCCGCCAGGTGCACAGCTTCTGATGTTGTACGAAAGCGGCGTTCTCTGCGCAGCACTCAGATTTCGGGGGCCTGCTAATGCCACGGAGTGCAGTAACGGCGGCCCACTCAGATATGTAGCTCTTTTTCAGAAGCGTCCTGCCCATAAATGAAGGCTCGACGAAGTGGCTTATCGTGTGGAAACTTACAGCAGCCAAATACTCTAAGCGCGTGAGGTTGATTCGAAATGTGGAGGGAAAAACTTGAGGTCCTGAAGAAACGCCCACGCGACCACGGGGAAAATACGCAGGCTCAAATTATACAGGCACCAGGGTCGGGATCGAGCCCACGAACTCCTGTATGCAAGGCGAGGAAGTTAACATCTCGCAACCACAGCGCCCTGAGATATGGGATGGCAGGGTGTGCGTGCGGGTAGGGGGGAGGGGATTTCTGGTGATTGTCTGAAAAAGTTTTAATATCACTTCAGCTTCCATCATTACTACCCTCTAATTTTTCTTCCGTTGTTCAATTATGTAATACAACCCCCCTCCCCTCCCCCCAAGACATTTGTAAACGTTCCCTTTTTTCTGTACGAGAGGAAGATGCCCCGAGACCACCGCTCTATCCGGGGCCATCACTCACAGACGATGGAGGGCTCCTGGCATCGCGCACTCGGCTAACTTTGACGACCGCTGATTACTTTCCGTAAAAAAAAATTAGGAGGACGTGCGAAATGACAAGGGGGGGGGGGGGCATTTTCTTTTTATTTGCCCCTGCGACGGAGATAATGATTCAGGGTGCAAATTAAAATGTTTCAACTGCAGAGACATATCACGGGGCATGAGGCGGGGGGGGGAGGAGCGGCCCTAGAATTCTCGCTGTGCCACGGAAAATCATCAAGAAAAAAGCGAATGAAATAATTGTTTAATTCATTTTTCTACGTGACGGAGGAAGGAAAATGAATTAAATATTTATTCAATTTATTTTTTTACGTGAAGTAAAAAGAAAACTAAATTAATTACAGTTTTTTTTTATTTCTACGTGACTTTAGCGAAATAACCAAAGAGTAATTCCCGCAGTCACAAAAGCTCAAAATCAAGTTTCGTTCCATTACTGTATGCCATCGCGGGCAGCACCCGGCAAAAACACGCAACGTCGGCCCTATGTTCCGTGTTCAGTAGGCATGCACTCATTTAGTCAAGCGTAGACCTCTGCTTAAGCCCCTTTTCTGACAGAGAGAGAGAGAGTGATGACGGGGGTGTGAAGATGTGAAAGGTCCGCGAGAGTGGAGTGAAAGAGCCGCGAGATGGGAAGTGAACAACAACACACTTAGGCGGAGAGCAGCAACACAAGCCACGGCGAGAGCTTCTTCACTTCACAAGATCGCGGCCACACTCTCTGTCTTCATACATATTCATGTAAACACTTACGGTTTATTACAATCCCTCTATTGTTTCAAGCATATATATGGGTTTTTTTTCTGTCTGAGCAGCTCAGCGGTAGAGCGAGAGGCCTCACAATCGTGACGGTCTTGAGCTGCTTAAAATCCCGGTTGGGGGAGGTTGACTCGGCCCATCGTCCCCCCTGGGTCGATTCATCGCGCAGCATTTCGTAGGGAGGTCAACGGCGGTCTGTCGTGTGGAGTGACTCGTCTCCGTCACAGCGACGTGGAGTTTCCACCGCTGTCCGCGTGATGTAAACAGAAGGTGAACACGCTTCTTTGAGCAGGAGCTCACTCGGAATGAGATTTGCGTGAGGGTTGGTGGGTATGGGGTGGTCTGTCGAGGTTTGAATGCTCTGCGCATGGTCGGCAGCGGCTGCGGCGATGCGCGATTCCCATTGGTCGCCGTGCGAGCGATGACTTCGGTCGCCAACCCCGTCTCCGATTCCCTCCTCCCCGGACCCCGCCGGCCCGTGTGAGCCCCGCTGAGACGCAGCGGCATCTGCACTGCGCCGTGACGTCGGGCCCAGCGGTGCCGCTCTCGCCGCTTGTGTCAGTTCACGCCCAGCGGCCGCCCTTATTAATACTGCGCGTGGACTGATCATAACAAAAAATATACAACGCGCTGTCTGCGTCACAGCGGACGCTTAAAGATATCGCGACGTTGGTCCACAAGAGGCGGCCACTGTGTGCCGGCGTCATCGTGAAAAGGGATGACTGGTTTGAAAAGTTACGCGGCACACGATGACTCTATTGGGATCCCGCATCGCAACCCACTCTCCTACCTCTCCCGTCTCATCTCACTCCACTCCCCTCTACGCATTCTCCTCCCTCGCCCCTCTCATCTCCCTCCACTCCCATTCACTTTCACAAACACGGCCTTTCTGTCAAGGCCTTGAGCCAACTTTGTGATCCAACTCGATTCCCGCTCATGACCAACAACAGTGGCGATTATTTGAACCAGTCCCGGGCCTCCCCTAAGTCGACTTCGCCGTAATTGAGTACTCAGTACGGTGTGTAATATCAGCAAGGAGGCCGGTGGTGTTGGCCACCCACCCCCTCGTTTGCTGCCATTCCGGCCTTCAGAGGTGCTCGCAAGCAGCACGTTGCCCCAACGTTCTGCTGCCGGTTGCAAGCGCGCGCACCTCTCTCCTTCGCGACCCGCGATGACTTTACGCAGCTTCGCGAAATTAGCTGACAAAGTTTTCGGCTTTTTTTTTGTTCACCACCCAATTCGCGTCGTGGTGTACGGCGGCGTGGCCTCTGAGCTCCAATCCTCTTACCGCGCGCTCGGCGCGATGCACGGCCGCGACCGGCTCACCGCATTTGCGTAAAATTGCAAGCCCGCAAATATTTCCGTGCCCCCCCACCTCGAAGCTCTTTCGAATAATTGGCGATATGCTGTGTCATTTAAAATAAAACGTTTTTTTTTGTCATCCCTATCGATCCTTTCAAATTTCAAATGAGACAGAAATACGATAAGCTCTGTACAATTGCATATAAATTGGGCTTATAAGAAAAAAAAATCCCAGATTAAAAACGCGCATTGCCTTGCTTCACAAAAAAGGAGGCCGGTAGCGGTCGAGGCTGAAAACTGCTGCTGCTATTGCTGCTGCTACTGCTGCTGCTACTGCAGCTGCTGTTGCTGCGATTGCTGCTGCAGCTGCTACTGCTGCTGCGACTGCTGCTGCTACTGCAGCTGCTGCTGCGATTGCTGCTGCAGCTGCTGCTACTGCTGCTGCTACTGCTGCTGATACTGCTGCTACTGCTGCTGCTACTGCAGCTTCTGCTACTGCTGCTACTGCGATTGCTGCTGCTACTGCTGCTACTACTGCTGCTACCGCTGCTGATACTGTTGCTATTGCTGCTGCTCCTGCTGCTGCTGATACTGCTGCTATTGCTGCTCCTGCTGCTGCTGCTGCTACTGCAGCTGCTGCTGCGATTGCTGCTGCTACTGCTGCTGCTGCTGGAGGAGGAGGGGGACACAAAAGCTTTGGATTTTGGCTGCTGGGTATTTTTCTTGTCACCGCTAACCTTGGACGCTGCATGGCAATAACAAGTGGGAACACAACAAGGTGATCCGAAGTGACATGTTATGATAAGCCTTACCCCGACCAAACCATCCCGTGCGGTTTTGTCATCGCAAAGTGATTCTTGTGCCCTGTGATCTCAGCACATCTTTGCATGCGTACACCTTCACTCGTGGCCGGGGTGGGGGCTGTGCTGGGCTATGTGTCTTTTTTTGTTTTAAAATCCCACCACAAATGAGGTGAAGGTGGCGCCAAATAAAAAGGGGGAGCAGCGCGAGCAACGGGGAGGGGTGCGTAGCCCCGTGCCCGCTGATAGGCACGTCTCCTTCAGGCTGACCTTGTATGAATCAATCACATCTCCTTTTAGCGGCTCACGCCAATTCAATACTCGCGCGCGCCGCGTACGAGCAAACACGTGCACGCGAACGCACGAGCACGTGCGCTCGCGCGCGCGCGCACAAGGGCCAAAGGTCCCACGTATTGCCACGAAGGACTTTTTGGGACAATTGCCGTTCGCGAGCGCCTATGAAGGCCGGCACGGCGCACGAGGGGGTGTATGACCAGCACCACGCCCGGCCGTCTTTGTCTCCCACGTGGTAAGGATTACGTACCGCTCCAGGTATTAATATGAGACTGGGTCAATCCATGGGGAGGCCCAGGACCGATTCAGATAATTGTCACTGGTGTTGTCCGTGAGTGGGAATGGAACTCGGGTCGGCGGGTTCGTAGCGCAGCGCGCTAAACGGTACAATACAACACAAACACACGCGCACACAAAGACAAATATCTCCCGAAAAAGCCTAACAGACTGTTGGGGTAAGTGCTCTTATCGAGCACCTATGAAGGCCGGCACGGCATAGGAGCGGGTCGGGTGGCCAACACCACGCCTGCACACACGCATTCCCAAGCGCACCCGCACGCACGCACCCACCCGCACACACGAACCCACCCGCACTCGCACGCACGCACCTACCCGCACACACTAGCGCGCGCACACCCACCTTAGGCCCGGGAACCATCCCCCCTGCTGGAGTGGACAAAGCTTTTCAATCAGAAAACTGTGATCATCAGCAATGAGGAGACGGGGCCAGTTGGGTGACCCAATTATTGAAACACCGCTTGCTTAGCGTAGTCAGCAGTGGACTTTATCTCTCAATAGATAAAATATATATCTACCTATATTTTGCCCATCTCTTCACACATCATCCCTTCGGGGGGGGGGGGGGAGGACGATAAAGGCAGTACAACTTTGGTTGTCCTTTCGAGAAACTCACAGGAGCGATAGAGACGAAGAATTTGCACCACCGGCTTAAGGATTCTATGAACGCAGCCTCGAAGCTTCTTCAAGCAAGAAAACCACAGGCATCTTCTCAAGTCTCCGTGAGACTCGAGTTGCGGGCACACGCCCGTTTCTCTGACATTTCCAAGGGCACGGAGGTCCTGGTGTTTGCCGGCGAATCTGTTACTTTAGGCGTGTGTTAGTGGACACGGTGAATGAAGCAAAAACCGCTCCACGACCTGCGCGCGTGGCCGCAGCCGACAATGGATTTCAGCGGAATCGCTACCGGCTGCCAGACAAAAAAAAACCTCTGCTGTACGGTGCACGAGATGAAAGGGTCGTGCCTCCATAGCTCGGTGCCGCGTAGTATTTTCTGAGCGAAAATCTTCTTTGATCCTCCAAAGAGGATGGTTGAGGCTTTAACCGCGCGAATAAAATAAAAGTAGTAACAACAAATAAAAGAAAACCATTTCCCATAACCCGCCACCTTGCCCGTCACAAACATTTGAATGCCGAGGGGAGAATGTGTTTTTATTTTGCCACGATGCTCACGTTCTCTGCGCTGGCACACTCCCAAACAAATGTTGTTGATGGTTGTTTTCTGCTTCTTTTACTTTATTCCGCCACGACACACTCTCCGATGACAGCAACTGTTGGCTCGGTTCAAGAAACATATATATTCATTTCAAATTCTTATCAAGTAGACCTCCAAACAATATTGTTAGTTCCTGGCCGCTTGGCGTTTTGACCATTGTTGGCACAGTGCTCTGCAACCATCCGAAAAACAACAACAACAACACAATCTCCGTCTTATTCTGCTTTCTTAAAAATCTCAGTGTGTATATTGATCGTACCTCCAGCCGGAAAAAAAGCTAATTTGCCGCTACATCAAAGTAAACAGATGCACCTGAGCTGTGGATGCGATTTGCTGACGCTCTTTCCTGCATGGTCAGAAAGCCTTCGGACGCATTCTTTCGGGTGCACTCCCGTGATTTATAAGCCACGGTCAAAAAATGCCTCGGTCGAAGAACCTTCAGCAGCAAGGAGAATAACGACGAAGTAGCAGCCGCAAGGGATGCGAAGGTGTCCACCCGGGAGATTGCAGCGATGATAATCGGCTCCTTGCACGGGCGGGGAGGTGGATTGTTGCGCTACTGGATCTTGAGAGGTGGCGACGGCTTTGGTGAGGTGTTCATCCCACAGTTGATTGATAATGGCTGATGATGATGACGACAATGATGATGATGATGGTGGGAAGGGACAATGAGCTGAGCTGACGGGGATTTGATGCCACAACCTGTAAATATAAGAAACGCTCTGACAGAGCGATTTAAATATCACAGCAGATTTACCTCCTACCTACAGTGAAGGAAAAAGTATTTGATCCCCTGCTGATTTTGTACGTTTTCCCACTGACAAAGAAATGATCAGTCTATAATTTTAATGGTATGTTTTTTTAACAGTGAGAGACAGAATAACAACAAAAAATCCATAAAAACGCATGTTAAAATGTTATAAATTGATTTGCATTTTAATGAGGGAAATAAGTATTTGACCCACTCTCAATCAGAAAGATTTCTGGCTCCCAGGTGTCTGTTATACAGGTAACGAGCTGAGATTAGGAGCACACTCTTAAAGGGAGTGCTCCTAATCTCAGCTTGTTACCTGTACAAAAGACACCTGCCACAGAAGCAATCAATCAATCAGATTCCAAACTCTCCACCATGGCCAAGACCAAAGAGCTCTCCAAGGATGTCAGGGACAAGATTGTAGACCTACACAAGGCTGGAATGGGCTACAAGACCATTGCCAAGCAGCTTGGTGAGAAGGTGACAACAGTTGGTGCGATTATTCGCAAATGGATGAAACACAAAAGAACTGTCAATCTCCCTCGGCCTGGTGCTCCAAGCAAAATCTCACCTGGTGGAGTTGCAATGATCATGAGAACGGTGAGGAATCAGCCCAGAACTACACGGGAGGCAGCTGGGACCATAGTCACCAAGAAAACAATTGGTAACACACTACGCGGTGAAGGACTGAAATCCTGCAGCGCCCGCAAGGTCCCCCTGCTCAAGAAAGCACATATACATGCCCGTCTGAAGTTTGCCAATGAACATCTGAATAATTCAGAGGACAACTGGGTGAAATTGTTGTGGTCAGATGAGACCAAAATGGAGCTCTTTGGCATCAACTCAACTCGCCGTGTTTGGAGGAGGAATGCTGCCTATGACCCCAAGAACACCATCCCCACCGTCAAACACGGAGGTGGAAACATTATGCTTTGGGGGTGTTTTTCTGCTAAGGGGACAGGACAACTTCACCGCATCAAAGGGACGATGGACGGGGCCATGTACCGTCAAATCTTGGGTGAGAACCTTCTTCCCTCAACCAGGGCAATGAAAATGGGTCGTGGATGGGTGTTCCAGCGTGACAATGACCCAAAACACACGGCCAAGGCAACAATGGAGTGGCTCAAGAAGAAGCACATTGAGGTCCTGGAGTGGCCTAGCCAGTCTCCAGACCTTAATCCCATAGAAAATCGGTGGAGGGAGCTGAAGGTTCGAGTTGCCAAACGTCAGCCTCGAAACCTTAATGACTTGGAGAAGATCTGCAAAGAGGAGTGGGACAAAATCCCTCCTGAGATGTGTGCAAACCTGGTGGCCAACTACAAGAAACGTCTGACATATGTGATTGCCAACAAGGGTTTTGCCACCAAGTACTAAGTCATGTTTTGCAGAAGGGTCAAATACGTATTTCCCTCATTAAAATGCAAATCAATTTATAACATTTTTGACATGCGTTTTTCTGGATTTTTGTTGTTGTCATTCTGTCTCTCACTGTTCAAATAAACCTACCATTAAAATTATAGACTGATCATTTTTTTCGTCAGTGGGCAAACGTACAAAATGAGCAGGGGATCAAATACTTTTCTCCCTCACTGTACAGTGACATTGGCAATCGCCGTAGCACAGCGGAGAACGTGACACGGGAAAAAGTTCGATGAAGCAATTGGGCAAGCGCGTTCGGTACGCAGACATCGCGCGGCGCGAACTTTAGCGCTCTTATCGAAGGCAGCATCCGACCAATGTCACGGGTGGCACCCAGGGATGTTCCTCGCAACAAAAGGACAATTACAGGAGTTAATTTCGTCGGTCACGTGTCAATAGGACATCTTTTATTTTCGGGAGGAACTCGCGAAAACAATCAAACCGTCGGAGGCGACAAGCCGAGCGTCACCCGGGGAGACAGCGTTGGCAATTATCGGCGGAGTGACCCCGATAGCGCCCCACTCCGCGCTGAGCCGTCCCGCCGAGCGCCAACCCAAAGGCCACGGTGGAAACCCCCCGCTCGCTGATTTATTTGAGGCGCATTAATTGGCTCTCCAAGTGACATCAACGCTAATTATTTTTAATTAAATTTTGAAAGGAACACCTTCGACTGTATTAGGCGTACGTGTGCACGTGCATGCAATGTGCGCGCAGCGGTTAGGGCGCTGCGCTGCGAGCTCAGTAAGACCGAGTTCGATTCCCGCTCGCGGCCAAAGCCAGGTCGACTCAGCCTCAAAGGAGCACGTGGTGCGATCGTAAACATCGCCACTAGTGAAATAAAAGGCAGTCAGACAAAGTGGTGGCCACCTACCCGGTCATGTGGCGCGCCGGCCTTCACTAGGCGCTTGCTAAGAAACACTTGCCCCAACAGTCTGTTAATGCTATAGGAGGATCTTTGTTATATCAAACAAAATGTACAGCCCTATTTTCAAACTACTGGTGGACGAAAGGGTTTCCTGTGCCATGTCGATCGGACGTCGATCGTTCCTCCCTTATTGTGGACGTATAATTGATCTGCATCACGTGCAAGCGGATCTGTAGGGGAAGTGTGGTTAGGGATGAAGGGGTTTAAGCCCCTTAAGCACATTTGGCCTCACGGCGGTCCACGTGGTGTGGGATGGTGGCACGGAGCCGAACGGTAGCAGCGCTTTCGTCGCTTGTTACGGGGGTTCACGGTTTCGACTCCAGAGGCCGCCCTGGTTAATACCTCAGTGTGTAAAGACACGGCGAGCCATCTGCTGCACGGTGGACGATAAGATCCGGTCACGTTGTTCTTGAGAGTAAGTCGCTGTCTGCCCGGATGATGGTTTTATTTTTGTGCATTTCCCGTTAAATTACTCCATAGGAATAGACATCAAAACATCGCCACCCCTACTGCCCTTCCCCCCCCCCCACCCTACTCTCCTGCGACAACTTAGCAGGACCTACTCCTGATAAAGGGGCATGAGGCTCAGTGAGGCTTTCCTGGGTAAACAAACACACACACACAGCCTTCACAGCAACAACCTCTCGAATCCAGACTCGGCAAAAGACGTGCGTCGTGGCCCGATCGCTGATCCCGTGGACGTGCCGCTCCACGGCACACGTCTGCTCATCGCCTCTGCTTGCGCTCTCTAGTTTAGTATTTGGCAAATTTTCTTTGAGATAATTTTTTATTATTATTCTTTTATTTTCAAATATAATAAGTATTTCAGCCACTCCCCCGCACCCACCCCCCCCCCTCCCCAAATAATAATAATGTTTTAATCTACCCGTCTGTGAAGCGAAAAACTTTGTAAAATCCAGGACTTTTCGGCACGGTATTTGTCGCACGAGCAAAGCCTCGTGCGCAGTTTGTTGCGATCGCAATGATTTGCTGAATAATGCGTTTGCGTTGTGGGGGTGCGTTCTAGGGGACCGACTGCGGCCGCCAGGAAGATCCGCTAGAGTGGCTCCCCCACCCACCCCCCCCCCCTAAAATTTCGTTTTGTCAGAGGGCGCGTAGCTGAACCCCCCCCCCCCCCCTCCGATTCGCGATCGTGATCCGGGCGGCAGCTGTTTGGCCGGCCGTTTGTATTCACGGCGTCTCCCCGCCGTCAGAGATATCTCATTTCGCCCACAAGCAGACGGAAATGTCAAGAGTTCAGGGTAAGACAACTGCGCTCCTCGTGTCTTATTAATTCCACTCCAGGTTAAAACGTAACAACACAATCAATGTTTCATGCGATCAATTCGGCGAGGGCGGCTCGCGACCACGTCCGCGAGCGCTCCGCCACCCCAACGTCGGCCGTGCCGAAGCCGACGTTAAAAGGCAACGGGAGAGTCAATCGCGCGCCAAGTTACGGAGGGGTAGGTTCCCGTAATCTAACGTGTGCCCTCGAAGTGTGAGAACCGTACGAGATGGAGGGGTTTTAAAGAGCTGAAATGTCTTGCGATTGGGCTCGTGGGAGGAAAGGCGGTGGGTGGATTTCTGTTCGACGGGCCAACAAAGAGCCTATTCTTTTTGGCAGAAAGGGATTAAGCATATTATAGGATTAAAATTTTATTATAAAACACGGCCAGATGTAAAGGTCAGTCCAGGTGAGTGCGGAATATCTCCAGGGGTGGAATTAATATACATAAAAGCGCCAGAAGCAAATTGCAATTAATTTTTACAAAATTTATTTCAGCCTGGAAAGGAACTTGACCACGAAACCAGGCGGATGGTTGCGACGTGTAATGGCACGGGTCTCAGGAAACTGCAGTAGATGCTCCCAATGCCCCCCCCTCCCCTTTCCACATCTCCCTCCCCCCACCCCCACTCCTGCGGTTGCATTTTTGATGATTCTTGAGCTGCTTCCCAGCTTCAGTCCCACACACACCGGAGAGGCCCGGAGCTACGCCAGCGACCAAAACACAAAACAAAACAACCCCGAAGGTCTCGCCACAAGCGCGTCATTCACACGTGACACGACCACACGCGCAAAGGCGCGGCCGTGTCGCGTGTACTTCACACGCGACACGACCACAAGCGCAAAGGGTGCGGTCGCGCGCCGTGGCCGCACGTGCGAGCTCATGTTCGACCACTTGCTAAAGCGACCACAAGCGTCAACGTCAACCGCAGGGGGTTCAAATTATAGAAACACCACCCCCCCCCCCCCCCCATTCGGCCTACCCAAAAGTGAAGATAAACCCAATAGATTGAGGCTGTGGTACAGAGAGATGTACCAGTCACGGAGGCAAGGACGAGTCAAGCTGTGGAGTTTGTGTAGCAGCGATAGGCTAATGTGCACCACGTAATGAACACCCCTCGTGGTAAATGAAATAATCATACGAACCTTAGGTTTGCTGTGATTCGTTTATCGCTTTTTTTGTTTCCTCTCATAAAAAATGAAGTTACTTGTGAGAAAAGCGACAAAATACGGGGATTTTTTTTTCGGGAGCTTGCCCCTACGTAAGACCTGCAGCTCCTTGCGATGAATAGCAGCGAGTGAACGATTTTAAACGTGTAATCAAAGCACACAGCTGTGAGCTGTGTGCTTTGAATGAACACGTGTAAGCATGCACTTCACATGCCACGTGCATACGTAGATTGAAAGCTCATTGATTTCAAAAGGTAGATTGCAAACCCATGGATTGAAAACGAAATTTAAAATTCATTTCATTAAGAACTGCTTGCGTTCAGAATGTTGTCCTTCCCCCGCACCTCCAATTCGCACCATTACCTACCTGCGGTGTGGAAAAAGTTCAACGTACGGTACGTACATCGCACGTACACGCGACCTCTCTCGCGTGTGCTTGACTCGAGCGCAAAGCGGACTTTGCGAGGCCGCACTTTGCCACGCCACCGTCCCACTTTCACGCGGGGTTCATTAACATCGCTGCATCAACCGCAAGCGACGCCGCGTGTACTTGCAACGCTCCGAGACTTCGCGCTATGTGCGCACACCAGTGGAGCACGACGTTAACGATTACAATCATAATGAAAAAAATATATAATAATAATGACATTTATTGAGCAACATTGATTTTTATTTAGCCGTTCTCGTTTGAAGGCTGTCCGCTAACGAAAGCTTAGCGGCGGTCCGAGGATATTGCGTTCTGCAAATGGCGAACGTGCTTGCCTGGCGCAGCGCAAACGATAAATATCAACAACCTCGCCCAAGAAAGCCTCACCGAGTGACAAGACTCATGTTCAGGAGAGTCCTGCATTGGAACGTTTAGTGAACGACGGTGAAAAAAAAAAAACATTTTCACGAGTCGCTTTGCAGGCGTGACAAAAACGGAGAATTAAGTGAAGAAACCCTACGTGCACTAAACAAAGGGGATGACGCTCCAAGTTCCACACGGATAGATTTGAGAATCCATTACTCGACTGCCATCTGGCGGTGGTGGTGCACGCCTGTAATCCGGGCACCGTGGAAGCAGTAGCGGGGGTTGGTGGATCACGGGAACGTTGTGGAAGTCCCTTCCCGTGAGCGTCAATGTTGCCATACCCCGGCTCGCCAGAAGGCGGTACAGGAAAACGTGGACTGTTTCATCTGTGCGGGATAGAGTGTTACCCCCTTGCACGTGCGTAGGTTTGCTCACCCACACTGATTGGCCGATAGCACTGCTCTTGAAGATATGTGAACGGACACTTCGTGTCGTGACTCGACATCGATCGCACACTGGAGATACGTCTGGAAATTCACGACAAGCTTAAAGGAACGTGAATAAAAACGTAACGGGGTTGTGCAGAGCATGCTGCGAGTTAACGAAGGCTGGCCGGGTGGGCGATAGCATTGTGTGAAATTTTAGACACCCTTCCACCAGTACTCCCCGTGCGTCGTTTCGCTGACGTGCGTCTGATACTGGACATCTTTGGAAAAGAGCTTCTTAGCTAATCAGATTCCTCGAGTATATATTGTGATTCTGATCCTAGCGGTTAGACTGCTAAAATGCATACTCCAAGCCACTGCAAAAAAAAATGTACTGGCCTTCTAAGAGAGTGAAACTTTGAGATTACTGAGTTTGTTAATGGGCCAATCAAACTAATCATCAGCGTGACAACTGCGCTACTCCATTACAATAATTTGACGCATTAAATAACTCGTAATGTGGCGCGTTCTATGGCACAATTTTGCATGAAGATTGATTTAATCTGGCAAATGTCAACTGTGGCATTTAATGATATGAAGAACGGAAGCTCCATAGACCGTTAATACATTTCAATAACGAAATTTAAATGTAAAAAGAAAAATCATCCATTTCCTTTTGCTAATGCGATACATTTAATATTTAATTCTTGCAAAAGGTAAATGCTGGACAATTCCTCCTCTGCCACAGAGATCATAGCAACTATCAGGTTGTATGTTTAGAACACAAGTATGGCTCACTTCACAGCTTTTTGTGGCACAACAGCTGAGACAACAGCTGGACGGTGATTAAACACCTTTCCCCCAGTGTTGTAACAATGGTTACAGATTGGGCTGTCATCCCTACGCTCTCTCTCTACATTCTAATTTTCTCTCTGCATCTCTCGTGCTTTCTCTCACTCTCCCTGCTGAGCTCTCTGCTCTCAGCTCTCTCTCTGTCTTTCTCTCCATCGTCCCACCCTTTACGGTGCACGACTGCCCTCCACACATAACCCTGTATCCCACCCTCTCAGTTTCTTCATGTCCAATTAGTCACCTTCACGCATGCTCTGCAATATTTCCTCTATCCTCTCTCTCCTCTAATGAGTCTCGTTCACTCCACCAGCAGACCACCCCATGCCCCGCCCCCTCCCAGCACCTCTGAACTCTGCACACTCTCAACCTCTCCACATTGCAGTCCGTGCGTGGGCGTCTGCCTCTCTCTATCCTCTCGCTGTCTCTACCTGTCGCTACCACTCCTGATTTCACGTGAGAGTGTAATCTGGCCAAATCCGGATTGTGCTGCAGCAGCGTGGATCAGCTGTCGACTTCCATGCGGTTGGCTCAGAGCTCATTGGATCAGGCCGTGTGTCTTTAAAGGATAGAGGCTGCAAGCCAGCCTCTAACAACGATACGTGTAACAGTCTCAGATTAGGAGGTGGGTGGTTGGGTGGGTGGCTAAGAGGTCTGGGCTGACATCACTGAGATCCTACGTTCGAATTCTGACATCAACCCGTGATTAAAACCGGGCTCTCGTGTGTCGTGAGTCTCAGCCTGATCACCAATGACTGTTCAATACAACCCCGCAACATGGAACTCTGGTTCTGGACTAAATATTGCTTTGACTCCCGTGCGATGATCGTTACTCAAACACAGAGTGGGTGGGAACATGCTGCCACATGTACTGTGGGCCAGAGGTCACGCGAATGGACCTCAGATGCAGCTCTGCAATATCCACTTCCGTGCGCGGTTCTCCAACACGAAGGGGATGTAATGCTCTGCGAGAGTTCCGAATTGGGTACTTCATCCCAATGCATGATGCCGAAAACACCTTCGGTATACAACTGGGGCAAATTAATATTCTTCTTTGGTTCTTTCGGTAAAGTCACGTAGAATGGAGCTGTCCTACCAGACAGTCTCGTCCCTTCACCTGATGAAGGCCGCTTGTGTTGTGGCCGAAACGTCGTGAGAATATTATTGTGTTATTTTATTTTATCAATTTATTATTTTATTCTCATTCTACGTGACTTTACCTAAAGAACCAAAGAAGAATATTAATTTGCCCCAGTTGTTGAAAGAACCAAAGAAGATGAATCCTTGCAGTCACGAAAGCTTTAAATCGAAATTCAAATTAATATTCTTGGTTCTTTCGGTAAAGTCACGTAAATAGAAAACTCCTCCCTTTGTGTAGCTCCTCCTGCATTGGCGCGTTGCTTCCGCAGCTCGTGTTGCTTGCGCAGGCCTTTCTCCCGCCCACTCACTCTGGAACCCTTATAAGCAGCTACATTTGGAGGCTTGCTCCCCACTTTTCTCTCCGCCGGATGAAGACTGCTTGTGTTGCTTTTATCATTTTCAAGTTATTATTTAAATTTTATTATTTTTATTTCATCTTGTGGTTTTCATTTTTATTTTTATATTTTTGGTTTTCTATTTACGTGACTTTACCGAAAGAACCAATTATATAAATTACTGCAGTCACGGAAGTTTTAAGTCTAAATGGGGCAAATTAATATATATTATTATTTCATCGAGTTGTCGAAATTATGTTGTTTTCGTCCTTTTTCTGCGCACACCAAATAATATTTTACACAAATAAAAACTATTTTGTGGTCAGGTGGCCAAAAACGAGCTCGCTTACGGAAAAAAAAAAACCGAAAGCGAATTGGCACTGCCACGCGTCGGTCGCGGTATGCGTGAGTGAGCGCCGATTCCTCAATCCAGAAACTGGCAGTGCCATTAAAAATGTGAGCAGAGCGGCCAACCAAAAACAATCAAGATTTATTACACGTGACCCGCACATCGCCGCCGTCACATGCCGCTCGTGATGTCACCGTAAAACCCATTAGGGACCATTTTTCATCTGATATTCACTGCGTTAAAAAGCAATCAAGACCTCATTCCTCAATGGTAATTGGCAGTCTCTCCTCAGCCCGTCTCTCCCTTCCTTTATCTTGGCTCACGACACGCCGTCCACAGCGCCAGTGTCCACGTTCAAACTTTAATGCTCATATGTTATTCAAATAAGCACGGAAATTTCGTTACATCTGCGACTTTAGATAAAAGTCCAATTTCCAAAGAGACAGCTGGTTTTTGCACGTTTGACAAATTATTATTTTTTAAGTTCACCAACTTTCTACTCAAAGTTGCATGAGGCGAGCCCGAAGTGAGGCCACCGCTTACGTAATGGGTCGTTAACAGCTGATGTACGCTCCACGTTGCATGTATTCAGATTACATATTAGGATGATGCGGATAACTCAAGCATTTTTATGACGCTTTCTTCCTTTACCAATTTTGGTTTTAATGAGCAAAGCAGGACACCTAAAAACGTGCATGCTGAGAATCAGAGATGCAGGAGCGGAAATTTGGAAGACATAAGATCAATTTAAGATATGGGAATTGAAGATGTCCGGCCGCATCCATTATTCGGGTGCAAACATTCAACTTAAGCTCAAGATACACGCACAAAATAGTTGCGTGCGAGAACTGATTACATTTTTGTTAGCAAATGAAATCCAGGCCGTTTGCTCATATTGCACGCAGGCCAGTGTAACACACACACACAACTTGTAGAAATAAAAAATATATATTTAATACAAACGAAACCCTTAAAATTAAAATGCAAAAAGTAGATCACGCACCCCCTCACGGACGAAAAAAAAGTGAAGCCATCGTTCGTTCGTTTCTCAATCCGCTTGTCCTGGTGATGTTCGCTGCGGCAGCGTGTTGAGTAGCGTGGTGCACACCTCCCTTTACCTGACGACACACTTGCTGGGGAATTCCCATGCGTTCCCAGGCCAGCCGAGCGACATCGTCCCGCCGTGTGTCCTGGGCCAAGCGATCGTTAGAAAGTGAACAGTCACCGACAGCACCTACATGCTCCTTTCAAGCAAAGGCGTTTCGGTTCAGTATTTACAGTCAAAGTTTCCCCGTTTTTTTGTGCAAGTAATTGTCGGTCTATGCCGGGGCTTAATTTTCCACCGAGTGTTTTCCGATGTCATTGCTAGGCTGGAGTAGGCGCGTGACTGGTAGCCACAGCGTATAGCGACTGGTATACTGGACGTGGTGTGTCAGGTGGGAAATAAAAATCCTCCAGGTCGCAGACCCAGACAATCCCAGCTGTCATACAGCTCCAGTTTTGACTTCTTTCTGCTCATAGTCCTGAAGAAGAGAAATCCACCATTCCTATGACAGGGACCGAGTATTTCCACCACTGAGAGCCTCCGAACGAGATGAGCACAGCAGGTAGCTGTGAGCGCGGTGTTAGCGGTGAATTGTGGTTATATTAAATAATATGTGGTTATATGCTTCACATGCCCACCACGCAATTGCTGTAAATTCCCCAGCAAATGTTTGTATGTAATGGTCGAATGCAATTTACGAGTATGCTGTTCGTATAAAAAAGAGTTATCCTATCTCAGAATATACAGTTTTCCTTTTTTAAAGAAACTTCCGTGTTTTCAGAAACTCAAGTGCTCCATCAAGTGTGAAAATTAAAACGCCTCGCGCATTGCCAAGTGAGCCCGGCTTGTTGGTCAGAGCAATCACCACAAAGTCAGATCGTCAGTATGTTCTTTATACGTGTTTCTAAAATTGACAACAGCTGCATTGGTAAGGGATTTCTTCCCTGCTGCCACCAAATTTCACGGAACTCGTGATAAAATAAAATAGAAAAAACATCTGCTAAAAAGCAGCGATATTTTTTTTTATGAAAGCCTGGGCACCACGAAAAAAACCCGCTGATTTCCATCGAGCATGGCAGGACATTTGGACTACGTTCCTAATTCACCCGTAAATTACTTGTATGTCAAACACTTTCAATTATTTTTGTGTAACTTATTCTCCAGTTTTATCCCCACTGCACTATCAACTTTAATCAAATTAAGAGCAAAAGCTAATTCAATTTTATGGTATTTTGCACAGATGTCGGTGGCCTGACTTGAGCACCCTGGTTTAATTGGCGGGCACCTCTTCGGACACAAGACACAGCATCAGTCAGCGGTGCCAGCTTAGCTGCTCCGACTGTCTGGCCACATCGAGCCGAAAGCTTCTTAACAGGCATTGAACAAACATCCCAAGTAACATCTTGAGGATCACAAAGTGAGACAGGCTTTCTTGGGTAAATAATTGGCATGAGAGATTCTAGGGAGGGGGTGGGGGGAGCGCCAGTATTCCACCGGCAGATAGAATTACTTGGTGGGTGGGCAGATGTCAGTGCTGCTGCTGCTGGGGCATTTTAAGTACCGCGATGGCGAGATGTTAACTCCGTCAATCGGTTTATGGGAGGTCGTGCGTTCCATCCCTACCCTGACGCCTGTTGTATATTTGGAGTTCGCATGTTCTCCCCATGGTCGCGTGAATTTTTTTCCGGGTCCTCTGGTGTTCCCCTCCACATTTAGAATCAACATGCGTTTAGAGTATTTTGGATTTGCTGAATTTCCACGTGATAAGTCACTTGGGCTATCATTTGTGGCCAGGTTGCTTCTGAAAAAGAGCTGCATAGAGTTCAGCGGACCTTACCTGATTAAAAAAAAAAGTTTAGTTTAGTCTATGGTTAGTGATCGCAGTCGAGCGATTAGTCTACCACCTCGATCAGGAAGAGGGATCCAGTGTCGGGAACTAAAGGAGTGCGTTTGCTCACCACCGTCCAAGATCGCCGCCGACGTTTGCACCATTCAGTTTAAGCCCCGAGGCTGCGTCTGCCTTCATGGTGACATTCTGACCCTTTCTGTTTGCAGGAAAAACCACAAATGGTGCCTCAATGCATCAGTGAAAAAAAAACATGCTTGACCTAAAAGATAACGTGCACTGATGGGGGATTGCCCAAGAATTCACGGTTTAGTTGGTAACGCACATTTTACTCCCACACATTGTATACGTATAACATGCTAATGGTATGCTAATGACTGGGCCGACATGGCGCAGGGGGCAATGTGATGGAGACACAACGGGATGGACAAAGCAGGAGAGGAAAAAATGACAGCTTGGATGAACGAGAGATTAAAATTTAATTACACATAAGGCAGCACACGATGGCAGTACAAGAGAGGAGATGATGCAAGAAAATGTGACATTGCACAAATAATTTTACAAAATAGCAATCATGCTATGGACATCATTTCATGAGATTGAAGGCACTTCCATGTGGATCTCCACAGCCAACAGTGCATCATCTTGTGTCAGAATCGCCACGAAATGCTGACGTCATGGAACTACGTCCACGGCCACTTCTTTGCGCCTCTTGATCCAAGCTTGTGACGCACTCCTAAATGCCAGATTTGTCATCGCTTGTCAATAAAAACTGAATGTTTACGTAGGTCTCGGAGCTGTAACTTAGCCAAAGTGCAAGACCACATTTTAACATTGGTGAGCCGGCTGAGACCATAGACTCGTTCCACTTTAATCACTGGTGGCAGAAACCAAGATTTTGAAACAAGAATTTCAGCAGATCTGGCTCCAGGTCCTGACCCATACGCCCTATATCCACCGCTAATCAGCGTGTCCTGACTGATATTCTTTCTGATATTGTGTAACTGCACTGTCACTCCTTCCTCACTGCACTTGCTTTGAATTCTATAACGTACTGGGTGTAGTTTCATTCATACCGTCCACACGTGTGGGACGTGGGGGTTATTTGAATACACGTTGCCACGCTGGTCAGTACAAGGGAGCTTAGATGCGGGACCATAGAATTCCAGTTCAACATTGGATGTTGCTGCATTTCTCTGCTCTCCCTACCACTTTGGTCCGAAGCCCTTTGACCATCTGAGAATGTGTGGTAGTCGGCCCTCCCAACCATTATCTAGGTGCATATGTACCTGCTTAGCTTATGATACCGAACGAGATTTGGTTCATTTCAAGATAATTATTTTTTTCTTGTACGTAAAAACACAAATTTACGTGTAACACTGAGTGTAGAAGTCCACTCATGTTTTGGTTCCAACAAATTGGTCCGGTTTCTATGCTGATATCTAGTTATACCATCTGGTACTGCAATTTCCCCCCCTTAATTCATTATATGTTATCTTACTTTGTGGCATGAAACAATGACAATATTAAAAACAATCTAATGGGAAGGAGGTGTCATTTATTTCGTTATTTGTGGAGGGTTCACATTATTCGAAAAATAATGTGAACCGCATTGAGATGCTCCTTCAATATCGGCGCTGTGAAAGGGCAAAAACAATACTCGTATTGTTGTTATTTTATTCTCCGGCTCTCCAACGCCTACTGCCGCCACCGCAGCGTGTCTGTTCACATTAAACAGTCTGTTTATCACAAATGCCAGACGCATCACACTGACAATAATTTAACTCATCAGAAGACCCACAGGGATAGTAACGGCACCACAATGTCGTGCAAGGAATGGGATGTGGGGGGGGGGGGAATAATTTTCATCAACCCGCATGTGTAAGTGAAATTGTGTTTGATGACAACCCATTATTAAAATATCCAACAATCAGCCCTGCCATGGCTTGCTGGAGCAATGTTCAATTTTGAAACTGAAAGGGGGTGGGGGGCGCGTAGGGGGGGGGGGGTAGAACAAGCTGGACGTTTTTACAATCTCAACTAAGATCTCCACAATGCCGCAACATTCTCAATGATAATTATACCGCACGGTCCGGGCTTGGGAACACACCCCTCTGAGTGGAGCGCTCACTTGCATGGGCTTCCAATGAGTCCTTCATCAGTTTTCTCATCAAGGCGGACAGCGGTAGGCTTGGCATGCTGTAGTCGTAATAATAATAATAATGATCGGTGGAAAGCCACTTCTGCTGACTCAGTAATTTCTAGGTCAAGATTTCAATGCATGGGGTGCGCCTATGGCTTGCTGAATCAAGCTCTTTCAGGCAAGCGATTTATTTTCCTTTCTGTCACACAGCGACTAACAGACAATCAATGGAGTAATCTCCATGTAGAGTAAACCGGGACGCAATTTTTTTACGTGGAAACATATATTTATTATCTCGTACGAAACATTATATTTCAATTAATCTATGAAACAAATGTCACTCGCGCATCGCAACGTGAATGTTAATTGTTGTGTGACTATTATCGTTGTTATTTTCATCAAAGATGTGCATAAGTGCCCTGCAGTAAAACGTACAGTTCTCAGCTGTTTATCAATCCACTGCTGGATGAAGGACTTCCAAATTTTCACTCATGGGGGATCATAGAACATACTTCATCGCACACACTGGCTACTGCAGATGGGTGAATTGGAAGGAGGGGGGGGGGGGGAGTTGAGCCTAGGTTCTGTACGGTTATCACTCGCCACTAATGATAGCCGTGGCTGGAAATCGAACTTCGGTGTCCCGGGGTTCACGGCCCACCATGTTAATCGCCGCGCGCCACCGTTTCAACCCTTGTACAATGCAGAGACAGTCATAAACGAGCAAATGAACCACGAGAGCAGGGTCACGTGCGCCGAATTATTTGTGTGCGGTGCTGACTTGTTATTCCCTTTGCATAGGAAATAAGCAAAAGGGTAAACACAAAAACACATACAAACACCGCAATACATCCGTACGACTAAATTTTGAAGCGACGTAGTTAACACGTTAAATGCATTATCGATCGCCAACAAACAGTGGCAGCTTTTTTTTTTTTTGGGGGGGGGTGGGGCTGGGGAGAGAATTGCGCTTCTTATCTGCCAATAAAGGGCAGGGGCACGCTAGCACGCGCGCCTGTCGAGTCGCTACCACCACCCCGTCCCCACCTCTGCCCCCACCCACCCACCCCTTCTCTCTACTCGGCGTGCCGACAATGTTATCGTGACCCCGCAGCGCTCTCCTTCTTGCCGTGCAGTCGACTAACAGCCATCGCTATCGCCCAAACATGCAAACGAGACCAACGCGTCTCTGGTCAAAGACAACGGGCACGTTTGTTCGGGTTTGGTTTTTTTTTTTGGGGGGGGGGGGCACGAACCCCCCCCCCCCTCCTCCCCAATGGAGATCAGTTAACCTTGACATCCGTTACATAATCTAAGCCGGACGAAAGTTTGGCGTTTTCGAAGGTCGGGTGAGAAGAGAATTGCTCGCGGGCTGGTATTTAAGCTATGTTTATGCGCTAATAAACCCTTTGCATTTCCAACCACTTAATCCGAATTGCTGCACTTGACAGGAGGCATTGTAATAGCTGCCTAACGCTCACTTGTGTGATCCTCCTCCTCCTTCTCCTCGCAAAACATTACTTTGCAAAGCATTTAATTCCCACCTGAAACCACCCTCCTCTTTATTGCGCGCATCAGTTACATTTGACGCCACGCACACCGCTACTACCCACAATCCACCTTACTCCCAGCCTGCTTCCCCCGCGTAGCCAGCCCAGCCTGGCACCGTGTCGTGCCAGGCTGGGCTGGCACGAAACGGTGCTAGGCTGGGCTCGCTACGCTGTCGTGCACAGCAAAAGGGCAGAGTCGGCGCTGGGTCCCCAGCTCTGCACGCAAAGCGAACACAAGCGTCCATTTACACCACCCATGCGTCCGTTCACGTGACGTTGACGTGGCGCGAGATCTATGGAGCTGCACGCGGGCACCCATCGATATTCGCAGATCCTTCGTGTCCGTGTGAGCGGTGAACGCACTCCACTATCTGGGAGCAGGAGGAGATTATTTTTGGTTCGGGGCTCTCTGCTGTCGCCAGATCACTGAGGCTCACAACCGTCAGCCCGTCTAGAAGCCTGTGGAGACGCGATCTCTTTAACATCCTCGAGCCAATGGGCCATCTGGCCTTTTGCCCTCCGTTTCAAGGACAGGCATTGGCTCAGCGACGCTCGCAGCGCTTTCAAGTCGCGTGACGGCGAGGCCGGCGGAGAAGCCGGCGAGAGCACGAGAACAATGGGAGCCTCTGTGGTGTGCCTTGTGCACCGACTTCAACGGCTCTGTTCCCCTCCTTCGAGCGCTCTCAACAGCGCAATCAGAATGCTCTCAGAGCGTGACATCGCCGCGCGCCCGTGTGCGATTTATGTAACGAGCACATTGCGGGGTTGCTCACATAGGGCGAGGAGGAGAGGGGGAGGGGGTAAAAGGAACAGTTTGCGCCGGACTCGCACAAAAGAGGACCCTAAAAATGGGCCCTGTATCTTTTTGGCACTTTTTTTTTGGGGGGGGGGGTAGAACGCCCCACAGTTGCATTCTGTCCCGGGGCCTCGAACTACCTCTACGGTAACACTTTGTGCGGATACAGCCCTCTGTAAATCCACTGCTGCGTAAGATGTTGGCCACCCCTCTCCCCCAAGCATATGCAGGTATTGCGGGTAATTTGTCCTCCTGTGCACTGATCAGTGTGCGGGTTGGTGTAAGTGGCGAGCGTGGAAGTACGGTACAACCAGGGTTTATTGCTGCACTGGCCTCTACTGCCGTGGTCGCCTGTTCAAGCGCTACTCAAGAGCAACTTGCTTAGCTTCCGAGATCTGACACTATCAAAGATAAAGGTCCCCCATCTAGCCTTAACATACTGTTGGGGCAAGTGCTATTTGTGAGCACCTATGAAGGCTGGCACGGCACACGAGGGGACCGGTGGTCAGCAACCACGCCCTGCCAGCTTTGCCTCGCTCGTGGCGATGTTTACACACTGCACCAGGTACACACTTGAGGTCGAATCGACCTAAACGAGGCCCAGGACCGGTTCAGATAATCCTCAGTGTTGTTGGACCGTGAGCGGGCACTCGAACCCTGGTCGCCCGGTCGCGAGCGCAGCGCGCGTACCATTGCACTACCACCGCCACACACCACCCACCAGCAGCAACAGCAGCAGGAGCAGCAGGACTCTTCTCGATGACGTAGCCCTTCTAAATGTGTCGGCATCGTCGTGGTAGACAACTAACAGAGTGGTAATGTCCCTCCGGGCCGACGTCGATGAGAGCTCCGCAATTGGCGGCGCCTCTCGGTCAGAGCAGCTAATTCCAAGCGTGCCCAGGCGCTTCCTTCACCAGCTGCCCGCTTCCGATTGCAGCGCAGCATCACCCCCTCCCCTCGCCCGCTTCACGGTCACGCTCTCGGTCGCAGAAACGACCGCGATGGATCCACGCACAATTGGCGATACGAACACATCGCAGTGATAGCAATGTGGAGGCTACCGATATTCGCGGACAATGACAACGTCCCCCCCCCCCCCTGTCAAGCTGTAATAATAGGCTGCACAGGAAAGTGATGTTAGTGAGCCCCCAGTAATACCAGCGGGGCACACAAATAGGTGGTGCAGCTGCCACGGCGCCTGCCTTTGCTTCGCCGAGCACCGATGTTTGCACACCGCATCGGACACATGTTTAAGGCTGAGTCGATCAAGGAAGGGCAAGCGGGAGGCCCATAAATTCCCCAACACTGATATGAACCACAGCCTATGAATTGAACCTAGCTTTGTCAAGCAAGGTATTAGTGTTTGTTCACGAATCACAATGACACCCCTTTACCCAAGACAACGACGGAAATCCCCCATGTCACCTACATGGCCTGATGGGGCAATTGCTGTCACAGAAGACCTACAGTATAAAGGCCGGGAAGGCGCACGAGAGGAGAGTCCACGTGGCCAGCACCACGCCGGGCAGCCTTTATTCCCCAGGGCTGATGTTTATGCATGGGGAAATTGAACTCAGCTCGCCGGGTTCGTAGCACAGCGCCAACCGCTCTGCCATTCCACACACATTCGCGCGAGCGGACGCTGGCGCGTATTCATTTACACTCAGTCGAATGCTGTCCTTCATTTATGCGCGTTCTTTCACTCACATCTACGCGAAGGTAAATAAATAACGCACTCAGGTGACCACTGAAAGACACGGGAATCCTCTCGATGGGCTCCCAGATGCCTATAAAACAAAGGTCACAATGACACTCGCTCGGTCTGTCACTGTGTGTACATTCATTAGCTTCTGCAATTCAAGAGCACAGCGCTTTCATTTGCCTAGTTATTTTCCCAATGCGCTCCAGCAGTAGTTGCATAAACGAAATGTTACTTGATGTGAAGGAAACGATTTTCCAGGCAGGTTGGCATGCTGCTTTTCATTATTAAGTCAAGTTAAAAAAAAAATACTCCAACCCCAAGAAAGAGATGTCATATTGACTGCTATGAAAAGTGATAAAGCAAGATGTTGTTTTTTTTTTACATTAAATGAGTGTTGTTGACGAGTGTGTCATTTTTTGCGTTAATTGTGCTTGTGCACAGACAAATATGATGTGAAACTTCCTTCCCATGGTCATTGAGGTACCATACCTGGCATGCCCAGATCATGTGCTAGAGCAAAGTGTGGACTCCAACTGTTCCATCTGTATGAACTAGAGTGATGCCTGCCCCAACCCCCAATCGTGTCAAACAAGGAAACACCGATAACACCTTAATATATAGAGGACCACAGAGCTTGGGGAGGAATTTGATATCGGCTCACCGGCTGCTTGCCTGTGGATCCTCTCGACACTCTGAGTCGTGTTCTGTCTCTCTAGTCGTCAGTGAGCAAACAACGTACGGAACATTACACGAATACATAAATATTGCATTTTATTTCCCGGTTGCATCGAACCTATGTATGCTGACTCCGTTTCTTAGAATCAGGTTCCGTGTTGTTGAAAAGGCAAAAAAATATAAAAACCCTGCAACCCTGCTTTAGAGACGAGCTCATTCTGAAGAAGAACACCTCCCTCCCGATGCCCTCTGGGGAAACCTGCGAAAGTTTAAACACTTGCAGGATTACTCAGCCGCGGTTTTCCCCGGACGCACTGGAGTGCCGTACTAAATGTTTGTTTGCTGCGGCAATTATCCACTCGCCGAATAAATTGCGGCGCCCGTCGCTGCTGTTTTCACAGTGAGGCTCTGTGAAAGTGTCGGAAAACAAACTAACAGCCCCCCCCACCACCACCACCACCATATACCAGGAAGGCCGAGCACAATCTCAGTGGATATTTTACGCCCCAACTGTTACATCGCCAACTCCAGGGGCCAGTTTGCTTGCTGGCACTCACCAGCGATTTCCGTCGATCAAAGTCCCCTTCGCCGTTTAATAGCTAATGCCCCCCCCCCCCCCATTCATTGCAAGCGTGCACGCAGTGGAGGTCAATCCACGTCGGTCTTTTTAACAGCCCGCTTGCCTTAAGCGTTGAAACAATGATGGAAGTTTGCTAAATCGCCAACCCCCCCGCCCGCCCCTCGTCACCACGTTCCCTCCGCCGCTGTCAACCCAGCAGTATGAGTGCACCGCGGTTGGACAGCAGGTGGTCTCGTGCGGTGGGGTCAGGTGTGGGTACACATATCTCTACTATTCTCCCCCACCCACCCAACCCCCTGTCAATCCATCGGTATAAGTGTAGGTTTTCATAGCCAATACATTGATCCGTATTTATGTTTTCAGCAAATTATTTGCTGGTGCTGTGTATGCAGTGGCGCACAAACGCAATTAAAACTAAACACAAGCGTCAGTTAATTAATAAAATATATAATGAGCCATTATTCAATCAATGGACCTTCTTCATCGCACTTAAAATGTGCTATTGTATGTGGTATGAAGTAAATTTTGTGCTAGGAAGGAGAGCCATATCTGGAAAAAGTCGCCGATTACATAGGTTTTAAGGCGAGTGCTGATGAATGTGAGTTGTGTTCATATTAAATAAATACGGACCAGAATACATGGATAAATCGATCAGCAGGTCTCAATCCCCCCTTCCTCTGCCAACCCAGCAGTGTCAATTGGTAAAGCAATCAGCATAGTGTATGTGGTGGGATAGTGTCAGTGACTCCCACTTCTTCACTCATTTTCAGAGGGGGGACCACTTTCGCCGATAAGACATCATCATTGTAAGGGCCGCCACACCATTTGAAGCCATTGGGGTTTGACAGCACGATAATGACGATGGGGGGGGGGGGTGTTTTTCACTATCTGTGCTTTGTCGGGGGCCGTACTAAGACTGCCAGTGGCCCGAGGACTCGCAACGAAGGTGTCTGGCCGATGTGAAACAGGAGGCCAACAATACCCTCTCTAGAGGGGCTCTCTCGAGCTCCCTCTAGTGGAGGACGTTCCACAAGCAGTGGGTCGAACAAGTAATTTCAGGGCTGTAACTTTTCAGTTTTTTTTTTTTACACGGATAGCCAGGGGCTCAATCACAACTCCAAGCCAGAAAGGCTGGCCAACCTAATAGGCGTAGGCCTATGCCCAAATAGGCTCAGGCCTCTGCAGAATATGAAATACATTTCAAATGATATCGAAACAAAGTATGTCATGCTATATTGCTTGGAGTTGGGATTATTGGTGTAAGGCGCTACCGCTCGGCTATAAGGTATACCTATCCATATTAATCTTAAATTATCGTACCTCATGTTCCTGTAAGTCTGTGAATGGATTTAGACGTATAATGAGGACAAAATGAAGTGAGATGGATGTGGCGTGCTCGACTGATTCCTGGAACGGCGTTGTTGACGGTTCCACCTGAAATTAAGCACCGCCGCTAGCGGCGAGTGCAGTGAAAATGACAAACAGCCTCCTCCTCGTTAGCACGCTGACCTGGAGCGACAGCTCGCCACTGCTTTTTGGAAGCCACCTGGGGGATGTGGGCGTCATCGCAAAACTGTTGTAATGACGCCCACATGATCATCTTCCTTTCCTCTAAACAGGTGACTGGATGTTGCGAAAATAAATGGCTCCTCCATATCTTTCAGAGAAGCACAGAGGAGGAAGGCGGTAGCTAGGATGCACATGGACATATATGCGGCTCTCACACACACACTTTCTAATCCAGGAGGAATTTTGACAGGCACAACCTCGAAGGAAAGCAATTAACCACTCGCATTGCAAATAATGTGAAACATGTAAAGAACATGTTTTAATCGGATCAAGTAACCAATTTACAAGCGTACGCCTTTTTAGAATTCAGCAAATGCTCATTCTCATAGCGCAGAAGACACCAAACATGCTTGTAATGTTAAGCTAATGGTCCTGGCATAGCTCCAGACATCAACTTGCAGCTAAGACATTAATATGAAGAGGGCTTTGAATCATAAAAAGTCCATCGGCGAGACACCTGGAGGCCATTCGCCATGTTTAGTTAGTCTGGGTTGTACCTCTCATCTTGAAGCAGCAGGGCTGTCTAAAAACGAAGGGAAAAAATCAACCGATCTTCGCGTCCGTAATAGACCGCCGATCATTTGAGAACATTGTGGCCTGACAGTGTGCGGAGCCATAAAATAAAATGAAAAGGGGGAAAAAATCAGCCAGAAGGGAATTGACGTGAATATTCCTCCCACAGGATACTTAAACCTCCCTCTCTGCAAGATTAAATTACTGGGGGCAGCACCAGGAGTGAGATATGGGCGAGCGGAACCGCACAATAGCAGAGCGGCGTTAACGCGAGCGCCTTCAATCGAACCACCAAAACAGCGACCGATCTCGTCAGATCTCGGATGCTAAGCAGAGGATGATCCCGGATAGTGGTGCGATGGGCGACCACAGCGTGCACAACAGTTGTCAGAGGCTACGGGGCTACGTTGTCCGCAGAGCGCAGTGAAGCAAAATCCATTGTTGTACTATACTTCTACGCTCACGCCGTTAATGGCCCCCCGCCTTCATCAACCCTCAATAACGGGCGTAGCGAAGTATTGTCGTATAACGCCCATGACGCGCAGAGTGTGGGGGAGCGCATCACCCAGCACTGGTTGTAGCCCGGGTATGCAACAGATTCTAGTATACAAAAGATTCGGTGCGCGCATTGTGAGCGAGAAGAATCGACAGTGAGGTAATGAATCTATGCCTCATTACTCACTTGCCAGTCAGGGTGACTGACGATCAAGCACTCACCAATTCACTCCGGCCACTCACCGGTGGACTGTCGCCTCCTAATCATTCCACTCGCTCCTTGCAGCCCTCCACTGGAACCCACTTCCCCTCACCATTAAGCAGTCCCCCTTCCGTAACCTCCTTCGTTTCCTCTTTGAAAGCCTCAACTCTTCTCCATTCCTCTTCCATCCCCTCGCCCCTCCACTCCTTCCCGTCCCTCCCCTGCCCTTTCGTGACCCTGTGTGCCCTCCGTTAAGGTCACTCATTCCTCGGCCCTTAGACACGCCCTGAAATCTAAAACATTATATTTTTTTGTTCCCGCTTTTTTTATTGTGTTATAAAGCGCCTTGAGCTAAGGCACTCAATAAACAAACAAAAAACGTAAGATATTACTCTTTGGTTCTTTCGGTAAAGTCACGTAGGTATATAAAAAAAATGAATCACGACCTTTCGATTGCAACACAAGCAATCATCATCAGGTGTGAGAACTCCAGCAAGAACATTGTTTAGCTGAAGTGGGAGAGATATCGTGGTAAGAGGTTATACAAGAGAAGGGGGAGGGGGCAAGGGAGGGAGGAGTAGGGGGAGGGTGGCGTTGTGTGGATGTTGCTGGACGGGGGGAAGTGGTTATCAATAAAATAAAATTACGTATTTATAAATAAAATAAAACAAATCACGACGTTTCGATCGCAACAAAAGCGGCGCCACTACCACGGTCACTGTTCCCGTGAACCACACTCATTGATTCCTCCAACCATGCTGAGGACTCGCTCTACCCGACTGGTTGTTTTGTCTCATCCTCACTTGCGTTCAGGATCCACACTGCAGGTCAAAACTCTTCCGAATCTCCAAATGTCCGTCCTCGCCACTGCTCCACTTTGGAATTCCTTCCCACCATCTCATTTCCCAAGCAAGTAATAGCCCCGGTTTACATCGGGCATGCATTCCTGAAAGGTGGGACGACGGATAACGAAACGACGTAAATCAAAGTGATGTACAAGATAGGTGGTGGCGCAGACTGAAGGAGAGGATGGACGATGCTGTCAGCGACATAAGTTTTGGTTGAGGCAAGGCTAATCGGGTCGTGGTGTTAATAAAGTGGCAACATATTTGCAAAACGACGTGAAAGTGTGAGACATAAATGGAGGCGTGACGTTATTATCGTGTAGCCAGCGCACAACGACTTTCGCCTATTAAAACTCCATTCGTGAATTTGTTGATGGCCACTTGGGCTTGTGGGTCTTGGTGGCCTGTGATTCTTGCAGGCCTCGACTCGGCAACCGTGATAACAAAAGTAACTCGATGTGCATGTCCGCCGCACCAAGCAAGCGGTGGGGCAGCTCGGTTGGCGGAGGCTGAGCGTTTGCAGTCGTCCACTCCAATTAATGCCACACTGCTCTTTCATCGCACACATCAGCAGATGACAACACCGCGTCCCAATAGGCAGCGCCAAGGAAATATAGAAAGTGCATTTAATAATAAAATTGCATTTCAAAAAGTGCCAACTACGGTGCCAAGCATTCGAATGGGAGCGTTTGACCAGCTGGCACATGGCTCGTCGACCCTTCTGGCTAAATTGCACGCTTGCCAGACGCGCACGAAGGTAGCAATCAGTCACCGGCAGCAACCCTGGCGTCCCGATGCATTGGCGCCGGCAGGAAACTCTCAGCGGCGGAGAGAGGCGTCCTCCACTTCGGCAGCTGAGCAACGCGAGCGGTTGTTATTTTTTTTCTTCCCCGAAATGGCACAAAATGACTCCCTCATCGGCGCATTATGGTACAGGCGCTCGCACGGAGCTCGCCTCTCGTGCGGTCGGTACGCTGGTCTCTGCGGTGGAGCGGTGGTGATCAGACGCCTCGGGGTCACACGTGGTTCTCTGATGGCGCTCCTAATGAGAAGCCAGGACCATGGTTGTGCCGGCCGATAGCAGCTCGAGACAATTTACACTCTCCACGTTCGCAAGGCTGCTCAAGGGTTCGTTTATTTTTAATTTTTCTGGAGGCCCGAGGCTGAAGGCCTCGGGCAGGATGTCACCTGGGGTTACCTTATTCATTCGCGACAAAACAATGCCCGTCGTGGGGCTCCCTTTGATGTGAATCCTGGAGAAAATTGGCCCTTTTGCCCTCCTGTGCCCACCCCTACTCCCTTTCGGACAGTCTTGTGCGTTCACCCCTGAAAGCATAGTTTATCATATTCTTGGTTCTTTCGGTAAAGTCACGTAGAAGGAAAATAATATTATTTTTACCGAAAGAACCAAGAATATGAATCCCTGCAGTCACGGAAGCTTTAAATCTAAATATTGTTTATCAGTTTTTCATTCGCATATTGGTAAACCTACAAGTACTTTTCAGGCACATTGTCAATTAGCGCACGGTCCTCAAAGTGGTCATTACGCCTCCTATTGAGTCAAGTTCCCAGAGAATGCAAATGGACTCGCAAGTAACCCTTCTTAAGGCATTGAAACGATCTCAAGTGGCAGTGGGGTCAGCAACGGGAGCTTTGTTGGAAGCGTCTCTCGTGCGTTAGAATCCCATCCACGGCTCAACATGTCGATGTTCCCGGCGACTAATTGGACCCTTTCCAAAAACCATTCCTGACTGCGGCACATCAAGAACACTCCATTGTGGCTACCACTCAGAGGAGTTATCCGACCTGAAAACGCATTAATTTTAAGAATCTCTTGCATCCGCTGACCTTAATGGTGAAGCGCGTGCTCAGTGCGCACAGCACACAGCGCCTCGGTGGACGTGCAGTACCTTGGCTAACAGCAGGCATTATTGACACCTGTAAAGATGATGCCCACTTGTGCATCCATCCTCCCCTCTGCCCCCCCCCCCCGCAAGACAAATTGCGCAAAACAAATTAATATCATCCCGGCCATGCCGAGCTGTTAGAAACAATCAATCGTGCAATCTCCGGCAAGAGCGGTGCCAAAAGTGGCATTAGGTGACGGAATGAAATTGAAGAGGGCTAAAGCATTCTGATGCGCCGCGACAGAGCGACTAGCCGTGGAGACGCACGCTGCCAGCGCTCGGCAGCCCCCATCTCATTGATTGCCATGCGCGGTGCCACTCGGCTGAGCAGGCCCACATACTGCCCCCACCCCCACAACATTCTCCCCCCTCTCTCCCAAACTCCACTCGCCTGCCACCACCATCTCCTTCCAGGCAAGCCACCGGCGTATAAATCCGGCGCTTCATCGCTCGCCGCAAGCGCAGCTCATCAATCGCCGAGACGTCAAGAATCCAGCGCCACATTTTCGAGCAATGGAATTGAGGTTTGCCGCTTTGGCATGTGACACGTTGGGCATGCCCGGTGATAAAGATTAAGTCGCTGGTTTAGCGCCGACGAGCGCATAAGCAAAACCACGCATTCCAATCCCCAGCGGCGGCGAGCGAGGGCACCTGACAGGCATTACCGCTGCGCCTGGGTGAACTTTGACGCCTTCACCGTGCAACAGTCAGCACGCTGGACTTGCACATCAGGTGGGGTTAGCCCAGTGGATTCAATCTCCCGGCGTGGTGGATTATACGGCGGTGCAAGTTTCTGAAATTGCCACCCCCCCTCCCTCCCTCCCCACTCCCCCCCCATCCGCCGCTGTCAGTCGACGGGCAGGTCGCGTGCGGTAAGACAACGTGTGGGTAACTCCCGTCTCTTCCGAGACGTCTGGCCAGAATGGAAGAGCAGAGCACGATAGTAGCGCCTTGCTTTACGGTGCTCACCGGCGTGGCGGCCCTTCCCGGCCTGAGGTGGCACGGGCAGCAGCAGCAGCGACAACAACAACAAAAACGTCATGCACGGCTGCACCCTTAACCTTTTTATACATAGAGACTCGGCTGCGCGAATACGGGTGGGCGAATGTGCACCCACCGGCTCCCATTGTTCTGAGGGTCGAGGCAGCAAGGATGGATTTTCACAGCAGTGTAACAGCTGCCGCACAGGGAACCCCTGTGGAGAACGGAGACGTACAATTCGCTGTGGCTGCGGTGCCACTCTGTGAGAACCGATACAAGACAACATAGGCCTCGTTTCCATGACGACTGGGCAACCTGTCTTCTTAGAGGTGGGATTTTACTCCGCCCATTATCTCTCTTGGTTCGATAAACCACGTACCAATTTGGAGATACCCCCCACCCCAACCGCAACCCACCCCCCGCCATAAGAATGTGGAATTTCCGCTGCTGTCACAGATGAGCATTTTCTCGATGCTGAATGGAAGCAAAACATAATTTTGACGTTGAGCACTGATTGTGTCTAAGTCTCTCACGGCCTTCCTTTCGTCTGGCATTTGACAAAGCAACGGAGCGAGGTTTCAAACGGGTGTTGTGGTTTTGTAAAGCCATTCGATGGCATCCCGGGTGTCGCCAAATGTATTCCTGTCTCATGTTCACGGCAACGGAATTTAAGCGCGACGCGGGTTGAGAATCGGGTCCAGGCCACAAGCCTGGGCCACGTTGCTACGGGGACATAGGCTCTCTGTGGTGAGCCGGTGCTGAGCCAGAGCAGAGCCAGTGCTGAGCCAGGACAGAGCCAGTGCTGATCCGGTATGGTTCCCTCCGGGATGTGGAAAATGAGACCGCGGTTGCTCTTTCAATCTGCCGGAGATGCTCCAGATGCCTTTGCGGGGAATGCCTCGCATTCCAGATGTGGAGCGAATCGTTTCAGAGGCTCTGCACTTCCGACGAGGGCTCCCGATCTCAACCAACGTTTGTATAAAATTACCATCAAGCACTTAACTCAATACTGACTAGTAATTATTTTTCAAGGATTACAATTTGAGTTTAAATTGAGTAAAAATGCAACTGCAATTGCAGACACTTGACACAATTACGATTCTTTCAAACACAAACGGCATTAATACATTTGGGAGCGAAATAAAAAAAAATCATTAAAATAATAGACTTCTTGGGGTTGGGTTAAAAAGGGTAAAAACGTAATTACCTCATTTGCCTCTTTTCTTTAGTATTTATTTTTTCATTTGAATCTCAGTGAATGATGGCATGCTACCATGGTGTGACGATTAGCACGCTGGGCTTTCAGAGGTTGGCGTTGAATGTTCATCTCCTTGGCTTAGTGGTCGAAATTATGGAGCAAGTTGCTTAATCCACCCCCTCGCATCCCTCCCTCCCCCACCCCTACCTGTGTCCACCCAGCAATAGAAATGGGTCCACCGCAGTCGATCGTGCGCATGTGTGGTCAGGTTGGGTGGGGGTAGGTCCAGCCTCTTTCTAAGATCCCCGGCTAACTTGGAAGAGTAGGCCAAATCACCTCTGTAGAGCTCCCTCTAGCGGAGGCCCTACCACCGCCAGAACAGTGCAGCACTTTTTTTTATACAACGAAAGGCTGCTTTAACTCAAACAACATCTTAAGCATGGGTCTTGCCAAGAGTTCCCTTAATCAATAGCACTTGCCTTAATCATTGCGGAGTCGCGTACCACCCATACCATCCATACCACGCGCAGCACGCATGCCATTTCCGAGACAAAGAGGGAGGTCAAGACAATGGGCGTGCAATCGTTTGCCCTCTAAACACTGTCGGATTCCTGCAAGCACAGGCAGCTGGAAAACGTTTCAGAGGTAAGCAGCTTGAACAAAATGCACAATTAACACAACGGCTGTAGGAATTTCACTTACAGGGATATAGCCCACGAGCCAAGGGGGTTGGTCAGTATTAACAATAATATAGTTTCTAGCGTGCACAATATTTCAGACTTAAATGACCAATACCGCCTGGGGTGGCAAATGCTGTGGAAGCAGCGTGGCCATGAGGCTTAGCATATATGTCGTCTGCTTTATATGCATACTTCCTATTCAGTTTCATAATCCGTAGATGTTTCATATCATTTGGAAAAAAAACATCAATTTAACAATAGTCTCATGAATAGCTACCGTGGCAAAATTGCTATCACGCACATCTGTGACCTGCAGAAAATATATTCCAAGAAAATCATTGTTAGAGTTTTCCACCATGAGTGGTACCAACAAAATATGTTTGGGCCAATGGCTTACGAATCAGAGGACAAAGTGAGGTGGTGTAAGCGGTAAACATAAAAACCGATGGAAATGCAAATCGAAGGTTCCAATGTGAACAGACTCTTACGGATGAGACAGTGGAGATGACACCACGCCTGAATGGGCCAAAATTACCGTTCCAGCAAGTTTCGATGGCTTTGACAAAAAAAAAAGATAGTGGAAGGACTCACTGCTGAATTTAATTCACCTCGTGGGGCCTGGCTTCGCAAACGTCTCCGCACCCCCCACCACCACCAGCTATTGAGCAACCAACTGACAGGGGACTATGCCTGAATTTTGTCCAAATTCAGGAGTTTCGTGGTCACCCCCTAACCCCTGCTCCCCCCGTTCCCCGACCCCCACCCCCCGTAGTGTACCCACCCTCTCGCCTATAAGAACAATGTCTGATATTATATAGGACCTTTCTTGCCAGTTATTAAAATAGAACAATAAGTTTTACCCTCTCTGGCAATACAACAGGAGGTGTCAAGATGTTCAAACACCAAACGGAATCCTTCTTCAAGGAATCCTGTCTGCATTAACCACACGTCCCTGTGGTAAACATGCAAACAAACAAAACATGCTCTGACAATAGATGGCATTGTCTTTGAAACTGATTGGTCCACACCAGAGACAGCTTTCTTTTTAGCCTAGTCGCAAAGTGTTAGACCAGAGGACGCCCAAGTGCGAACAGCGCAAAGACAACGCACTTGTGTTCGACACAAGTGCCTGCGGTTAATGCAGACATAATTTCTTGAATAAGGATTCCGTTTGGTGTTTTAACATCTTGACACCTCCTGTTTTAATGCCAGAAAGGGTAAAACCTATCGTTATAATGTCCGATATTGATGCACGGGTTTTCGGAGAGTCCACGCTGGGGATTCTCATAGATTCCTGGAGGCCCGGGGCTGGAGGTCCTGAGCAGAATTTGCCACGGTGGCTAGGAGATGATAACTACCTCGCCTGGTATGCAAGTGGTCGTGAGTTCGATCCCATCCCTGACGCCTGTATATTTGGAGTTTGCGTATCTCCCATTGGCCCCGTGGATTTTTTTCTCCTGATAACCTGTTTTTTTTTCCCTTCACATATTGGTATCAACGTGCGTTTAGAGTATCATTGCTGCTATATACAGTATTTCCACGTGATAAGCCACTTCGTTGAGCTATCATTTGTTGACCAGGTCGCTTTTTGAAAAAAAGAGCTACATAGCTCAGTGGGGCCTTACCTGGTGAAATATTAAATAAAAATACCACATTGGGCCCTCTCATTCATACCAACAAAAAACACAGGCCTTCTGCAGGGCCCTTTGTTCTGTTCGCCTCAGGAGAAACAAAATTTTGCAACCCTCCCCCCCGGTCCCTCTTCTCTCTGGGTGGCTCCAAGTCCACGTAATTTTGTCTAAATTCAGGAATTTTTATCCCGTTTTTAGCGTGTAGCTTGTGTCACAGTGCGAGACAACGTCAGAAAAAAACTGATTTTCAAAAGGATGCCTCGGATTGCTGATTGCTCCATCAAGCTGCGGTGCCTTTTGTCATCGCTCTTTACATGAGTTTGCACCCCAAAAATGAAACCTGTCTCGGAGTCAGCATTATCAGCCATGAACAATTCACTGCTGGATGACGTCTCCCCCACGCCGTCACCATCTCTCATGATCTTGCGATTCAACGAACCATCTAGCACCTGCACATGAGCTGCCTTCATCGCTCCATCTCCCCAGTTGACGTTTTCTCTAGATTGGCAAAAAAAAGCTCAAGTGAATATTCTATTTCAAGACAAACCTTTATTATGGTTTTTAGCTGATACAGATAACACAAAAGAGACAAGGGTCCCCAGGATAGCCTTAACAAACTGTTGGGGTAAGTGCTGTTAGCGAGCACCTGTGAATGCTGGCACTCGTCTCCCCAGGTGCTGATGTTTAATTTACACCGTACCAGGCACTCTTTCAAAGGCTGAGTTGACAGAGTGGAGGATGCCCAGGACCGGTTCAGATATTTGTCACTGATGTTGGCCGTGAGTAGTGGAAAATCACAAATCACACACGCACACGATTAGAGGAATGCATTTGGCCCAGAGGTTTCGCAGGCATATTTTCAGTAGGCGGCGTTGTCCATTTAGAAGACTAATAACACTCCTACAGCGACACGTGGGCAATTAAGTGGACCAACCAAAACAGCCCATCGGAGTTGTGTGTCTGGGGGTCGTTTTGTTGCCTGGTCTGGTTGACTCGAAGGAAACCTCGTAGCATGACCTTGTTTAAAAGGGGGCGACAGCCACGGCGGGGGGGGGGGGGGGGGGGGGGGCTATACAATGGGAAAAAAACATATTTCAACGAAAGATAAACGTTAAACAGAATGAGTAGAGATACGATCTGCATGCGCGATGTCCTCGGGCTCTCACCCCGGGTGTATTTGAGGAAAAGGCTTCCCGCATGTGGTTATGTGCATTTTCAGAACTGGCAGAGTTAAATATTGTACCAGCATTTGTCGTTGTTGTGTATATTGGTGCTGAGCCTTCAGTAGGGGGAGCCGACTCCCTCTAGTCGGGGTAGAAGGGGGAACTGGGTCCCCCTTGCCCCCCCCCCCCCGCGCTAACCCTGCCCCCCATTACCCCCCTTCCCCACCCCCCCACATTGTAGCGGTCTGGCTCCTAGGGACGTGATTGTGCATTTGCCCTCCACCTCCCCCCCCCCCCCATGTATTTCTGTACCTCATCTCGACCCGTCCCATCAACCCAAGGCCACAGCTCTCGAGGTGGTGGTTGTGTGCCTTGTGGGTCACAGACACCAATGAGCGTACAACAAAAATGAAGGCATCTCATCACGTTTGCCTTTAACTTGCTTTGAGGATATTTCTGCGAGAAAGAGAAAACAACATTTTGTTTGAACTCATTTGCCCCTTGATGTGTGCATTTATTAAAGAAAAGCTCGCTTGAAGGAATCTCGGTTCTATGTAATCTTGTGATGTCTGCTCCCGTAAACCATCGTCTCACAACGCGAGGCTGCACGCGCAGCTCGCTCTGCGAGACACCAAACCGGACACCTGGCGACTCGACGAGGAAACGCGCAATTGGAATGAATTGGAATAGATTTGCACACACAACAAAGGCGAGAGACGTCAACTTGGCGACAGGCCCGTGCGATGCAAGCGAGCAGCAGAAGCAGCTTCCTGGCTGCGCCTGCATTGTCCGTCGTTGTTTCAGTTCAGTTTCAGTTTATTTATTTTGGTATAGCCCTGTGAGCCATTCGGCTCTTGAATCGGGTGCAACCACAACAAACAAAAAAAACAAAAACACGGACAAGAAAACATCTTAAAGTGACTATGTGACTGTGCAAACAGAAAATCCATGAAAAAAAACAGCAAAATATTCCTGAAAAAAGCACCGTACACCAACGCTGTGTGCAAAAAATCCCAGTGGGATGCAAGTCAAACAACAACAACCACAATAAAACTTAGATTAAGGCCATCAGTCTAACTCCGTACTACAACAAAACAAACATGTCCAACCCAAAAAACGTTTTCGAAATCACCAAAAAATAAAGCCATAATTGCAACGTAACAGTGATCATAGGGACTGTGACCGAATTTTTACAATAAACTACATAAATAACATGTAACACCAAACCCTAGAGCCATAGCTGGCTGCATGAGTTGCTCCACAACAACAGAAGCATCAGTAGGAGTATCATATTTTTCAATGCACCTTTAAGATCAGCACGCTAAATCAAAATACAGATAATACTTTGCAGCGTCATCCGGAGCAAAACATTTCATTTTATTTTATGCCAATGAATGTAGTGGCAGCTAGGGGTGTACAACTCCTCTAGAGCAGTTTTGAGAGAAGATCTCATTGGTAGCGATTCAAGTTGCAGTTTATTGGGAATAGCATTCCAGACCCTGGGGGCATCAACAGCAAAGGCCCTTCCTCCAGTTTTTGTACGGCAATAGGGAATGTGAAGCTGGTAAATGAGCGAAGACCTGAGGTCAAATTTGTTCTTTGAAACAGAGAGAAGATCCAGCAGGTAGTCTGCGGATTTTTTTGTAAGTACATCGTGAATAAATAAGATCTGGTGCACAAGCCGTCGAACATTAAGCGATGTTAAGTTTGACCCAATGTAGAGATCACAGTGGTGAGTCCTATATGGGCAGTTCAATGTAAATCTTAAGGCCGAGTGATAGATGGAATCAAGCTTCTTCAGTACAGTACTTGGGGCTGATTTATACACGATGTCACAGTAGTCAAGTAGAGGCAGTATGGTAGTTTTTATCAATTCCAAACGGAACATTGGGGGGAAGCAGTGCTTGTGTCGATATAGAAAACCAATTTTTATTTTTGTCTTTTTACCAATATAATCAATGTTATCTTCAAAATTCAGTTTTGAATCCAGGATGACCTCAAGATACTTATAGATCTTGAATTGCTATATTTCATAATTATTTAAGGAATGTAATTGGGGAAAAATAACTTCCTGCTTTAGGCTTGGTGAGAAGCATAGCACCTTGGTTTTGGAGGTATTCAGGACTAGTTTAAGAGCAACTAGCTGATGTTGTTGTTTATTGAAATCACCCTGTAGCTTAGCAATCACGTCATCCGGAGAGCGGCCAGCAGTAATCAGTATCGTGTCATCTGCAAAAATATTTACCCTGAATGATCCAGGTCAGTGCCCAAGTCATTGACATAAAGAGAGAACAAAAGAGGACCGAGGATGGAACCCTGTGGAACCCCTTTTGTTTTCTTAACATTGTTTGACCTCCAACCATCTGTGAATACAGTTTGGGTGCGAGAAAAGAGGTAATTTTGTAACCATTTTACTGCGTTTTCGGAAAAACCGAGGCAACTTAGTTTACTAAGCAGGGTGTTGTGGTCTACTGTATCAAAAGCTTTGGACAGGTCTAGAAATAGACAGGCACAGTACTGCTTATTATCAAGGCTACTGTAAATGTGATTCAGAGAGTCTAATGCAGCAGATGTGGTGCTGTATTTTTTTCGGAACCCAGATTGTTTTAGATGTAGTAGATTCATCTTATTTGGTTCTTTCGGTAAAGTCACGTAGAATGGGAATAAAATAATAAATTTATAAAATAAAATAACACAATAATATTCTCACGACGTTTCGGCCACAACACAAGCGGCAGTCTCGTCTCTTCACCTGATGAAGGCCGCTTGTGTTGTGGCTGAAACGTCGTGAGAATATTATTGTGTTATTTTATTTTATCAATTTATTATTTTATTCTCATTCTACGTGACTTTACCGAAAGAACCAAAGAAGATGAATCCTTGCAGTCACGAAAGCTTTAAATCGAAATGTAGTAGATTGTTGGTGGACAGGGAACTGCTAATTTGGTAGGTCAATAATTTTTCAAAAATGTTCATCAATGGGGACAAAATTGAGATAGGTCGGTAGTTATTTGAATCATCTTTAGGGCCCCCTTTGTGAAGTGGACGGACATAGGAATGTTTCCATTCTAGAGGAACTGATGCTTCTTTGATGGACAGGTTGAAAATATGGGCTATAGGTTTGTATATTAGGTGACCAACAGTTAGTTTGTCGCTGGAGCCCAAATAATTTCGTGAGATCCCCCCCCCCATCACCCTCCTCCCCACCGCTCCCGTCAAACACCACCGTGCAGAGGGTACGTTGCGTGCTGGTGGCGATGCGAGCCGTGGCTGTTTGTACTCGCCAGGTGCGGGATGGGCAGACGCACTCAGCTGATCATCCGCGAGACAATTAGCCCACGGCCTCTTGGGACGGACGCGTGGGAGGTTTTGCATCGCGATGAGTTTGCTGCGGGGCCCCGCGCATGCGCGGCCGTAGTGGGGGTGGCGGTTGGCGCGCGGCACGGCCACCTCACTTTCGAATCTACAGCTTCACGGCTAGCGGTCACTACGGGCGATGGTCTTTTTGTTTGGTTTGTACGGCGCAATGAAGGGCGAAAAATTACAGATTCAGGTTCGTAGTGATTTTAGACATTCGATTGCTTTGCCCTGAGCATGGGTGAATTGCCGAAACACCACCCACCCATCCACTCACCTACCCATACGCTCAGCCTTTTGCTCGCTTAACCACTCACCCACTCTCCAGCCCACACACCCACCCACCATCTTCAAATGTATGTACGTGACAGCGCAAAGTAATGTGGTTTATTGTTTGGTGCTTGTAGCCGCAGCAGCACACACAGGATAAAGAGTCTGTGATTTTTTTTTTACACTGGCACATTAGGTGTCTGTATCTTCTCCGTGGGTTGTGTGGATCCGGCCGGTTTGGGGTGGAAGACGATGACCTTATAGTGATCCCCACCCTGTGACTTTGAAAACCCACAACAGATGTCATAAAAACGGCGAGCAAATGCCGATCATCAACCTCCTGGTCAGAAGACCAACCACTCGTGGCGAGTGATATCTGAACCAGTCCTGGGCTCCCATCCCTGCATAAACCTGGACAGACCACTGCGGTGAAGTGTGGTCAAACAACCTGCCATGACCGGCACAGTGTGAGGAAGCGTTGTCTCGTACGGTTGCCAAGTTTACGAAATGTAAATTAAATCAATTCCTTTACCTCACCAAGTAACAGCCAACAGGCATAATCACACGAACGTCATATATTTCACGAAACACTAATTTACATGCATCGTAATAATGTTCAACGCCGCGTTTATATGAATTACATTACAATATTTCAAGTGATAATTCAGAGCCCATTGCCAAGTTGGGGGAGGTTCCCTCCTTTGGCCGCCGGTCCTTCGCTTGGGCTACACCGCCAGCCATCTCCTTCCTGCGACGTGTCCTGCCCGAGCCAGCTCACTTTTCTCACCAATCAGAACGATGCCTCTAACTTTGGGCGCCACGGTGGTGAGATGTTAACTACGTCTCCTGGCATAGAGGTGGTCGTGGGTTCCATCCCGACCGCAATGGCTGCTGTATATTTGGAGTTTGCGCGTCTCTCTCCCCCATGGTCGCGTGGATTTTTCTCCGGGCTCCTCCGGTTTTTCCCTTCTACATTTAGAAACAAAGTGTGTTTAGAGTATTTGGCTGCAGTACATATCCACGTGGTAATCCACCTCCTTGAGCTATTATTTGTGGCCAGGTCGCTTCTGAAAAATATCTGTATAGCTCAATGGGCCTTACAAGGTCAAATAAAAATATTTAAAAGTTAATTTTGAATTTTGGTTTCACTTGCATACGTTCTCTAACCCACATGCTCCCCGGGCTGTCTCTTGGCGTCAATAATGCTGTTGGATATCATTAAACGAGAAGAGCCAGAGGTTGATGGACTGCAATGTAAAAGATGTTTAATTTGGTGAATCAGAGACACGTCTGTCTATCATTTTATTTGTTAACTTTGTGCCATTCACAGCAGTCTCTTATCCACACCTCTCTGTACAGTAGTATTGTCTTATCTCGAAAATGCATTGTATCATTGTAACTATGCTGTCATATTTATATCATAACTGTGAAATTTGATTTTGTATTTTTTGCCGCTCTAGCATCTTACACCCTTCAGCGACGACGGAGAAAAAAGTTCCAGGCACCTCCACGTCCCCACATTGCAAGCACCCAGATGCATTCTCCCGTTATCTTTGAGCTCAACGATAACCTTGGGGGCAATGTTATCTCGGACGGGATCTCTGCTGCAGTGCACAACTTTATCTACAAGGGCTCAAAACAGCCCGTCCTGCAGGCCCCCCTGGATACACTCGTGACCCGCACAGGGACGGCCGAGGCGATACAATGTGACGGCGAGACGGGGACTTTGGGAATATCCTGATACCGACATCAAATAAAGACGGGGATTATCTGCTAAACACGCTCGCGTTGGCCGATTCAGCGGACAGTTGAGTACTGCGCTATAAGTACTCGGTGAAACGTAATATACTACGGGCGGTGTGCACCGAATTCTTATCGGCGCGTGCTATCTCATATGATGTACGGCCCCGAAAAAGGCGGTCACTAACGACGATATAAATGAACCCCCCCAAAAAAATCTGACAGTGCGCAAAGACTCACAAAAGTGCATGCGTTGGATAACGCTGAGAGACAGCAAAGAGGAACACGTGGAATGAAAGGAACGTGTGTGCGGTTGTCATGGATTCGTTCGAACCGCTCGGTAGAGTAAATGGACTCGAGGTAGGACGCGTCGCGCGGCCAGAAGGAAGGGTGGCCGATGGTCGAGCCTCATGACGGAGCGGCAGCAGAGGAATGGAACGCGTCTGAGAGTACGTCCACCTAAATTTCCATTTGAAGCTTTCGTGACAGCAGGGATTCATATTCTTGGTTCTTTCGGTAAAGTCACCACGTAGAAGGGAAATAATAAAATAATAAATTTCTCACGACGTTTCGGCCACAACGCAAGCAGCCGTCCTCTGACTTTACCGAAAGATCCAAGAATACGTCCACCTAGTAGATGGAGCGTAGAAAGCGGGTCGTACGCAGGCGCCGTGTGGATTGTCACGTTTGATTGCGGCTTAGGGATCCGGGCATCCGGCAGTGGATTGATCATGGCTGATGATGATAATGATGGTAGCCAATAAAACGTGGCACTCGGTACAAAGAACAACCATCGCTGTAACGGGTTTGTTATCCAGTGGCCTTTAATGATAACGCTGGGCACCGGCTTAAGAGAGTTTAGCATTTTCTCTTTGAAATGTCTCTTGGCTCATTAGTTACTTTTTTGGTACATATTACGAATCTCAATCTGGTGATTAGCGATGTAGCCGCTCGGACTTTGCAATTAATGTTGAGACAAGGCATCATCATCTCTTTTTATTAATGCCAAATTGTCAGCGCTGGTAAGCTCGCGGGCGTTTAGCCCTGTATTTGCAGACGGTTTTAATTGAGCCGCGGGCGGCGCATGGAAGCGCTGTGTTTCCATCAATTGCGAACGTCTACGGGAGGAGGAGGAGGAGGAGGTGCAGGGGGTTGGGGGGGGGGGTGTGCCGGTGAATTTCCACAACACAAGGGAGCGTGCATGTGGCACCACGTAGAGGTGAAAGCACTTTCGCCGTCCTTGATCCTTGACTTAACCACTCGCGATCCTCAACACGTAAAGCGGGAACACGTGGGTCAGACAAAAAGCCAAATTAGATACCTCCGGTTGACTGCTATGAAAAAAAACGTGGGCCAGGGCAGGACGCGTCGCCAGTGTGTGTGTGTGTATGTTGAACTTCTTCCGCACCGTACGTTGCCAACTCTGCTAATTGGAGGAGCGGGGGGAAGGACAATGAGGGATACGGTGGATGGTTGTGCCTATCGATGGAGTGGTGGTAGCTAAAGGGGGGAACAACGTCGCTGAGGACGTGCACCGTGGAGATGGAGCGATCAAAGCAGCTCATGTGCAGGAGCTGGATGGATTGCGACATCGCTGGACCGTGAGGGGTGGCGACCGCTTTGGGTTGTCCTTCATCCAGCAGTGGATCGATCACGGCTGACGATGACTAATTTATAAAAAAAAAACGGAGAGAAGGCGCGGATGAAGCCTTTTTCATAACTCGTGGATCAGAAACACGGACACACCAAGACAGACAACGGAGAGTGAACGCTTGGAATTGCGCAAGGGAGCGTGGCGAGAATCACGACGGCGTTGAACTCGAGTTGCATAGGACACGCAGCTCGCGCGCCAGTTGACAGATGGGAAAAATGTAACGACGGATTGAACTTAGTTTTCCATGCAGATTTAAAAATGCTATTGCTCCAATGGCCTCCTAATATCAGAAGGTAGAGCGTTCCAGACGGCCGCAGAAGCGCATCTGAAAGCGCGCGGTGCAGTGTCGGTATTTGTTTGACGGCCAGTTCGCGAGATGGTTTATGCAAAGCGCCATTTGAAGGAGGAAATAATTGATGATTGAAGAATGGGAGACATTGGGCGAGGCGTGCACCCAGCAAGGGGATGTTCTGTGGAATTTGCACAGGGGCAGCACGCTGCGTTTGATTGCTGCGGACAACAGAACCTTGCATGCAGATACGAGCCTTTACTGAACCAGGGCGCAGTGTTAAGTGTTATAAATGATCTGTGCACTTTTGCTTAAAATTTAAACGCGTCGTCCATTTAAAATGATGACAGCGATGATGACGGCGACGATATCTAGCTAATTGACCGTTTACAGTTAATAGTTTTGATGCCTTGAGGATGACGACTGCGAGTGAGCATGCGACAAAACGTATTTAAAAAAATCTATGTTATCGCTTTCCTTTTGATTCCTCTTTCACTTTTCTCTTTTTCATTTTTCTCTCTCTCTCTCTCGCTCTCCTGTTTCTCTTTACCGCCTTAGATCACAAAAGGAACGAGGATTCGTCTTTAGATCTAGCTAGAAGACACAGTGAGAGACCCTTGCAGGCTGGCTCCGTTTTCTTTCGATGTTTAGACTCGTAAAAAAATGTATCAAAATAATACATCAGCTACAGCTCTCTCGCGCGCTACGATACGTGTTGACCATCACCTTAGCAACGCAAAGATTTTTTTTGCATTAAAAAAACAAACCAAAAAACTAAGAGGACATCGTGTAATGCGATTAAATATTCAGGATTTACATACAGCACAGTTCTGCAGCCCCGCTGAGATTTGAAATTTCGCGAGACGGCGCGACGGTCCTATTGGGTCCCCGGCTCTTGCAGAAGTGTGATTAAAGCTGGGCGCACGTGGGCGGGATTGATCCGAGTGTCGATAATGAGATTTAGTCGAAGGGCAAAGCCATAATTACAGAGCCGCCGCGCGTCGCACACAAACACAATCTCCAGTCGCAGAGCGCGCGTCCTTGTATCGAGAGGCAGGGTCCCAGTGAAGATTGTGCTGCCCGTCGTCCAGGGCCCCGGTAATTAATCGCCCGTGCGCACGCATCTGCGGCGCCAACCGGAGTCATCAAAAGCGAGCGAGAGAGAGAGAGAGACTCCCTCGTCTCTTTCTCCGCCACCGTGAGCAGACAGCACCTGCAGCTTCGCAGCAATTAGAATGCAACGGCCTTCATTTCTTCACTGCTGGATTATGCTCCGCCCTCCCCCGCCTTCCCCCACCGCGCTTACAGCTCACTCCGCTCCGCGCCCAGCCGTTGCCATACCTCATTGTAACACCGTGCAACGATCCTGCACTGCAGCACTGCTGGACAGCCTCATGGCAATAGCAGGGCAAAGCAGATTCATCATCGTCATCAACAGCCATGATCTGTGCACTGCTGGATGAACGCCTCCCCAAGCCGCTGTCATCTTTCGCGACTGCGCGACGCGACGATCCGTTTTCGCGATCCACACGAGGCGGTTTCCATCGCTCCGTCTCCCCACTGGACGTTATCTCTCGGGTGCATTCCCTCTCTCAGCTGCCGCTCCTCTTCTGGTCACAACGACAAGCGATCATCCTCTTCTCGCGACGCATCCTGCCCGAACCCAACGTACTCTCCTTGGCAGTCGACATTGTTGCAAATAACACCCTTCCCGTGATGTGGCCACTGGCGCTGAAGAAAACGCAACGGAGACTGAAAAAAAAACGCACGGAGGATTCGTCGTGGAAGAGACTCGCGCGCGCTTGGCGATATTACGCCGCGAGTAGATTATGCGCCCTTAATCCTGGTCGCCCAAACGATCTTGACCGAAATGCCAAAAGTTAAATTGCCGCCTCTTTGTCCTCACGTTCCGTTTGACCACCGCCTGAACCACTGCGGTTAAAGGGGGGCGGGAGGACGGGGGCGCTCTCGGAGTCTCGAGACGTCTGGCCATGCGTGCAGGCTGCCATGGGCCGCATTTGCATGATTTATACCGATGGTCAGTGGACAATAACGACACTGTAACAGAGACGGGGAGGGGGAGAGAATTGTTAATATCGAATCGTAATTTCACTTGGCTGTGATTACGGAATGAATTGAGGGGTTAAATGCTCATACCCCCCCCACCGCCCTCCCTCTGAACCCCCTTCTAATTAACGGGAAAGGTTTGGCTACGGCTCCAGGCCAATGAGGCGATGGTCCAGAAAACGAGATAATGCTGCAAGCCCTGCCAGACCAGCTGGCATTAGCACTTTTGCAAAGATTACGCTACGCCGCTTCCAGAGCGCTGACGCGACGCCTCACGTGCTCTGCACCGGTTCGGCAAAGCGCAGTGTGAATTTTGACTCCTGTTACGATTGTTACCGTCGAGAAATGGCTATTGTCATGAATCAGCAGCAGTAGCCAAGGTCGATCCACTGCTGGATGAAGTCCTCCCTCAAGCTGTCGCCCACCACCTTCAACTATTCTGGAATGTCATCATCCACCTAGCAGCTGCACACGACATGATTTAATAGCTTCGTCTCCTTCGGTAGACATGCTTCTAAGAGCCGCTGCATTCCTCAGATGCCTCTCCGTTATTGGATTCGATAATTGCATTAACCCTGGGAATGTTCTCTCGTCCACGTGTTTCCTCTTTCTGTCTGCAAATGTAATTCCAAGCGGACACGCATCCCTCCACGCTACTTTGCGCAACTTTTCCGATTTTCTTTCTATATTTATAATTAATAACCGATATGTGTCTAATGACCATATGTCACAACCGCGGATTGTAAATTAGCGTTGTTATTATTTTTTAAAATATGTTTTTACAATTCTGTGTATCGAATTGACATTGTGATGCGCTCCAAGAAAGTGGAGCAATATATTGAACCTTGAAATAAAATCTGGCTTTCATCTTAAAAAAAACACCTTCTGGAAGCTGTAATACACTTTGATGCCTTTATATACACACACACTGTTTGAAGATGCAGCAATGAAATACAAACATTTAAAATAAGACTAAGGCAATATTTGCTGGGGCACATTGTGCGTGCAACACAATTTCGCTGGGCGCACTATTCCTTTACAAGAAAGAAATCACCTTCGGATTTCAGTCCCAGTGATTTTTTTCTCTCTCTCCCTCTCTCCTGGATTTTTCATATAGCTGCTCAGTCCACTGCTTAAAATATAATCATTCTCTATCGAGGGCTGTATGATTGGTGACGTGGAGGTGTAATCACGTTGGTACAGACAGTACACACGCCAACAACAAACAAACATTCTCCGTATAGCCGTAACAGACTTGGGGAAAGTGCTGCTAGCAAGCACCTATGAAGGCTGGGACGGCACACGAAGGGGTGGGTGGCCAGCACCACAATCGACCGCCTTTGTATCTCTAGTGGCGATGCTTACACACCGCACCAGGGCCGAGGACCGGTTCAGATAACTGTCGCTGGTGTTGGCCGTGAGCGGGAAATGAACTCGGATCGCCGGGTTCGCAACGCTGCGTCAACAGCTCTCTACGCGCGCACACACACGCGCGAGTGGATACACACCCGCCACCAACGAAGCTAGCCGACTTCATTACATTTCACTACGGCACTGCATAGCGATTCTGAACTTACTGCCCCAACTTCGCAAAACGAGCACCTCGGTATTTTTCTGTGTTTCTTCTTCCTTTTGTTGCCCGTTTCAAGTGTGGGTTCTGGCCACAGCCACCACAGGGAGAATAAGGGTCCCGTGCCACTTGTGCAGAATGCCCGTTGCTCCCTAGCCCCTCGTGGATTTTACACGTGGTGATGGTGGTGGGGTGGGGAGGCGGCTCCCCATGAACAACGCCGAGGTTAAGTGCCCAGATTCCTACCTTTCTCTCGACTCGCCCCGTCGCCCAGCCAGTCAAACAGACCGCGGAACCATTACCAGCAATGGTTTTCTACTGCGTCCCCCCCCCCCTCCCCAATAATTTATTTTCGGTGACAGTTCCATCCGAACGGTCAGGCTCTCAGCCACCAACCATCACCGCACCACAGCCACTACTCCACAATCGTCTCTCGATCAGAGACTGGGCCACTACCCACCCCCCATCACCACCCCCTGCCTCCAGTTCTGGAGTGTCGGGCCAGTAGGCAGCCCGCCACACGACGGAGGGACACATCCCCTGCAACCCAACAGCTCCCACCTCCCCCCCACCGCCTCTCATCCCACCACCTCTGATCTGCCCCGACGCCCATCACTCAAAGCGGTGGCCCATCTCCATCAGCAAAAAAAAAACTACGATCTCAGCAATTCTGCAGCACCACTTCAGTGAAATATGACACGGAGATATCGGAGGGGGGAGAGGGGGGGAAAGGGAAATTAATGCGGCTTTCAGAAGCAGCGCATGATAGCCGAACGTGTATTTTTTTTGTTATTGTCCGCTAAAGCTTTTAAGCTGCATAATTAATGCACGCCGCATTAATGATGTAAAGTCGTGCGACGGTGCTCGCGAAAGCGACTCCAAACGACGTTGCGAGCGCATTGGCGGAGGGAGCACCAACGTGCGCTCGGCCAGGCAGACGAAAAATCGCATCGCGTTGGATTTGTCAGCTCCGCTACATATCGGGGGGGGGAGGGGGGGGGAGGACGGGACGTGCGACAATTGCATTACAAAAGTGGGGTGGGGGGGGAAGGTGGAGTGGGGGCTGCGACGGGAAAATGCTGCACGTTTCAAAAAAAAAAACACCACAGCTCCCCAACTTTTTTTGAGCACAAAGGGGAATGGATCTGTGCAACGCACGGAACAGTAACCTGGAAATTGAATCATCCAAATTAGTTCAGCAGTCATTTTTCATTTTTAAGTGAACCGGACACGTTGTGGACTGACTCAACAGTATTTCCAGAGGACACCCCTGGTTATATTTTTTTTTGTTCTGGCGGGGCTGGGCCTTGCGCTCAAAGATATATTTATCACGGTGACATTTGCCTGCGCCCGGGAAATAAAAAAAAAGTGCATGATACCTTGTAATTCTGGCAGCTGGCAAGGAGTGCTGCTCGTTGGATTTTATTTGCCAGTAACACGCTTGTTTGTGTTTATTCTTTTTGCCACGGTTTCTGACCAATAAACGCCCCTAAATAAGTGCGTTGATAAAAAAAGGCTCGCAGGATGTGTGTGCGTGTCTTTTTTGTATAACGGTGAGTGTAAGGCGATAAGGATTCCTTCCTAAAGTGATTTCATACTCAAACCAAGAGCATTTTGACAGTATTCATCACCTGTTTACAGCCTTGAGCCAGTGGTGAAAATTCCTTGTTCCTATGGCAAGGGGCGAGTATATCCTTAGGACAACAGCTGTGGACTCTTCCCACCAAGTAGTGCTAATTATGTTGACCCTAAAGGGATGATGGGCTGAGTCAACTACCAAACAGTTAGATTATTTATATTATTTGGCTGATAGAAATGTCCACATGATAAGCCACTTCGTTGAGCTATTATTTGTGGCAAGGTCGCTCCTGAAAAATAAACTAGTAGCTCAGTGGGCTTAACCTGGTAAGATAACAAAAAAATTGCTCAGCTTTATTTTTATTTTTTAAAGTGATTTTTGTTTTTACCTTTCCTATACTTTGCACTCCTATAGTGTTTTTGTATTGTTTGTTGTTGTAACGTTCTGATCCACCCCTACCGGACATTTGTGAAATAAGTAATATTAAAAAAAAACTTTTTTAAACACGCTTTTATGAAATGTATGAGTAATGGAAGAACTCCACGACTCCAGGAAGTGGCCCCGAAGCTTGCCATAACGCAAGGGACCGTGGCCAATTACAGCCAACGTCAGTTGACCGTGGACAATTAGACCCAAGCCGAAACAAAACATATACAAAAGAATGTTGAAAAAAATATTTTAAGAAATAATGATAGAATTTAGTATTGTCATCAGTATGGCATAAGTATATCAAGTTTGCAGTCGATACCACATTGGGAAGTGGGTTGAAATTGAGTTACAAGATTTGAGGATACAACAACGACAACAACAGACAGAGTGAGTTAAAAGAAAGCGTGTAAAATAGCTTTAGAGCTTATGGGATGCATCAGGTATAAATAAAGGTTCTGATTCTGAAACAGGATTTTAATTCGCAACCTTTATGATTGCTGAGCTGTTAGCTTTGCTGCTAAGCAGCAGCCTCTTCTTCCCAGCATCCCGTAGATTCTACCAAAATCCCAAGCCTTAAGAATCATTATTATTATGCTGGTTTAACAATAGCATTAGCAATCTATTTCCATAAATGTACCACTGCTTTGGTAAATGTGACAGGACTCCACATGCTTCCCATTGGGCCCATGGGATTTTACTGCCTGACCTCAAAAAGCTAAATTTGATGTACATCTACAATCGAGTCAGATGCTCCCTGTTGGCTATTCAAGAAAAAAACCACGGACATTTCAATAGTAGATGCTGCATTTCCTAATTAAGATTCCATAATTGAACAGAATTATTATGAATGTGAAAAATTTCACAGCGTAATAACATTACTGACAAAATGCCAACTGTATCGCCAGGACTTCCGTGGCTAAATCGCTGCTCATTTTTATTAAACTTAGAAATACTCGTGGTGGCATGCTGAGACTGTCAATTTTGTCGTTAATAACGCGTCTGAACCATACTTTAGGAAACACTTAATAACAAAGCATAAGATTTTTGGAATAAAATAGGAAAACAAATCTCTTTTGCACAATGAATAAAATGTTTCTTGGGGAAAGGATAAAAGTGCCACCGCGCAATTTCCTGCTTGCCACTTTCTAGCAGAACGATCTCCAGTCGAGGCAGCTTTAGAGCCCCACTCGGAGGTATTTGGCCTACTTTTCTACGCCTGCCAGACATCTTGAAAGAGGTGGGAATACCCACACTTTGGAAGTGCGGTGGGGGGATTTAAGAATGTTGCCGTGATTTAAACACACCTCGCCAGGAGATCACATCCGAGAGGCCCGCACCTCTCGCCTGCATGTCCAGTGGGTTAACCATGACCCAAGCCCTAAGCATTAACTGTTGAAGCATCGAAAGAAATAGGACTAAAATGGCATTAACATGGCCAACAAAAAAGTTATTACAGCCGGAGTATTTTAATTAAGAAAGACACTTTAACCGAGTGCTTGTTAAATTCACGAGGACGCTGATAAAAAAAACAGGCACAACATAAATCAGCGATTTGGCAGTGACCAAAAACTCTTTCACGGTGGTGGTCAACAGATGAATTACATCTTTATCAGTTTCACGAGCACAAATAACCGCGAGACGAAGTCCCTAGGGCAGGCAGCTGCTTTGCCATCTCAGCAATCCCCGAGCCTAATCCTCCCATCACAACAACACTCCCCACTTGCCCTTTCTTTTCCATTTTCTCCCAAATTGTGTTGTGTTTTTTTTTTCCCTGCGAGCCACAGAAAGTGCTGCCACCACCCACCGCCCAAGAATCCTTGCCCGCCCCCCCCCCCTTAAGGAAGGGGGCTGCAAACGCTCATAAGTTTGATGCGTAACCATTCAAAATCGTTCTTGTTTAACGCATTTTATTAATACAATCCGGAGTACACTCAACGGAAGACCTCCGTTAAAAAAAAACCTTCCCCATAGCAATTGCTTCGTCTCCAGGTTTAACCCCAAGCCGCTCCCTATAGCAAGGGACGGTCCTCAGCAAGCTCCTTACCAATTCCCCGCCCGCCCCACACTGCCCTCCTCGTGCTGCAGGGGCCGTGTGATGGTAGCCAGAGTTTGCCCACAAAGCCTGGAAGTAGAGAACAAAGAATTTCACCCGCGTGTCGCTATTGTCGTGGCTGCCGTTGCTGCTGGTTAGTGCTGGTGGTGGTGCTCAGCCGATTACTTGCATACCGAGCTCGAGCCATGCGGGCAGCCCGGCAAAGGCAGCCAAGAACATGATTTGGAGCCACGGACTTTTTATTTTGTTCATCTGATTGTTACACACAGGCGCTCCGAAACAAACATCGGCGTGTGGCCCGTGCGGGTGATTACGATGAATAAAGCACGCGCGCGAGTGCACACACGTGCATCGTGCGCGCGTGCACACGCGCGTGTGTGACTTATGTATGGTCCACACAGACATTATGATGAAAATGGTGTAGGTGATGATAATGAAGGTGTCGATGTTGCTGAAGGTGATGCTGATTGTGATGAGGGTGCTGATGAGGGTGATGATGATAATGGTACTGATAATATATGACAACCATGTTGTGCGGATCACGGCGGTTTACGTATTGGAATATACTTCACTATTATGCCGGGTCGATGCACAGATGTGGTGGTGTGGGAGTGGGGCTATAGATGTACAGCACAACACTTCATTTAGCTGTACTGCAATATTCTCTCCGCCACATAGCCCTCGCAGCGGCCGAAATCAGCAACCTGTCATTCATTCAGGTCACCCATCCAAGCGCTGTCCATCACGCTTAACCCAGCTTTCATTCCGAGATCTGTATGCATGTATGTATGTTTAACTTCCATCGCATCGTGCGCAAGTCAACCGTGCTAATCGGAGGTGCAGAGATCTGTCGAGATCGGACACATTCCGGATGATTTGGTCATAGTCGTGCGCATAGCACGTGCACATATAAACACATGCCTGTGTACGAAGAGTGTTCCGAGTATGAGATATAAAATACATAAGTAGATATGTGCCGTATGCTGCACTTCATTCGCACCCTACGTAGCCAACCGCGCTGATTGTAGGTGCGGGGAAAGGACTACAAAGTAAACACACAAAAAGCAGTTCTAATTAAATGAGTTTTTTAATCGATATTTAAAGCACATCGTTTCAGCAGCTTCCTAACATCGGAAGGAAGAGCGTTCCAGACGGGCGCAGAAGAGCATCCGAAAGCGCGCGATGCAGTGACCGTCTCCGTTTGATGGACAGCCAAAATCCGCTGCTGCGATGATGATGACGATGTGAGTTCGCGCGTTGGTTTATGCTCCTGGACGAGACAAGCGAGGTATTGTGGTGGTTTATTCGTGGTAAACACTTTGCGTGTAACACGTTGTTTCATTTGTTGTTGTTGGCAAAACAGTAACCCCTTACATAAATGGATCGCAACACGATATGTCCTGTACACAAGACACGGCTAACAATAAGTCGGTGGAAATGTGAATTATCCCTGAGTTAGATGTTTTTGTTGTGTTACTTCCCCCAGTATTCCATCATCATGAGCCCTCGTCCAGATCTCAGCATCTCGATGAGGACCTCCACCACGCCCTCGTGGTCCCACGGTGCTAGATCCATTTCACCCCGGCACATGAACAGATCTTTGCCTGGCATATCGTGTGAGTGTAGGAATTGACGTTTGCACTAATACTTATTAGTGTATTCTATTTTAATACTTGGCGCTAAAAGCTAAAGGCGCAGCCCTGCAATTGCTCGCTCAAGCGGAAGGGCCTCCGCTAGAGGGAGCTCCAGAGAGCCATTTTTAGAGGTGGCAGCCCAAGGAGGAACTCGCCAGAGAGGACGGTCACCGTGGAGATGGAGCGGCGACGTGAGCAGCTCTTGTGGATTGTTGCCTCTCGTGACGCTAAAAGGTAACAACAGCTTAGGCGGGGGGGGGGGGGGTGCTTCATATGGCAGTGGATTGATCATGGCTGATGAAGTTGATGGGGTTTTTTTGTAATTCAGCTACCAATTGGCTGATGGGGCAGAACAACATTCATTTACATGGACACAGAACAAGAGTTCTGCTTATATGGATGGATGGATGGGATGACGAATGTTCATATTATCCATCCGATCAGTCATATACCAATGATGCTGTAGCTCACGTGAACACCACAGGCACTTTTTCGTACCAGTCATTCCTGGGAGGAATCGGTGGATGACACCCGAGACCCCCCCCCTACCCCCCTTTGTGAACCTTCTCGGCGTATTGTCCCTCGGCATCAGCTTGGTTTCGATGAGCTCCCTCCAGACAACGAGAGTCCACGACGCAGCTATTCATCACAATTTGTTGCGAGCAAAGCCATTAATCCAAGCAAGCGAAGTTAGTCCGGTATCGGAGCATCTTTCAGGAGCCTCCAATTACACGAACCACTTCCCACTTTAAAAGCAAAAACCACGGCTTCTTGTTTCACTTTGCTTCGCACGCTCTAACTTTATCACAATTACGCTGCCACCTTCACACACGCTGTGAGGAGCGAGCCCTCCGCACGAGGGAGACGAAGGGAATCGGGCTAGCACCTTCTCGGGTGTCCCTCTAGACCGGGGGAGGTGGGGGGTGGGTGGGCGCCTCTCAACCAACTAACCACCACGGCACATTTACGAACTTGCTCGATCTTCGCTGCGCACCGAACCAAATAAAAAGACGCATTCCAACTGCGCGAGAACAACTGAGGAAGGGTGGAGAGGGCCCGCGGTGCTGTCTGGTGCCATGTCGCGCAGATGCGCGACCAATGGAGAGGGAGGAGGTGTGGAGTGTTGCGGGCTCTATCGACAACTGAACGGCAGCGAGGAGAGTTCCGTCTGCACCTTGCTTCCGAAAAGGGAAGATTTTGGATTTTTTTTCCAAACCGTTTACGTTGTATATATATGTGTGTGTGTCTACGTCACTTATCATATTATATGTATGTTTGTTGAATTTCTTTCGCACCATACACGTAGCCAAACCGCGCTAACCGGAGGTGCCAACTGCTCTTTCTGTAAGTTACATATGTCTGAGCATTTAGTATCACGAAAGTTATGTCATACCACGTGACAGCACTTCCAGATTTTAAAAAACAAGGGAAGTGATGTCATAGTTACATATTCCAACATTTTTTTTTCAGGAAATTCGAAATTTCACGTCTCGTCCTGATTTTCACATTTCCCTGGATTCGTCCAAAAGTTGGAAAGCTGTTATTATCGGGGCAATGATTGTACGCGTTTTTCTTCCAGTCTCTCATTCTAATACCCAGAACGCGTGTCTCGGTGCCTTCTTTCCGCGCGGTTTTCAGCGTCTCTTCCATTTCCCACACCCATGTCCACGTCTCTGATGACGCCGTACGAAGAAGCAGCCAGAGGAGGCAACGCACCCCAAAGGAATGCCCCCACTACCGAGGAAATGGAGTGATCAAATTTGGTCGTGTGCAATGAGCTATAAATACTCGGTGGATGTTGGTGTGTCTTTTAGCCGTGTAGCTTATGTCGAAAACCAAGACAAACTCACATCGTGAGACAAAATCTCAACATTAATCCATGGCGCTGACTTGAAAGAGAAAAAAAAGTCCATAAAGATGCTGACGTTTCGGGCAATGACCCTTTCATTTCTTCGAAGCAGAGAGATCAGATACTCTCAAAATGAAAGAAGTCCTCTGGACTGACGTGGAATCAAACATTGCTACGCAAGAATCAACAATTGGAAAGGTGCAGCCCTGAAATATCTTGCTCACGCCACTGCTGGCAGAAGGGCCTCCACCGGTATCCCGCTGCAATACGACAGCCCCCTGACATACGAATTGGATTGCGTGCCTATTTCACCTGAGATTACCGCTCTGAACCCGATTGACTGGCGATCGCACATAAGAGGCCCCTTGTCAAGACAGACGAATTCGACACCTCCCATTTTGTCCGCTTGCCCTTCGGCACTTGATATGAAGATCCTGCTGGAATACCTCGCCCCCTGTCCCTCCACCGTCCACTGGTGCGCCGTGTCACTTCGGTCCCCGTGCATCCTCTGCACTCCAAACAGAAAACACAGCCAATGTTGACAAAAGCCCCTCTGACATCTGGCCAAATCTCGGCAACAGTGACTCACCCCTACAAACGTCACCGCTGCGGCGCAAACAAAGCATCTGCAAGCGCTCCCACGCGTGCCGATTAGCTAAAGTGCACCCATCGGCGGTGGCATGCTGCCTACGGTCACCGCGTTGTGTCGTGGTTAGCGCGCCAGACTTGGCAATCCTTTCTGTCTTAGCGTTGCGAAAAAAGGGACATTTCCATATGACGTACGTATGTTTATAGTTGTTTATTTTTAAAAGCCACGCACACAGAGTTATTGGCGAACGCCGGGATCGATTCCATCTCCCGCCGTAGGTAGTCGAGACCACTGGCAAAATCCTCAACCTTATGTGTGAACTTTTCGTATGTACCTTACTTGGGAACCTCACGTGTGAACCTTACCTGTGAAACTTACTTGGGAACCTTACGTATAAAATTGGTAACTTTCCTTTATACCCCCCACCCCCAGCCAACTGTCCTCCCACCACTGTGCAGTTTAAATGGGTCCGGGTTGTTGTTCGTGTCAGCTTGCAATTTCCCCACTGCTGACCAAAGTCCTCTCCCATTTCATGCCATTCCTTAATTTCATCTTGCTGCCAATTCGTGCCGCTGTCTTACTCCGCTTCTGTTGCCGTCTCTCGGTGTCCACTCCACGGCTGGTTACGAACGGGCACGCCACAGCCACTCAGTCAGTCAGTCGATCGGCAGGTCAATCAACGGTGGGCGTCTGAGCATGCACCGCTGCTCTACGAACCCAGCAACCAGAGGTCGATTCCCACTCGCAGCCGCCAACATCAGTGACGAATATATGAACGGCTCCTTGGCGTCCCCAAGGTCGACTCAGCCTAACATGAGTACCTAGTGCAGCGTGTTGAGCATCAGAACTGGGCAGACAGAGGCAGCCGGGCGTGGTGCTTGCCACCCACACACTTCGTGTGCCGTGCTGGCTTCAGAGGTGCTCGCTAGCAGCACTTGCCCCAAGAGTCTGTCAAAGGCTATATGGGGGATCTTTGTCCTTGTGCTCCCACCTCTTCAAAGGTGTCTGGCCATGTGTTGGAAGAGGAGGCCGAAAATACACTAGAGATGGGCTCTGCATAGCTCCCTCGACTGTCCCTCTCGCTGTCTCGCAGAGGCCGCGCTGCCGGCGGTGGCGTCAGTGAGCAATTGCAGACCTGCGCCTTTACGTGCGGAGAGAGAGAGAGAGAGAGTCGGGGTGCACTGAGCGAGATGCAATTTACTTCTCTTCAGCTTCCTTCCCCAGCACTAGCCAATTCCTGAATGTCTGAACGCATTTGCCTCCCTTGTAGCGGGCCCCACTTGCGAGCCACTTTGTCCGCCCGCGACGCAGCGAGGAGACGCCGCGTCTGGCCGGCTGCATTTCAGACCGGACCAAGGCTGCTGTCGTCACGTCGCGCAGTGCCCAAGAACCTCCTGGCGTCATTGGCAACTGCGCTAGGGCGGTGTCACGGCGTCTCCTGCCGCCCGTACAATGTGCGGAATAATTGATATTGCATTTACGTAAATGGTGACCGCATCGCATAGACGCTGCTGAACAGCGAGCACGTTCACGTCGCGGAGAGAAACGTTCAGCCGTAGGTCTCTGTGGGAGGCTATGGGTCCCTTTGGGGGTATGGTATGCCCTCCTGTAACGCGTGTTTTCGTACCGCGAATTGGATAGAACGCGATGAACGTATTAGGGAACACATTTTTTTTCTTTTAACGCGGATGCGAATTGGATATAACACGATCGAGGGAACGGAACTACGTCGTGCAAGTAGGAAAAAGCGGTCATACAGCTGCCTCAGCGTAGCGTCACACAAGGCACGGGGATGCTGCTGGATGCTTCCAGATGCTACCCACGCGCCTCCGTCTTTGTTCAGCCTGCGTACGCAGCCTGCGCACGTGTCGTCGCGGACTTTGCTTTGCCCTATATTATATATTATTTATTATATGACGATTTTTTTTCCATAACGCTATGTTCTCCAGGAACGCAACTACCACCGCATTCCATGAGAAAAAAAACTGCGTATGGGTCTCTGCATGGCTATACATTACAATGTGCATTTATATGAAGTCTAAGCGATAGACCGCATAGCAAGATACTGCGCACAAACAGCAGGCGTCCTTGTTTTTGTTTACCGACACTGACAGCCACAAGGCAGAGGACAAATGAAAGTATTGAGCTTGCGACTTGAATAGGTGCTGGGAGTTGCCAAGACGAATGTAAATTCCAGACTGTGGGGCAGCAGAGAAGGAACGACGGCGCTTTAATTAGTACTCGCATGCAATTGTCAAGCAATGTTTGGATGGCATTCAATAGCGGGGCCGTCAAGGCTCAATAATATTGAGCGGTTGCAGACTGAGTATGAGCAGGTGCATTGCGAAAGACACGCGCGCACACGCACAGGCGGATTGCGAGGGAGATTCGCAGGGGATTGTGAGATATAAATGTGGATTGCAAGGCGCGGGCTATGATAAGAGACACACGGATGGATTGTGAGTAACGCAATATGATGAGAGATAGGCAGAGGTGGATTGCAGGTCACACGCATTTGCATGAGAGGTGAAGATAGGTGGATTGTAATGCGAAAGTGGATGACGCACAGAGATGGATTGTGAGACACGTTAATTGTAACACACAGACATTCCTGACTTACAACTGACATACAGAAATTGATTATGAGATACGTAAATTTTAACACACACACACACATGCGTGGCTTACAACTCACATACAGAAATGGATTATGAGACACGTAAATTGTAACACACACACATGCCTGGATTATAACTGACATACAGAAATGGATTATGAGACACGTTCATTGTAACACACACACACACATGCCTGGATTACAACTGACATACAGAGATGCATTGTGAGACACGTAAATTGTAACACACACACACACATTCCTAGATTACAACTGACATACAGATATGCATTGTGAGACACGTTCATTGTAACACACACACACACATGCCTGGATTATAACTGACATACAGAGGTGCATTGTGAGACACGTAAATTGCAACACGCACATTGCTGGATCGCGACACACAAAGGCGTGCTAAGGACACACACGCACGGCTTGTGTGAGACGCAGAAGTAGAACGAGGCATGCAAATGCAATTCGCTCGCTAGGTATCGGTTGCCGCCTATCGATTGCAATCTTGTGCAACGAGCAGCCATTCAAATTAACAATGCAAAACGTTTTCCACATCCTGAGTTGGAGAGCCGCGGCACATGTTGCCCTCGCCGTCTTTTGAGAGCATCGCACAATCCCGTGGATTCCCGCGGATTCCGAAGAATGTCACTTTTGTTCCGCATCAATAACCAGAGCAATTTTAATTTTAAAAGAGGCCTTTTGTAATTTATGCAACGGCCTCCAAAGTTTGGTCAGTCGCGTAAAGGTTGGCGCTGTCACTGCATAATCAATGATAAAAAGGTTAATATTGCGAAAATTGGAGGCGTAATAGGAGCCACAGCCCTTTCATCAGATACGCTCATTTTTGGAAAATCTAGAGACGATGGCTGAACTAATTGTGTGAAATTTGCGACGTGACTCCCATTATCTCTTGGAGATAGTTAGAGGATGTTGGTGGACCGTCGACGGGTCCATTGAAGAAAACCCTCACCACAAAGACAAAGATCCACCCCCCCGTGTAGCCTTAACAGACTGTTGGGGAAAGTGCTGTTAGCGAGCGCCTATGAAGGCCGGTACGGCACTCGAGCGAGTGGGTGGCCAACACCACGCCCGGCCGCCTTCGTCTCCCCAGTGGTGATGTTTACACACTGCACCAGGTACTCATTTTTTAAGGCTGTGTCGACCTAGGGGATGGCCCAGAACCGGTTCAGATAATCGTCACCGGTGTTGGCCGTGAGCGGGAATCGAACTCGGGTCACCGGGTTCATAGCATAGCACACTAATCGCTACACTACCATCCCCCTCCCCCACCTACACATTTTCTGGTATCCTGTCACCGTTATGAAGATGAGCACACTTTTTCGAGGCCTAGATATTACGTAATTATATCATCATCTTCATCACGAGTGGTCAATCCGCAGCTAGATGAATTCCTCCCAAAGCGGACTGCCATCTGTAACAATACACCCATCAATGTCACATTCCACCAGGCACCCACACACACGTTGATTGTATTGCTCCATCTCCTCAAAATACCCCCTCATAGGATTCACAAATTTCCATGATATTTATTAAGTGCATGCATTTTATATATATATTTTACAGAGACCAGATCGAAACGTTGTTTCGTGAACGAAATAAGGCGGCTTACGATGTTAACCAAAAAATGATATCGCCATGCACGTATCCACATTTAGTATTCGTCAGAGAAATCGGTTCGATATTGACAAAAAAAAAAACATCGTGGAAATGTGATGCTTGTACAATTTTTTGGGCGCCCCCTTTTTAGGGAAGTCGGTTCAGGTTGTACCCCCTTTCCAAAACCCCCCCACCCATTCTCACCAGGACTGTCCACAGGTGAACCCGGGCGGCGATCAGAACCACCGTGCCACATAGCTCCTGGAAACGTGGCACTAACGTTTCCACGATGGAGCAAAATCAAACTGTTAAATGTTAAATAAACAGGGTCAACAAAATCCCTAATTTGTGCAGATTCACGTCTCACTTGAAAGAATGTCAAATAAAAAAAACAGCTAATCGGTGGGTACAGGTTGAAGTAAACAAGGAATTTCAGGAAAAAAAAAACTAATATAGCAGCCTCCTTTGTTTAAGGTCCACGTGATTATACCAGTATTAGCATCTTGCCATTACCCCTCAGATGACGCTACGTGAGGACATTTTGGCCACTAATGACCTAGAGGACATGGAAATCCTATTTCCCATTCACGTCACATTAATGCCCGCGCCATTAAACGATCTGCCGCTCTGTATCGCGCGCTCCGCGTGCAGAATAGGAAGGCATTCGGCGCATTTTCGAGGACACAATAAAACTAATAAATTGCTCTCTTTGTCTCTGAAATGAAGACGGCGGAGACCATCGCTCTGGGTGGAAAATATTGACCGCAAATGTGGGGGGAGGGGGGGTTCAGACCGCGTGGCACGCCGTGCCGTGCGCCGCCGCTGGAGATGTGATATTTGTTACCGCCGCGGGCTGGACGCGCGCCGAATGCCAAAGCGAAGGCCTGAATAGGGGCTCTCGCGGCGGTGACGCGGCGGTGGTGCGGTGAGGCCCTATTGCACTCCCTCCACCCCCCTCACTCGCACGCTAGGGGGTGGATTAACGCTGCAGGGGGCTTTGGAGGACTGCAGCCCTCAGGGCCCGCAGATTGTGATGCTCCCCGCCCCAAGCTTCCTTTAAAACAAAAAATATCCTGGTTTTTAACGGTTGACAGGAACCGCTGTGGCACATCATGATGGAACCTCGAGTGTAACGTGGTCATTAAACAGTTAGGCGCTGATATGAAGTGACACATTTAGCGTTAACGTTGGTTGAGAAAAAAATGTTCTACGTACGTTTTAGCTTTTACAATTCCAACATCCCTATACCCGTCTGTGACACGTGGCACCTTCGTGATAGTCTTGCAGTGATAAGAAGACAACCAAATGTACTAAATCATGATTATTATTATTATTGAACCTGAACTGGACTAACCAAGGTGCATAACAACGAAGCGTTTGGCATCATTGGCGTGGGCGTGTTGGGGCGGGGGGGGGGGGGTGAAACAGCCCCGGAATTCGTCTCAAACTTTAATGCGGCCCTGAATGCAAGGGCTGCAAGGAGCCCAGCCATCACATCCTTGGGTCACCTTGCGACAACGTTTGCTCGGAGCTAGCTGCGGAGCGGGGATTATCCGTGACACCGGGCAGAGAGGCAGAGAGAATGGTGGCAAGCGGCCAATAACGAGCGGGGTCGTTAGCGCAGCAGGAAGGGAGAGGGGAAAGAGGCGGATGAATTAACAACCTCGCGCAAAAAAAAACTGTTTGCCCCGATTAATTTTTTTTTAAATATTGGTAAGCGCCGGGCGTTGTAAGGATTTAGTGCGAGTGTTGAAAACGTGTTAAATCTTTCCCGTCGCGCGAGGTTTTCAATCGGCGCAACGAAAAGCCTAATGAAATGTGTAAAAATTAAGTTAGAGCTTCCGCGGATGTTTATTGGCCTTGGTTATTACCTGCAAATGCTCTCTGCCTTTTAGAGCAAGGCATTTAATGCGCAGCGAGCGTTTTAGAGCATGAGTAATAATGCTGTGTGAGCAATAGTAGAATTACCCTGCATGATATTTCGCACGGAACAGTGGCTCTAAATGTATATATATTAATGAAATATCATTGACAAATAAAGGCGACAACTATGAAGGGGGAAAAACGAGTTTGTATTTTTATTGTTGCATATTGAAGATTTGCATTTATTCATATGAAACAACGTTCACGGCCTATTCATTCCATTCATTACTGTGAATAGCCCCCCCCCCAAACCCCCACAACTCCTTGCAGACACCCGGATGCGCCCGCATGCCCGACGTTTAATAATAATTGAGGAGCGGCGATCCCTTGTCAACACAGAACCCCGGGCCAGCCATCGACGTCTCGGCTACTCCAACAACGGCAGCAACAACAAGAGCCGACATTCGACACAAAGGGTCATTCGACGTCACCACGGCGCTTGCGCCAGGCTATGTGCACTTCGGGGCAACGTGAAGTGTCGGACGCCCGCTGGCAGGGAGGTCACCGGACAGACCCAGATTTCCATGGGTTGGCTGCTACTCCAAGCACACACACGCACGCGCCATACTCTTTGGCGTGAATGGTGGTCCCGCTGTAAAAAATGTCATTGGGCCGTCTTCTTTAATTGCCGGCGCTACTCGCTCCGTAGTCCCCCACCCCACCCATTTGTACGGCGGTTGTTTCATTTAACAAAGTGCTCTCTCTCTCTCACTCTCCTCAATCTCTCACCTTCCACCGGAGGAAGACTTTAAAAGACGGGAGAATCGCCTTCATGTGTCTTTTTGTTCTGTAGAAAATAATAATCAACTCCTCCCTTAGCGTGGGGTGGCAGCCCTGCCTGCTTGTCAGTGACAAACAGACCGCCCAGTAGTATTTTTATCCTCGCGTCCCCTGCTGATGTGTATATATACGGGAGCTGTATGTGTGTTGAACTTCTTTCGCACCGTACGTAGCCAAACCGTGCTAATCGGAGGTACGGGGGAAGGTCAACAAACTCAACACAACAATCTGTTTTAAAGAAATTCGTTTTAAATCAAAATGATTTAAAAGGGCACAACTCCAGTGACTTCCCAACATCGGAAAGGAAGAGCGTTCCAGATGGACGCAGAAGCGCATCTGAAATTACACGATGCAGCGACCGTATTTGTTGGATGGCGAGCCAAAACTCGCTGCACTAATGACCGGAGTTCGCATGATGGTTCATGTTCCTTGACGAGATCAGCAAGGTATTGTGGTGCAATGTGCGGCAATGACTTTGTGTGCAATGAGTGCGATCTTATACACAGTAAATGCATTTAATGCAGCCGTGTGGCTCAGCGGTAACGTGGATCACGATTTTGAAGGTGGCGAGTTCACTTCCTGGTTGAGGTGGTTAACTCTGGCCCATCATCCTTCCGGGGTCGATAACACGCGGGCCACTTGGTGAGGAAGTGAACAGTTTTAATTGTCATTCGGAGAGGCTCATCCCCACCATGGGAATGTGGAATTTCCACCAATGATAAGCACTGCCTTCATTCTCATTTGAGCACGAAAATCACTCTTACTTTTGCAATGTATTTTTACATCTATGTATAAAATACATGTTCGGTCAAACATGCCACACGCTCTCTTTTAGCTACAGGCCCACGCGATCGTACGAATGATCAAACAGCAAATCACCCTAAATGCACCAATCCTGTCAACTAAGCAGCGTTAAGCCAAGTTGGTACTTGCCTGGGTGACCGCTGGGGCTTGCCAGATGCTATAGACTCATAGCTGTATGGTGGTCGGGAGATCGGAGTGTTGACTGTTATCCCCCGATTGCTCTGCTCTCTTGCCACGTGCCAACTGTGGAATTACACAAATATCCCAATGCAAGACCCTCGTGAAAAAAAATCGGTCTTAAGACGTTCCGATGCTCATCCCAGGTAAAATAATTGGCGCTGATATAATGGTAAATATTTTGCGTTGTCTCGAGATACTGTCGAGGCTTGTGACTTTCTTTTTTTCAAATCTCGGTAATTAAATCTACTTGCTGTTGTTATTATTGCTTGGCTCTGTGCGAGTGAAGTATCCAAACGTGGCATATGTGTCATTTACATAAGCGCCACGCTGGCAAGCCAGGGCCTAAGCATATTCCTACTTAAAATACAATTTCGGCGGTAAGCCCTCTGAGCAGTTTCAATCATTCGACTAACAGCAAAGGAAGCCTGCCAAGTTTGCAGAAAGCGAGGGGTGGGGGGGGGGGTGAGGGAGATGGGGTGAGATTCAAAAGATGAATTTTGTCAGAGTGCAGGAAATCAGGAGGAGCGACGGTGGTCAGAGGGAGGGGAAGTGGATTTTAAAGAAAGTGGAGCTCTCTCCTTCTCCTCTGCCCCATTTGCAGAACTAATGAGGCTCTCGAGCTCATAGCCCATTTCCCTCCTGGGCCAGAGAACATGGGAATATGCTGGCGAAACCCCCTGGTCCGATTAGACTTTAAATGAACCCGCGTCTAATTGGAAGCAATGATGTGGCCGCCGAGTGACGCCCCTCGCAAGAGGAGACGGGACATGGGCGGGCCAAGCGAGGCAACGTCTTGAGTGCAAATGCACATTTTTTTTAATGCCCCCTTCTTTGAAGTGAATCGAAAGGGATTAATTGCGAAGCCCGGTGCCCGTTGGTAATTATAACATTTTAAACGAGGAGGTAGGAGGAAGAACCCCCCCCCAAAAAATTGCTCTAATCTCCAGTGACTCTTTTAACCTCCACCTGAAAAGTTTGGCCATGTTAAATAACGTTGTGCTCCGTGCGCCTTCACTTTACAACTCTCGGCATGACAGTTATTTATGAGACGGTCCGTCCGTTCACACAGCAGTAACCCACCCCCGCTCCCAGGGTGGAACCCCTCGCTCATAAATATAAACTTTACTGTACTCCCCGCCCCCCCCCCCCCCCCGCCTTTCTCAGATAACATGACATCCCGTCCTTCATTTGTGTGTGTTTTTATGCAATATTTCTGCGTCGGGGTTTTTTTTTTTTTGCAGAAAGATGCATGTATGTAAAAAAAATGCGTGCCATGCAAGGATTGGTAGTCGGAGAGCGACGTGACAGAGGGCAGTGCCACTCATCGTCCCCCCTTAACCCCCAGTCTCTTCCCTCCCCCACAGCTACTGCCCTCCTCCCCATCCTCCCCCGCAATTCAACCACAATATCCGTCATTGTAATGCGCGCTGCTTCTGCGACTGTTCACCGTATCCCTGATGTACATATTAAGCCACTTAGCTGTGTCTGCTGTAGCCCCACCATCCCCCCCCCCCAAAAAAAAAAAAGTAGGTTATGTTTTTTCCTGCGGTGTTTCGAATTCAGTTCCATGGTACAAGCAGAACAGGCTGGGGCAAAAACATGGAACAGCGGATGAAGCCGCAATTACCTCGGTGCAAACACAAAGACGCGGGGAGTTTGTGCAGTGAAAGGATTTTTTTCCGCCCCAAGATAAAAGGGTATTACGCTGCAGACCTTGAATAAGTGATCACATTCGAGACGTAACTTTACCCGCTCTCCCCAACGGCCCATCGGCAGCGACGAATCCAGATGATTTGTACGTACGAATGTTGAACTTCTTTCGCGCTGTACGTAGCCAACCGTGCTAATCGGGCTATGGATTGATTTTTGACCTTTCAAATTGAGGGTTGTTAAAAAGAGTTGAGGGGGGTGGGACCGGTGTGGGGGAAGAACAGCAACAAAAAATCAGGGAACATGGTAGGAGGCAACATGCCTGGTGCGTCAGTGACAGGCCTGGCACCAGCGGTGTCAAGATCAGGCCTCTACGGAGGAGGCTCGTGAAGGACGCTACTGGGCAATTGGAGGCAGCAGCCCACAAAACAACAACGGAGGACAGAGGAACGACGCTCACAGCAACGAGCGCAGCGCCGGGCAGATAAAATACAGCGAGTTGGCACAGTAGGGGTCACAGCTGGTGCATCTGGCCGGTCACCTCAGTCAGTCAACCCATGGCACCTACTGGGTCTGTCCCTTGACCTCCCCCTGCCAGCGAAACTTTAACGTGGCCACAAATTGCACGTGGCCTGGCACAGGGGCCGTGCAGACGTCGCCGCCACTTAGTGGCGAATGGTGGCTGTCGTTGTTTTGTTGTTGTTGCTGTTAATGGAGTAGCCGAGGCGCCGATGACTGGCCCGGGGGTTCTGTGTTGACAAGTCATCACCGCTTCTTATTTATTATAAAACGCCGGGCATGCGGGCGCGTCTGTTAGGAGGGGGGGGGGGGGGGGCGCATGCGATTCGCAGTAATGAATGGAATGAATAGGCCGCGAGCGTTTAATATGAACGAATTAAAATCGACAACCGCGTTCGTGAACACAAGGCAGATCTGAAACACGGTAGGACCAATACCTCTGCCGTTGCCGATCATTGTTTAAATGCTGTGGGCTCACGCGAAATTGATTTTTACCCAAGACGGAGGTACTCTGCAAACCTACCGGCTACCTTCAGAGATTTGTTCATGAAGCCATCCAGATATATAAACACAGACACAACATCAACCGAGAGGATGGGTACAAACTGAGCAATCATTGGAAGGACGTTATTAACCAGGTAACGTCTTAATTGACTGTGATGTTTCCATCCTACCTGCCTATGTCAGCTGTTATTTCCGCCTCTCTGTCTCTCTCTCTCTATGCCTCTCTCTTATATCTCGCATGCTCACATGTCCTTTGCATTGCATTCTCATACTCACAGGCCCTTTGGATTGCACCCGTTGGGTTGCACTCCCTCGTCGAGGAGACCGCTCTCCTCCTATCTTACAGTTACATGCTAATTTCTCACATTAACATCACTAGCCCGGCCACTTTATGACCCTTGGGCTACACCCATTTCAAAACTTTTAAATCAGTCTGCATCAGCAGGAGACCATGCTTTCCCACCTGATGACGGACGCCTGTGTTGCACCCGAAACGTCGTGATTTATTTTATTTTATACCTACGTGACTTTACCGAAAGAACCCAAGAGTATAATAGAATTACAAGCTCGTTTTTTTCCGTCCTATTTTACAGGTTTTAGACTATATTCGTCAATGCCATTTGACGAATGGCAGCTGTTGTTGTTGGTGGTGTGTTGGTGGTGTATCGGTGGCCACCACCACCACCACCACCTCTCTCTCTTCTCGCGAGGGTGCGCAACTCCACCGCGGAGGTCTTCGCGGTTGTCCTGGACGCCCGGCTCTCTGACCACGGTTCGGCTTGTACCCTCAGCGTTTCTGAACCCACGTGTGTAAGCTTGCATTTCCAGCAGGCCTTGGTTTGCACAGTGTGTAGTTCCGGCAGGGTCGATTAGGATAGATTAAATTTGAAATATAGACGGAATACTCAACTTCCGATAAGCACGGTTGGGCCACGTATGGTATGTGAAAGAGGTTCACCATTGTGCATACGTACCACATTTTAATCTGTACCTCATTCTGAAAGGAGCTTAATTTTAAGAAGATTTGCCATCCGAGAAGTCTTGTGTTTTGGCTTAATTGGTGTGGGGACAGGGGGTAGCATTGTGTATGGTGTGTTGTTTGGCGCGATTACTGTCTGAAGTTTCACTCCACTTCCGCGAGATATTTCGGGAACTACTTTTTCGAGAATTTGCTGTGTTCCTGCAGTATGGCTTCAGCCACTGAGCTTAGCCTGCTATATACAAACGAATGCCACATTTCTTTATATGGGGACTGAAGAAGCTCTCAGATTGTACGGCTACACGTCGGACATCGCGGTAGAAAGGATGATAGCCGGTAGCCGGAGTGGCAGCCAAGGGAAGGAACTGTGCCAGAGCGGCTGCCCACCGTGCAGATGGAGTGATGACAAGTAGCTTCCCAGAGAATATCCCAGCACGTGGAGCGGAACGTCGGGAATCGCGCGTACAGCACCCGAAAACGTGGCTGAGACCTACGCGGCAGCAAAACCGAAAACAAAAAAAACCTACGCAGACTTCTTGTTCTGCCGTGCGGCTAATGTGAATGCAGAGCGACAGCTACAATTTTACATTCTGGTAATAAAGTCACATGAATGGAAGATGGAAAACTTCGTACGGCACACTCTGGTGAGTGAGAAATCACGACGAATGCCATCGAAGCGGCGGACCGAACATCGATCGTCGATCTCCCGGTCTCCAGCGCAAACAACAACGCAAGCCACCTACAGGGTGGGAGCACTTCGCTCCAGTGGCCAGGATGGTGAAGCGTCAGAGAGGACAGACTGCCTTGGGCCGCTCACGAGAAGTCGGGACCGACGACACTGGCTTTTTTGGAAGTAATGGGGCGCAGTGCAAAGGGCGGCCGGAAGGCAGAACCAGCGATCTTCCGAGTCCCGCTTTCTCGAACGTCCAACAGGCGCAAGCGTGACGTCGCGGCCGGCCACGTGCGTGGCAGACGGCGGCCCCTTTGCTCTGGGCGGCGAGAACGCAGGGCCCCTTCGCTCCTCGTTCTCGAACAGACGCCGTGTCAGCCGCACGATCGGATGATGGGGGCTGCTTGTTTGTTGCCGAGTCACTAGTTGGGATGTTGACTTTGCTTTTGTAGTTATTGTACTTTTCTTCGTTCATCCGTCGCGCATTTGCGCGTCGGGGGCATTCTGCAATCTATCTTCTGCCAGTGACGTTAACAAATGGTTTGCGTTATAAATAACAAATATGCTTTTACATTTGTCACCCCCACCCCTCGACTATTTGTATCTCGTTGCACTTTCTGCGACGCCTCACGAGACGGAGACTCCTTTCGGATCACTCGGGGGACAGTGTGACTCTTCGTGTTTGTGTCATTAAGGGAATGGCTCACGGAAGCGAACATCACGAGATCAATTAAACTCTGGCCTCCTGCAGCAATTTCGCACTCTCTCTGGATATGAGAGCGAGGTTTGTTGCATGACAGGCAAGCCACCGATTGCAACGTTTGGCTATGTACGGTGCAAAAGAAGTCCAACGTAGATAAATACAAACTGATATGTTCATTCTCGGAGGGGAGATGTATCCAAATTAAGTGCAGAACCAAATGTAACGCACCAGCTCTGCACTCTGACCTCTGTGCCACCAAGCCCACCCACCTGCAAATGTAACTTTCGTGAACAACACTTGCAAGTTAAATGTTAAACACTTCATTTGTAAACGTTGCTTCAACATATAGGATTCGCGATTGCATATTTTGTTTGTATTCGTAACGATGCTGAGAAATGGTACGCTGGGAACATTTTAACGAATGCACGGAAACAAAACGGGGATCATTCATTACGGCCGCGCGATTCAGGAGAAATTCCTGGACCGTCGCCAAATTTATTTCATTTTGTTCTATTCTCCTTCATCTGACAATGACAGTCGGTGTAGCAGTTTAAATTAACAATACCTTTCAACTTCCGTGCCATCATAACGATCACAGGGTTCCCTTCTGCCAGCACATAAACAAACGGGAGGGGGTGGGGTGGGGGGAACTTATATCGCTCTATCACTGCCAACTGCAGAGAACCCAAGCGGAGGTAACGCAGAGCCGAGTCATGGAACGCGTATGGCATGAACAGGGTCTCCAATTTTGACTTAAAACTTTCGTGACTGCAGTAATTCATATCCCTTGGTTCTTTCGGTAAAGTCACGTTAATATGAAATAATTAAATAATTCGCTTTAAATATTAATTTAAAACCAAAAAACTCTCGACGTTTCGATCGCAACACAAGCGGTCGTCACTAGGCGGAGAAAAAAGGTGGCTAAGCCTCTAAATGTAACTGTTTATAAAGGTTGAGAAGTGGGAGTACCCCAAGTGTCAGAACTGAGTGAGCGGGGCACAACAGTCTAGGGCAGCAGTGGATAGAGCATTCTATAGAGATGGAATCTAGGGCATGATAGAGCGAAAGCTATAGAGATGGAACCTAGGCCAGCGGTGGATAGCCTAGGCCAGCAGATTAAATTTATTTTTATTTCAATTGTTTTTTATTACTATTTTTATTGTGGTTTTTTTGCTTTTATTATTTTCAATTTATTATTTTTATTATTTTAAATTTTATTTTATTATTATTATACAATTATTTTTGTTTTGTTTTCTATTTACGTAACTTTACCGAAAGAACCAAGAATATAAGATTCGCGATCCACTGCTGGATAGCGAATCCAATGCTGACGTAGACTCTTGTGCCCCACCCATTCCGTTCTCATAGAATGCTCTACCCACTGCTGACGTAGACTCTTGTGCCCCGCCCACTCAGTTCTAGCACTTGGGCTACGCCCATTTCTAAACCTTTAGAAACAATTCTAGATTTGACCTCTGGACAGTACGGTCCCTTCACCTGATGAAGGCCACTTGTGTTGTGGCCGAAACGTCGTGATTTTTTGTCGTTTTATTTTATTTTTTACCTACGTTACTTTACCGAATAGAACCAAAGAGTATGGATCCTTTATAAACAGTTGCATTCGAGGCTTTACCCCCCCTTGCATCTCCGTCTGATGACGACCGCTTGTGTTGCGATCGAAACGTCGTGAGTTTTTATTTTTTATAAACACATTTTTTATTATTATTTTCAGTCTACGTGACTTTACCGAAAGAACCAAAAAATAGGGTCAACCAATGCAGTGCACTTCCCTTGAACCTATTAGGAGTCCTCGTGTCCGTTGTCCTTAACGCAGCTGCTCGAGCGTCATTCAGGCCGGACAAACTCCCGACCGGGCTGCACGTCAGTTTGGTCTGCCCGGGTGGGCGACCGCGTTAAAGTCCCCACCATCGCCACACCCTCACCCCCGATTAACACGGTTGGCTACGTACGGTGCGAAATGAACTCAACATACATACATACACCACATTCCGTATACCTCTCGCAGCATCAAGGTGGGGAGAATCTTCTTTGTCATCCATCTTCACCACCACCACCACAACTTGAGACAAACACAGGACTTCATTTTCACCAGTCTGCTCTGACCAGCCACCTGATTCCAGCACACCACATCAAGTATATTTCTCTTTCTGTGGCTGTAGCTGCTATTCGTCACGTGCCACTTACTCCAGCATATCCAGCGGCCCGGAAAATATTCCACATTCAGTATATCTGTATCACCCCACGTCCAACTAAACTTATAGGATGTGTTAATGTAATGCATATTGCATATTTAGATTGCTTTGTTTTAATTACTTTGGCAAATGTTTTTGAAGATGAACGTTAAAAGTAAATCCAAAAATATGAATGCAATTATTTTAAAATACTCTACTCGCAAAAAAATATTGCGTAGCCGAGGCAACACAATACTTACAATATTCATAATGTATATTTATGCAAGGATTAAACTTATGCAAAGGAATATTATCATTACTTTTAAAAAATGCTACAAACGTAGTGGATTAAAACTGTTGATTGAGCCTGCATTGCAAACATCAGGAGCACGAGCGATAGTCGGAGGGATTCGCGAACATCGGAGCCAGATGCCTCTTGATTATTTGTATCAACTGCTCAGAGAGAATGTAACCCTCCCATTGTTCACAAGTAACAATGTTCTGAGCACGCGGAGGTGCTGTCGCTGCCTGTGCTCTCTCAGAACGGATGCACACGCACTTTGCCCTCCGCTCTCGTTGGTCCTCGGTGAATGAAGTTGCATTCGACATCGCCCGCTCAAAAAAGTTAAAAATATTAAAATTCTCCCGCATGGGGCGATGCTTCATCAGTTATCGAGTGCCTTCAGTGCGGCTATTAAAATGTCTTGCGAGCGTCGGCTGCATCCTCTGGCAGTATTTTATTTAGTTGTGGAACGCCATGTACTGTGTGCTTGGGGCGGGTGAGGGGGGGGGGGAGGCAGAGTCGGGGGGGGGGGGGAAATTCAAGGCACATCTTCACGCCACATCTTCATCGCCACTCGACAATGTCATTGAACCCACCATTGATGGGATTGTAATTTCCGTCAATGTCGCCAGTTGCTTATTGGCTTCACGCTCAGTAAACGCGTCGCGAGCAACGATAGGTGGATTATCCAACGAATCATCGTTCTCGTGGTGTTGAAATAAACAAGGACAAACATTAGCGGATAATATGCCCCTCGTTCTCATATTAGTCTCTACACGGACATTTTTTTTACACACATCCCATCAAGTGTACGGCCTTCTGTCGGTGCATCTTTTCGGCAGCAATTACTTTAACATCGAGCAAAACTCTGAATCGGCGTAGACATGTCAGTGTCTCATCGGCAGTCAGGCTTGCTTAAACCAATGCTGGTCAACTGCCGTGTGTTTTTAAAGGCAAAGGTCCTAGTTTAACTCCACACTATACCACCGTACTGTCTAAATGTGGAGAGACAAATCTGGGGATTATGTCTCATTATTTATTTTGTTACTTACGTCTTCGCCGACGACGCTAAGTGATCATTACGTGTTGGCTCCAGTCGAGGATCGCCTGTGCGGCATATTGAGATGCAGTCGCATTTCCCCAACTGTCATTCAACATTGCTCGATAATGTATTGTAAGTAGCTTTTTTATGAGGGTTTTCTGACCCATGTTTTACCAGGCTGGTTATTGCTGGTCGGTTAAGAGTGGAGAACATGGTAACCGGTTGAGATATCACCGCCATTGATGTCAGCCGTGACCGGCAAACAAAACGCAGGTCACCGCGGTACATGACGCAGGGTGCTAATCAATGCGCCACCACTCCATTCATATTTATAGTTTTACTGTACCGTAATTATTGTTTCTGGTGATGCTGCTGCTGCGTTAGCAGTGGTGTACAAGCACAAATAGCAACAACAAACCAACGTAACACATTCATTAATAACACTGCGTGGCCTTAAAAATAAAAAATAAAAATTCAGCTCGAGCTTCTGCCAATGACCCTTTTTTTCACAACACATGGAGAGGCCATGTGCTGTAAAAAAAAAGGGGCCATTGCCTGAAAAATCGGCAAATATATTGTTTTCCCTTTAAGGTCGCACAACTGTTCTTGACGAATGTGTTGAGTCCTTTCTGTATGTTTTTTTCGCCAACACATGTTTTTAGTGTTTTGTATCGTATAAATCACATCACCGACTCATAACATCAACTACGCATCCGCGAAAACTAATTTTTACCTTTCGACGCAACGCATGACTGCGACCCTGGTGCACTGATCCGCAACCGAAAAAAAAAGATTCAGACAGCAGCGATCATCACATTGGCGAAATCCGGGCCAATTAAGGCGGTTCGAGTGAAAACGGCAAGCAAACAAACACAACATTCCACCTACAATAACAACGGCTCCTGTCTTGTGAGTGTGCACACAAATTGTGTTGTTCGCGTGCCGCCTGACGCAAAACAAAGTGTCAAGCTCCGCTAATGGCGAGACGCTCCCGTGACGTCGCGCGGATGCCACAGCGGCCACGTGACAGGCCAGCGCGCTGGACTTCGATTCCATCTACAGGCGCGGCAGTTGAAACCGATTGACATGTTCAAAATATATATCCATAAGAGGTTTTTTTTTTAAATCAAGTTAGATCGCGCTCCGTTACTACTAGTTCAGCACGCCAGTGTGTTGGAGAGGTAAACCCACCACGACATTTACAATTCGAGTGCCGTGACGTTTCGCCAGTAATTGCAACCAGCATCATCAGGCAACAGCCAGAGTTGTGGAGAAATGCTCCTGTTTTTTGGTCTTAAATAAAGGGATACATGTAATGTCATCATTATATATATGGTTTATATATTTTAATAAAGGTGTAGTTGCATTTTTGGCAATTTACCAACACTGTTTATCACAATTGCACGGTTGGCATCACCTCATGAGACATGGGACACATCCGGAGCTCATGCAGTGCAACCGTTTGCATTAGAGAGCCGCCCACTGAAGTGGATAACACAGAGCTACCTCTGAGATCCCTTTAAGTGGCCTCTGATCGACACAGTAAAGGGGGCAGTATTTTTAAAGGTACAAGTCTCTTAAACCACCCTCCTCCTCTGCCTCGGTCCATCCAGCCGTGCAAATTGGTGCAGCACAGTCAGTCGGCAGGAGCGTGTATAGGGTGGGATAAAGAGTGGGTACTCTCATCTCCTATGTCTATCCAGAGAGGGAAGAGGAGGCCAAGTAACCCTCTCTAAAGGGGTTCTCTCGAGCTCCCACTCGGGGAGGTCCTTCAGCCAGCAGCGGCACGAGCGAGAAATTGCAGGGCTTGCGCCCAGAACACGCAGGAGTGTGGTTGGGGGTGCCGCGGCTTTGCTGTCTGTTTTCTCGTCACTGAAGCTGTAACGTCACTTCAGACAAGCCAGCAACAAACAGTCAAGATTGAACATTTACAGACTGCGTTTATTTATTTGTTTGCTGGTGGGTATGGGGCAGGTAGGGCTGGGGGAGTGGTTTATATTTTCCTTAAACCGTTTAAATTAATGAATTAGTTGATGGTGTTAACATCATCATCATTGTGATATTTATTTCATAATGTGTAATTCACAACCAAGGTCACGATGTGCAACCTCTGAAATCAAGTTTGCAGAAGCATGCATTACAGACTAATGATATGTCTCACGAGAGAGAGAGGAAAAACCTGGCAATAATTCAAAAAACACTCGCAGTAATTACGAAAAAACAAATTAACACGCAGATTAACAGGTAAAACTGTGAGAAAGGGGGGGGGGGGAATGTCTAATCCTTGACAATTGCAAGTTTTTTTGTGTGTAATTGCATTATGTGGGAACATTAGACAAACGGGGCGTACTAAGAATAGCACGTGTCGTTTCTCTAGGCCTTGTTTGAGAAAAAAAAACCTCGTAAATAACAATAAAAGCACTTCTCAGAACAACAATGGAACATAAAAATACCGCGTGGGATTTTTTTCCCGCTACCGTGGTTCTCCGATTTGTTTCGGGCTTGTTCCGCGCATTGTTTGGCCCGGTCACCAATTGAAATTCGTTTTTTTTTCCCAATGAAGCTCACAATACGCGGAACGAAACGTCGGACATTGCGCTCCCCCGAGAGCATGCGGTGCAACCCATGCGTCGTAATCTAATCCTTAAAAACTATTTTCACCTTACCATGCAAGGCACCACTGAGTTATACAGCTCTTTTTATCAGAAGCAACCTGGCTATTGCAGATGATAGCTGAACGAAGTGGTGCATCACGCAGACAATGCAGAGCAGCAAATAACTTTAAAACGAGAGCCAACCGGGAAGTAAATGGGAGCACCTCGTTCCAGTGGCCAGGATGGTGAGGCGGCACAGAGGACGGAATTAGCTGGGCACTTAACGAGAAGTCGGGACCGATGACCCTGGCTACGGGAAGTAATGGAGCGTCGTGTCGCAGTTGTGGAGCTAACGAGCTTCAAAGTTTAACAGCGTCGCCATCGGTGATCTATACGAACTTGATTTGTTGACCACTCTCCTTTTAGAACAAAATTAACAGATTTATTTTTTCCAAATATAAATCCACCGTCGTTTTACGATTGCAGAGTCATTGTGTCCGTCCACTGCTGGATGAAAGGCCTCTGTGCGCCGCGTCAGCCACTGATGGAGGTCGTGTGGATCATTCGTCACCACGCTGGTGAGTGTGGATTGGTAAAGAGGAGCGGGTAAGGGGTGGGTGCACTCACAGCACCAGTTCAGATATCAGTGGATGGCAAATCGAACGCCGGTTGCAGATGTACATGACGTGGTTTTGCTATCCATGCTTAAGGTTTTCTTGGGTGAGGTCACATTAATATAAATGTGTCGTTAAACCCACCGCCGCCCGAGTAAACCTGCAACATTTACAATTCATGGACTTAAATTTTGATTTAAAGCTTTCGTGACTGCAGTAATTCATATTCTTAGCTCTTCCCTTCAACGTGACTTTACCAAAAGAGCTAAGAATATAATTCATGGACTGTGACGTTTCACTGGTGATTACAACCAGCATCATCAGGCGAACAGCGAGCAGTGTGAAGAACATTTCCCGGTGTTTTTTTTTTGGTCACGAAAGCCTACGTGTTAAAGTGGTTTTGCTAACCTCTGCACCGTCTCTCCGAACGACAAATATCGCTTCTTTCCAATAATTTGGAGAGAAGCGATAAGAACCCCCCCCCCCCTGAAATTTGGGAGAGTCGGTAATCGGGATAACCAGATATCCGGCTGATGCAAAATGCTGCAGGCTGCCACCTTGTGCTGCCCTGCAGGCTGCCACCTTGTGTGCTGCCCTGCAGGCTGCCACCTTGTGTGCTGCCCTGCAGGCTGCCACCTTGTGTGCTGCCCTGCAGGCTGCCACCTTGTGCTGCCCTGCAGGCTGCCACCTTGTGCTGCCCTGCAGGCTGCCACCTTGTGCTGCCCTGCAGGCTGCCACCTTGTGCTGCCCTGCAGGCTGCTTGAGCGGCAGCCTTTCGAATTTATTAGCCACATCAGCGGCTCCGACCTATTAATAAACTCCGCGTTCAAATCCAATAAATAATTTTTTATACATTTGTGGCGCCCATTGGAAAACATAAACACTGGATATCTCAGAATATTGAAGTCAGCCGTCCCAAAGTCAAAATCCTGGCTCCGCCCCTGGGCATCAGCACCTTTGGTACAAACCAGTGGCGTAGTAATTACTTCAGGGGCTGGAACAATCGGTCAGGTGTGGCCCCAATATTTAATCTGTTTTGCACAGTCGCACACAGGCTATAATATGTCCTAATCACATCGTCGTTGCGCTCACGGTCTCGAACATTTAACACTGTAGGGGCGCCTCCTCCGTCTTCGCAAAATCCAGCCTCTACAGCTCTGCTTGTCTACCTGCTTACACTGTGACAACAACATAGAAACAAACATGCGATGTGCAGTTTGTGGAAGCCAAACGTTACCGCTCGAAATAAACTAACGTGGGACGTAAATTAAATCACATTTCATAAAGCATAAATTTAAACAGCGTTTTTAATAAGTGTGTTGTTCTTTTACGTATCTTTTACATATATCATGGTGGTTATTAAGGGCGGCCCAAAACTCATAGCTGTGGCCAGCAGGCACACGCTGGACCCACGCCAGCTATGCTACCGGTACAAAGCGTTCCTCTTGCACGAGGGATGGGCGCTTCGTCCGGCAGACAGCTTCACATGGGACCGCGCAGACTGCACAAAGCCACACGGATGAGCCGGCGGCAGACCGCACTGCTAAAAATTACGAAAATCACAGACGGCCATCACGCCTCGGTCCCCGTATCCCCACGAGTGAATGGGTGTATCGAGTTCACCGTGTTCTGTACGTTCAATTGGGACTTTGTGTGCCTTGAAATAAAAGCTCTGCTTTAACTTCTTTTTTTATCGTAATAATGTCCTCTATTTAACTCTAGGAATCCTTTCTCTCTCTCTCTCTGTTATGCACTGGGACGCTTTGCTATGCCCACTTTACGGTTGTTTAATTTCACGTGAGAGAACACCAGATATGTCCGGAGGAAATCCACAGTGCATACGAGGGGATAACACTCGCACCTCCGCACAGATGGAATTAATTCACAGACGGACCCAAGTTATTGACTATGTTACGTGGGCTGAAACCAAAGTTGTCCTGCCATTTCCCAGCCCATTTGCAGCCCCAATGGCTACAACATCCAGCAAAAGCGGTGGCAATCACCCCGTCAAAGTGCTTCCCAGGCACAGCCTTGCTTAGTGTCTAAGGTCTGATGAGATGGGGATGATTCAGGGTGATTTTGTCTTAGGAATGCTGCACACTCCTACTTCTCCCCCCTCTCATTTCACTCTCCCCTCACTTTCCAAACTCTTCCCCACTCACCTATTTCTATTTCCACCCCCCCTCTCACCCCCGCACTCTCAGTTCAAAGGCTTTCTGTTGAAGCCCCCCAATTAACCTTCACTCATTCTCCTCTGCTCTCCCCACAGTCTGGAACTCCCTTCCACAGGGCATTCATTCTGGTCAACTCTCTATCCCCTCTTTTCCCCTGCCTCTCTATAAACAATACACACTCCTTCTGTACAGCGTCTCGAGATGTGGTCGTATGTAGAGGTTATATAAATCCACCTTGAATTGTGAAACCTAAGAGTCAGCGTTTTCATGTTGATATGTGTAATCTGGTTATTGCTCATCTCCCTTCTTGTCTCGGAAGTTGATGGTGCAAATTCCACATTCCTGCGGCATGAGCCAGTATCGTCAAAGGACAAACCACCATTGACATTTCGCACAAAGAGGTACTCGTTATATCTATCTTGCAGGGGATGATGGGCCGCGTCGATGCCAGGCAGAGAATTGAACCCAACGCCTTCCAACTGCGATGTTGAGTGCTCTGCGAAAGATTTGCACGACCCCAAGAATAATAATGACAACAAAAACAACAATAATAATAAGAACGATACAGATAATAATGTATGTACGTTTGCTGCATTTCCTTCACACCGTACTTAGCCAACCGTGCTAATCGGAGGTGCGGTGGAAATGACAACAAACTAAACACCAAACATAAACTATTATAATAATAATAGAGGGCGATGTAAGGCAGCGGCTTGACAAAGGATCAGATGAATCGGCCCTCGTGCGTGTTGGCCCGGCTTCACCGCGTGCGTCCACACAGCCACATCACGGCACAATCCCGCATACAATATGCGCCTTACCCGGCGTGATTATTGGTTGGAGGGGAAACCGGCGCCTCCAAAGCTTTCGCGCAAACCATAACAATTGCGTGTGATTACAGGTGTCCAGATCTAACTTGAAGAATCCTAAAGAAAAACACAGCAGGTGTTCGGGAAATCTGTAGGACAGCTTTACGGGGTAAATGTACAAGTGTTGTTTGATTCCCGTCTTCCCCCCCCTCCCCCACCCTGAGGATATTTCAACAGTTCGGATTCACTGCTGGGCTGGAAATCACTTTAGGGGTCACGTATTGTTTTGCCAACGTTGGAAGAGACGTTGCAAATGTGTTTGAAGCATTGGTGTCTGCGTCTTTGAAGGTTTCGTTGGATCTCAAATGCATGTTTTGTTTAAACAACTCGTGCTTAGGCTGCTGCGTAGGTTTCACGCAGTTTGGAACCTAACTCAGTGGCTCAAGATGCTGTCGGCACATTGAGCGAAATGTGTGTTGACCTTCTATCGCACCGTACATAGCCAACCGTGCTAATCGAAGGTGCGGGGGAAGGACAGCAAACACCTGGTTTGCCAGGGTGTCCAGGGTGTCGACTGGCACATACACGACATAGAAAGCACGTGACACATTGACGCCATTTCTTTGAACAACGAAGACTTTCGGGCGCTATGCAGCCTCCTCTCCTGGCTCTGGTATGCAGGAGGTTGTGAGTTTGATGCCGAAACCTGACGCCTGCTGTATATTTGGAGTTTGTGTGTCTGTCTCTCCCCGTGGCCCTCCGGGTTTCCCCTCCACATTTGGAAACGTGCGTTTAGAGCATTCGGCTGATATAAATTTCCACGCAGTAAGCCACGTCGATGAGCTCTCGTTCGTGGTCATGTCGCTTCTGAAAAAAGTTATATAGCTCAGTGGGCCTTACCTGGTCACATAAAGAAGTTGAATATTTATTTATATATATACATAGTTTATACCTTTTTGCTAAAATTAACGAAGATAAACGTTTATAAAAATGTGAAATTATTGTTTTCCTACCTTTTCTTCTTTAAACTTCTTAAGCGACTTGACTTGAAGTAATAAACTCGCTGACTTTCTACTGCGTTTAAAATTTGTTCGGAGTCGCATCGCAAGATGCTGTAAACGAAGTTTCTGTGTCGTAAATGTGGGTCGTAAATTAGACCGTCGTAAATCGACTGCATTTTTTTTCCAAAATTTAAATCGATGTTTCTACTGGCATTTAGAAATACGTAAAATCAATGTTTTATTTAATATGAATGCGTCGCAATTTTATGCGCTCAAAAAAATTGGCTTTTTAAAACAAAAAATTCCGGACAGACAAACACATTAACAGACACACTCACACTTGCTCCATTATAGTATGATATAATGATACGATAATGATGATGTATGTTTTTGTGTTTTTTACATCTTTCTCCGGTTGTGCCCTTGGAGTGCGCTGTGCAATCGAATGTTCTATTAAAATATTACTTTGCAAACACGTGGTGACAGGCGCATGCGAGCGGTTTAAAATCCACGACGTATTCGGGATACGTTTACAGAATGAAAAAGCAACAACAACAACATTCAGACACGAGACAAGAACGGGTACGGGACGAGCCAAGGTGGCGTGCGTCAACATCGCAATGCGGTGACCCCACGTGGGACACAATGCGCCACGCGCCAACCGGACGTCACACGCCAAAAAAACACGCGGCACATCCAGAAAACCCGTAGGGCAGCCCCGACACAAAGGCTCGTGGAAAAAGCAGGGAGGAAGGATGAACACATGCAACAACAACAAAAACACACTTTGGAATTTTTTTTTCCAGAGCGACGCAGACTGCCAGAACACTTCTCGGCTACACTGGTTAAATTGCTGGAACCAAATAGATTAATGGATCGGGAGTATCTACTTGATCGGACATCGTTCTCCTGAAAACAGAGAAATGATTTAGCTGCCCCTCTCCGTGGCGACTCCCCCGGCCCTGCGATTCCCACACATTCCTCTTTCACTGCGTCCCAAAAAAAGGCGTGGATTATCAATGAGCGCGTGAATAAAAAAAAATTCAAGCGCCTCGTTCGTCTTCGCCCCCGGTATTTGTGCCACGAGCATTTCAGATCTGGTCCGAGACTCTGTTGTAAACGCTGTCGAAAAGAAGTTCAAGTTGTATGTTTGTTCAACTTTCGTCGCACCGTACGTAGCCAACCGTGCTAATTGTCCAATTGAAGTGGATTTTGCTTAACCACGTGGTCAGAATTCAAGAGACCAGGATGAGTCTCGTTTGCCAGAGACTCAAATTGCAACAACAAAAGCAATTATACAATTAAATAAAATACAGCAATGAAGCAAACATATTTTTTTCTGACAAAATGGAAATCAAAAGTAATCCAAAAACTATTCAAAATCAGATAGCGTGATCTTGTGATAATATCGTACGATATATCGGACAATATTACATTCAGGATGATCGTATTGTCCATTTTGCAAACAGGTGTCATAACCCAATTATCGAAGCTCATGTAGTTTTCAATTAAATGATTTATTAGCTGACAAAATATTTATGAAAGAGTTAAAAGCACAATATTGAAAGTTGTAAATAAATAGCTGTTATCCGTTATGCTTTATAAACATGTTTTCCGGAGTAATTGACAGCGTAGCAATTATACGAGGTCATTTAATTATTTTGAGTGTGACCGAGAGCTGTGAATTATAAAGCGTTATAGATTGTAATGATTATGAAGACTTATGGCAGGCCTACGGAGCGTTAACTGCAGTCGAATAACGTTTAATCAATCTTTATTTACACTGGAAGTATGAATAAACAATGCAAAAAAAACAATACAATTAAAATGTGAAATACAATACGCAGGAAACATGCGATTTTGGTCCATTGGGATGTGGTTGCAACTATTTGGCCTCCGTTGGCTTGTCGTTCGATGTTTACTGGGCACACATTTACAGGGAATGTTCGTTTCTCGTTCTTTCGCTGCTTGTCTTCTTTAAACCTTTCGCTTGCTTTCCTACTCTTTCCCAGACCATAACTCGGGGCCGATACTATTGCACGCATTTATTTTGGTGGTCTGGACGCTGTGTACCCAGTAACACGGAACATTGGACCAACTTTGATCCAACGATGATCCAACGTTGCTTCAACATTGGTTCAACATGTACCACCGCATGTCAACAACGGCCCAACGTTGCATGTTCACTGGATATCCCGCTTTGGCGAAACCCTACATCTATTCCTGTTAAACAAAAAAATGCCTCGGCCAATAAAAAAAAACATCCATCATGGGAAACTGATTTCCCGATCATCGTCTCATCGTCAAAATCTGATGACGTATCTATCACAATAAATGACATCGCAGCAACGCTGCCGACTGCAGGGGCTCCAACTCTGAACGGACCCCGGGCAGTGCCGCGCGTGTGGAAACGCATCGATAGCCAAATGTAGTCACTTCCTGCGAAGTCAATACCCATTGCTTATTGGCACACAGAGGTTACGCATCCAGAGGCGCCCTCCCGCTAGAGAATTCCATTTTCCAGTCTATCAAGTGTGTTTTAGCTAATTTCGCTTCGAGTCAAACTGCTGTTACTCAATGAAGTGAATTGTGTCACAGACACGCCGTGCTCGGCTCCACGGCGTGTTACGTACGTGTGTACCGACGTGCGTTTGCTCAGGTAGATGGCCCATTAATTATTACCACACCCGGCACACCGCATCCAGTATTCTTCTCGCTGTGACTGCAGCTAATAGTCACGTGCTACCTACTCCAATATAACTAGCGTCACAGAAAATATTCTGCACCCGGCGCACCACATCCACTGTACCTCTTATTATGGTACTCTTATTATGATCTTATTATGTACCTCTTATTATGATCTAATTATGTACCTCTTATTATGATCGTGGCTACGAGTCACGTGCCACCTCATTCAGTCTATGAGCGAACCGGAAAATATTTGGCGAGAATTTAAGCCCTACTGCCGACTATGGATGGCATGGAGTCTCCCTGTTAAGATTGCTTTGCCATTTCATCCCCTCCATGAATTACTCATCACCACTGGTATTAGTGATAATGATATTGTTATCATGATGTTGAAACGTTTGGATGCTCGTAGATGCCATTAGTAAATTAATGAGTGTCAGGCGTGGAGCGGTGGTTCGTGTGATGTCCGGTGAACCCCACTACCTGAGTTCAATTCTCATCTGTGGCTAACATCCATCGTGCGTGAGATCTGAACCCATCCCGGCTATCCCCCACCAACCCGCCACTGATCGCCAGTGGTGAAGTATGGTCATATAACTCCCGTCGCCAACGCGGTTTGCCTCGCATTGCATTGTATGGACAATTCCATTGGGGACTTATTTTCCCGTGGGAGGAAACTGGTCACTGTTGCAATCGACACTCTACCCTGCTCTCTTTCTATCTTGAGTGCACACCTGGTTAAACAAACTTGACATGAAACTATCCTACACGAAAAACATCCGCGTACACAATAAGATAACATTGACGGTTCTGCATGGAAGGCACATTCACAGCCCGCTTTTGCCGTACTGAAATCGGCTGGCCACCTCTCAGCAACGTGGTGGGTTTGGGAGTCTCGCAAATGTACGCGATCCGCCGACCCTGGTTTCTAAAGTTCTGGATCACAGGCGCGGGCTTATCTTGAGTGTTCATAGGCGAATTCGAGTTGCCTTTGTGTAGACATTGTGTGAGAGCCAGACGCCCGTGACAATAGGCCAGCCCACATTTTATGCTTTTCAAATTTGAGCTCACTCAGAAAAACTTGCAAGAGTGCCGGGCATGAAAATCCAAATTAGCAGGGATATGTTTACCATCGATGTGCTGCCCGGAAACCTAGTCATAATTTAGTTCCCTTTTTGCAAAGATCACTGCTACTTGGGCTCGTCAACCCCTTCATCTCATCGTGTCGATCCCGGCCGGCCTTCAATCAAACCGCCCGAGGAATACACAAACAGGCGCGCGTGGCAGTGTGCACAATGACACGAGTGTTCAAAAACAGCACGTGACCTGCGACGAAGTGTCGATCAGAAGTGCGGACGTTGTCGAAGGAGAAGCGTGGAGAGACCGCGCGTGCTTCAAATGACAACGAGAGACACAGCGGGGAGGAACACGTGGATTGTTGAAAAAACATTCAACTTGGAGACCTCAGGTTGACAGCAAAAATAAAGTGAGCAGGGATTGGACAGGACGTGTCGCCGAAGTGTGCGTGTGTACGTTGAACTTCTTTTGCGCCGTACGTAGCCCGCCGCGCTAATCGGTGGTGCGGAAGAAGGACAACGCGGGTGACAAAGGATGGTCGAGTCTAACGACGGAGTGGTGGCAGCTAAAGTGGGAGCAACGCCCCCATGTGAACGTCCACTCTGGAGATGGAGTGATCAAAGCAGATCGTGTGCAGAAGCTGGATTGAGTGTTGCATCGTGAGGCCATGAGAGATGGCGATTGCAGAGCAAGGCCTTCATCCAGCAGCGGACAGCCCGTGGCTGATGTTGACAATGTTGACTACAATAGCTGACACAAATGTCGTCTTTAAAATGATCGCACGTCTGTCACTCATTAGGCCATGTGACACACTCCACACACGGGCTCCATTTGAGGCTGTGATTCATCACGAGTAGGTAAGTGCATTTTTGGCAATTTGAGAGGTTTTTTTGTCTTTGCACAAATGCTGAAAGAGGTTGCCAGATCACCAGATATCTGGAGCCCATATTCATTTGTTGCAGAAATAGAGCGTTCCTGAATTCAAATTTCCAGGGCTCGCGGAATATGCTACGTCACCCTAATTAGGAGCGTCCGGGCTCTGTTTACTCCACACACACACACAAAAAAACATCGACCAGGTGCTTTTTGTAAAAAAAAAATATTACGGTCAGCGACTAAACCAGGACAAACATCTTCGCGGCCCGAAACGATAACGTTCACTCGGAATGATCGTGGGCCATTCAACAACTACACATTCATTTATTTCCTTAATTTATGTCGGAGAATTTAAACCATATCAATTTGCTGTCCGGTTATTAAATCATGCCTCATACATCCTTTTTCAGCCATGCTATTAACCATTAATCTGTGACCGTGGTTGATTTTTTTATTAGATCATTGCAAAGCTACAGGGTTCATTTTAATTACGGTCTCATGCATTTAAGAGTCGCCAATCTATTTTTATTTTTATTTCTGACCAAAGCAAGCGCCAGTCCAAGGCAATGCATCCGCTAATGCTTCAACGTACAATGGTCGCGATTGCGAGTGTTAATGCAACACACTCTGCATCCTGAAGTCACAGGTGCTGGAGAAACTGCAGCACTTAAATTAATACGATGACATATCCATTACCTCTGATGTAATGTGTTTCTGCTTGGCAGCCAGAATATACCACAGTCATTTTTAACCATTATTCATCCCGGAGAAATTGATTTTCACTTTGACGTTATGTGGGGGAAAAAAGGAGGCAATTGACACACCATACTTTTTAATCCCAAAGGGTATAGTCATTTCATTTAAAGACCCTAACGTTCGAAAAGTATGGCATAGTCCGAAATGCTATGGCACGTTTAGTCTCAATTTCTTTCTTTTTTAAATCGGCTATTTCTGCAGCTCGAGAGGTGAAGCGGCTCCCGGCTATGTCACGTTGGGGTCAGTCACAAGTCGAAGCCATTTCCTGCTCAAATGAGTATTCAGGCAGCGCTCGTAGACTCTTTACAGCCCTCAGCCAGTGATGGCAATTCCACATTCCTAGGGCAGTGGGTAGGTCTACTCGGTAGAAAAACCCCTGTTGACTTTCCCAACAAAACGCTACCTATTTTATCGACCCCCCCCCCCCACCTCTCCCCGAGGGAAGGGATGATGGACTGAGCCATCCACAATCAGGATTTAAATTTGCAACTTTCCAATTGCGAGCCGCATGCCCTACCACTCAGCCAACTGTCCGCCCGCGGTAGGCAATCCTGAAAAGTTTAATTATTTATTTATATCGGAGAGGAATTGAGGGCAAGCACTTTTTGATTCACATCTCGGGCAAGGTTTTGCAACAACAAGAAAAACGCTACGCTGGCGGGGTCCCTAAAGTAACGCAGCGAAAGCACTCCCTCGGATGGAGCCATTTCAGGCTCAGCCTCCCAACGCAAAGCCTCCCCCGTGTCACAGAGGCACTCTGCAATCGGCTGTCAAACATCAACCTTGATCCATGGCTCGTGTTCCACTCCCAGACCATCTACCTCTCACCCGCACGCCAACCTTTGCTCCAGACCCCATTCCAGACCCTTCCTATTACATTCTCCAGACACCCGAATTCTCACATATTTCTTCCCTCTTCTTCTTCCTACCTCTTCGATGCTTCCCCCCGCCCCCCCCCTTCACTAACCTTCAACCTTCACCTCATTATCTGGAGTCTCCCGCTCCCACGTTTTATACGCGCTCTTTGGACAAAGCATAGTCTCACGCGTCGCAGATTTGTTTCCATCCATTCCGTCACTCGTTCGTGTATTCATTCGTCTCAACAGATTTCACAGTTTTGATTTTGTCCCCCCCCCCCACACACACAATTTATTAAAGCTGTAACATTCGGGGCGTTATGTCGCGAGACGAGAAAATCCACGTGGAAAAAAAGCATGTCACGTAGCGATGCACTGTCTGGTGATTTATCAGAACGTTTGAACAAAATCTGCATGTGGATTTTTATTTATCCGTCGCACAGTGGGGGGTTGGACTTTACTCCACATACCCTGTTATCTATGTATGTTGAACTTCTTTCACACCGCATGTAGCCAACCGTGCTAAACGGTCACATGGAAATTAAACTGATATCATTTTTTTGTATAATTGTCAGTGCTGGAATAACGATAGCAACAGTAATAATACTGCTAATAATGTCACCTTGTAATGCACCATCCCCGCACTGTATTTTCTCGCTCTCAAATAGATATATGGAGGGGGACTCAGAGGGGAAAGGATCCGCAGACAGGCAGCGAGGCATCAAGAAGGCAGGAGCAAACAATTACCTCAGCTCTACGGTCCTCTATACATGAAGGTGTTTTCATCAAATTAAAATGATTTACATTTGAGATGAAACCGGAGCATCCTGAGAAAATCCATCCATGCTAGGTGGCAACACTCGATCCCATTCAGAAGGACACAGACTATAACAGTCTGCACCTTGCTGAACCGCATTTTAATAGCATAACACGTTCATGCCCACAGAAAGGGCGTTTCACAACATTTGTGTGATCCACCAACCCACGCCACCCCCGGTGCCGATCGCACGCGCGCAAGCCACCATCGACCTGCCAACGGTCTTAATAAAGTGTAAAAAACACTATTTGCAATTAGCTCCTTATAATCTACAAGCATGCGCTCTTCCTCAGAATAAGAATATGTATTTATACTGCATCTGCCACCATCGCAATGATCACGACTCCACGCCTCTGCAGCTAATGAGTCGAAAGAACGCGACAAATCAAATGGACATTGCAATGAACCCTTCGCAATAGTCGTCAAATGCATGAAATGCGTATTCCTCCATCAGGCGTCCGCTGATTTTTTTTTGTTCCGCATACCGCAAAATTAATATGGATGTCCGTCCTCCCCGCTGGAGCATTTTCGCAGACGGGGCTTTGCCCTTGATTTGTGACGTAATTTTAATACCGTATCTCTTTATTGATTCTGCGAGAGTCTCTGTGTGTGCGGGTGCCTTCCTTACATAGTGGGGAGCGGTGGTGCAGCAGTTAGTGTGCTGTGCAATGAACCCGGACCGGCGACCAGAGTTCGATTCCAGCTCATGGCCAACAACATTGGCGATTATCTGAACCCGTCTTGGGCCTCCCTTAGGTCGACTCAACCTCAAATGAGTACCTGGTGTGGTGTGTAAACATCGCCGCTGGGGAGACAAAGGCGGCCACCTATCCCCTTGTGTGCCGTCCCGGCCTTCATAGGTGCTCGCTAACAGCACTTGCTCATACAGTCTATTAAAAGCTATATGGAGGTATCGCTGTCTTTGTCCCTTAGATAGCTCGGTGGGAAATGTGAAGGGTAATGATGGCATGTCGGTGGAGGCTGCGCCGAGCACGTGTGGTGCCGCTGTGGCGGCGAGAGGAGTAGCTCCCCGGGGCCTCCGTTATTACCGTCGGACGTGACGAATCACCACATCACGTCTCACCACCCACACCGCGCCCCTCCCCCAACACTCTGTCTGCCCGAGCCTGCCGCAACCTCACTCATTTCACTCCTCCACCCACCCAACCAACCGCCCCTCCACCACCACCACCACCCCCACAGCCCACCTTGACAAACCCCTCCTCCTCCACCAACTCCCTCCACCGCCAGCTTCCAACAAACGAGGCTTGCCTGCCGTGTTCGCTTCCGAACCTTGCTGGTTTTTGGCTGGGTTCTTCCCTGACGAGTTGGGTTGTAGAGTGAGGGAGAAAAGTGTGTTGATCCCCTGCTGATCTTGTACGTTTGCCCACTGACGAAGAAATGATCAGTCTATAATTTTAATGGTAGGTTTATTTGAACAGTGAGAGTCAGAATAACAACAAAAAAATCCAGAAAAACGCATGTCAAGAATGTTATAAATTGATTTGCAATTTAATGAGGGAAATAAGTATTTGACCCCCTATCAATCAGAAAGATTTCTGGCTCCCAGGTGTCTTTTATACAGGTAGCGAGCTGAGATTAGGAGCACACTCTTAAAGGGAGTGCTCCTAATCTCAGCTTGTTACCTGCATAAAAGACACCTGTCCACAGAAACAATCAATCAATCAAATTCCAAACTCTCCACCATGGCCAAGACCAAAGAGCTGTCCAAGGATGTCAGGGACAAGATTGTAGACCTACGCAAGGCTGGAATGGGCTACAGGACCATTGCCAAGCAGCTTGGTGAGAAGGTGACAACAGTTGGTGCGATTATTCGCAAATGGAAGAAACACAAAAGAACTGTCAATCTCCTTCGGCCTGGGGCTCCATGCAAGATCTCACCTAGTGGAGTTGCAATGATCATGAGAACGGTGAGGAATCAGCCCAGAACTACACGGGAGGATCTTGCCAATGATCTCAAGGCAGCTGGACCATAGTCACTAGGAAAACAATTGGTAATACACTACGCCGTGAAGGACTGAAATTCTGCAGCGCCCGCAATGTCCCCCTGTTCAAGAAAGCACATATACATGCTCGTCTGAAGTTTGCCAATGAACATCTGAATGATTCAGAGGACAACTGGGTGAAAGTGTTGTGGTCAGATGAGACCAAAATGGAGCTCTTTGGCATCAACTCAACTTGCCGTGTTTGGAGGAGGAGGAATGCTGCCTATGACCCCAAGAACACCATCCCCACCGTCAAACATGGAGGTGCAAACATTATGCTTTGGGGGTGTTTTTCTGCTGGACAACTTCACCGCATCAAAGGGACGATGGACGGGGCCATGTACCGTCAAATCTGGGGTGAGAACCTCCTTCCCTCAGCCAGGGCATTGAAAATGGGTCGTGGATGGGTATTCCAGCATGACAATGACCCTAAACAAACGGCCAAGGTAACAAATGAGTGGCTCAAGAAGAGGCACATTAAGATCCTGGAGTGGTCTAGCCAGTCTCCAGACCTTAATCCCATAGAAAATCTGTGGAGAAAGCTGAAGGTTCGAGTTGCCAAACATCAGCCTCGAAACCTTAATGACTTGGAGAAGATCTGCAAAGAGGAGTGGGACAAAATCTCTCCTGAGATGTGTGCAAACCTGGTGGCCAACTACAAGAAACGTATGACCTCTGTGATTGCCAACAAGGGTTTTGCCACCAAGTACTGTCATGTTTTGCAGAGGGGTCAAATACTTAATTCCCTCATTAAAATGCAAATCAATTTATAACATTTTTGACATGCGTTTTTCTGGATTTTTTTGTTATTATTCTGTCTCTCACTGTTCAAATAAACCTACCATTAAAATTTTAGACTGATCATTTATTTGTCAGTCGGCAAACGTACAAAATCAGCAGGGGATCAAACACTTTTTTCCCTCACTGTATATGAGCAGCCATTTCATCGGAGTGCCACCGGGGTCGTTAGGAAGGCACCAGAGAAAACCCATTCAGTAGACTTCTGATAATAATTATCCGCGTGCGGTTTATCCCATTTTCGAACCTGAGATTTTGACATGAATTAACAACTCATGGATTTTCCCTTAAGCTAAAATTAATAATCTAAAAACAGTTATACATTGTTATTCTTGCAAATGTTTATTGCAAGTCACGTGCTTAAACCGAACAAATATATACTCCAGTTAATCCGAAATCCACGTGATCGCCACTACAGTACAGTAGTTGCATATATTTACAACAGTGGGCGGAGTTTGATTGATGTTGATTGGCGTGGTTCTGCCATCCATTGAGTGGGCTGAGTTTTCTGCGCAGAAGCAGGAAAGTATTATCACTGAGCATCCACAACGATCGGTCGATTCTTTACTACAAATGTTTGTTTTGTCCATTAACAAATTATTTTTTTTTAGTATGAAAAATAAGAATAGGTGTTACACTTTCTGGCAATAAAACAGGTGTTAAGGTGTTCAAACACCAAATAGATACATTTTGCAAGGAATACATTTTGGCATAGAAATCCGGGGAAAATCTATATTTTTGGATTATCCGCGGTTTTCACTTATTCGCGGCATTTCTATCGTAATTATGACGGATAATCGAGAGTCAACGTAAGTGAATTAATATTTCTACATTGGGCCATGGAGATGGAAGAAGTTTTCACTGTCGTCATCTGCTGAAGGTACTCCCCCCACCCCCCCCCAATCGTAACTAAGTAATGTAATAAATATGCCGAGCCACCATTCGAAGCATGGGTGGCAAGGCGAGGTTTAAAACAATTAGGTTTGATGAGGTTTAAATAAAAAAAACCCTCAATATCCCGAAGGGCCAGTTAGGGTGAGGTTTTGCTGTTTATTATAAAAAAAGATGCCATTTTGGTTGAAGTAACTGACTGCGGAAGACCGGAGCTCGGAAATCAGAAATCTTGGCATTACCTGAGTTACTAGTGTCATCAAACGAACCCAATTTCCACCGCGAGCAGGATCATGGATCAGGACCTGGATGAGGATTTACTCAATTCCAAAGAATGTCATAGTGATGTCGTAATTGTGATGGAGAAGAATGGAGTGGCCAACGCGGAGAAGGATGGAGTGGCTGACGAGGCGTCGGCGAACACAGGGAAGGCCAGAGGATGCTCGATGGGCCAGTTTTGGCGCTACTTCACCGATGATCCGGAACTGTACAAGTTGAAGAGTGCCGTCTGCAAACATTGTCGCACCGAATTCAACCATCACAAGAAGAGTGGGCAGGCAATGGGGCACCTGAATGCATGCGCCGCTTTTTGGAGGGCAATGAATGGCACCGAGATAGATGATTGTCCCGAGTGATATGCGTCGAACAAGAAGCGGGCGAAGCCGTCGAAGGCAAGCGGCAGCTCAACTCCATCTACATCGAATGCTTCGTCGATGAGGCAAGGATCGATCAGAGATCACCTATAACCAAAGCTCGATAAGTAAACGAAGGGGAAGTTTGAGCAGGCCATAGCAATGCATTACTTTGTCTTGGGCACGTCGTTCCAGCCGGTCGAGGAGGAGAACCTGGTGATCGCTGTGAAGGCCCTTCGCCCAGATGCAGTGCTTTCGAACAGGAAGAGGCTGGCCGGACCATTGCTCGACAGGGCATACATCGACATGTGGAAGAAGGTTGACACCGTCTTGGACAATAAGAGCATTTGCCTGACATCAAGAATGATCCGATTGTTAACTACATGGTCACATCGCTGTCCACAACGTTGTTTCTCGAGTCAGTGTCCACTGGATCGCCTCGGATCTTCAACGTGTGATGGCGTCCTATCCGAAGACAACATTCGCTGGCGCGGTCACCGACAACACATCCACCAACAAGAATGCGTGGGAACAGCTCTCAAAGGCTCACCCATCCTCCTATTTCCAAGGTTGTACGTCGCGTGATCTGCATTTGCTTGTCAAGGACGTATTCTCTGCCACGAAGACGAGGAAAGACGGCCAATCAGAACACACATACCCGATCGACTATCCATTCGAGTACCTGCTTGTTCATCGTGGGGTGCAAGGACACGGTCAAATTGTTTCACAACAGTCACATTCTAAAGGCACAGCTGCAAGCTGAACAGAAGATCGCTGGCGTTCAGGCGTTGATCCGGCCGGCTCCTACACGTTGGGGAACAATCAAAGGCTGTTGCAAGACGCTGTTGTCGTCGGAGAGGATTCTGCATTCCATTGTCACAGCTCACGACTTCACCAAGGGGACTGCAGCTCAGAAATCCGAGCGCATGCGAATCAAGACCATCATTACAAGCGACAACTTTGTCTCTCTGTTGCAGAAGTCCTTTGCCATTATCACTCCCATCGACGCATTGATTGTCAAATATCAATCCGATTTCCTACCAATCTCTGACGTCTTGCCGGATTTTCACGTCCTCCCTGCTGAGTTTGCCAAGCTGCACGAAGACGGTCATACGAGCACTGAAGAGATCAACTCGCTGATCAACTTGTCAGCAAGTCGCTTTCAGTTCATGTACGGAAAGGCCCATGGACTGGCGTATCTGTTAGATCATCGCTTCATTGTAGAGGGCTTGAGGCCGGCTAATCGAAAAGAGCTGGAGAACATCTTCCTAGAGACACCGATCGGCAATGAGACGGCGGTTGATGACGGGAGGCGAGAGGCGCTCTTTAAGCAGCTCACCGAGTTCGTCATTTTGGCGCAGCAGGAGAAGGATGCCGGCGGGTTTGGATTCATTATGCTGCTCAAGGGATGTAAGACACCTTTGCAGTATTGGCAGTCTGACGGCGTGGCCTGACCCAATCTTTAGAAGATCGGCGTCAAGCTGCTCACGGTGGCGACATCCTTTGCAGCCTCAGAGCGCAACTTCTCAACTATGGGCTTCATACACAGCAAGCTCAGGAACAGCTTGGCGCCCATTTCGGTGAAGAAGTTTGTCTACCTCAAGAGCAACTATGTGGCGTTCGCCGAATGCAGTTATATGTCCGACGGCGACGACATGGACTCGTCGGAGGAGGACTAGTTCTGATCTGGGAGTATTGCGAATAAAACCACGTGGTTTATTAGGTTTATTAAGGTTGAAACCTTAAACCTCAAATTCGGATCTGAAAGATTAGGTTATTTCAACCCCTGATTCGAAGATAAAACTACAGCACCCAGTGCACACACGGTAGCAGGCGGCCATTGGAGTCCACGTGCGTTTTGTTCTGCGGGTGGGGGATTATTTCGAATTCAAGACAACTCATTATATGGATTACAGTCTTGAGTCCCCGCTGCGTTCAAAGGGAATTGGAAGAGCTGCAGCTGAAACTCGTGAGGGCTTTGCTCGCGAGGTTGCTAAAGGTGCACGCGCATTCCTCTCGCTGGCTGTTTTAATTTTCGCGTCCGTGGGTCGGCACTTCAGAGAGGAGCACTCGTCCCGCTTCATGTCATGCCAAGGCTCTGCGGGTGTGTGTGTGTGTGTGTTTTTTTTACTTTCGAAGGACCGGGGATGAAAAGTTTCGCATCTGCCGCTATGTAGTGCGAAAAATAACACTAAAATATCGTTCGATTTTTATTGCGCGCACCAACATTTTTCATCTGCTTATTTTTTTTTAATATATATATTCTCAAGAATCTGGCGTATCAGTCGCACCACCACCCAGCCAAACATCTGAACTGCATTCTGCTGATATTGTTTTTTTTCATTCAGATCGTATTAATCAGACTAAAGACCAAAGGTGCAAGCCATACAATTGCTTGTTCATGCAACCACGGCTGCTGCTCACCGCTGATGATCAACCCCACTCTTCATCTCAACCACTGTCATCACATGTGTAACATCTTTTTTTTTATATAGTTGCTGTGAAGCGCCTTGGATTAAGGTGCTGCATAAATCTTGATCAGAAAGCGGTGCCACTGCAACAGCTTCCAGCAGCTTGAAATCATGAGAAGCTGACACGTATGTTGGGAAAGTAAATAATTACTTTAAGCTCCTTTGTGTCCTGCCTACAACAAGCAACCTGCAGCATCTACACAAACACAACACACTGTTGCTTCAAAATGAGCAGGGTAATAATTATCGGCGGTGTGCATCTATTGCAGACGTACAATCCGGAGTGTCCCAGGCTTGGGTTACGTTTGCCGACTCATCCGCGAGCAAGGTAATTCCAATGTCGCTGGGACGGGCGAGGATTCACACCCACTCGCATGCCCCCATTGGGACCCCACCAACAGAAGCATGGCAGGGCGGGTGGCACATCGGTTGATGCATGGTGCGATTTACAAACAAAGCCACCGTCACTTTCTGGCCATGAGTAACACCAACGCATACCGGGCGACGTGGAAAAGTATGGCCGATACGGCGTCGAGAGGCCGTCATCCAGGAGTGTACTGAAAAATATGTGAAAATTGTAATTACAGTATTGTATCATAGAAACATCTAATTATAATATGAGCAGGTGTATGACTAAATCGCCCGGATTGTGCCCAATTCAGTCAGATGTGAGAAGCTAAGCAGGGTTGAGTCTGAATAGCGCTTGAACGGGTGGTCCATCATGCACAACAGGAGCTATAGGCTGCTCCGGGTCTACAGGCTGTGCAGTAACATCCAGTGTTGTACTGTACGTCTATGCTTGCTCCCATTTCTATGCTCCCCGCCTTCACGAACCCGCACTGACCAGCGTGGTGAAGTATAGTTAAACACCCCTTACGTGACCGACACGACACGGGGTGGAAGATTCTCCACTATTTGGCCTACTCTTCCATGCATGCTAGACGTCTTGGAAGAGGTGTGAGTACCCACACTAAGGCAAACCACAAACGACCTGCCGAACTACTATCTGCGGTGTACCCATTACTATCTATTATCTGCGGTGTACCCATTGATTATGTTGGATGGACAGATGCGGCGGATGGGGGGTTAAATAAACGTGCACCATTGTTTCACGTGCCGCGCAGGGAGATTGAATCTAAGAACCGGCGACGTCTGGAATTGCGTGCTCACCATTATGCCACCGAGGCATCATCAGCCCCAACCCACCGCCACTCAGAAAGCGGATTGAAGAGAGGGTGGGAGTAAAAAAAATATCAGAGGATTCTAAATTACAATCATTACCGTAGAAAGAACGAACCCACCTGCGGCAGCCTTTGCGGTGAATAACTGAACCCACCGGAACCCGTAAACGAGTCGTGGGAACTCGCCGGAACGAGACGCGTGGAAAAAAAACGGGCGCAGATGCAGCGCGGATTCGATGCAGCCGTGGGTCGGCTCTCTCTCTCCCTCTCTCCCTCTCTCTCTCCCTCTCTCTCTCTCCCTCTCTCTCTCTCCCTCTCTCTCCCTCTCCGAGGAGCACGAATGCCCGACAGCTTGGCAGTTTGTGCTCCGCGTCCCGCTGGCTCGGCAGCCCTCCGCGCGCCGCTCTGTTTATTGTTGCTTAGAAATCACGACGATGTGTGGTACATCTGGTCTGCAACCCAACCCCCCACCAGCCCCAGATACCCATCTCTCACGAGCCCCGTTTCCAACAGGCTCGGCGGCGATAGTGCCGGGGCGAGGAGTCCTGACAGCGGCGCTCGTTCAGAGGTTCAGACGTGCGGCCGTCTTTTTAGTTCGAGGTGGGCGCTCTCGCCGTGCGTAGACGATGCGGATGTGAAAAACAAACACACAAACAAAAAAGATGCAATCGGGGGATTGTTTTGTTAATTTTATATATATAACGCTCGTGCGTTACATTTACGCAGTGTGAGTTCACACTTCTCACAAGAGCCACGTTAAGGCATTGTTAATGGGCCCTGCTGAGACAGTGGTTGGTAATTCCATCTGGCTTTTATACGAGGTCGAGCCTGTTCACCAGAGGACACACCCACTGTGGACTTCTCCACAGAGTGGCGCTCGTTTTTTTTTTTCGAGCCTAGAGGGATGATGTACGTACGGTGCGAAAGAAGTTCAATATAATGCACACATGTTCCGAGTCCCCCCACCCCCAACTTCCCCGCCACTCTCTAAACCGCCGAGCCACCTGGTAAAGGTGCAGCCCTGCAAGTTCTTGCTCACGTCACTGCCGCCAGAAGGGTCTCTATTTTAGAGGGAGCTCTAGGGAGCTCCTCTCGACAGTATTTTGCCTAATAAATGTTTATTTTGTTTTACATCGCGTAAATATAGATTTGTCGTTAACCCGCCACCACCCGACACAGCCAATTCGTGAGGTTTGTCACGTAAAATAAAACGCGCCATTTAGTTACTACTTCAGCACACCGGTGGGTTGAAGAGTAAACCCGCAACATTTACAATTTATATTTACACGATCTGATTTAAACAGAAATCATATTCCGATTTAAAGCTTTCGTGACTGCAAGGATTCATCTTCTTTGGTTCTTTCGGTAAAGTCACGTAGAATGAGAATAAAATAATAAATTAATGAAATAAAATAACACAATAATATTCTCACGACGCTGTCCTCGAGACAGTCTCGTCCCTTCACCTGATGAAGGCCACTTGTGTTGTGGCCGAAACGTCGTGAGAATTTTATTGCGTTATTTTATTTAATTAATGTATTATTTTATTCTCATTCTACGTGACTTTACCGAAAGAACCAAAGAAGATGAATCATATTCATTTTGGATGATATGGGTCGTGAAGGTCTACGTGTTAAACTGGCATTTTGCATAACAGAGAATTTTTTGGGGTTCGATCACGTAAATATAAATGTGTCGTTAAACTCGCCACCACCCGACACAGACAATTAGCAAGGTTTGTCACGTAAACAGAACATGCCAATTTGTTACTAGCACAGCAACACCGGTGTGTTGGAGAGCAAATTATATTTATGACATCTTACTCAAAGAAAAATCGTATTTATTTTGGATAGTACTGGTCGTGAAAACCTACGTGTGAAACTGGTATTTTACATAATACCAGTTGGATTTGCTGTCCAACACCACAGTTGTGCTGTAGCAGTAACGAATTGGCACGTTCTGTTCACGTGACAAAACTTACTAATTGGCTGTGTCGGGTGGTGGCGGGTTTAACGGCACATTTATATTTACGCGATCTAACCCCAAAAAAAAACTCTGTTATGGATGATATTGATCACGAAAGCCTACGTGTTGAACTGGTATTTTGCAGATTACGTGATAATAGCGGCTTCGTGATGGCCTTGCGACACCTGAATATCGCGAATACCAAAAAGGTGCTTGTGACCTGTCTCGGAAGAGGTGGCAGTAACCACGTTTAACCCCACCACTCATGAGCCGCTCGCTCAACCTCTGAGCCGCCTGGGCTGGAGGATATACAATCCAGTGGTGGGAGATGTTTCTTCAAATAAAAAAAAAACGCCATGCATATTTTAACATAGCTCGTAGCGGTGGTTATTCTTTTTTGTTTACTTACAGTATCTTCTACCCTGTTCTAACTCGCTTAATTACGACGACAATAACGCATCGGTGCTGTTCGTTGAGGACCCGTGTTCTACCCGAGGCGATTGCCTTCAGCACCCCGCTGCATCCTGGAATAAAACCTTCAGCACGCAGTTGCGTCCTGGAGTAAAACCTTCAGCACGCAGCTGCATCCTGGAGTAAAACCTTCAGCACGCAGCTGCGTCCTGGAGTAAAACCTTCAGCACTCAGCTGCATCCTGGAGTTAAACCTTCAGCACGCAGCTGCGTCCTGGAGTAAAACCTTCAGCACCCAGCTGCGTCCTGGAGTAAAACCTTCAGCACGCAGTTGCGTCCTGGAGTAAAACCTTCAGCACCCCGCTGCGTCCTGGAGTAAAACCTTCACCACGCAGCTGCGTCCTGGAGTAAAACCTTCAGCACGCAGTTGCGTCCTGGAGTAAAACCTTCAGCACGCAGCTGCGTCCTGGAGTAAAACCTTCAGCACGCAGTTGCGTCCTGGAGTAAAACCTTCAGCACGCAGTTGCGTCCTGGAGTAAAACCTTCAGCACGCAGCTGCGTCCTGGAGTAAAACCTTCAGCACGCAGCTGCGTCCTGGAGTAAAACCGTGCCGTCGGTAACTCTGCCGTTCGTGTGCAACAGCCAACAAAAAAAACCGGGAACAAATTAAAAAAACCCCGCTCAATTAATACGGGACTTTATTTGTGCAGGGGCGCGCAAGGCCGCGTGCATACATCCTCATATCCTTTTGTTATTAAAGTGTCAGGAGATATTATCTCCGAGCCTAATGCATGTGTATTCAGATTTCCTACCCCCCTCCCCTTCTCAGCCTCCCCCCACCACCCCACCACCCCTCCCCCCCCCACCAATGCCCCCCCCCCTCCCTCACCAATGGCCCGGCTCCCACCGGCGTTTGTTCGAATCGCCGTTCGTGGGCAATGACCCTTGTATTCAGATTCACCGGCGTGCTATTTGGCTCAAGATGACCACTCACAGCGATGGCCCGCCGAGTCGAGCAGAGGCCACGAGCTCAGACAAATGGCCAATCGCTCCACTGTGCAACCACCCCCCCCCCCTGTCTAAAGAGAAAGGATAGAAAGGAAAAACAAATAATAATAAAATCCCGTTCCAGTAGAGATGCAGGTTCAATGCTGTATCGATTCCTTCCCAGGAGCATTAAATTCAATTAATTTTAGTGCAGCCGGTGTGGGGACGTTTCAATAAGAAATGTGCCCTTCCGTGACTTCTATCGCCTTTAGAATAAATAACAAAAACATGAAATTATAATCACTGTACAACAGTCCTTAATTAAATCACGGACATAAAGCAGCCGAGCGAAATGCATTGTTCACATCACGGAATTCGTCCATGTAAAATGTGCAAATGCACACAGCTCATCATCATCAGTCTAAGTGTTGGGGCATTACCTCAGTCGATTGGGAGACATCATCACTTCATGCCTTCCTATCCTCCCATCTGCTTTCCATCACTCTCTGGTCTTCTCCTCCCTCATCAGAGGCCACCATGTCTTTGGCCATACCTCTTCGTCTTCTCGTCCTTCCATCCCCACCTCAAAGAACCAGGCTGGCGATCAGAATGAGTGTCAGAATCTTCATGTAGACTGGAGAAATCCGTTCAGCTAGCTATGAAGCTCTTTTCCGCAGACGTCCAATCAGTTTCCACCATCCTCTGCGAGTAAACCGAGCCAATTCGGTCTCGCGTGTCCTGGCCCTTTCAGTCGTTTTCCTCCCTCTCCTCTCGGGGTCCATGCTTCCGTCGTGCGTTAGCGTAGGCACGAATAGTATTTTGTATAAGAATCTTCTCCGTTCTTGTCATGTGGTGATGGGATTTGTGTTGCTTTTGGCAGGCTCTGTCATCTCATGTTAATCTGCAAACGCATTCGTGAAAGGAAAAAAACCGTAACGGATTACAGGCCTTTGTCAATCCGTTGCTGATTACAGGTCTCCCCATGCTGTGTCGGTCATCGGAGTTATTTGGCCATACTTTGCCATTCTGGTCAGTGAAGGGAGGTGGGGGGGGTTGGGCTAGAACTGGTTCAGATCTCACGAATATTCGTTGTGGTCTGGCCGTGACGGCAATGCACGTCTGTAAATCCCGCAGTGTGGGGAGGTTTCTGGATCGCACAGCATTCTAAAATGTCCTTCCCATGGGCGTCGACAAGATGCCGTGCCCTGGCTCGGCCAGAAGAAGAAGGCAGTAAAGTAAATGCGGGCTCCACGTGTTCCATTTGTATGCGAGAGAGTGTTGTCCCCCTGGCACGCGTGGGGTTTCTCCAGGTGCTCCGGTTTCCTCCCACACGTTAACACCAAAAGCACCTTAATATATAGAGGACTGCAGAGATTTGATAGGATGGCCTTTGAACTTGGCACCGGCACGCTGCGTGGCTGCTGCCTTTCTGCTCGTTTGTGGTGCCTCTTCGCGGTCTCCAATCCATCCTCTTTGATGGCGTTGGGAGGTGGGGGAGCAAAATACCGTGCTGGTGACGCATAAGTTGAAATCGCGAGGTTCGCATTGCGATGCCCTAACCGCCGCGCCACCGATCGCAACCAAATATAGCATTGAGCAAATAGGAAAATTACTCGATGTTTAAACACTCGAGACTCATGTAATGCGATGCAGGCTAATTCATATAAAAAAAATTATCCCATTAATTCATCGATGGGAGCGCTCTCTCTCTCTGTCCAACAAAGGCAGAGAGTAGCAAGCGCCGCACATTTAAATCAAATTAACATCTTGACCCAAATGATGAATTGGATCGTGGTAAATACTGCCGCTCATTAGCAGCGTGCATTAAGAACGCCGATTGCGGTTGCCCGTAATCAGCTGTCATGTTTCGCCGTCAAAAAAAAAACTGTCCTGCAAAATAAAAACAAAGATGCTCCGTTCCACCCACGACGGTTTGTCCCATATCGTTACCGCCAAACACCCACACCATGCATTATGCAACGTGTGTCGCCAAAAATGCCTGCAGCTTACAAACATTATTACTGCCTAATTGCCAATAATTTGTGATGTGATGTCACGATAACGTACACAATTATCACGTTACACGTGACCCAATTTGAATTACGGCGCCGGAGCTATTTGCGCGTGCGCGTGCGTGCGCGTGTGTGTTGGTTGCAAATTCACAACAAAGAGACGCGCGCGCAATTATCTGAACACAGTCCCTGGGCCTGTTCTTGCAGGTCAACGTAGCCTTAAATGAGTAGCTGGTGCGGTGGGTAAACATCAACACTGTGACGACGCAAGGACCGGCCAGGCGGAGTGCTGGCAACCTTAATACCCTCGTGGGTATCCGGTGCCGGCCTTCATAGGTGCTCGCAAGCAGCGCTTGCCCCGACAGTCTGTTAAAAGGTTATACGGGAGATCTTCGTCTTTATTGAAAATTCGCAAATTTCCCTGCGGTAGCTAGGTTGGGAATGCGCCTTGAGGAAGTGAAATTTGACTGCGCATTCTCCCTTCAAGGTGGCTTTTTGTCTCCTTATTGCGGCAGAGCCAGGCACAGGCTGATGATCAAAGAGTCTCGTGGTAATGTGCACGCGGCAAAGGAAGGCATTTGCCCTACAATAATTTTGCATTCAGCATGGAAATAAAAACCGATATAATTTTTTGCAGGAATAATATACGAACATGATTTGGGCATCATTCCACAATTACAGACTTTCATTGCATGCAGTGTAAACATGTCAGTAACGTGAGAAAAAAAACCGCATTACCACTGAAAAAATAAACACCAAAACCGGTGCGTACGTTACATCAATAAATGTATACGCAGCATCAGATAGCATATGTTTACGCTTTGTGCCCGTACCCCGTACAGAAGCGTTAACAGATGGCTTCAGGTCGCTTCCCCTTGGGTAATCTATTACCAACAAAAGTGCATCATGATTATTTAATGCATAAAAATTTGTGCGCTTTAATCTTTCCAGGGTTCGCTTGGAGGTCTCAAGGTTTAGTTGCTTCTCATGAGCAGCAGCAGCAGCAAGTCGCACAGCACAGGCCCACCCCGGGATTTCCCGGACGTCTCTCGTCTTGTGTCGACCCCAGGATATCCCTCCACCTATGTCCCCCCCCCACCGCCACCTCCTCATCACCTCTCCCCTGGGGCAAAAGAAGACGCAATTTCCTAGCCGGCAAACGTTAAAGATCCCGCATAAATCCTCGAGAGGCAGAGCGAGAGGAAGCGGGGGGGGGGGGGGTGGGGGGGGAGCTAGCCGGCCTTCCGTCCCTTCGTGCACAGAGCTGTCGCGGTCAAATTAACCACCCGTATTAAAGAGGTAATTTCAAGCGAAACAAAAAGGTACCGCTTGTAAACAAGCCCGCGTGTGACGCCGCTTAATGGAGTGGTGCAGCATAAAGATTTTTATATGAATGAAATAAATAAATTACCTGCCTGCCTACACGATAAATAACGCGGGCGGTTTAAGAAAGCATAAGGAAGAGAGGGAGGGGAGGGGAGCTGCAGTGCCCGACTGCATAATGCTGACTTCACTCCCTCAATCACAGTCGGGATGTGGCCACACACACACAGACAAAGATCCTCCGTATAGCCTTTAGCAGACCGTTGGGGCAAGGGCTGTTAGGGAGCATATATAGAGGTCCGCACGGCGGACGAGGGAGTGGGCGGCCAACACGTATGTACGTATGTTGAACTTTTTTCGCAACGTACCTCCCCAGTTGCGATGTTTACACGCCACAACAGGTACTCATTTGAGGCTGAGTCGACCTAGGGGAAGCCCAGGACAGGTTCAAATTTTCGCCACTGTTATTGGTCGTAAGCGAGATTCGAACTCGGGTCGCGGGGTTCGTAGCGCAGCGCGCTAACCACTGCACTACCGCTCCCCACGCACACACACGCACACACACGCACACGCAGACGCAGACACACGCACACACAGACGCAGACACACGCACACACAGACGCAGACACACGCACACACACAGACGCAGACACACGCACACACGCACACACACGCAGACACACGCATACACGCGCACACACAGACGCAGACACACGCACACACACGCACATACAGACGCAGACACACGGACACGCACACACACACGCACACACAAACACACGAACACACACACGCACACACACACACGAACACACACACACGAACACACACACGCACACACACACGAACACGCGCACACACACGCACACACACACGAACACACACACACGCACACACACACACGCACACACACGCACACACACACACACGAACACACACACACACGAACACACACACACGAACACACACACACACGCACACACACGAACACACACACACGAACACACACACACGAACACACAGACACGCACACACACGAACACACACACACACGAACACACACACACACGAACACACGCACACACACACACGCACGCACACACACACGAATACACACACACGCACACACACACACACGCACGCACACACACACACGAACACACACACACACACGAACACACACACACGAACACACGCACACACACACACGCACACACACACACGAATACACACACACGCACACACACACACGCACGCACACACACACACACGAACACCCACGAACACACACACACACACGCACACACACACGAACACGCGCACACACACGCACACACACACACACACACGAACACACACGAACACACACATGCACACACACACGAACACACACACACGAACACACACAGACACGAACACACACACACGAACACACACATGCACACACGAACACACACACGAACACACACACACGAACACACACACACACACGAACACACACATGCACACACACACACGAACACACACACGAACACACACATGCACACACACACACGAACACACACACACACACTAACACACACGCACACACACACATGCGCACACACACACGAACACGAGCACACTCCAAGACACGCAACGAGCGCTGCCGGGCATCGCCTCGGCGTTTTTGTGACGACTCGCGCTTGCTCGATGTGACAGCTCGGCGATGATGAAGAAGGGCCATTGCCCAAAACGTCGGGAAAAAAATTTATACAGCGCTATTAACGAATGCGTTGGGTTTATTGTTATTCGCGATTGTGCATCACTGTCAACGCAACAGAAACAGGAAAATCGCATCGAAGCATGCCGCGTCCGATGCGTGCCGTGATAATGATGACGATGTCGTAAGGAGGAACGGCAAAATGTTACAGGAGTGACGTTACGTTTTTTTTTTAATCCAGTCGAGGGCTACGTAGGAAGATGTGGAAAGAATCTCAGAGACAACGATCCGGAGAGGTGCACCGCAGACAAATATAGCGATATGAAAAATATCAATGAGCTTGTGTTAAAGTTGTTTATATATATAAACATTAATATAATATTTCTTAGAACCTCAATTCAAACTGATATCTTTTCATGAATCTGGGTGGGGGTGGGGGGGGGGGCTGAGCTACTTGAGCGCCTACGCTTTCACTTTGTTTTCTAGTGCGTAAGCATTCCACCACTCACTCACAGAGCACATGCGTGTCCGTACGCGCAAGTGGAGAGTGGTGCACGAGATATGTTCCGATGTTTTGAAGTTGTCCACCACCTCGGCTCTGCGCCAAGTGTCTTCCGTTCTGCTTGGGAGATGTGCAGCGAACTGTTTGAGCAGAGCCACTCCTTTGAAATCTCACGACGAAGCTTGTTTCATTTTTGTTTTTGTTCCATACGATTGAATTCAAAAGAGGACTTTCTCACACTTTGCACAAGTGGCATAAAAACGGGGCACAATTTCCGCTTGCATTAAAGCTTCGTTTCATCTGCCGCCGCCGCCGCCGCCGCCACCAGCAAATGGGATCACGCGTGGCGGACACAATGCTGGTTCGGCCAGCGACATCACACCGCACGGCAAAAACACCGCGAGCTCTTGCCGGGACGCTGCCGCGGCGTCTACGGTTTGGCAGCGCTCGCCGGAGAGGTTCGCCGCTTCCGTTCTCGCGGGCGCATCGGTTGAAACGCGACGGTCCCATGAAAGAAGCTCCCGGTACGTGGTGCGAAACGTCGGGCGTCGCGAGCCTGGAAACGTTGTCGGGGAGCTGACACGCGCGTTCGAGGGTCACGGATCCTTCATTGCCTCGGGCCGCCCAGCGGCGGTATGAAGGTGGTAAACCACAGCTCTTGTCAGTATCGGTGCGGTGATGTGCGGGGGTTCCTCTCACCTCGACCAAGAGTGCGTGTGGCAAGCGTGGGAAACGCGGGCAAAACAAATCTCACCGTAATAACCTTTGGTGTTTTTTTTTTGTGTCATTCTTACAGCGCAAGGCTAAGCACCGAGGAGCTATGTTACGCGTGGCGCGCGAAATACCATCGAGAGAGACTCTCTATTGACACCTCTGGGGCATTCGCCAGCACCGACGAGAGCATTACGATGCAGGGCTGCACCTTTATCTTTTCCAGCCGGGTGGCTGTACGGTAGAGCGAGCTCAGCTCGCAACGACAATCGGAAGCGTGCGAGTTCCAATTATGGTCGAGGGTCGACGCAGTGCATCATCACGTCTTCCGGGGTCGTGGGGGGGGGGGGGGTCGATAAAATGCGTACCAATTTGCGAGTAAGTCAACGGTGTTTGGTCCTATGGATACACCGCTGGTTTTCAGAGCTGTGCACGGGAGGTGAGTTGCCAGCTCCAATGCGCAAGGCGGGCGGGTACGAGGCGAGCCGTTTTGACTTTCACGTTTTTCTCGCTCAGTGCAAACAGCTGCAGCTGCCCTTTTTTTTGGCACTCGAGAGCGGCACAGGAGTGGGAGCGGCGGAGGCGCGTCCACAACCCACGACGGGCGACGCGTAAGAACCACCCCCACCCCAAGGCCGTAGCCATCGAGTCAACATTGGGGGGGACCAAATCTTCCAGGGGGTCTGGGGTCCCCCCCCCCACATCATGAAAAAATCTAAATTTTAAAACTAATTTCCTGCCTAAATTATTGAAACAATTCACTAACATATGGGATGGACTTTTAATTATTATTTTTCTTTTTTTACAATGTCTAAGTGTATTGTATTACATTGCTCTGTTTTTTTCTTTTTTTTACATTTTCTTGTAGTATGTAATGGCAGAGATTAGGGATTCATAAAGTACAACCATAACCACAATCATATGAACAGAAATCTATGCATTGTTATATGAAGACAAGTCTAGATTTTGTGGCCAAGGTTTAGCAAATTGTTGTTTATATTAACACAGCATCGCAATTATTATTTTTTTTAAATATTTTTTTATAGCAATATATTTGGGGGGACATCTTGAGCATATTAGATTATTTGGGGGATGTGCCCCCCCCCCAATATAGATTATAGTTAAGGCCTTGCCACACCCCAAACCCCGAGCGAGCTTGGGAAATCCGACGGCGGCGGCGACACTTGCCGAGGCGTTTACCGCTAACGCAGCGACTCGACACCTACAGGAAATGCATCGGCAAACACACAAAAAAACTGCCACAGGTGTTGCATTTAATTATCGCCCCACTTTATCAAACCGAGCGTTTGCTCAGCCCGCGCACACGGTGTTGCAAGCAGCATTGCCGCCTCTATAAGCAGATGGCGCGTCAAAACCGATAAAAGCCAAAATAGACCCCCCCCCCCTATTTTTTTTTTTTACCGCGTTCAGCCTCTCTGAGCTGTCACGTCGAGCGAACGCGCGACTCGTCACAAAACCGCCGAGGCGATGCCCGGCAGTGATCCTTGTGCGTCTCGACGCGTGTTCGTGCGTGTGTGTCTCAGCGTGAGGAGCGGTGGCGTGGCGGTTAGCGCTACGAAACCCCGGCGAGCCGAGTTCGATTCCCGCTCACGGCCGATCACCAGTGACGATTATCTGCACCGGTGCTGGGCCTCGCCTAGGTATACTCAGCCTCAAATGAGTAACCTAGTGCGGTGAATAAACATCGCCACTGCGGAGACAAGGGTGGCCGGGTGCAGTGCTGGCCACCCACCCCCTCGTGCCAGCCTTTGTGAGGTGTTATATTAAGAATCCTTGTGTGCCTGCTTGCCTTCATTAACTGTTCAGGTGTTGGCAACAGAATGTACCGTAGCTGCAAGCCTCATTCGCGAGAGGCATGGTTTTGGCAACATCATGCCTCTCGCGAATGCGTCTTGCAGCTACGGTAAACTCTCGATTTTCAGTAAATCTCAGGACAGTAAGATATGACTCGGGGGGGAGATTTCATCCAACAGTGGATTGATCATAGGTGCTCCTGCTGCTGCTGAGGATGATGATGATGATGAGAATTCCGATGATGCAAAGCATATCCAAGCGTGTGCTGTGATCTCTTTCCGTGTCATCTGTCAAGGAATGTTAATCAGAGCCAGAGCTGCTGGGAAGGTCCCGGTGGTGGTCTATTTTGTTAGGTCGGATTTAAAGCGTGGGCCGGAGAGGAAATTGTGATGGGGAGAAGGGCAATGTTTGTACAGCTTGACTCATCTGAAGCGACTCAAGAAGTTGCGTTATTATGTTACCGATGTCGGCTGCAAATGAACACGACGGCGCTTCTTGCTGTCGGGGAGTACTTCAGCGCCACGTTGAAACGTGGATGCGTGACTGCGTGTCTCTCGGTGCTATTTATATTTCTTTTGTCGACCAAATATCCAAAAGGTTGGATACCCAAACGTCAAAGTAGTTTGACCTGTTTTCTTGCCAACGACAACCTACCAATCAACTGAGAGCCCAACGATGCACCTTGCAGCCAACTTAAGTCCCGATCCCGATTTTGGGATCGCGCTGCTGCTGTCGACACCATCCTAGAATCTCACGCGGATCCAGAAGAACGCGGCTGGCGAACAGAGTGGAAACAATGCAGATGTCCAGAGCAAACATCGTTTTTGAGACCCCCAAACCGTCGCGCCTTCTGGCTTTGAGAATCGGTGGAACCGTGGACCGCATCGGAACATCAACCTGCTGATGTCCACATCTCCTCCATGAATGAAAAGTCAGAAAAAAAAGCCACAGCGGTGCGATTGTGGCCATGCGACCTACAGTAAACCCACTGTAGCCTCTGCTCCTTCAACGGAGGAGGAGGAGGAGGAGGAACAGGAAACGACACGAACCGTCTCTCTCTGCTGAAGCCCTCTCGTCACGGCCAGCAGCAGAGACCTCGACATTGACACCGAGCTCCTGAACACGTTACTGTCATGCTCAAGAACAGATATGTTAATTTTGTCCGCAATTTTTTTTTAAATCATTTTAGTAATTCTCTCCCGGTCGGAAGCAGATGAAGGCGCAGCCCTGCAATTTCTTGCTCATGCCAATGCTGTGAAGAAGCCCCCCCCCCCCCCCTTCCCCCTGGCTGGAGATAGAGAGGCTCTCTAAGATCTAGAGGATATTTTGGCCTCCTCTTATACACTGGCCAGATCGTCTTATAAGAGGTGGGGGGGGGGGGGGGGGGGTGTACCTACACTTTACTCCACCAGACGCGACCTGACGATCAACTAACTGCTGTGAACTCATTCATATTGCTGGGTGGATGGAGGTGGCTTGAGGGGTGGGGGGCTTAAATAAACTTTAGTTTTCTGAGTATAGTCGACTCAAGCAGTGCAATGTTGAGGAGCATGCAATACACCCCCCACCGATATTATGAGGTCAGCCAATCAGCGAACTCCGTAAATACTTATCATATACATGCATAGCTCATTAGTACGGTCGGTCTTCCTCGGTTTCACTGGAGTCTCGAATGACTTTACTAAATGATCTCAGTCAGCGTCTTCAATCGGACTCCGTGAGCTCGTCTCGCCACGGTCTGCCGCGCTTTCGTCTTTAGTGGGGCTGCAGCAGAAGCAGCTGCGGCAATCGTCGTCACGCTCGGTGATTTTCCTTGACACGGTCATCGTTGACGAGAATAAGCATCGCTTGGTGTTACTGGCGAATATTTTCAGGCATTTCGTACGCAAAAGCAAACGCTGCATGCATGCAGATACGCGCGCGCGCACACTGGGACATTGTGGCACCAGAGCACCACGCAACAAAGCCAGAAACCAAAGTTCAATTCCCAGCCACAGCTCACGTCAACTGTAAGTGATAACTTTCACACGAGTTCTGGGCCTCCACCAAATCACAAATCAAAATGTGGACCTGGCGTCTCGTGTAATCATCAGCATTGGGAAGACAAAGGCAGCAGTGGTGTGACCACAGAGGCCTGAATTGGTGCTCGCTAACAGCACTTGGCCCACACGGTGTATAAAGGTTACACAGGGGATCTTTGCCTTTGGTGCCGACGCAGACAAAACAGTGGGAAGCCATGAAGCGCGTTGTTCGCGTACTGCGAATTTGACTCCTGGCCACGGAAAACATGAATACCAAGTGATATCAAAATCTCTTCTGGGCTTCAAACGTTTGTATTTATGTTTGGCGTATTGTTGCACCTCACCGTATTTATTGTTCTTCTGTAATTATGGTTCCCCGTGGATCACGCTTGCAAACGAGACTCATTCTCGTCCATTGAGTTCTCAAATGGCCTCAACACAAAATCAACCTGACACTTGAAAACGCACCGAGGTCACCGGTGCAGCGGTGTAAACATCAATGCCGAGGAGCCCCAGCAGGGTCCATGGCTATACGGTTAATATTTGTGCGTGCGTGTGCCCTTGTGTGCGTGCGTGTGCTTTGCACTCTCGTGTAGCGTAGGAACTAACATGTTTAGACACACTCGGTTCATTTCATGTCAACTTTGGTGAAACTTTTGGGAATATTTTTTTTTGTTGTATCGAACAAAGTGTCTGACTGCTGCAATACTAACTGCACACACTCGACTCAGACCTGGTGGCAGTTTCCTTTGGTGGGGTCAAGTGTGGGCAACCGACCAACTTGCATATCGTATGCCAGGCAAGGAAGAGTGGGGTTTTTTTGGGGGGGAGGAATTGTTCGAGGGGAGTTGCGGTAAAAAGAGCAGCATTGTCTTCTCAGAATGGAGAGCAGACTGAGCATCCTTTGCAAGCTAAAGGAGCAACCCCGCAATTAGCGTGCTTCATACAACTTGCGGGCAGAAGGCCCTCCACAAGAGGACGCTCGAGAGAGACCCCTCTAAGAGTGCATTTTCTTGGCCTACTCTTCCACGCGCGGGCACGACGAAGAGGTGGAAGGTTACCCACAGTTTACCCCACCACGCGCGACATGCCGATTGATCAACTGGCGGTGCGGGTGTGCCCAGTTACAACTGATGGCAAGGCAGAGGCGGCGAGGAGACGGTGCAGGGGGTGGGGATGGTGGGGATTCATGAAACTCCCACCGTTGTTTCAACTGCAGCGCCACAAGGACGATCGAAGCGGCGACCTCTGGATTTGCAAGGGCGGTTCGTCAACCACCGCGGCAGCAGCGTACCTACCACCTTCATAGAGGAAACGTTTCTCTTCCTGCAGTGATGAGAGCGTTTTGGGTGGCCGAGTGGGCCTTTAAATAAAATAAAAAAATGAAAACTTGCAAACGCATGGGTTTTAAATGTTTTTTTGTTGTTGTTTTGGTTCCACGGTCATTATAAATACGGGGGGAAGGGAACAAAACAAGCGAGTAGGTAATTGGGCCGATAGACCCGCATTAAGAGTGGTGGTCTAATTAGGTTATCCTCGGTGCATTGTGTTGCTGCTAATTATGAGGCGGCCCAGCTGGAGTAAGCAGAGGAGGGTAAACGGTTAATCAGAAAGGTTTTAGCTGCGTGGGGACTTTCTCTACCTATTTTCTAAGAAATTCAAGTAAAAACTCCAAATTGCCATTTGGTGTTGCACCGGTGTCAGCGATACTTACAGACACAGACATCGCCGCTAATTTTAAAGTTTGAGCACTTTCGACCATTTGTAAAACAAAAATAAATCGCAACCGGCGCTCGGCGTATTGCGGATAATTACCGCGTAACTTTTAGTGCGATTGAATTTGCCGAGAGAATATCCGGAATTACGCGAAAGGTTACATCAGCGCTGCTGCACCTAACTAATGCAGAAGATGCAAGAGGAAATCGCTATATATTATATAGAAAACAACACACAACGAGGATGAACCTAAATATATTAAAACGATTCTTAGCACAGTTTTTTTAAAGTGGCAGTAGTTGTCACACTTAGGCTAAGGTGTGCTGCCGAGCAGCTCACCGATGTGTTTTCGGGTTACACGACATCACCACCATCGTTGTTGTTGAGCACATACGTCCGATGCTTCGTTCCACGTGCTGGGAGACTTCGGGAGGAAAATGCAATGAAGAAGTACCCAGTACGTGGAGCAGCCCGTCGTGGTCAGCAACAACGTCAACATCAATGACGCCATAAAAACCCCGAGCGCAGCGGTGAGAGCTGATCTCGATTATCTATGCCTGCTGCCTATTCGTTTTGTAGTAATCATTATTAATTTGTTGAGCATGAAGGCACGGACCGAACAAGAACACACATGGGAGACTCGCTATGAAGGCCGACGGATGTTTCATATTCTTTATTACGCAGATGAATAAATATTGCATTGGATTGGGTTCATTATTACTTTTTTTTCTGCTCTCTCTCGAGCTTCCTTGCTACCGTGCCCAATGCATAAAGACAGAGGGCATGGTTTATAATGACCCTCTCGGAAAACCAGTCTGAGACGGTGCAACAGTGCTGCCGTGTCCGTCGTGTACCAGTGCCGAGCCTTCTCCGAGTACTCCAGTTTCCCATGACCGACATGGCACGGGCAGGATTTTATCCAGCAGTGGATTCATGAAATGCTATATATTTATAATCACCATCAGACATGACGGGTCTACTCACCGCTGGTTGAAGGCCTTCCCCACACCTTTCGGTTTCGGTGAGGGGGGGGGGGGGTGGGGTTTTACCATACTTAACCGCATTGGTCAGTTCAAGTTAGTGGCTATAAACGAATTGTTATGATGAATGAATGTGAGATGGGTGACAATACGAGCACATGTACAGACACCGAGGCCTTCGTCCAGCAGTGGATATTTCAATAGCTGCTGATGATCGTGATCCGCGTACGCAATCTGTCCATATTCGTTTTCGATGGAGTGGAACGATGGCAGGCTGCCTTCACGCGGTCCCACTCTGCCAAGTGCCAAAACATCAACGAATGCCATCAACGTGGCGACCCAACATCCACCACGGTCGATGTCCCTGTCTCCAGAAAAATAAAATAAAAAAAAACCGTCAGGACAATCGCGGTTTTGGCACAGAAAGAGCAGTGGACACTTCCCAACAAGGGTCACTCAGTGAGCCAGAGCAGGCGACGCCTGGCCATCGCGAGCTTGCCGCTGATGGTACACGCAGTCACAGTGCACGTGTGGACGTGGGCACGTTGAACTTCATTCGCGCCGTACATAGCCACCCTCCCCTCCCTACCCAGCTCCCACCCTCCCCTCCCTATCCTATCACCTCCCTGCCCACCCAGCCCCACCCTCCCCACCCAGCCCCTCCCTATCCCCTCCCTATCCCCTCCACACCCTCCCCTCACCTCCCTATCCCCTCCCCACCCAGCCCCACCCTCCCCACCCAGCCCCTCCCTCCCCACCCAGCCCCTCCCCACTCTCCCCTCCCTATCCCCTCCCTCCCCACCCAGCCCTCTCCACCCAGCCCCACCCCTCCCATTTTTGGATGCACGACGGACGGACAAAATAATCCCCTGTGGGCTGGTGGTGTAGTAACCAGGAGGTTCCTACCAGTATTTTTTTTGCCGACACGCGCTCGCGAGCCCCGGTTGCAGATGTTCACTTTCCCGACACATTCCTTGGCGACAGCACGGATTGTCCCCCACACCCCCACCCCAACCCTGCCCGGTCTGTTTCCGTTACCACCGCGGGGGACATTTGAGGTTGTTTATCGCTTTGTTTATAGCGCGATCAGCTGTGTGCCGCGTGAGTTGTCGTTCGTGAGCCCCCGATTTGAAAGGGGAAAAAAACAGCATCGTAAGTTTTCAATGTAAATGAAGCTCTGCTCGGACAAGAGCGGCGCTTTCAGTCTCCGACGCCTCCAGTGCACAATGCAACCGGTTGCAAAGCCTGGTTGTTGATGTTGCTCCGTTGTTATGCACTCCACGTGGAGCTTCTGCTCACACCGTTACGTAGCCAACCGTGCAAATCGGAGGTGCGGGAGAAGCAAAATGCACGCGACACACAAAAGATCAGGTTTGGGGGCGTCGGTAGCGATTTAGCACGGCTCTGCTGAATACGAAGGGAACGACCACGTCCATATATTATATGCCATGTACTTGATGGGAGAAAAAAAACATTATTGCACCGGGGTATATATATAGAGAAAGAAAAGCAGCAATACATCGATAATGCTGAGAGAAAGAAAGACTGAAAGTGGAACACGTGCAGGATGAGAGAACACGTGCAGCAAGTTCGAGACGTCATAATATCGACTGGAAAGAAATGCCAGTGGGTTCTGCTAGAGACGCGCCGATTTAAACTAAACTCTTTTTATTTCACCAGGTGAGCCCCACTGAACTATCTAGCTTTTTTTCAGAAGCGACCTGCCCACAAATCATAGTTAAACGACGTGCCTTGCGTGGAAATGTATAGCAGCCAAACAATCGAAAAGCGTGCTGATTCTTAATGTGTAGTGGAAAACCGGAGGACCCGGATAAAAAAAATCCATGCGACCACGGTGAGAGAGACATGCAAACTCTAAAATGAAGAGGCATCAGGGTCAGGGATCGAACCCACGAACTCCACCATACCAGGCGAGGTAGTTGATTTAAATGGACGATGGCGAGCGGGCGAGAATAGCAACGGAATGGTGGTCAAAGGATGGAGAACACGCCCGAAAGAGAGCACGCTCACCGCGGAGATGGAGCGGATGAAACCAACTCGTGTGCAGGTGTTAGGTATCGTTACAATGCAGGAGTGTGAGGGACGTTCAAGGCTTTGGTAGGCCTTCATGCTGCAGTTCACTGATCATGAATAATTCTGATGATGATGATTTTATGCCCATTACGTGTATACTTAAGAAATAAACACAGATATATTGCCTGCGTGCACGCAATTTCACTCAAAATGTAACGATGGAAGAAATAATGATATTAATAATCGTGATAATATTGTTTGAAACATATCTTGTAAGACATTTATCCCCTGCAGGGGAAATGAGACCACCGCTTACATTGAGTCCGATTGCAAATGATCGTTGGCAATGAATTGTGGACAACATTCACGTTTGCATTAATGGATCAAGCTAATTGATGGAATTATGGGGCATGTAATAAGCAATATTGTACGTCTAATAAAACTGTTCTGGCAATTTAGTACACAAAGTATATCGCTCATAGGCTTAATAGGATTTGTTTCATCCTGGTGAATTCATTGCAACGCCGCCTCGGGGATCCACAATACGGTGGATATCTCCGGCAATCGCAAGCCTGGACAAAGGGAAGAGGGTCGGGCGAAAAAAGGGATGCCGATACTTCGGCCGTGAAGAAAGACGAACAAAACAACGAAAGGAATTCAATGCACATGACGACCACGGAGGAAACAAATGATGAAACGTCCAGTGGACACCTACGGGCTATCGGCCCATGAATCGTGATGATGATATCTTTCTCACGGAATGCCAGCCCTTCCTTTCTCCCCACGCTGGATCCAATCTCATCCAGCAGCAGAAACTGCCGAGAATCAATGCTCGCGCATGCAAGACATCTGCCCTGAATGTCCATGAGTCGGGACCCGGTGTTCCTCTGGTCGGTAGGACGCGGGGTGGGCGTCACTTTAGTAGTTCCGATATTTTTTGTCAACGTGGCGAATAGCAGTGAATTACGCGATAACCACGTCCAATGAATGATGGTTATCAAAGGAACCACTATCATTGGCCACGTAAACACATCGGTGCTTGAGAAGGAGTGTTTAAGGGCGCTTTATGAATTTAAATTATTATTATTACTACTACTTGTAACGTTTAGCTACCTTAACCGGTATCGATTCGTGCTCCGGTCCGTTGACTATTAGTTTCCGTGAAAAAATGCATCGCAGTGTTTAAGGGTTTTGGTTGGGGAGAATAATTAAACGATGGCTTCATGCGTTTGCAAACGGTGGTGTGTTAAAGCCTCCCGCCTCAATACGTGTGCAATCTCACTCTCTCGCTTTCCTTGCTTTGAAATCAGCTTCTATTCGTCTTCTGCGTTTGTCCTCCCCTTGCCCTATGATATTTGTTCAGTGATGATGTACAGCGCCCTGAGTATCTCGCTGAAAGGCACATTATATATGTAAATGTATTATTAGTATTATACATAACGAGAATGGTTATTTGGCTCCTGCACGCAATGCAATATTAATGCAATGGAGACGTTATGCGTTAGAGAACATACGCAGAAACTACATGTTCGCCGTTGAAGTTATACACAAATGAACACAACGCGCTTCAAGTTCATTTTGTTTAACCAGGCGGGAAGAACAAGAGTGCAGCATGAGTCTCATTTTACATTATTCTGCCAACAATGATGATTGTTATATACAGGGTGCTTTAAAAAGATGGACTCGATTTGAAATCTCTATATCTCTGCAACCACGAACCGCCCATTAATGAAACTCTTACTACTTGAAAGGGCGGGGCATAGAGAGGGCGGGGCATAGAGAGGGCGGGGCATATACTTTCAAATGATTACCGCTAAATGCCTCTCCCATCGCACAAACAGCCCCCTAGCCTCAGTCATTCACAAGATGGCGACCCCGCAAAATAAGGCGTTTTGAGTTCTGCAGTTCAGCAAGACTGAATCCGTAATTGTGGCGCAGCATGCGTCTCACACCCTGCGACTTTTTCTTGTGGGGATACGTCAAAAAACGTGTTTTTGTGCCACCATTAGTGACTAATCTGGAAGACTTCAATAACAGAATCACGGCAGCGGTAACTTCAGTGGAAGAAGACACTTTGAGAGGCGTTTGGGACGAATTCAACGATCGTCTCGATCTTGATTTGAAGCTTTCGTGACTGCAGGAATCCAAAATCTTTTGTTCTTTTTGGTAAAGTCACGTAGGTATAAAATAAAATAAATCACGACGTTTCGGGCGCAACACAAGCGTCCATCATCAGGTGGGAAAGCATGGTCTGCTGCCGAGGCAGACTTTTAAAACGTCGTGATTTACTTTATGTTATACCTACGTGACTTAACCGAAAGAACCAAAGAGTATATCGTCTCGATGTTGTCTGAACAGCAGGTGGAGGGCACAGAGCATTTATAAAATGGATTAGTCAAATTTGATAACTCATTAAACTGTTCGTAACTTTGTGTAATTGTAACATGTTGCCATCGTGAAATATACTGCTTTGAAATTGGGTCCATCGTTTTTAAACACCCTGTATAATCCCAACCGAGCAATGAATGTGGAGTGTAGTAGAACGACACTACTGTATTGGCTCGGTATGGGGGCTGTAGGCAGATGTCACGGGGGTCATGTTGAGCCGTAACACTCTGCGTGAACCCAACAGGACACGTGATCGGATAAAGGGGGGTCAGGAGCCCCAGGGGGGTCACGTGGTTGGGGTTCGGGCCTTCCCAAAGGATCGGGAAGGGGGCGCGGCCTGGAACGGAGCCGGCCATGCCGGAGTGGTTATAAGCGGTGTGTGGACGGAGAGCTGGGCTGTTCTGCCATGCTGCTGGATCATCTCTGGGATGAAGCTCTCTGGTCTCCGCTAGTGGACCAGGCAGCATGTTGGACTGTCCTGGTCCAGTGATGTAGTAACCCACGTGTGTTAGCTAAGTTAGGAACGGTGGCTACCCCCTTAAGTCGCTATGTGAAGTGTTACCCGTTGTGTTCGCTAATACATAGTGTTGCCTCAAAAGTCCAGTGTGCACCTGAATTTAACCCACCACACGTGCATGTGTCATTTTCGAATTTGGCAAACGTGGACACAGCCAAGCAACGGCCTACTCTTGCGAATCACGTCAGGGGATCTTTAACGAGACGGTGCGTATTTATACGGTTTCTATTATTACACCGGCAGTAATAACCGTGGCGACCGCTGGATTCGAACCTGCTAAGATATTTTTAAAAATGTATTTGGTTACCTTCCTTGTACTTTGTACACCCATCTTGTTTTGGTATTGTTTGTTGTTATGACGTTCTGACCCACCCCTGCTGGACATCTATTAAAAAGAGCTTTATTGCTCAATGGCTTTCTCCTGCAGTCTAAAGAAATATTCTGACGGCGATTCCGGACCCTGAACCTCGGCAACAAGCGGTGAACGCGCGACCGCTGGGCACATGCACTGGGAACATACAACATATTTGACGCCATGGTGGCGAAATGTTAAATACCTTGCCTGGTATACAAGAGGTTGTGGGTTCGATCCAGACCGACGCTTGTGCTCAATATTTACGCGATTAGCCACTTCGTTGAGCTACCACTTGTGGCCAGGTCGCTCCTGAAAAAGACCTACACAGCTCAGTGGATCTTACCTGGTAAAATAAAATAACAAAAAATAGTTTAGTAGTTTTAGCATGTGCGACAGGAATACGGATAGAGAGTGCGGTGTGCGTCTGGGTGGGCATGGGCTGGATACGTCGCGAGGAGGCTTGGGGGCCAGTGGGCGAGTGGCAGGCGGAGGGGGGAACCGGTTCAAGAGGACATCCACTGTGGAGATGGAGCGATAAGTTCGGCCGGTGTTGTGCGGGCGCTGCGTGGATTGTTCCATCGCAGGACTGCGAGGGATGGCGACCGCTTAAAAAGGGCCTCACCGTCCAGATGGAGATCTATCGTCGCTGCTGATGAGTGATGGCGAAGAACTTGTAAAACTGTAAAGAGGATGTTTTCTAATGGAATGTAAAAAAGTGAAATGAGTATGTTAACAGCTTTTCTTTTTTTAACCAACCGATCGGGGACGTAAAGTATTAACACCTTGGCATATTCCTGAGACGTGTGTTTATTTGCACATGCGCAACCTTGTCTGGAGTTTGCATTTCACAGGAGTGAGCGTGTTTTCAAACTGCGAGAAATTAGCCGAACAGCGGGCAAGTGGCGCGCGCTCACGCTCATTCAACGCGACCGGTGTCATCCGAGCGCGGACGGCACGAGAGTAATATTTTCAGACGTTCGTAATTATTATTATTAAATAACTACTAAAGTACAATTACCATACCCAGTCAGCTAGTAAAGGGGGAATCAAGAGAGAATGCATGTGACGGTTCCTTTATTCGCTGCCCTCTCAATTGGACATCTAACACAGGAGACTGCCCAAGGTGCTGTCCGGCCTGATTTTCGCTTCGTCGTTCATCTTGAGCATCGTTCCTTTTTTATTTTACTTCTTGTAATTTTCTGACAAGTATTTCTCATTCGTAAGCTCTGTACAAATACATTTGTCATCGCCAGTCATCATCATCATCATCATCCATGATCATTCCACTGCTAGATGAATGCCAACTCACAGCGTCGCCATTCCACACATTCCAGCCTCGCAATGTAACAGATGCAATCAATCCATTTCACTCCTGCGCGGGAGCTGACCTCCTTGTCATGCGGTAGTCATCTCTCTGAGGCGTGCTCTCTCCTTTGGCTGCCATTCTATCACCAGTCTCGACCACCAGCCTTTTTTTCCATTCCTTACATCCGTCCATGCATCACGTGGACAAATTGTTTGAGTGTTTATTTTGTTTGTGAATTGTGCTAAAGTAAGAGCAGCACAATTCACGTCTTTACTTCCCTCACCAGTCAATATGACATCTTTCTTGTGTGCGTGTGTCCTCACCACACGTGTTCCTCCAATCTATGTCGCTCAGCATGATTCCCAGCATGCGCATCTCCGTCTCTCCAACTACACTTTTTTTTTTGCAGCGCACAATTAACACCGCGACTTAAACCTGCGTGTGGTATCAGTATCGTCACCACGACCCGCTAATACCAGACGCATACGCAAGGCAAGCGGGTGGGGCACCAAGCTGTTTCACAATCCTCTGGGCCAATGTGGATCTTTTTTTATTGGAACGACTTCACCTCCACGTTCTGACACGTAAACACGCAGCTTTTGGGCTTCATAAAATTCCTTCTCTCCTTTGTTCCTCTGCCACGTACAAGAGCGTAGCACACTCACGAGCGGCGTCTCGCAGCAGGAGGAAGAGGAGGAGAGCAATGCTCAGCGGCAGCAGCAACAGGAGCCGCAGCAACCACCACTGCACGAGTGCTAGCTGTTGCAGCAGCAGGACGCCGACTTGGCGACCGGTTGCGCAAAACCGCCCACCGACGAGGATGGCGAGGGCTTTACCCTCGTCACCTCGCACAAGCGCAGGGTGAAGCCCGGCCACGGCGGAGGAGGCCACGTGGCCCCTGACCCTAAGCGCGTGGCCACCGCCAATCATGAGCCCTACCCAAAAGTCACAGAGCAGGATGTGCTCGATGGCGACCCACCAGAGGACAGCACGATGCAAAAAGCGCCGCCACCGCCGCACGCCGCCTGAGCATCCTCAGGGCAAGAGGAACCACCAGCCGGTGCGGCGGCTAACGGCGCCACCCTGCAGGAAGGCGACGAAGGCCTGCTCAACTCACCCGAAGGGAGAGCAACAGAACCTCTACTACCAGAGGGCAGCCACCCTGTTCCCGATGGGGCCCTGCCATCACCAACGGCAAACGAGGTTTCTGCCGAGTCACAGTGTGACGAGCTGGAGGACTCGGACGACGAGGTGTCAGAGACTGAAGGAAAGGAAAGGTGAGTGAGCTCAGCTACATAAGTCCACAGCGAGTGCGATTACACACCTGGGGACAACCACAGCTGCCTCGGGAAAACTTTCAGGAAGTGTCTAGTTAGGGTCAGGGCCACTTTCCCTGACCTCACCGCTTTCCTCAAAGCGTCCCAACAGATTTGCCGCAACAGCGACAGGTTTGGTTTCTAGACTCAGGAATGCTACCGCCTGAAAGCGTTCATGCACAAAGCGAAGAAGGAGCTTACTTGTGCCCAGAAGTAACCCGGCCCCCCGCAACTACTGTTAACACTACCACCACTACACAACAACATGATGGCTTAAGCTATTAAGGTTGCTATTCTGAACTGTAACAGTGCTCACAGTGACAAGAGGTGGGACCAGATCTGCCGCATTGTCAGGGAACAAAGCAGATGTGACTCTCCTTCAGGAAACTCACCTCGACGCCACTGGAGACCCAACGCCAGCCTTTTCAAGGCGGCCGGGCCTTCTTCAGCCACACCGAGGACATCCTCGCCGGCGCGGCGATTGTGCTCAGTTCACGGTTTACACCAGAAAACGTCTCTTTCAAATAAATCGTCAAAGGTCACTTGATTTCTGTCGAATTCGTCTTGAATAGATCCAACCTCAGGTGCTTTAACGTGTACGCGCCGAGCAGGGCCCTCGAGAGGAAGCACTCGCGACAGACGACATGGACGATGTGCTCACCGTCGTGGGGGGGGGGGGGGACTTCAACTGCACCCTCGACCCGGCTCTCGACCGCTTCACCACCGAACCTCACCCCGAATCGGCACAGCCGCTAACCGACCTCGTGCAGAGACTGGATCTGCGTGATATGTGGCGACTACAGCATCCAGCCCAGCGGAAGTACTCTTTGTGCCGCTGCGGCTCTCAAGGCAGGATAGGCCTTGCTAGGCTCGACCGACTGTACGTCAACGCCAGCAGCGTTAACCTGCTCGGGGACAGTAACATCGTACCCTCCGGGTTTTCTGATCACCACCTGGTCTCTGTGCTGCTGCGAATTCCTAGAGCGGGGTAGCACAGCGCCTACTGGAGACTCAACGTGCAGCTGCTTGACGACAGACTTCAGGAGAAACCTTCAAAGCCCTTTGGGCTCAGTGGCTACCTGCCAAAAGGCAGCTTCAGCTCCCACCAGCTATGGTGGGACAACACAAAGGCGCAGGTCAGGGCTCTCCATCAGAAGTTCAAGAGCCAGCACGCCGCCGCCAAAAACGAGGTGGCGCACCAACTGCAGAACGAGCTGCTGGCACTTGAGGCAGAGCTGAGCTCATCCCACGGCATACAGCAAGGTGAGACGCTGCTGGAGAAGCAGCGGCTTTTCAGGTCCATCAAGGACGAGCAGGCACATCGTGGTTTTGTGTGCAAAAAGATGCAGCACCTGTCGCAGATGGACTCTCCCTCTAAAGTTTTTCTTCTGCTTAAACAAAGCACCGGCCAACACCAACAATTTCCAGTTTGCAAACCCCAGATGGACAAACAGCAACATCTGAGAGCGAGATCGCCAAGACCGCCAGAGATTTCTACTCGCAACTTTTCGCCGCCGAAATCATACACGACGAGGTTGTCCAGGAGATACTGGACGGGGGCCCTACCTTATGAGTCCGAGCAGAATCGTCTGGACAGCCCCGTCACCCTGCAGGAGCTCCACACCGCTGTGAAAGGGCTCGCAGTTGGTAATGCCCCAGGATTAACGGCACTTCGTTTGAGTTTTATGCGGCCTTCTGGGATGAGCTTGGCCCTCCACTACTACAATTGTTGACGGAAAGCCTGCAGAAGGGTGAACTCCCACAGAGCTGCAAGAGAGCGGCGGTCTCCCTGCTACCCAAGAAGGGGGACCTGCGCCTTGTCGAGAATTGGCGACCCATGTCCCTCTTGTGCGCCGACTACAAAATCTTCTCCAAGGTGCTGGAAAACTGTCTAAAGACAGTGCTGGGTCAGCTGATCTTGCCGGGAACAATCGTATTGCATCCCTGGACGGTGCATATACGACAACATCGGTACGGTCAGAGACAATCTCCCTTGCAGAAGCGCACATGGACTTGGGCCTCCTCTTCTTAGATCAGGAGAAGGTCTTTGACAGGGTGAGCCACGAGTACATGGCCAAACTCCTAACATCGCTCGGCTTTGGCCAGGCCTTCATCTCACACGTTAGGCTCATGTACATGGGCACATACAGCCTCTTGAAGATAAACCAGCGGTTCGGCGCCCCTTTCCCTGTAACGAAGGGGGTCAGACAGGGATGCCCCATCTCGGGGCTGCTGTACACCCTGTCCATTGAGCCACTGCTACGCCACCTGAGACGGAATCTGTCTGACCTCAAGGTCCCAGGACCTGAGAGCACGGTCGTCAAGCTCTCAGCTTACACAGATGACATGTGCGTCATGCTCAATGACGCGCATGACGTCTCTGCGGTCTGCCGGGCGGTTGCAGTGTACGAGAGGGACTCCTCCACCAGGGTCAACTGGGCCAAGTGCGAGGCCCTGTGTTTGGGATCGCGAGGCGGTGTTCGCTCTGTGCTCCTGCCAGGAGGAGTCGTTTGGCGGGATGATGAGTCAAGTACCTGGGGGTTTACCTGGGGAAACCACGTGACGTCGCTCTTAACAACTGGACCGAGCTGGCCAACACAATCGAGGCTAAATGACTGACATGGGCATGCCTCGTTCCGCAGATGTCCTTCAGGGGCTCAGTGCTCGTCACTAACACCCTGACACCTTCCGTGCTGTGGCACAAGACCAAGGCACTCCTGCTTGGCTACTCACCAGAGTCAACTCCTCACTCACGCACTTCGTCTGACATTGGAAACACTAGCTCAGGCCGGCTGTTCTCTGCCTGCCGGTGGGCAAGGACAGCCAGGGTCTGGTGGATGTTGCCGCCAGGGTCATGAGTTTCAGGCTCATGGCAGTCAGACAGCTGCTGTACGACCGGGAGGAGCTACCCTGAAAATCACCGGCCCTCGCCCTCCTGAGGAATGCAGGGAGGTGCCTGGGGTACAGAATAGAGCTCTTCCTGATAGACCTGAGCCTGGTCGATTACACAAGCCTGCCAGGTTATCACCAGAGCCTCTTGGAAGCGTGGCGGAGCTTCGAGTGGAGCAGAACACACACGCCCTACAACCTCGCGCAGTTCCTGAACGAGCCCTTGTTCTGCAACGGCCTCTCCCAGGGGATCAGAGGAGAGAGGACCCTGGCTCTACGTCTCACATCAGCAGGGCTGTGGACAGTCTTCCACCTCGTGCAGGCCCACCAGCCCAAGTGGAAGACCGCAGCAGAGATCGCCAGCACCGCGGGACTCCGCTCCATGCTCGCTGGGGAGATGCTGCTGCGGGACGTGCTCCGCGCCATGAAGGAGCTGCACCTGCAGCTGGAGGCGCCAGGGGATGGTGGCGGCGCTCCCCCCCCCCCTCCTTTCTGGAGTTGTGCTTCTCCTGCGCGCAGCTCCCTGGCCACAGAATCTGGCAAGCTATTGATGTTCTGAGGCTGGAGCAACGTGCCCCGAACACAGCGCTCTACACGTGATGTGTCAAGGCGCTGCATTCCCGGGACCTGGCTGACCTACCAGACAAAATGGAGAGACCATTTCTATCCCCTCATTGCGGCCGCCCCCCAGTGGAAACCAATGTACAAGTCTCCCTTAGCCAAACGATGCGGTGACCTCCAGTGGAGATTGGCACACTGCACGATGCCATCGGTCGTGTGGCTCAGCCGAATCTCGCCAGGGGTAACAGACTTGTGCATTTCCTGCGGTGCCAGGGAGGATCTGCCCCACCAGCACTTACACTGCCAGCGGCTCAAACCAATGTTCCGCCTTTTGGGGGGCGTCTTCAGGCAACTGGGGGTACCCTTCTACAACAGCAGCTTCGTATATGGGGTGCCTTACCTGGCTAACAAGCGCCATGACCTCGCCAACTTCGCCTGTGCTCAGGCGAAGATGGCGGTGTACAGAACGATAAAAAAGATGCTGGAAGGTGACACTGACAGCTGCTCTGTGCTTCCAGTGTTCAGGGGCCTGCTCAAGGCGCGGCTCTGGCTGGAGCACGCGTACCACACACATGCCGGTGATGTGCACGTCTTCTTCGAACACTGAGGAGCCGGACAAGCCCTCTGTACCAGCGTGCACGGCACCCTCATGTTCACCTTCTGAAGCACTCGCTCGTCACCGTGGCGTGCACGATGACGACCACGTGACTTTTATTTGTGTTGTGCACGGTGCATTTAGAGCCACAGTGCGTGGATGTATAGTGTTTGTTTATTTGTTTGCTGGTGACTGTGTATTTCGTATCGGAATCGCCTCCATTGCTGTTGCTGCTAGCAGCAATAAAAGTTGTTTACAAGTCAAGTCTCCTCAATCCTCCCAGCAAGCATTCCCAGGGCCTGCACTCCGACGGCGAGGCTAACAATCAAGAAGGAACCAATAAACAGGAGGCACTGCGTCGGGGTAAATGCGGTCGGGATGATTGAAACAAGTCTCAAAAGAGACATCATTTCAGGGAAGAGCGAGCATGCTTGTCTTATTAATAGCGGGGACCTGGAAACGATGAGCGTTGTATCAATCTAGGAGAGAGAGCACGCGCTCTCTCTCTCTCTTTGGATAATAGACCGAGCAAAGGAGTCTGGGGCGGGGAGGAGAGGGGCTGGGGGGAGGGGGGGCTCTCGGAGCCAACCGCGGATGCCTCGCTGCCCATATTTGCCATCTTCGTTCACATCTTGACATTTACTTTGTAAATGTCGCTCGCATAACCACCACTGCTTGCCATGCATTTCGGGGTTTTTTTCATGTCATATTTATGTCATGTTACACCATTAAGAAATGATTACATTTTACATTAATATTTATAGGCAACATTCACGGGTAAAATTGAGTTCTGCGTGGTGTTTTTTTGTACGACCGCTTTGATATTCACCCGCTCGTTCGCCTGTTTGTCGGCGCCCTTTTAGGGGCAACGCTTGTAGTATATTTGATGCGTTGATATGTTGCGGCGTTGTTCTGAGTCCTGTTTTGTGGCACTACAGTTTCTCGCAGATTATTATTATTTGTTGTTGTTCCACTTAGTTTCAATTTTTGAACATCTCACGGAACTTTTTTCCTTTCGATTCATCATATTTTTTTGTGCCGAGCCATGCAATAAATTCATTAACGATCCCGTCTCAAGTTCTGGGGGGTCGGGTAGCGCTGTGCAGAAAAAAAATCTATGTTCAGATTCGGCCCCTGCCTCCGCCAAAAAAATAAATAATTTGTCACAGCGTGGAGTTTGTCAACGTCTTAATATTTTTTCTTCAAACAACCTCAGCAAAATGCCCAATTGACTCGCGGATTCCAGCGTCAACAACTTTGCACCACGCGCGATCTCTCCACGTGCCACGTTTCACAGAGACAAAGATCCCCCGTGTAGCCTTTAACAGACTGTTGGGGGCAAGTGCTGTTAGCGAGCACCGATGATGAAGGCCGGCAAGGTACACGAGAGGGTGGGTGACCAACACCACGCCCGATGACCTCTGTCTCCCCACGGGCGACGATTACTCACCAAGTACTGTTTTTTTTCAACGGTTTAGTTTAACTTCACTTGTGGTTGTCGTGGTCAAATCTTGTGATAAAAAAATGTGTCTACTTCCTGTTGTCCAATCAATTCCAAATTTTGCGCACGTACTCAGATCCGGAGACAATTCATGCCTGTAAAATACAATAAACAATAAAGTTAATCAAATCACGACGTTTCGGAGGCAACACAAGCTTCCGTCATCAGGTGTAACTAGCACAGCAAAATTGGTGCTGGAAAATTATGAAGAGGTTTAAAGACTAAACGTGTGCTGGACCATGCTGATGGTGGCTCCCATTAAGGAATGTGGAATTTCCAACTCGACCTGCTTCCGTTCCTCCATCAAAACGACCCATATCTGCTCCCTAACCCATCCTGCTGCTACTCCACCACCCAGTTACAACCAGGCCAAACCCCGACCCATCTATAACCACTCACACCTGTCCACCATGACTTACACCACCACCAATTTTAATAGCCCCACTCTTTATTTTAACCGTCCAATGGGGAAGAGATATCGTCATCCTTGTCTAAACTTTGAATAACTTTACCATACTCATTATTTTTCACAGCGTTTGCACCCAAAGTAAAGACGCCTGCGAACACCAAAAGCACGAATCCGCATAACGTTTAATATGTGTGTAATTCACGTAGGAAATGTCAGACCCAGCCGTTATATTTTTTTTACCAATGCTACGGGGAGTTAAAATGTGTTTGTTTTAATGTGCAACGATTTTCTCTTGTGTCCAAATTTAATTGTATACTTAATTTAACGTTCGAACAACAAATACGCGAGTCACTTTTAACACAAGGCAAACACAACACAAAAAACCAGCAGCAGTAGCAGCAGCAGCAGCAGGTCAATTAACATTGAGGGGCGCAGGTGAATTCGATCGACCTTTGCTTTGTAATTAAAACCGCAACTGTGCGTATGCGTGTGTGTGTGCACTCTGGCAGTCACACGCGGCAAGGGTTAAACGGCTATGGGGGGGGGGGCAGAGTTGGCTTGCCGTTGGTTGTCGACGGGGCCTGCCGTCGACGCACGGTGTGGAAGAGAACGCTCACTCGGCTGGCATGCCGCTGTTGCGTGTCCACCGCGACGGGCAGAGAGACTCACCACCGCCTGACTGACAATGCCCGTCGAGCGGCAAACATCGCTGCCAATGTCCAGCCACGCCGGACGCCCGTAATAGCGACTGCTGTTTTGTTAAGAGCGACATCGGCGGGAGTTGTCGAGGTTGGAGTTCTCGTCGGCTGGCGAGCCCCCCCCCCCCCACGTGACTTATCGTGGTCGATGGTACAAGGTGCTTCAAAAAAACGTTAACATTTCGGACAACTTGCAACAACACCACGAGAAAATGTGCCTCCGGGCTCTGGAGACCACCTGGGGAAGATTCCAGCCGTGTGTTGACAGTGATGGCGAACAAGTGGATATTCTTTGACTATTCAAAGCTGTTAACATACATTTGTTATCATGTAACAGTGAATTATCCGGTTTTTTTATTTGTTAAAAACGATAGTCCCATACAAGTGTTAATATTTTTTAAGCACCCTGTATAATGGTTGCCCATTGGGGGTGGGGGGCAGGAATTATTATTGGAGAGGTATAGGCACGAGATAGAGATAGGCGCCACGGTGGCGAGATGTTAACTACCTCGCCTAGTATACAGGAATTCGTGGGTTCGATCCCGACCCTGGTGCCTGTATATTTGGAGATTGCATGCTCTCTCTCTCTCTCCCCGTGGTCAGGTGGATTTAGAATCAACATGCGTTTATTTAGAATATTTGCCTGCTATAAATTTCCACATGATACGCCTATTTGTTGAGCCGTCTTTCTTGACCAGGTCGATTCTGAAAAAGCTACATAGCTCAGTGGGCCTTACCTGATAAAATAAAAACATGTATTGAGATTTGAAGAAGGTACAGGTGAGATAGAGCTGTGGTAAGATGACCCGATGTAGACAAAAGACAGAAACGGAGTTTATAAACGGAGTGATACAGACAGGGATGAGAGATTAATTGGGATGTTAATTGACACAGATCCAAACCTCCATTTTTCAACAACAACAAATTTGCATACCCCTTTGAGCCGCATGGGGTGCTTTGCGTTTGCGTGCTCTTCTAAGGGCCCAGAGTCACCACTGCTCAGGGCAGGAGGGTTCTGAATTTCTTTCTCCAGCTCTGAGAGCAGGAGCAGTGTCAGGCACGAGCAAACCAAGCAAAAGCTGAGGACCCCAAGTAGCTCAAGGTGGTGGTGGTGGTGGGGGGTAGATTCAAAATAAAGAATAGTAATGCATCAATTTTCAATTTAAGTTAAAATCTCCCACAACATTTTCAAAAAGTTAATTAACTCAAAACAGCCAATTCACCTGTGTCATATTTGTGTTACTTATCTGTATGTATCTCTCCTCTCTCATCTCACTGCATCTCTATATTACGTCTACATTTCTCTCACCTCACTACATGTACTGTATATCTCTTGTCTATGTCTCTTCAGTAATCTCACTAGGATTTTATAAATCGAAAAGAGGTGGGGGGGGGGGGGGGGGGATCCCGTTGGGAGAGCACCGCCACTCTGAGAGGGTTGCTGTGTGTGTGGTTTTTTTTATTAATTGAAATGGCTCTGGCGCGCGCACACACGCTCGGCTTTTTCGCAAAGTCCAATTTGAGCGGGCGGTCGGAATTGATCAATGATTGCACCAGGAATTTGTTTCTGGCTTGCGATGCTGACAGGAAAAAGCTGCTTTTGACCGGAATCAATAGACGTGTCAAAGGTCAGGTTAAAGCATCCCAACGGGCGCGCCTAGGACGGATGCTTAAAGAACAAACGCGATTGAAAACCGAGCCAGACGCCACCACAACATACAGACACAGCGACAGACTTTAAATGTATAACAATGTTCTTATTTTCCTTTGGGGGGGGGGGGGTAGCGTTTTTGTGTAACTCACTGGGGGAATAGTCTGCATTTTCCAAATTGTCAATGTTTTAAACTGGTAACGCCTGTGATATCCTCGCTGGGACCTTTGCGTATTTCAGGATCGAGAATGGCATGGAAAATATCATTAATATTCAACACTTAGTGGCATGCACAAAAAGCAATCTTAAACCCAAAACATGCCAATTCCCAAGTGCTCGCACAAGCTGTCATCCTGTCTCCAAAATGCTCATGGAAAGGTTGTTCCAAAATGTTTTTTTAAATCTTCGCCAAAAAAAACTAAATTAGTTTCTTACTATTATGTACATGTTTAGATATTCTCAACAAAGTTGGAACGTGAGTAGAGGATTTTTTTAAGATACGTTTTTATTTTATTTTTCAATTCGTAACACCGTTCGGTTTTGCGATAATTCAAATCACTCACGGGGAGTCATCATTCATGCGTGCCGATAAAATAAAACGATGCTGATTGAATCGCGGAATGGATACGTGTATATTTTTTACGGTAGCAAACACGTTGCAAATTGTGTTAAGGAGATGCGTGCTGCCAAACAGAGAACACTCCTGGATTCTACCCTCTGGCAACACGCAACAGGATTGCAATGACTTTCGCTCTCATTTGTGTACTTTGAAAATGCCCATTGGTTGAAACGTCGCCGAAAATATGTTTTTCTTTCAAGACCACAGAGTTATTGCGTTGAGTTTATTGTTAATCTAAGCACATAGTTTATAGATGCGTACCATGATAATGGTGGCGATGTCGTAAGGAAGAACTGCAACTTGTACAGTTAAGTTTTGATATCTACTAATGAGCTAATTTGGAAGATGTGGAGCGAATCTCAGCGAGAAAATATGCAGTGAGACCGAGAATTATATAGAAAAGAGACGAAAGATAGTGAGCACGCGAAGAGATAGCTGCCCGACAAGGATAGCGATGGGAGATGTTGTTGTTAGTTTCGCATGTGCACCATTGTCAACGCGCATCATCGTCAACAAATAATGTCTCTCTTTAGGATCAGCAAATGTCATTGCTCTCAATTGACTACCCTACACTTTGCCGTGACCGCCACCAACAAGATTCCCACCTTGCAGTCCAGTCACTGAGTTTATTCTGGGTAAGGACCCTTTGAGACTGTTTTTCGATGGCGACCCGGGCAAAACGACTCTAAAATAAGTATCTGCGTCAGAGAGAGAGGGGAGGAGAGTAAGGTTGAAGCAAAAAAAACTAAAATAATCTCGTTTTGACCAGGTAAGGCCCACTGAGTTGTATAGCCCTTTTTCAGAAGCGGCCTGGTTATCACAAATTATATCTCAACGAAGTGACTTATCACGTGGGAATCTATCGCTGCAGCCAAATACTCCGAACCCATATTTAAAAATGTGGAGGAAAAGACCGGAGAACCCGGAGAAAAATCCCCACGACCACGGGGAGAACATCCAAAATCCAAAAATACTGGCTTCAGGGTCGGGAACAAACCCACGATCTCCTACATACCTGGCGAGGTAGTTAACATCTCGCCACCGCGGCAACTCCACGTGCACATTGTGAACCTCTCCTCAGTTTGAGCAATCACTGATGCAGTGGACTGATGAACGTTGGTAACGATTTCACAATGAGGGATGAAAAGCGAACACTGAGAATATATTGAACACAGACGTTAACGATGGCAATCCATAACGCTCTGCAAATCCACTGCTGGGTTTTCAGGCCACATTATGACGCGGCCGTGATGGGGATTATTTGACCATACTTCACCATCGCTGGTCATTGCGGCTTGGCGAATGGAAAATCCACGACGGGCCCAGGTTTCACTACCCCACTGACTTTTAGCCCGTAGCCTGGAATTGAACTCACGTGATCCGTGTCACCGTGCAATGTGTAAACCACTGCGCAACCGCTACTACCTCACACCTGTTATCGATCGCTCTGATAGCTACGACTGGGTGCAATAATATTACACGGGCACATCCTAACACACGGTGCAAACGTGTGAAGCAAGTGTTGCTAGAGGGGGCCTATGAAGGCCAAGGGGACAAGCGAGAAAGAGGGTGGCCGGCACCACGCCCGACCGATTGCGACTCCCCAACTGGTGATGTCCACACACCGGGCACTCTTTTAAGGGCGAGTCGACCTACGGGAGTTCCAGGATTAATGCCAATATTTGCCACTGTTATTGGACACAAGCGGGAATCTAACTCGGGTCGCCGGGTCAGGGACTCATTTGAGCTAACCACTCCACTACCGCTCCCCATACACACCCGTACAAAAAAACACATACACATACTCTCACCCAGAGCTACTCCGTGCAACAGCCAGTCCCACGCTATTGTAATGCGTTACTTGAAAGATTTTCATTATACAGCTTAAATCTTATATCATATTTCGAGGAAGACAATTATGCAAATCGCAAGTTGCCACTGCATTCTAATTATGGAAATTTCAAATCCTCTTCATATCAGCTGCGCTGATTATAATGAGGAACCCATCATGAGCAATGAGCAACATTACAGTATGCGCGTGCGCGCGTGCGCGCGCACGGCCACGTGTCCGTAATTAAACGTAGCATCCTCGTGCTGTTGTGACCCCCACCTTCCCCACCTAGCCGTGCAGAGGCTGACCAATGAGACGTGTAATGGCTCGCTGGCTCGCTCGCTCTCTCTCTCTGTTAAACCTTAATTGAGCCTGCAGAAAAAAGGGAGAGAGAGAGGGGGGAGGGGGGATGATCGGAATGGCTCCTGAAGGCCCATATCACACGCTGCGACGTGTCCGATTTTCCAAAACCGATTGTCACCAGAAGCTGATTACCAATAAAGGGGGAGGGGGAGGAGGAGGAGGAGGGGGGGTGTAGAGGAGAGGCATTGTGCTTTGATCGCAAGAGGATTTCAAACAGACGGCTACAGACGCGCGCTCACGCACAAAGCCATCCAGTGCACGCGGGGCGATCACCGTGCGAGGAAATCCTCAAGCAGGTTTTGTCGTGGTCGGGCGATCGCTCTGCGAGTCGCCTTTCTCCCTTTACACGGTCTATTTGTTCCGCGTGAGAAGGTACCGACAAAGAGGGCGCCGCGGAATAAAAACGAGGCTCTGTTTGCCCCCCCCCAGCCGCCCCCCACTGAGGATTATGCGTCGGGGAAAGAAGAAAAAAACTCGCCTCCACCGGTGGCGCTTTCATCCCCGCTGCTCTCCGTTGGCCTTCGCCTCGCTCTCAACGAGAGGCAAATTTCGCGGTTCGCTGATGATCGCCACTCCGAACTGCGTCCGCACCGACCATGGCATTTTAAGACTCGGCGTGTCCCTCTACTACTTCATGCCCTTAACCCCTGAACCATCCTCTCCCCCCTTCATAACCTCGCCCCTCCCTTCCCCTATCACCACTCTTCCTTGCCCGTTTCCCCCCCCCCCCCCCCCCCCATCAGCCAAGACTAACGTACAATTTATAAGTCTTGCCAGGCGCTTTGACTAAAGCGATATATTTCCATCGTAGTTAAGATAAGATTATCAGATACGAAAACTTGATGATGATGATGATGATGATTGATGATGCACAAATGGAGTTCACAACTCTCCGACAGTGCGAGGCGACTGTGGTCACACGGAACAGAACAGTGGATCGTGTAACGACTCGACGGCAGATTCACAAATACGGAGGAGGAGGCTGCGGCATCGGCACCGGCACGGCGATTGACCACCCCGCTACTCCTGACGCAATCATCTGGCTCAACCACCTCAATGCACAACTATAGCTGTTGTTCTACATCAACATCGGCCCACATCGTGATGGCTTTGGGAGGGGTTTTTTTTGTGCGTGTTTGTTTTGCTAATGTGGGAGACTAAATGCAGCGTAGAACTTCCAGCAGAGCCTTCTGCTGCTGCTGCTGCTGCTGCAGGTGGTCGAGACCAATGATGGAGCGGCAGTTAACGGAGGGAAACGCGACCGAGGGGTTACAACCCTTGCTGGAGACGGAGCAACGAAAGCAGCTCGCGCGCAGGAGCGACACGGGTCTGGCCACGGGCTTCCACTCGAGACGGGAGCCACGCAGGGGAGACAGTTTGGCCGTGACATCTCGAGATGATGTTTGAATTACTTCTGGCCTTTTGTATGGAGGTGGAGAGTGCGAGTATGGGTGGGGGTGCGGTGGTGTAGCGGTTAGCGCACTGCGTTACGAACCACCTGGCGACCCGCGTTCGATTCCCGCTCACGGCTAACACCAGTGACGATTACCTAAACGGGTCTTGGCTCTCCCCTAGGTCGACTCGGCCTCAATTGAATACCTAGTGCGGTGTCTAAAAACATTACCACTCGGGAGACAGAGGCGGCATGGTGGTGGCTACCCACCCCCTCGTGTGCCGTACCAGCCTTCATTAGGTGCTCGCTAACAGCACTTGCCCCATCAGTCTGTTAAGGCTATACGGGGAATATTTGTCTTTGTACGAGCCCCGTGTTGTAGTGACGATTGGTGCTTCACGTGACTTTTTCCAGGCTGCGGACAATTACTGGAGCGGTGGCGCAGTGGTTAGCACACGGCACGATGAACCAAGCAACCCAAATTCGATTCCAAGCCACTGCTAACATCAGTGACGAATGACATCCTGACCAGTTCCTGCCTTCCCCCGATGTTCACCAGCAGCCCTTTAGCGTTGGGGTCGAGGAGTGGTTGAGACTGGAATGGGTTGACTCCCCCCCCCCACCACTCCCCCCCCCCCCACTTCTAAATTCTTGCAGTCAAGTCGAAATGTCTGATAGTGCACAATGTGTACACAGAGAGGGAGCAGATTGCATGACAGACAAAAGCAGATCGAATTCTCTTTGGCGTTTAACATTCGATTCAAGTTTGTTTAACATTGGCCGTGCCGTAGCACCCACCGCCCCCCTCAGTTTTTTTGCGGGCTCCCTTTAACCAAGGCTGTCGGACGGCTGATGTGCATGGCGAGTGTATTTGGCTGCTATAATTTACACACGATAAGCCACTTTGTTGAGCTACCATTTGCGATAGCCAAGTCGCGTCTGAAAAAAAAGAGCTACGTATCTCAGTGGTGCCTTACCCGGTAAATAAAAAAAAACATCGTAAGTAATTGCATATCGGTGATATGGAAAAAATATCCCCTGTGAGCAACATAGCAGGACGGTTGTCACGAGTTTGATACTTGACGAGCCACACTGGCTACCCATTAAGCACATGTTTTCGCGTACATTATGCCTACTCAATCTGCTCCATCCTATCTCGCCGATCAGACCCAAATCGACGACGATCCGCGGCTCGCGGCCATCTGCTGCTGCCGCTGTAGCAGCAGCAGCAGCGTGTAAACCTCGCGCGTGATACGGCCAGATCAGTTTCGGGGTCTCCGGGCCCAAAGACGCTGGAACATGCTTCAAAGGTCATGTTCGGGAATCCATCACCGAGTCCGAGCCAAGTTCTGCTGGAGACTCAAAACTGTAGTTGTTGTTGTTGTTTCAATGAGCCTACTTCAACGTGTGATCAATGCGCATTCGTGATGGACTGGACTCACACGAGTTCTAAATTGCTTACGTGGTGGCTGTCACGTTGCTTAAATCAGGAGGGCTGACCGGTTGGGGTGTATCGAGTTGCGCTGGTGTTCGACCCCTCCTGGCTGTTAGGGCTGTCAGCTTTTTTATTGCTCCCCGAGCTGACACCGACCACCCCAGGCAGAGGAGTTACAGCCGTGGAGCAGGCTACCACAAAGAACATCAACCGAATAAGAAATCAATACAAGATCAGCCACACACATCCACTCACACCTACGGTCCCTACCGCTTCCCCGAGACACACAGAAGCTTTTTTTTTTGGGGGGGGGGAATGGGGGGGGGGGGGTCGTCCACCTCCCCTACGCAACTCTGCTTCGCAGAGTCGCCGTCCTCGGACAGTGGGAGATGTCCGTGGGCAGCCCAAGCGGCTACCCCGTAACCCGATGGCAAACAGACTTCGCTCTCGGCCAGTGCCAGGCTGCAGCTCGATGTCTTCCCTGCTCCTGACGCTCCTGGCACGCCTCTTGGGGTCCCAGACGTGCCACCGGCCTTGATTCACTCCCAAGGTTGGCCGCTGGAAACACAACAATAATAACACCGTCACCTAATGTTTCCCTGTACGATATCTATTCTGTAGAGTTGGAGACAGCCCTCAACTCCTACTTACAGTGCTGACCCCCTGGTCCTCACTCGTCTTGCGCCTTGAGGGTGGGAGCTAGCCCAGCCGCCGCCGCCGGGCACTCCTTTTATAGGGCTTCGCAGCCTATTGTTCGGTCCCTGGGCCAATCCCGTGAGAGGTCCGTCTATAAATAACCTACGTTTCCCTAGACCTGGTTGGCGTGTTCTCCACCAAAACCCGTTCCCACACAGCGGCCTGACCACAATGTCTCCAGCTCACGGGGTAGACTTCACGCACTCCGCCACAGTAGCTATACACGTGGCCTGTCGTCCAGCACCGTTAAGGCAGCGAGGGTTTGGTGGATCACCGCACACGTGCAATTAAACTCCCTACCCGTTGTGCGTCGAGGTGCCGTACCCTGGCTTGCCTCGGAGAAGGCAGCTCAACAAGTGAGGGCCAATTTGTATCCGTTCCATCCGTATGGGATTGTGTTTTTTTTTCCCAGCTGCTTCGCTTTCCTCCTAAGTGTACGAACGCTCAGACATGAATTGGCTGACGCACATCTTGAAGAATCGGGGTTTGGGTTCTTTCATCCAACAGTGGATTGGCAAAGGACTGTAAATTATTATTGTGAGACAAATTACTCTCTCTCTCTCTCTTTCAATGATGCTTATAAGGACCATTGCACCGGGAAGTGTGCGTTCTCGTGAGATTAAGCACCGAGCAGCCGGTTCGTTAATGAACCTCACAGCCAAGTGATATTCAATTGTTATTTATTTTAACACACACGGCACAGTGCATTATTGGTAGTCAATTACGCTCGGACCAATAACGCAGTGAGTGTCTCTGTCAGTGATGTCCGTTGCCTCTAAGGGATGTTCACATAATGAGTGCATTGCTGGCCTCGGTTCATCCGAGTACGTTGACAACATCCACTCGCAACACAACCTCCCTGGAGCAGCAGCAGCAGCACCAGCAGTAGGGGAGCCACCCACTGCTAGATGAAGACTCATCCAAGCTGTTCGTCTCTCGTGCTCTAGCGAAGGAACTCATCTTGTGTGTCCACGTATCAGACATCGCGCTGAGATTTGGAAATCACAGATTAATATCTGAACTGTGAGCATCATCGTCGTCCTCGGCAGCTGTGGTCTCTCTACTGTTGGAGGAAGGCTTCCCCAAGGTGTGGCTATATCGTCCCTCGCGGTATCGCGATACAGCCGTCTCCTTTCTCTGTGCACGTGTGTGGCAGACACGGGCTTCCAGAGTTTGTATATCGCTTACTAATACAATAAGAAACGCACCCATAATTGTATTCAGACTTAGAAGTAAGAATATGCTTCATACGGAACACCATTCGTGGTTTGTAGCTTTCTAGCAGTAGGACGCGAAAATAAGTATACGACAGAATATTGGATACGATTCATAGAGTTTTGGGTCAGATCGTGCAAGTACAATGTGTGTCGTACATCCTCCTCCACCCGACACCGCGATATAATAAAATCGCTACATGAACAAACGTGGCTATGTATTTCTGATTTAACACTCTGGTATTGTTGGGCACCATTTGCGTAACCACATTTGCCAGGGAGGTGTAACGAGGGCTTTGAAGTAGAACTCTCGCGGGTGCTGTTTCGTTCTTATTTTGTTCACTTCAAATGTGGCAACCCTGATATATCCGAAGCTCATTTCAAAATTGATCGATCAGAAAACAACAACTTGAAAGTAATGGTTAGGCCCACCATCATAGCGCCAAAGTGATGTCATCGAAATGTGATTGCCTTAAACTGTATAGGTCGTGACTTCAGAGGCACAGATAAAACGAGCCTTACAAGTATAAATTATTATTATTGTCACCAGAGCGCCGCAATGATGGTGTGCTTCACCATATTTATTATTGTTTTGATTAACAAAGCTTCAATTTGTGTAGCACAAACCCAGGAGACACAGAGCCTGAGTATTTCTCAAGCACGCCAACCAGCTTTCACCAGCCTCTCGATATGCCACCACTTTGTTCCCGGTCCACATTCAGTAATTGCCTTATGCATATTAAACATACACAAATCTAAGTGATGTCTTTCTGAAAAGAACAATGACACAGTCCTCATCCGCTGTCTCCAGCCCTGACTGAGCGAGTGGTGGCAATTCCACATTCCCATGGCGGGGGTGTATCTATCCCCTGGACAACCATTGGTGGCTTTCCCACACTGTATTGATACCCAGAGTGATGATGGGCTGAGTCAACCCCCCCCCCCCAAACCGGAATGTGAACTCACAACCTTCAAATTGCGAGGTGCTCACTGGACCACTGAGCCACAACCTGGCCTAAGGTCTATATATATACTCTCTACTCGGATACGCTTTCTGCTTGAGTCCCTCCGACATATCTCCAATTGTTTAGAGAATCATTACGTGTCTATTCATAATCCCCAGACTTGCCCCAGGCTGGGTACAGGGTTCAAGTCTAACCGAGGGCGACAGGCAAAGGGATTCATTTTCCCTTTACGCAGCAGAAGCTGTTGGCCCCGTTACCCACAGGCTATGAGTGGCAAGATTAAAAAAAATCACTTATCTCTCTCTCTCTACCGTTCCATCCCATCTAAGCCTTCTCACGGACTCCTCCAAAAGACGATTTCACCCACAAGATGTTCTCCGCTCGTGTAGGATTCGACGTGTGTGCGGTGTTTGCCGGTTGGATCACGCGCGTTGTTCTGGCGCTGCGTCCGTCATTCCGATCCAAAGGTTCGTCCCGCGAGCAGCCGGCAACGTCGACGCAACGGAGGGGGGGAGCTGCACCGATCGATTTCTCTGCTCCGATCAGTTTTTCTCCCGGCACATGGAGGCGAAGCGTCGGACGACCCAAAACACGTCGAAGATATGTGCTTTGCTTAATATCAAGCAAATTATATGGCTGCTGCTGCTGCGTTCATTGGCAGTGGTGTAGAAGCGCAGTTAACAACAAAGCACAACTCAACACATGGGCCAACAACACCGTGGCCTTAAAACAAATGAACAAGTAAATGGCGACGTTTCGGGCAATGACTCTTCTCCACAGCACTTGTCGAGTTGTTATGCTTTCTTTGGTCTCCCATTGCTCAATGGGGAGCACGTCGCAATGAAACAAACTAGGACTGTTCTCTTATTTGCGCCGGATATAACTTAAGTGAATTCGGGGCGAAACAGATTGGATTTATTCTTTGGTTCTTTCGGTAAAGTCACGTAGAAATAGAAAATAATAAATTACATGATATCATACGACGTTTCGATTGCAACGCAAGCAATCATCATCAGGTACAAATGAAAGAGAAACAAAGCTAGTGAACTTAGAAATATAATGCAACACAGAGCAGAAAGTCGGCTGACACAGCAGTCAACACCCTACCTGGTTGATTACGTCCAAGAGACACAGAACCGGAGACACATACACAGACATACAAGCGGAAAGAGTTAACACAGAGACACAGAGAGAGACACACACGCATGAGCACACAGAGAAACAACGTCTCTGTGTCGAGGCCTTAAATATCTAGAGAGGGGGTACAGAGAGAGAGGGGGGGGGGTTAGAAGAATTAGCATGTCAATGGGAGATCCCACAATGAGAGCTCCACCGCCAACGCTGAAGGGAGACAGAGACGGAGGCAACACTAAATCAAACTAACTTAGTCAAATTTGGAAATGTAATGTAATGTGACGCAGAGTCGGTCAACACACAATCAACACATGGCCTGGTCGATTACGCCACTCCAAAGATTGCTCAATTAGAAGTTAAGTGTGAAATTTGGGAGAGAGACAAGGCACAGAGATGGAGACACAAAGACATACACATAATCGTCTATCGCATGCCACGCCATCACTTTCGACCGATATCGTACACCCTGAGCTTACTCAAATCTTGCGAACGTCGCGAGGAGAGCACATCAGAGCCACAACATTTACGATTTGAATGCGGATGTCTCAATGGTGATTACGACCAGCTTCATCGGGCAACAGCCAAGACGACAGATTTATATTTACGCGATGTAAGTTACAAAAAAAGCTTTATCATGGATATTAGTTGCCAAAGCATTAAAGTAACGTCAACGCGGGCTCACCAAAATCGCAAGCCAGAAGGAAGTCCTTTGCACCAATCGAGAGTAACAATCGAGCGGTTACATTTTATACACATCAGCGGATGAAAATGAGGTGACGACTCGAATTTATTGTCGTTTCCTGATGGCACCACGTGCATTATTGTGCAATTAGGGACGTAAGTGTGGGTGGAATTCGACAACCGTCCATGGAAACCCGCGCGCGCGTCCCAACGCGTCGACTTAGCAAAGTCGCGCACGCTCTGCGGGGACCCCTTCCTCGGATCGCGCGCAACACAGGGACGCTCATCGCATTTGCAGCAGCAGCAGCAGCAGCAGGAGGAGGAGGAACGCGTCGAAGGCGGAGACATACAAAAGGGGCTCGGGGAGCTTACACATTTTTAAGAGATAAATATTTTTTTTCCAGGAAAGTGATAGATTATGTTAAACAAACGCACGTGCGAGGGGCCCGAACCAGAGATTGCTGCGCTCCAACGCTGTCATCAAATAATGGAAAAGCTCAAGGCCATTGGCAATTTTAGTCGAGGGGGCAGGGGAGGGGGCTCTAAAATCGAGAGGGTTTCGAGGTGGGGCGGTGGTCATCAGGCCCGATGGGGCACACGCGCATGACGCCTCACATCAGCCCATGCTACTGCAGAACTAGAACTAGACACGGTACCGCTATCCCAGTCCGGACCACGAGCTGGGTCCCAGACGCGTGGCTAGAGGCTTCTTCAACCCGACGTGGATCTTCACTCGCCAACAGTCAAGAACCCCGAGCCCCTCACGGGGCCCCCGTTATATCGGCCCGGGCTGGGGCTGGCTCCGCCTCTCGCCACGCCCACCTTCTAGATCTCTCGAGCTCTTTACCGAAGGCTCCCGAGAGCTCCTCTATACCACGTGACCACCCAGCGGCCCCCATCCACCGGTGGCCCCCCCTCCAATGTCGCCAGGTCAACCAGCGTATCATGCCCCAGCGTAACCCTGGCTGGCTGACACTCATCTCGCTCCCTCACTGGAAGCCCGCATCACACACTGTACATGGTGGCCACGCGCTAAACAGCGCTCACCCAAGCCCCGCTAGGGCTTGTACTATGCCCAGTAACTCGGCGACACATAATGACAACAAAATATCCGCCGTGGCCTCGCAGGCCCGGCACCACACAGTGACATTCCCAGTCACTACACATGTATGCAAACTCGTGTATAAATTCAACAATGTCAAGGCTGTCC